>NC_058083.1:28291993-29491993 GCF_014858855.1 Bufo gargarizans | reverse complement strand
GCAGGTGTTTTTCTTGGAATGCCGTGTTCTTTTTCCTCCATGCAAAACGCCCCTTGTTATGGCCAAATAACAAAATTTTCGTTTCATCAGTCCACAGCACCTTATTCCAAAATGAAGCTGGCTTGTCCAAATGTGCTTTAGCTCACCTCAAGCGGCACTTTTTGTGCTGTGAGCGGAGAAAAGGCTTCCTCTGCATCCCTCTCGCATACAGCATCTCATTGTGTAAAGTGCGCCGAATGGTTGAACGATGCACAGTAACTCCATCTGCAGCACGGTGATGTTGTAGGTCTTTGGTGCTGATCTGTGGGTTGATTCTGACTGTTCTCACCATTCGTCGCTTCTGTCTATCCGAGATTTTTCTTGGCCTGCCACTTCGAGCCTTAACTTGAACTGATCCTGTGGTCTTCCATTTCCTCAATATGTTCCTAACTGTGGAAACAGACGGCTGGGATCTCTGAGACAGCTTTCTGTATGCTTCTCCTAAACCATGATGCTGAACAATCTTTGTCTTCAGGTCATTTGAGAGTTGTTTTGAGACCCCCATGTTGCTACTCTTCAGAGAAAAGTAAAAGAGGAGGGAAACTTACAATTGACCCTCTTAAATACTCTTTCTCATAATTGGATTCACCTGTGTATGTAGGTCAGGGGTCACTGAGCTTACCAAGCCAATCTGAGTTCCAATAATTAGTTCTGAAGGTTTTGGAATCAATAAAATGACAACAACAGTGACCAAATTTATGCACCTGCCTAATTTTGTTTAAACAATTATAGCACACTTTCTGTAAATCCAATAAACTTCATTACACGTCTCAGATATCACTGTGTGTGTCTCCTATATGATTTATTTAACTGACATTTTTTATCTAACTTGCAGCAGCGGGAGGCTAACAAACAGCAGCAGGAAACTAACCAGCTGCTATTACAGTATGTAATGGCGTTGCAAGCGGCCGGATCTTCCCAGAACATCCAAGATGCCCGGAAAGCTGTCCGTTCAGCGATTCCTAAGATGTCGCCCTCGGATGACGTCGAGACCTATCTGGCGATGTTCGAAAAAGGTGGCTGTAAAGGAGAAACTACCCTGAGACCAGTGGGCTGAGGTCGTCGCTCTGTTCCTGGCGTCTGGACCCCAGCAAGTGTTTTTTGATCTCCCTGTTGATGAAGCAGCCGACTACCCGACCATAAAAGGTGAGATCCTGGCGAGACTGGGGGTGAATGTATTGGTCCGGGCTCAGTGTTTGCACCAGTGGGAATTTAACTCAGCTGAACTGCCAGACCACAATATTATGACTTGCTACACCAGTTGCAGAAATGGCTGCAGCCTGACATATTGACCTCCACTTCTATGCTGGACCGTCTGTTGGCGGATGTGTTTTGGAGGGCTTTGCCGTACCCTCTGCAGCACTGGATCGGCACTGATATCTCCTGGTAATGCCTTAGAGATGGTCAACCTGGTGGAGCACAAGGAGGCCACCAGAAATCTACAGGGGGTTCTTTTGGGAGGGGGGGCCAATCGAACCCTGGAAATCTCCACCCCAGACCCGGCGGCCGGTGCCGGACAAACCCGCCCGGGACGTATCCCCTGCAGACCCAGGTGGGGGGGGGACACTCTGGCCGTGGCACTGCTGGATTCAGGGATCCTGGTGTCCCTGGTAAGAGCTGCCCTGGTGCGGCCCATCGAGTATACTGGCCAAAAGGTTGGCGTTGTGTGCATTTATGGGGACTTAAAGGACTATCCCACTGCCCTGGTCTCTTTATCAATGGTGGCCGGCAGGTGGACTCATGAGGTGGCCGTCGCCCCAAAATTACTGTATGAACTAATAATTTGGAGAGACTACCCCGGCATTATGGCCGGTCACAAAAGTTACCGATACCTGTGAGACAGATGTGACCCTAGCAGAGTGGCCCGGCTCATGGGGGAGACCAGAACCCTGGGAACCTGATTCCGAAGGGCCAGAGGTAGGGGTGACCTCCACTTCGGTGGAAAAGGGGGAGACAACCCCACTAAGTGTCATGGTGGGAGACATGGAGGACTTACCGCCAGGTGCGGAGCTAGCCGACCTCAATGTCTCCGGGCATAATTTTGCTACTGCACAACATCGGGACCCAACCCTATCCCGAGCCTGGGAAAATGTATTAATAATAGATGGGGAACCACAACAACTGGGGGAAGAGTAGGTGTTTCCCCCAATTGTTGTGGTTGTTCAAGAGATGTTGTATTGAGTAAACCAGCTGCGAGGTGAATCCAATCCTGGTGGTGTCCCAGGCTTATCGCAAACTCGTGTTAAAGTTAGCCCACCAGCATGTTCTCAGCGGTCATCTGGGAATGCACAAAACGCAGGACCAGATTCTACAGTGGTTTTAACTGGCCCAGTTTGTTAAGAGAGGTAGAAGAATATTGTAAGTCTTGCCCAACCTGCCAGATAATGAGCCCCCAGCCACATTTCCGTAGTCCCCTGGTACTCCTCCCGATTATCGAAGTCCCGTTCGAGCGAATCACTATGGATCTCGTAGGCCCGGTACCGAAATCTGCTAGAGGACACCAACACATCTTGGTTGTCCTCGACTACTTCACTCGGTACCCGGAGGCAGTGTCACTGAGTCATACATCAGCCAAACTCATAGCTAAGGAGTTAATGGAGATGTTTTCTCGAATGGGCCTGCCTAAGGAAGTTCTGACTGACCAAGGGACCCCGTTTATGTCCAAGGTCATGAGGGAACTCTGTAAGTTGCTCCACATAAAACAGCTACGGACGTCCGTTTATCATCCACAAACGGATGGCCTGGTAGAGAGGTTTATGCAAACATTAAAAATTATGCTAAAAAGAGTGGTCTCTAAGGATGGCAGGGACTGGGACTTTCTTCTGCCCTATCTCATGTTTGCAGTACTAGAGGTGGCTCTACTGGGTTCTCGCACTTCGAACTGCTATACAGCAGACACCCACACCGCACAGAAGTATTGTTGAGTACGTCACCCAGATGCAAGGATGGATCAAAACTGTTTTACCTCTGGTTAGGAAGCATATGGAGGCAGCGCAGCGAGCCCAGAGTAGAATCTATAACCGGCAGGCTCGGGTCCGGAACTTTAACCTGGGTGATCAGGTATTGGTTCTGGTACCAGTTGTAGACAGTAGGTTCCTAGATAGGTGACAGGGGCCCTATGAGGTGCTTGAAAAAATTGCATGTGAATCTGCTCAAACCCTGGAAAGATAGGGAAACCTGTACGGAAGACAGCCCTCGACCAGGGTTCCTAGGAGAAGCGGTTTTGGACCCTCTGTCTGAAGCAAGGGAAGCGGCTGCCACAGTGAAAATTGCTCTAAACAGGCTCAGGAAGCCAGGGAGTTCATTAGTCGGAACACGGATGTGCTCTTGGACCTCCCTGGATGCACTTCTACAGTCCGACATGACATTATCACTGAGCCTCAGGCAAAAGTCTGGTTAAAACCATACCGGGTACCCGAGGCTCGGCTACAAGCCTTTGCGGAGGAAGTGCAGCTAATGCTCCAGGTAGGTGTCATCGAGGAGTCAAAAAGTGAATGGGCCAGTCCAATAGTCTTAATACCCAAGCCGGACGGGACATTGCGGTTCTGTAACGACTTCCACAAACTGAATGAGGTGTCCTAGTTTGACGCATATCCCATCCCCCCGAGTGGATGAGCTTATTGAGAAGTTTGGCCAAGCCCCGTATTTTTCTGTGTTGGACCTCACCAAAGGGTACTGGCAGGTACCCTTGACGGAGGCTGCCAAGGAAAAAAGTCATTCATCAAGCCAGAAGGGCTGTATCAGTACAATGTATTACCCTTTGGTCTACATGGCGCTCCCGCCACGTTTCAAAGGCTAATGGACATTGTACTCTGTCCACATCGTCGGTACTCTTCGGCGTACCTGGACGATAACGTTATCCACATCACCAACTGGGAAAGTCACCTACCTAAAGTACAGGCTGTATTGGACTCCCTTAGGGAGGCTGGCTTAACCGCTAACCCCCCAAAAAACATGAGTTATGTAATTGAGGGCGGAATTATCAAACCTCAGGTGAACAAAATTGAGGCAATTAGGAATTGGCCCCGACCTGTCACTACTCGGTAAGTAAATTCGTTCCTGGGTTTGGTGGGGTACTATATGAGGTTTGTCCCCAATTTTGCTGCAGTCGCTGCACCATTGACAGGCCATTTGTAAAGACGCAAGTCAGTGACCGTTCAGTGGAATGAGGCGAAAAAGACTTTCTCCGCTTTGAAGTCTGCCCTGTGTGGGTCCCCGATGTTGGTGACGCCTGACTTCAAGAGGGAGTTTGTGGTACAGACCGATGCCTCTGAAGTAGGCCTCAGAGCTGTACTCTCTCAGGATATCAATAAGGAGGAACATCCTGTTGTTTTCCTGTGCCGGAAGCTTACCCCAGCCGAGACTAAGTACAGTATAGCGGAGAGAGAGTGCCTGGCCATCAAGTGGGTGCTCGAGTCTCTCTGCTGTTATCTGTTGCGGAGAAAGTTCTGTCTGGTGACTGACCACTCCCCTCTGAAGTGGATGAGCCAAGCCAAGGAGAGGAATGCTGGGGTCACCAGATGGTGCTTATCTTTGCAAAACTTCAAGTTTTCTGTGGAACATAGGGCAGGCAGGTTACAGGGAAACACAGATGCCCTGTCCCGGGTACACTGTCTGGCTGGTGTTCACCAAATTAGGGTTGAACAAAGGAGGGAGGTATGTAGGAAGGCGCAAGGGGCCGTCATTGATGGAAAGTATAAGTCACTGAAATTCCTGGGCCTCGATGAGGTAATAGCTGGTAGCTTTAAGTGTCAGCTAGTGCTGACTGAAACTGTTTTTGTTAGTATGGCTGTAAAGCTGATCCAGGCTGACTCTTACTGGGAGTTGCCAAAGTGTTGGGTGGGTTGCCAAAGTGTTGGGTGGTTCTCCCCACGATCCAGGCCGGGTCTTTTTGGACGGCATAAAAAAAGCAGCCAGCAATTTCATCTGACAGAGAAGCTGGGGAGCTATCTGACAGAGAAGCTGGGGGCTCTGTATTGTGGGACCTGCGAAGTTGTGCCATGCTAAAGGGCTGAGAGACGCATGCCGGGAAATAGACACCTAAAGCCTGCTGTGGACTACGGGTGGAAAACTGCTAACCAGGTGAAGATTTTGTTCTATGGACATTGCATGGTGTGAACAAACACTAAGACTGTGAACAGTCATTTTTGTTTTTCCTTATGTGTGAATAAACACCAAACTGTTTAACCCCTTAAGGACGCAGGGCGTACCGGTACGCCCTATTTCCCGAGTCCTTAAGGACTCAGGGCGTACCGGTACGTCCGTACGGACCGCGGTATGGAAAAGGTTAACTGTCATCGGTCAGGGAGCTCCCTCCCTCTCCATAGGGGGGCTGCTGTGCCTTTGCAGCCCCCCGATGGAGAGGGAGAGAGCCCCCCGACAGCCCCCCTCAGCCCTGTCCTTACCCTTCCCCGTCTGCGAAGTTGTGGCAGACGGGGAAGGTTCCCATGGCAACAGGACGCCTTCTCGGGCGTCCTGCTGTCCATGGTGCTGAACAGATCTGTGCTAAAAAGCATAGATCTGTTCAGACAAAGTGTAAGTAAAATACAGTACAGTAAAATATATATTGTACTGTACTGTATTATACAGACATCAGACCCACTGGATCTTCAAGAACCAAGTGGGTCTGGGTAAAAAAAATGTAAAAAAAAGTTTAAAAAGTTAAGATAAAAAAAAAATACATTTATCACTGAATAAAAATAAAAAAAATAAAATACACTACACATATTAGGTATTGCCGCGTATGTAACGACCTGATCTATAAAACGGTCATGTTACTTTCCCCACACGGTGAACGCCATAAAAATAAAAAAATTAAAACTATGAGAAAATTGAAATTTTGCCCACCTTACTTCCCAAAAAAGGTAATAAAAGTGATCAAAAAAGTCGCATGTACGCCAAAATAGTACCAATCAAACCGTCATCTCATCCCGCAAAAAATGAGACCCTACTCAAGATAATCGCCCAAAAACTGAAAAAACTATGGCTCTTAGACTATGGAAACACTAAAACATGATTTTTTTTGTTTCAAAAATGAAATCATTGTGTAAAACTAACATAAATAAAAATAAAGTATACATATTATGTATCGCCGTGTCCGTATCGACCGGCTCTATAAAAATATCACATGACCTAACCCCTCAGGTGACCACCGTAAAAAATTAAAACGGTGTAAAAAAAGCCATTTTTTGTCATCTTACATCACAAAAAGTGTAATAGCAAGCGATCAAAAAGTAATATGCACCCCAAAATAGTGCCAATCAAACCGTCATCTCATCCCGCAAAAAATGAGACCCTACTCAAGATAGGATACACAAAAATGGGCCCTAGTGAGACCCTCGGGATTATAACCCTGAAATAAACCACTGGTCAAAAGACCAAAGAAAGTCCCTATAGGGGTCTACTAATTTGGAAAATAAAAGCCAAATACTTTATTTAGTTCATTTAAAAGGGGGGAATTTCTACCCCACAAAACCACACGTTTTAAAAATACCAGGTGGCAGAGCAAATTTATGTACGGAATTGTTTCTCTCTCATTTAATTTGAGAACATATATATGTGCAGGTGGGTGGTTGGTGACAGTATACCACAGTTTGATATACCCTATTGCTTTGTGTCCTGGAACCTGGGCCCAGGTTCTGGACACCGCTGCGCTAGGTTGTCTCTACACTGGCACCTAGATAAACAGCCACACTAGTTCAGTCACACACAGAACTATAGCCCTACTAGGGTTTACACATTTGCTGCCGACTGAACTAAAACAAGCGCCTAACACTGATCCCCACCCGACATGTTTCGCCGCGATGCGGCTTCGTCAGGGGTTAGGGGTATTAGCGTCGGCGCGCTGAACAAACAAGGGTTTTATGCCTAAGGTAACGCCCCAGTTTGTCTATTACAGAGAGCCCATTGGTCATATCCGCAGAGGGGGGCGTATCTCTGAAGTCGCATGTCACGTGTGTCGGCGCCTAGGTGATGAGGTCACCACAGGCTGCATGCGTCCGGCCATAGCACTGTTTCCACAGCTAGTGTGCTATTGGTTGCGGCCGTCGCTCGTGTCTTACGTGCACTGACGCCCAGCGATGACCTCATCACCAGGCGTACACTCATCCCGAACCAAACATTGACGCCGTCTGATGACAGCGTAACCATCGTCATCACTCCTCGTACCATAGGAATGGAGTGGTACTCAGGATAACCGTGTGCAATCATGCACGACACATATGGATGATGATTGTTAACTTAAGGGAAGGAATAGAAGCAGGCGAGAAGATGCACATGATTACACTCTGCATAGTTTACACCACGATCCACTTTATAAAATCGCGGTGAAGATAACCACTCCCACTTCCCTCATGGGTAGGCGAGGGAGGTGATGACGATGGTTACGCTGTCATCAGACGGCGTCAATGTTTGGTTCGGGATGAGTGTACGCCTGGTGATGAGGTCATCGCTGGGCGTCAGTGCACGTAAGACACGAGCGACGGCCGCAACCAATAGCACACTAGCTGTGGAAACAGGCTATGCCGGACGCATGCAGCCTTGGTGACCTCATCGCCAGGCGCCGTACACGTGACATGCGACTCAGAGATACGCCCCCCTCTGCGGATATGACCAATGGGCTCTCTGTAATAGACAAACTGGGGCGTTACCTTAGGCATAAAACCCTTGTTTGTTCAGCGCGCCGACGCTAATACCCCTAACCCCTGACGAAGCCGCATCGCGGCGAAACATGTCGGGTGGGGATCAGTGTTAGGCGCTTGTTTTAGTTCAGTCGGCAGCAAATGTGTAAACCCTAGTAGGGCTATAGTTCTGTGTGTGACGAACTAGTGTGGCGGTTATTAGGTGCCAGTGTAGAGACAACTAGCGCAGCAGTGTCCAGAACCTGGGCCCAGGTTCCAGGACACAAAGCAATAGGGTATATCAAACTGTGGTATACTGTCACCAACCACCCACCTGCACATATATATGTTCTCAAATTAAATGAGAGAGAAACAATTCCGTACATAAATTTGCTCTGCCACCTGTTATTTTTAAAACGTGTGGTTTTGTGGGGTAGTAATTCCCCCCTTTTAAATGAACTAAATAAAGTATTTGGCTTTTATTTTCCAAATTAGTAGACCCCTATAGGGACTTTCTTTGGTCTTTTGACCAGTGGTTTATTTCAGGGTTATAATCCCGAGGGTCTCACTAGGGCCCATTTTTGTGTATCCTATTGATTGGGTGTAAACTACCCTTGCTTTGTGGCCTATTTAAAGGAAATTGTATCCACTATTTATCCTATAAATGGCAGGATTCCTTATGCAAGGGCTTGATAAGGAGGCGCTTTTGATTGAGGCAGGTCAAGTATTTTCCAAGCAATCTATCCCGCTGAACACCATTGATATCAATAGTGGCTTTAGGAACCTTAGTGTAACCTATAAACAGTACTTTCGTTCATGGTGGGAGATAGTGAGTCTGGAAACTTATATAACTCAGGGACTAGTATATAGGGGTCTCAGGAACCCCCTCAGACCAAATAATCACACTGATGACCCAGAATTTGTCAGGGGGTGGGACCGGGTTATGACTGAAAACTCCCTTAGATTGATGCAATATATGGTTGAATACGAAAAACGATATCTGGAGCGTGTATCTGATCAACTTACTCAGGAAGTTAAAGAAATACTCAGTTTTAGTCAACAAACTGACTTTAAAAATCAAGAAATAAAATTACAAAATAATTTAGAAAACTTCAAATCTGAGATTAAAGAGAGAAAACACCGTAAATATATACGAGATAAAATAGACTTTGAGTCAGATCGTGTGTATTCCTGGAAAAAACAAAGGAATCCTCCAGCTAGAAAAACCAGATATACTGATTATTCAGAGTCAGAAACATCAGGAGCAGAAACAGCAAGTCAGACGGGTCCCAATACGGGTACAAAAAGAAAAATCAGATACAATAGAAACCGGAATTCAAAAAAAGCAACATCTCAGAGTGAATGTCAAACACCAATGCCAAGTGGTCGCCCCCCTGGCGATTCTGGGCCATCCTTATTTTCATCAGCTTTAGTGGATGGTCATATGTCTTTAACTGGGGTGAAGAAGACCCCTTTTGTAAATCCAGTGACAAGTGGGATAACAACCATGATGACGGGTATGGAGCAATCACTGAGTGTGGAATCCAGAATGAGTGGACCTCCCACATTATTAGCTGGAAACCAATTCCCCACGAGTTCATCTATTACTGCTCCCATTGCCCCCCTTTTTTTAGGTCAGGCAGGGGCACAAGCAAAAGACAGGGAGAAATGGGGTTTTTCGATGAAATGATAGAAAGGAGGGTCACACTCAGTGATTTAACTATGACTGATATGCAACATAGTGTCAACCCCTCATGTCCTCCAGATATATCCATAAACATGATACCTGGTGCTAGACCTAAAACCACACAGGTTATTAATCTATCCTGTAAGATCTTATCTCAATTACAAATTGAGGTCCTGAGTAGAGGTTTGACCTTCACACCAGTACCTCAATGTGATAAATTCACCTGGGTAAAGGACATTAACCTTTTCGCACGCAAACTTGCACTTCATAAACAACATCTAAGCCTGACACAGGATTCACATAAATTAATTCAACAGGAACAGAAGGCTTTACTGACGTTAGAGAGCCTGCATGCAGAAAGTGAGGGTTTGTGCACCACTGTAGAACCCCCCTTGACAAATTTGAAGCCTCGCTCCAGGTGGACACCACCTTTTTCCCAATATAAAAATATCGAAACATTTGTGGATCTAGTCACTGATGAAATCAGGACTATTAAACTGCACAAATTTGGTGGAGAAAGTAATTTGAACAGTGAGGAGGTTTTTGCTTTGGAATCTTTAAAAAAAGATGACAAAATTGTAATCAAGTCAAGCGACAAGGGGGGAAATATAGTGGTGCAAGATAGGAATGAATATGATCTGATGGTTGAAAAATTACTAAGTGACAAAAAAATCTATGAAACTTTAGACGCCAATCCAACAAATACCTACCTCACTGAACTGCATGTTATCCTTAAAGAGGCACGAGATAACCAATTAATTTCCAAGGAGGAATTTATTTTCCTATATAATAAACATCCAACCATCGCCACTTTTTATGCACTTCCTAAAGTGCATAAAAATAGGGTCCCAATTCCAGGGAGACCCATTGTCTCGGGGAATGATGCATTAACCCAACCTGCTAGTGAGTATGTTGACACCATTTTGAGGCCCTTTGTGACTGAATTACCGTCCTACATTAAGGACACAAATGATGTATTATCCAAAATAGCTAATATCACATTATCTAAATCCACGTTCTTAGCAAGCCTCGATGTCGAGGCCTTATACACTAATATTGAGCACAACCTAGGTATTGAGGCGGTTAAATCTTTTCTGTACACGAAAAGTACGTCATTTCACAAACATAATGATTTTGTAATACGATTATTAATGTTTGTCCTCACACATAATTATTTCTTATGTAATGGAACTTTTTTTCACCAAATTCACGGGACCGCGATGGGCACGCCTTGTGCCCCTACCTTCGCGAACCTTTTCTTGGGGTGGTGGGAGCACAATATTGTCTTTTCTGAAAATATGGAACCCTACACTAAGTATATTAGCTATTGGGGCCGCTTCATTGATGATGTCTTGCTGTTCTGGGAGGGGGAGAGGGGACAGTTCCTTGACTTTGTTGAGTTGCTTAATGCGAATGATATCGGTATGCATTTTACATTTGAAATTAATCCGACTCAAATAAACTTTTTAGACCTGACGATACAAAAAGACGAGTCTGGACAGATTCAGACCGATATCTATCGCAAACCTACCTCAACAAATAGTTTCTTGCATTTCTCAAGCTGGCATCCAACTGCACTAAAAAATGGAATACCATTTGGACAATATCTACGCGCCAGAAGAAACTGTTCAACAGATGAGTTGTTTAAGATCCAAGCGGATGATCTATACAATAGATTCCGCGATAGGGGATATCCTCGAAAGGTTCTTAAAAGGGCTTTTAATCGAGCAAAAGCCCTTACGAGAGATTCCCTTATTTCATGCAGGACTGCCCCCCCTGTGACCTCCCAGGACAGCAAGACCATCCGGTGTATAGGTACTTTTGATGGGCATCATCGACTGATGACAAATATTCTAAGGAAATATTGGAAAATTCTCCTTAATGATCCAGATTTACGTCAGGTGCTCCCACCGCATCCTAGTGTTACTTTTAGACGTGGTCCAAGTTTAAGGGACCAACTGGTACACAGTTTCCTTCCCAGAATAGGACAGGAAAACAGAAACTGGTTAAGATCTAAAGTGACCGGTTCATATCCATGTGGGGGTTGCTCCTTCTGTACCTATCTACCAAAGATTAAAAGATTCGTGAATCCAGTTGATGGTAGGGAATATGAAATTCGTGACTGGTTTAATTGTAAGAGCAGTGGTTTAGTGTATATAGCTTCCTGCACATGTCCAAAGTTGTATGTTGGTAAGACGGTTCAGGAACTGAGGAGACGGATCTCGGGACACATTAGTGCAATTAATACAAAAAAAGATACTTCACTATATAGACATGTGTCATATATTCACAATGGCCGTATAGATGTACTGAAATTCTGGGGGCTCTCCCAAGTTAAACTGGGCCCCAGATCTGGAAATTTGGACATCAGACTGTTAAGAGAAGAGGCCAAATGGATATATAGACTGTCAAGTCAAACTCCATCCGGCCTTAATGAAGGTTTCTCCTTCTCTGCCTTTTTGTAAATAATAAATACTGTAACATTTAGCAAAAAAAGAAATTTTTGCCATTTATGAGAGGATAAAATGAAAAATAATATTTATAAAACTCTACAAAGGGTAAAGGTTTATTCCCATAAAACCTCTCCTTAGAGCCGACAAGGCTATATATGCTGTGGTACAATAGAGCAAGGCGATACTATATGACAGATGTAGGTACATAAATCTGACCAGCGATTTATATATAACGTATGGATCGCTGGTGTTAACCTAATGAAAGGGTTAATATAATGTGCATCTTCTCGCCTTGCTTCTCTCTTTTCCCCTCTAGTTAGTCTAATGTCATGTATTTTAGTCATTCATCCAACATGTGTCTAAGTGCATGATTGCACACTGTTATCCTTTGAAGATAACCACTCCCACTTCCCTCATGGGTAGGCGAGGAGGTGATGACGATGGTTACGCTGTCATCAGACGGCGTCAATGTTTGGTTCGGGATGAGTGTACGCCTGGTGATGAGGTCATCGCTGGGCGTCAGTGCACGTAAGACACGAGCGACGGCCGCAACCAATAGCACACTAGCTGTGGAAACAGTGCTATGGCCGGACGCATGCAGCCTTTGGTGACCTCATCACCAGGCGCCGATACACGTGACATGCGACTTTAGAGATACGCCCCCCTCTGCGGATATGACCAATGGGCTCTCTGTAATAGACAAACTGGGGCGTTACCTTAGGCATAAAACCCTTGTTTGTTCAGCGCGCCGACGCTAATACCCCTAACCCCTGACGAAGCCGCATCGCGGCGAAACATGTCGGGTGGGGATCAGTGTTAGGCGCTTGTTTTAGTTCAGTCGGCAGCAAATGTGTAAACCCTAGTAGGGCTATAGTTCTGTGTGTGACGAACTAGTGTGGCGGTTATTAGGTGCCAGTGTAGAGACAACTAGCGCAGCAGTGTCCAGAACCTGGGCCCAGGTTCCAGGACACAAAGCAATAGGGTATATCAAACTGTGGTATACTGTCACCAACCACCCACCTGCACATATATATGTTCTCAAATTAAATGAGAGAGAAACAATTCCGTACATAAATTTGCTCTGCCACCTGGTATTTTTAAAACGTGTGGTTTTGTGGGGTAGAAATTCCCCCCTTTTAAATGAACTAAATAAAGTATTTGGCTTTTATTTTCCAAATTAGTAGACCCCTATAGGGACTTTCTTTGGTCTTTTGACCAGTGGTTTATTTCCTACTCAAGATAATCGCACAAAAACTGAAAAAACTATGGCTCTTAGACTATGGAGACACAAAATTTTTTGGGGGTTTTTAAAATGAAGTTATTGTATAAAACGTACATAAATAAAAAAAATTGTATACATATTAGGTATCGCCGCGTCCGTGACAACCTGCTCTATAAAATTACCACATGATCTAACCTGTCAGATGAATGTTGTAAATAAAAAAAATAAAAAAAAGGGCCAAAAAAGCTATTTCTTGTTACCTTGCCGCACAAAAAGTGTAATATAGAGCTACCAAAAATCATATGTACCCTAAACTAGTACCAACAAAGCTGCCACCCTATTCCGTACTTTCTAAAATGGGGTCACTTTTTTGAAGTTTCTACTCTAGGGGTGCAACAGGGGGGCTTCAAATGGGACATGGTGTCAAAAAACAGTCCAGCAAAATCTGCCTTCCAAAAACCATATGGCATTCCTTTCCTTCTGCGCCCTGCCGTGTGCCCGTACAGCAGTTTACGACCATATATGGGGTGTTTCTGTAAACTACAGAATCAGGGCCATAAATAATGAGTTTTGTTTGGCTGTTAACCCTTGCTTTGTAACTGGAAAAAAAATATTAAAATGGAAAATCTGCCCAAAAAGTGAAATTTTGAAATGTTATCTCTATTTTCCATTAAATCTTGTGCAACACCTAAAGGGTTAACAAAGTTTGTAAAATCAGTTTTGAATACCTTGAGGGGTGTAGTTTCTTAGATGGGGTCACTTTCATTGGGTTTCTACTCTAGGGGTGCATCAGGCGGGGCTTCAAATGGGACATGGTGTCAAAAAAAAAGTCCAGCAAAATCTGGCTTCCAAAAACCATACAGCGCACCTTTCACTCTACGCCCCGCTGTGTGGCCGTACAGTAGTTTACGGCCACATATGGGGTGTTTCTTTAAACCGCAGAGTCAGGGCAATAAAGATACAGTCTTGTTTGGCTGTTAACCCTTGCTTTGTTAGTGGAAAAAATGGGTTAAAATGGAAAATTAGCCAGAAAAATGAAATTCTCAAATTTCATCCCCATTTGCCAATAACTCTTGTGCAACACCTAAAGGGTTAACGAAGTTTGTAAAATCAGTTTTGAATACCTTGAGGGGTGTAGTTTATAGAATAGGGTCATTTTTGGGCGGTTTCTATTATGTAAGCCTCGCAAAGTGACTTCAGACCTGTAGTGGTCCCTAAAAATTGGGTTTTTGTAAATTTCTGAAAAATTTCAAGATTTGCTTCTAAACTTCTAAACCTTGAAACATCCCCAAAATATAAAATATCATTTCCAAAATAATTCAAACATGAAGTAGACATATGGGGAATGTTAAGTCATCACAATTTTTGGGGGTATTACTATGTATTACAGAAGTAGAGAAACTGAAACTTTGAAATTTGCTAATTTTTCTAAATTTTTGGTAAATTAGGTATTTTATTATGCAAAACAAATTATTTTTTTGACTTTATTTTACTTTTACCAGTGTCATGAAGTACAATATGTGACGAAAAAACAATCTCAGTATGGCCTGGATAAATCAAAGTGTTTTAAAGTTATCAGCACTTAAAGTGACACTGGTCAGATTTGCAAAAAATGGAAAAGTCCATAAGGTGAAATAGAGCTGAGTCCTTAAGGGGTTAAGTTAAAGACTTTGTGATTGCCTCTATGCTGTGTCTGCTAGCCTGTCTACCAGAGCAAAACCCCACAGGTGCCATATACCTGTTTCTACCAAATACTGATTGAGGGGTGCCATATACCTTCCTCCACTAAATACTGATTGAGGGGTGCCATATACCTTCTTCCTCTAAATACTGATTGAGGGGTGCTATTGCTATATATCTTCTTCCACAAAATACTCATTGAGGAGTGCAATACACCTACTTACACAAAATACTGGTTATGGGGTGCTATATACCTGTATCCACCAAATACTGATTGAGGGGTGCTATGTATCTGTTTCCACCAAATACTGATTTGAGGGGTGCTATATGCCTGTTTCTGCCAAATACTGATTAAGGGGTGCCATATACCTTCTTCCATTAAATACTGATTGAGGGATGCTAGTGATATATACCTTCTTCAACCAACAGGACACAAACTATATTCTATAAAGAAAAAGGGGGTCAGTCAGCACATCCCAATGCACAGGGGCACGTTGCTATAGCTGAAAACACCACTGTAAAACAAAACATGCAATGCAACAGCTCTCTGCAAACCAAATAAAGTACAAAATTGCATAATAATTGCTAATGCTATACTTATAAATTTGAGATGCTTGGCAAATACACGTCAAGGCGATCTCTGTAAGACGGCTACACAGCTGTTCAGTCCCAATCCCTTGAGTTGCCTTCGCATTGGGCGTGTGGAAATGCTCTTACTTTCACCATTAAACATAGCCCTCAGTTCTACTGTTGTTTTTCTTCAATTTGATTTCACCAAACGTTTAAGTGATCGCCGATCACGATCATTCAGGATTTATTTCCCGCCACATTTCTTCCTCTAATACGATGGGTCCCCACTATCCTTCCAGTTTTTAATAATGCGTTGGACAGTTCTTAACCCAATTTTAGTAGTTTCTGCAATCTCCTTAGATGTTTTCTCTGCTTGATGCATGCCAATGATTTGACCCTTCTCAAACAGACTAACATCTTTTCCAAAACCACAAGATGTGGCTTTCAACATGGTTGTTTAAGAAATGAGAAGCAACTCATTGCACCAGTTGGAGTTAAATAACTTGTTGCCAGCTGAACGATAATCGACCATGCAGGAATTATCCAGTAGGAGGCTCATAACTATTTGCTTAGTTAAATCCAGGTGGAGACTTTTTTTTTTTGGACAGGCAGTGTATTTCTATGCTGTCCATACATACATGGTACAGACATGGTGCTGTGATGTTACAACAATAATTAGTGCACAAATCACTAATATCTATTGAGACCTTATAAAATGTGAAGTTGTGTGTACTCCGAAAAAATATAATAATGCATCATTAGGGATTTTCACAATGTCGCACTCTATCTGCATATAAAGCGATTGCTATAACATGCCTTTAAAATGTAATCAAATACACTGCTTTAATGTCAAACCACTTACAGTGATCAGGAGTTCTTCCTCAACGTTGAGAAAATTGTTGCCATCCATCTTTTCTGGTCGCATTCCACTTCGGGTCGGTGGAAACCAGTTGCTGCAATATTCCATGCCTATTTTGCGCATGCGCATACGCGGAAATTACATTGCCGATATTTCGCAATTAAAAAAATTATGAATGGAGATCGAAAAAAGGTGTGCAATATACCTGCTTCCACAAAATACTGATTGAGGGGTGCGATATACCTGCTTCCACCAAATATTGATTCAGTTGTTCTATATACCTGTTTCCCAAAAATACTGATTAAGTGTAGTGATGAACGAACATCGACCGAGATAATTTGCGAACGCGATCAAATGTTTCGCGGTGGGCCCCATTCACTTTAATAGCAGGTGAACATTAAAAAACTTCAGGTAATATTTGCAGCTACCAAATACTTACTAGAAGTGCACAAATAGTCCCACAACATGGACAGTGACATACCAGAAAAGGATCAATGCCATAAATTCCCACAAAAAAATATGTATTTTAATCAGGTGCCATTTTTATGCATCTTAAAGGGAAACTCTCAAAAATGTGCCCTGATGGAGTCTAGAATTTTTTTATTTTAGGCCACAGGAGTACAGGTCCCAAAAATTAGGCATTCACCTGACATAAAAGAACAAGTGATGATGTGGGTGGAGATACATTAGGCAGTTACTGAATAGCAATTTTACTGTAGGCCAGTGGAACATAGGCCCCAAAAATTTGGCATTCACCTGACAGAAAAGAAGAAGTGATTATGTGGCTGGAGGTATATTACACGGTCAGTGGATAACAATTTTGCTGTTGGCCAGTGCAGGCCCCAAAAATGAGGCATTCACCTGACAAAAAAGAACAAGTGATTATGTGTCTAGAGATACATTAGGCGGTTATTGGATAACATTTTTACTGTAGGCCACTGCAGTAGAGGCCCCCCATTCGTCTGACAGAAAAGGCCTTTTATGCTTCTGTATATACATAAGACAAGGACCATTCTTTGTTCTGGGTGGTGGTGGATATGTGTGGGCTAGACTGAGGAAATTCAATTACATGTGGTCATCGCAGGTGTTGAATTCCTCCGAGATCATGCATCATTAATTTTTATAAATATGAGGTAGTCCACACTGTCGTGAGCTAGGCGAGTGCGCTTTTCGATCACGACCCTTCCTGCTACGCTGAATGTCCTTTCGGAAAGGACACCTGACGAGGGGCAAGCCAAGAGTTCCATGGCAAATTGTGCCAGCTCTGGCCACAGGTCAAACCTGCACACCCAGTAGTCCAGGGGTTCCTTGCTTCTCAGAGCGCCCACATTGGCCGTTAACACAATGTAGTCGGACACCTGCCGGTCTAGGCGTTCCCTGAGGCTGGATCCGGAGGGTGGCTCTCAGGTTGATTGCAAGAATGATCTCATATCTGAAGTGACAAACATATCTTGAAACCGCTCTCCTCTTGTAGGCTCGGTAGGATTGGTACCCGCATCTGTTTTGCTGTGGGTGGAAATTCCTCTGCCAGTGCTAGCAACAGCAGAATGCAGCATTGCTCGGAGCAAGGCCTGGAAATGCTGCATTCTGACAGCCCTCTGTGATGCTGGTAACATGTCCGCCATTTTGTGTTTGTACCAGGGGTCTAAGTACGTTGCCACCCAGTACTGGCCCTTGCCCTTTATGCTTTTTATACGAGTGTCCAACTTCAAACACTGGAGCATAAAGGCCCACATTTGCACTAAATTGGAAGGCGGTGGCTCCTGCTTATCGCTCCAGGAGAATGTCTCCTCCCCTCCAGCCACGGACAACACCAGGGATCCCTCCTCCTCCTTTAACCCCCAGCCACCATCCTCCTCTGACTTCTCTTCAGACTCCTGCTGACTTGTCTCAGATGGAGTAGCCCCCCTCCCCCCGGGAATTCATTCAGCACTGCAGCTTCCTTATCTTCCTGCTCCTCGACGCCTTGATCAATGACACAAAATCAATGCACGCTACAGAAAGAAGGCGTAAGGTACACCGTCACTGATGATGCCCAGGCTGCGACTGACCAGTTTGGTGATCACATCAAATGGCCGCAGAAGTCTGCATGCTTTGCACATGAGCAGCCACTGGCGCGGTGAAAAGAAACCAAGCTCCCCAGAACCTGTCCTGCTGCAGAGTTCGTACATGCAGTCGTTAATGGGAAGTTGCTGCTGGAGAACCCTATCAAGCATATACAAGGTGGAGTTCCAGCACGTCGGGCTGTCACAAATCAGACATCTGACGGGCAGGTGGTGTTGCTGCTGAACGTCAGCAAGTCGAGCCATGGCCATGTAAGATAGTCAGAGATTTCCCTGGCCTGCTGCAAGACATCCTGGACCCCGGGGTATTTGGCAATGAATCGCTGCATGACAAGTTGACAAAGTTGAGGACGTGTGCCATGCACGGCACATGTGTCATTTTGCCCTGTTTCAGCGCACTCAGCATATTGGCACAGTTGTCGTGCACCACTATACCAATTGTCAAATTGAGTGGGGTTAGCCACTGATCGGCATGTGACAGCAGAGCTGAAACCAGTGCAGGACCGGTGTGGCTCTTGGCTTCCAGCCACAGCACAGCATGGCAACGTCTCGCCTGGCACATCGAAGAGGCGCTAGCAGTGGAAAAGGAGGAGTCAGCTGAGGAGGAGACGGAGGATGAAGGAGGAGGAGAAGAAGACGCAGGCCTGCATGCAATCCATGGCGGTAACACCAAATCCCCACGGGTACCAGGGGTTACATGCTTGGCGGCCGTCAGAAGGTTCACCCAGTGGGCAGTAAAAGTTATGCACCTTCCCTGCCCATGTGTCAGATGTATCTTGGCCCCGACACTGTGTGCCAGAGATATATTCAATTGCCGCTGAATGTAGCCATATAGCTGTGGGATGCCCTTCTGGGAGAAATATTTCCTTCTGGGGAATTTCCATATCAGTGTGCCAATAGCCACAAATTTTCTAAAGGCCTCCAAGTCCACCAGTTTATATGGAAGTAGTTGGCAGGCTAGCAGTTCCAAAAAGCGGGGGGGTTATCTGGCATCATTGACTTTTTACGCTCGAACATTTGGGTAATGGATGCCTGCCTTCTGCCAGATGAATGCGACGACGGCACAGTGGAAGGTGGAGTGGAGGACAAATGGGAGGAGAAGGAGAAGAGGCAGTACATGGAGCGCAGGGAGTGTGGCTTTGTGGGTTCTGATGGTGTTCCTCCCACTGGACTCAGTGATGGGAGGCCAGGTGCCTTCTTAACGCGGTCGTCCCTAGGTGAGTTTTGGGCTTACTGCGACTTAAGCATTGACAGAACAGGCTGCAGATGGCAACATTATTGTCAGCAGCTGACACGTTAAAAAAAGCCCACACTGCAGAGCCATGTGTCGGCGTCCTGGGAGAGCAAGATGTGACCGTGCATGGTAAATGGCTCGCTCCAGATACATTTGTAGTCTGCTTTTTGCCTCCTGTACACTGTGAGTTCTGCCTGCTTCTCCTCCTTCTCCTCCCTATCTGGTGCTCCATCTCTCCCTCTGAACTCCCCTCCTCTTCCTCTCTTGTGGTCACCATGTGACGTCCATCGACACGTCATCATCGTCACCTTTACCACCACTGACATTAGAGATTTCGGAGTAGACAGCAACAGTGGGGACCACCCTCCTTGGGCTGATCTGGGTACTGTCGTCAACTCTGGTGCATCCTTTGACGTAATCGCACGCACCTTCTCCAACTTCCCACTTAAGCTCCGGCCTGGTGCACCTGCCCGACTCCTACCACCTCTGCGGAACAGGCTGCCTCTTCCTCTGCCTATCATTTTCAAAATGACCCTGTGCCAAAATGCCTAGAGAAAAACAGTATTTGTGGAAGCAGGTATATTGCAGGCCTCAATAAGTGTTTGGTAAAAGCCGGTATATCGCACCCCTCAATCAATATTTTGTGGAAGCAGGTATATAGTATACCATAGTCAGTATTTTGTAGCAGCAGGTATATCGCACCCGTCAATCAGTATTTTGTGGAAGCAGGTATATAGAACCCCATAATCAGTATTTTGTAGAAGCAGGTATATTGCACCCCTCAGTCAGTACTTTGTGTAAACAGGAATATAGAACACCTGAATCAATATTTGGTGGAAGCAGGAATTTCGCAGCCCTCAATCAATAGTTTGTGGATGCAGGTATATCAAAGATCCCACCCTTTTGGATGAGCACAGGGATGATAGGGAAAAAAGTTTTCACTCTTTAGATGTGAGGAGAATTTTAATACATTATCTTGCGGTGACCAAAGAAAGGCGAAAATCCTCAGCTTTGTTTGTTCTCTTTGCTCTTAATTAAGGTAAGACAGCCTCAAAAAGTTCTAATGCCAGATGGATTAGAACAATTATGTCTCTAGCTTATTCCCTTTCAGGATGTTTTCCTCCTCTATCTCTAAAGGCTCATTCCACTCGGGCGGTCTCTACTTCTTGGGGGGAGAGAGCTAATATGTCCATTGAGCAGATATGTAGGGGGGCTACATGGTCCTTCCCCTCTACCTTTTACCGTCACTATAGACTGCAACTTAATTCTCTCTCGGATCTTCTTTTTGGGAAGAAGGTTTTGGAAGTAGTTTCCAAACCTTAAGGCCCCTTTCACACGGGTGAGTATTCTGCGCGGGTGCAATGCGTGAGTTGAACTCATTGCACCCGCACTGAATCCTGACCCATTCAAATCTATGGTGCTGTTCACATGAGCGGTGATTTTCACGCATCACTTGTGCGTTGCGTGAAAATCGCAGCAAGCTCTATTTTGTGCGTTTTTGATGCAACACACGCCCCATAGAAGTGAATGGGCTGCGTGAAAATCGCAAGCATCCGCAAGTAAGCGATTTTCACGCGCGGTTGCTAGGAGTGCAATAGCGCTGGAGGTGTTAAAAAAATATAAAAAAAATAATTTAGCTCACCTTAATCCACTTGATCGCGCAGCTGGCATCTCTTCTGTCTTCTTATTTGCTGTGTGCAGGAAAAGGACCTGTGGTGACGTCACTCTGGTCATCACATGATCCATCACCATGGTAAAAGATCATGTGACGGACCATGTGATGGTGTTGTGTGATGTCACGCGGTCTAGCAAAAAAATAAATAAAAAATATTTGAATTATAAACTAACTTGGGTTGGAGTCCCTCTCATGCTCTGTAAACTCACTGAGATGGGAGAGAGGCTCCACCTTTTTATGCTGCAGTTTTCCTGTCCTGGGAGGCGGAGCCATCTATCTGTGGTGCTGTCGTAGCATCTGAAAAATCTGATTACCGGTAAGTGTAATCATAATTATCACACCCCTTAATCAATATTTTGTGGAAGAAGGTTTATTGAACCCCTTAATCAGTATTTTGACGAAGAAGGTATATCCAATCCCTCAATCAGTATTTTTTGGAAACAGGAAAATAGAATACCTGAATCAATATTTGGTGGAAGCAGGTATATCGCACCCCTCAATCAATATTCTGTGGAAGACGGTATATTCCACCCTTCAATAAATATTTGGTGGAAGCAGGTATATCGCACCCCTTAATCTGTATTTTGTTAAAGCAGGTATATAGAACATCTTAATCAGTATTTTGTAGAAACAGGTATATAGAACACCTGAATCAATATTTGGTGGAAGCAGGCATATCGCACCTCTCAATCAGTATTTTGTGAAAGTTGGAATATTGAATCCATTAATCTGTATAATGTAGAAGCAGGCATTTCGCACCCATTAATCAGCATTTGGTGGAAGCCGTGTATCGCAGGCCTCAATCAATATTTGCTAGAAACAGGAATATCACAACCCTATATCAGTATTTTGTAGAAACAGGAATATCACAACCCTATATCAGTATTTTGTAGAAACAGGAATATCAAACCCCTTAATCAGCAATTTGTGGAAACAGGTATATTGCACCACTCAATTAGTATTTTGTGTAAATGGGTGTATTGTACCTCTCAATAAATATTTTGTGGAAGCAGGTATATAGAACTCCATTATCTTAATTTTGTAGCAGCAGGTATATTGCATACCTCAATCAGTATTTTTTAGAAACAGGTATATAGAACACTTGAAGCAATATTTGGTGGAAGCAGATGTATAAAACCCCTCAATCAGTATTTTGTTGAAACAGGTATATTGCATCCCTCAATCAGTATTTTTTGGAAACAGGTATATAGAAAACCTGAATCAATATTTGGTGGAAGCATGTATTTCGCAACCTACAATCGGTATTTTGTGGAAGTAGGTATATCCCACCCCTCAATTAGTATTTTGTGTTAACAGGTATAGAGAACATCTTAATCAGTATATTTTAGAAGCAGGTGTATAACACCCCTCAATCATTATTTTGTAGAAGGAGGTATATAGAACGCATTAATCAATATTTTGTAGAAGCAGCTTTATCGTACCCCTCAATCAGTATTTTCTGGAAAGAGTTATATAGAACCCCTTAATAAATATTTTTGGGAAGCAGGTATATTGCACCACTCAATCAGAATTTTGTGGAAGCCAGTCTATCGTAGTCCTCAATCAATATTTTGTGATAACAGGTATATTGCACCCTTAATCAGTTTTTTGTGGAAGCTGGTGTATTGTCGGTGTATAAGCTTTAATCAGTATTTGGTGGAAGCTAAAATATCACACCCCTCAATCAGTATTTTGTGGAAGCAGGTACAGTACAGACCAAAAGTTTGGACACACCTTCTCATTCAAAGAGTTTTCTTTATTTTCATGACTATGAGAATTTTAGATTCACACTGAAGGCATCAAAACGATGAATTAACACATGTGGAATTATATACATAACAAAAAAGTGTGAAACAACTGAAAATATGTCATATTCTAGGTTCTTCAAAGTAGCCACCTTTTGCTTTGATTACTGCTTTGCACACTCTTGGCATTCTCTTGATGAGCTTCAAGAGGTAGTCACCTGAAATGGTTTTCACTTCACAGTGTGCCCTGTCAGGTTTAATAAGTGGGATTTCTTGCCTTATAAATGGGGTTGGGACCATCAGTTGCGTTGTGGAGAAGTCAGGTGGATACACAGCTGATAGTCCTACTGAATAGACTGTTAGAATTTGTATTATAGCAATAAAAATGCAGCTAACTAAAGAAAAACGGGTGGTCATCATTACTTTAAGAAATGAAGGTCAGTCAGTCCGAAAAATTGGGAAAACTTTGAAAGTGTCCCCAAGTGCAGTCACAAAAACCATCAAGCGCTACAAAGAAACTGGCTCACATGCGGACATCCCCAGGAAAGGAAGACCAAGAGTCACCTCTGCTGCGGAGGATAAGTTCATCCGAGTCACCAGCCTCAGAAATCGCAGGTTAACAGCAGCTCAGATTAGAGACCAGGTTAATGCCACACAGAGTTCTAGCAGAAGACACATCTCTAGAACAACTGTTAAGAGGAGACTGTGTGAATCAGGCCTTCATGGTAGAATATCTGCTAGGAAACTACTGCTAAGGACAGGCAACAAGCAGAAGAGACTTGTTTGGGCTAAAGAACACAAGGAATGGACATTAGACCAGTGGAAATCTGTGCTTTGGTCTGATGAGTCCAAATTTGAGATCTTTGGTTCCAACCACCGTTTCTTTGTGCGACGCAGAAAAGGTGAACGGATGGACTCTACATGCCTGGTTCCCATGTGAAGCATGGAGAAGGAGGTGTGATGGTGTGGGGGTGCTTTGCTGGTGACACTGTTGGGGACTTATTCAAAATTGAAGGCATACTGAACCAGCATGGCTACCACAGCATCTTGCAGCGGCATGCTATTCCATCCGGTTTGCGTTTAGTTGGACCATCATTTATTTTTCAACAGGACAATGACCCCAAACACACCTCCAGGCGGTGTAAGGGCTATTTGACCATGAAGGAGAGTGATGGGGTGCTGCACCAGATGACCTGGCCTCCACAGTCACCGGACCTGAACCCAATCGAGATGGTTTGGGGTGAGCTGGACCGCAGAGTGAAGGCAAAAGGGCCAACAAGTGCTAAGCATCTCTGGGAACTCCTTCAAGTCTGTTGGAAGGCCATTTCAGGTGACTACCTCTTGAAGCTCATCAATGCCAATAATGTGCAAAGCAGTAATCAAAGCTTAAGGTGGCTACTTTGACGAACCTAGAATATGACATATTTTCAGTTGTTTCACACTTTTTTGTTATGTATATAATTCATAGTTTTGATGCCTTCAGTGTGAATCTACAATTTTCATAGTCATGAAAATAAAGAAAACTCTTTGAATGAGAAGGTGTGTCCAAACTTTTGGTCTGTACTGTATATTATAGAGGACCAGGCATCCTCTTTGGAACTTAGCACTCCCCGCCCATCCCCCACCCCTTGGTGTTTTTAATCAGAGTGAAAATGGAGCTGGACCCTCCATGTTAGAGTAGGTCCCACCTGATAAGAAGCTACCTTGTCGTCTGGTAGGTGGGCCCGACATATTTTTGATCAATAATGTGCACTAAGAGCTTCTTCACTGCTTTGCAGTAAGTATTGGCGTCATGTATTTGACCCTGTTCACACATTCACCTGTTCACTCAGTTTTAGTGCATTTTGTGGTGTGCTGCTACTTTATTTGTTTGCTATATAATATATAAATATATCAATCAGTATATAAATATATCAATCAGTATTTTGTGGAAACAGGCATATAGAACATCTGAATAAATATTTGGTGGAAGCAGGTATATCCCAGCCCTCAATCAGTATTTTGTGGACACAGGTATATAGAACACCTAAATCAATAATTCGCTAAAGCAGGTATATTGATTCCTCAATCTGTATTTTGAGGAAGCAGGTATATTAAACCCCTTAATCAGCATTTTGTGGAAGCAGGTATAGAACCCCTTAATCAATATTTGGTGGACACAGGTATATCGCACCTCTGAATCAGTATTTTGTGGAAGCAGTTATATAGAACCCCTTAATCATTATTTTGTAGAAGCAGGTATATCACACCCTTTAATCAGTATTTTGTAAAAGCTGGTGTATCGCACCCCTCAATCAGTATTTTGTGGAAACAGGTATATAGAACACCTGAATCAATATTTGGTGGAAGCAGGTATATCGCACCTCTCTATCAGTATTTTTTAGTAGTCGGTATATCGCACCTTTTAATCAGTATTTTGTGGAATCAGGTATATCGCACCCCTCAATCAGTATTTTGTGGAAGCACATAAGTAGAACCCCTGAATTCTTTTTTTTTTGTAGAACCAGGTATATCATATCCCTCTATCAGTATTTTTTGGAAACAGATATATACAGTTGCTAGAAAAAGTATGTGAACCCTTTGAAATTATATGGATTTCTGCACAAATTGGTCATAAAATGTGATCTGATCTTCATCTAAGTCACAACAATAGACAATCACAGTCTGCTTAACCTAATAACACAAAGAATTAAATGTTACCATGTGTTTATTGAACACACCATGTAAACATTCACAGTGTAGGTGTAAAAAGTATGTGAACCCTTGGATTTAAGGGGAAACTGTCACCAGTTTTAAGGTGTCCTAACTCAGGGCAACATAAATAAGTGACTTATTCTCTTAACAAAATGCTGGGTCACTTTCTTTAATTGACCCAGTCAATCTGCCAACATCTTGTATTGAAAAGCTCCAGCTGATAATGATGAGTCATGAATATTCATGAGCTCCTGACTCTCCCCGCCCACCTGCTGCTGAATGACAGTTTGTTTCCATAGGAATCAGCAGCAGGTGGGCAGGGGAGTGGCTATAGCTCTGAATTAAATATACGCTGGACTCGATGACCTCACACTCGAATCAGCTCATTAGCATGCAGCATGCGGCATCTTTGTGTGTATATTATGAGCTAACCATCTGTCACACCAGTAAGTGAATACATCTAAGGCACTTTTTAATAGTTAATGATTGTATATAATTAGTTAGATTATAATCAAATATCCACATGACAGGTTCCCTTTAATAACTGGTTGAACCTCCTTTGGCAGCAATAACTTCCACCAAACGTTTCCTGTAGTTGCACATCAGATGTGCACAACGGTCAGGAGTAATTTTTCTCCATTCCTCTTTACAGAACTGTTTCAGTTGAGCAATATTCTTGGTATGTCTGGTGTGAATTGCCTTCTTGAGGTCATGCCACAGCATCTCAATCGGGTTGAGGTCAGGACTCTGACTGGGCCACTCCAGAAGGCGTATTTTCTTCTGTTTAAGCCATTCTGTTGTTGATTTGCTTCTATGCTTTGGGTCGTTGTCCTGTTGAAACACTCATCTTTTGTTGAGCTTCAGCTGGTGGACAGATGGCCTTAAGTTCTTCTGCAAAATGTATTGATAAACTATCAATGGGAATTCATTTTACCTTCGATGATAGCAATCCGACCAGACCCTGATGCAGCAAAGCAGCCCTAAACCATGATGCCCCCACCACTATACTTCACAGTTGGGATGAGGTTTTGATGTTAGTGTGCTGTGCCTCTTTTTCTCCACACATAGTGTTGTGTTTCTTCCAAACAACTCAAATTTGGTTTGATCTGTCCACAGAACATTTTGCCAGTACTGTTGTGGAACATCCAGGTGCTCTCGTGCAAACTGTAAACGTGCAGCAATGTTTTTTTTGGACAGCAGTGGCTTCCTCTGTGGTATCCTTGTTTAGTGTTTTGCGTATAGTAGATTCGCTAACAGGGATGTTAGCATATGTCAGAGACTTTTGTTAGTCTTTAGCTGACACTCCAGGATTCTTCTTCACCTCATTGAGCAGTCTGCGCTGTGCTCTTGCAGTCATCTATACAGGACGGCCACTGCTAGGGAGAGTAGCAGCAGCGCTGAACTTTCTCCATTTATAGACAATTTGTCTTACCGTGGACTGATGAACAGCAAGGCTTTTGTAGATACTTTTATAACCCTATCCAGCTTTATGCAAGTCAACAATTCTTAATCGTAGGTCTTCTGAGAGCCCTTTTCTGCGAGGCATCATTCACATCAGGCAATACTTCTTGTGAAAAGCAAACCCAGAACTGGTGTGTGTTTTTTATAGGGTAAGGCAGCTGTAACCAACCCCTCCAATCTCATCTCATTGATTGGACTCCAGTTGGCTGACACCTCACTCCAATTAGCTCTTGGAGATGTCATTAGTCTAGGGGTTCACATACTTTTTCCACCTGCACTGTGAATGTTTACATGGTGTGTTCAATAAAAGTATTTAACTCTTTGTGTGTTATTAGGTTAAGCAGACTGTGATTATCTATTGTTGTGACTTAGATGAAGATCAGATCACATTCTATGACCAATTTGTGCAGAAATACATATCATTCCAAAGGGTTCACATACTTTTTCTTGCAACTGTAGAACACCTGAATCAATAATTGGTTTAAGCAGGTATATCGCATATCGCACCCCTCAAACTTTATTTTGTGGAAGCAGGTATATCGTACCCCTTAAAGAATATTTTGTGGAAGCAGGTATACCGCACCCCTCAATCAGTATTTTGTGGAAGCAGGTATATCGCACCCCTCAATCAGTATTTTTTGGAAGCAGGTATATAGAACCCCTTAATAAGTGTTTTGTAGAAGCAGGTATATCGCACAGCTCAATCTGTATTTTGTGGAAACAGGTATACAGAACCTCTTAATCAATATTTGTTGGAAGCAGGTATATTGCACCCCTCAATCAATATTTTGTGGAAGCTAGTATATCACAGGCCTCAATCAGTATTTGATTGACGCAGGTATATTGCACCTTTAATCAGTATTTTGTGGAAGCCAGTGTATGGCAATCTTCAATCAATATTTGGTTTATATCGCACCCCTCAATAAGTATTTTTTGGAAACAGGTATATAGAACACCTGAATAAATATTTGGTTGAAGCAGAGATATCAAACCCCTCAATTAGTATTTTGTCGAAGCAGGCATATCAAACCTCTTAATCAGTATTTTGTGAAAGCAGGAATATCTTACCCCTCAATCTGTAGTTTGTGAAAGCAGGTATATCAAACCCCTTAATTAGTATTTTGTGGAAGCAGGTATATAGAACCCCTCAATCATTATTTTGTGGAAGCAGGTAGATAGAATCCCTAATCAGTATTTTGTAGAAGCAGTTATATCGCACCCCATAATCAGTATTTTGTGAAACAAGTATATCAAACCCCTTAATCAATATTTTGTGGAAGCAGGTATATCGCACCCCTCAATCAGTATTTTGTGAAGACAGGTATATATAGAACCCCTGAATCAATATTTGGTGGAAGTAGGTATATCACACCCCTCAATCAGTATTTTGTGGAGGCCGGTGTATTGCAAGCCTCAATCAGTATTTAATGGAAGCTGGTATTTCGCACCCCTCAATCAATATTTTGTAGAAGCAGGTATATAGAATCCCTTAATCAGTATTTTGTGGAAGCAATATATTATAGGTATATCACACCACTCAGTATTTTACACCTATCGATAGCACACCTATAAAAAAGGACTTTTATGGCCCAATTAGCTAGCGTTTTGTGTCCCTAACAGTCTGTTTCTGCTCCTCAAAGCAACCTCTTTCTACACTGGCAAAACACAGAATGTAAAATGGTTGCCAGATCGGTTTCAGTTATAGGGTGGGGTTGTATCCATGTGCTGAAATGTCTAAATTGGCTTTCCTGTCCCACTTAATGGATGTGTCATGGGTCAAATTTCAGCGCAATGAAAAACAATATGGCGCATGCGAACATCGCCATATGTTCAGCGAACGAACAAAGTTCGCCACGAAACGACCGCCAAGCGAACCGCAAGGCCGTCTCTAGTGGTCAGTATAGGAACATCTCTCTTGCCCTTATACACAACCACCAGCATGTCCTCATTTAAGAGAGCCCTGCGGTGGTTCTGAGTTGTTGTCCAATCAGAGATCATGAAAGGCCTCTGTGATTTTTCATACAGTGCCGGACGCTGCAGTACCTCTGGAATTAGGGACTTCAACAGGGTTATGCTGGTGTGATAGTTATCCATATAGAGTTGGTAACACTGATCCATAAGTGAGTGCTTTAAGTCTTACACTATTGTCCTATTAACTCCTATGACAGTGAGGCATTCTGTGGGTTCAATTCGGGTGTCTTTCCCTGGTACAGTACATTTGCACTGTTTGTACATTTTAATGCCATACCTTGCCCGCTTACTGGGTAGGTACTGGAGGAATTTTACCCTCCCTTTGAAATGTATTGATGACTCGTCTATGCAGATGTTTTGAAAACTTCAGCAAACTTACAGTAGTGATAAAGTGGTTGAGGAGTGGCCTAACTTAACAGATGGTCAAATCTTTTTCAGATTTTGGGTCCGGCACTGTGCATAATCATTATAATGTAAATTAGAGAAGCATTAATCAGTTCGTAACAAAACGGTTTGTTATGAACTTCCCCAAAATTCGTCCACCAGATGAACCCGAAGCTTTTGAGGTTTGCTTCGGATGAATCCAATAAAATGGCGAGCAGCACGCCTCAGCAGGAAAACACAAGCGAGGGAGAAAAATGATGCTCACATGACCCTGAGAGCAAGTGGGAGGGAGGTCTTGCCCTGGTTGACTCATAGACCAACAGACAGCCTGGAGGAGTCAATCAGTGCTGGAGCAGACAGGGAGGTGCCCTTGCAGAACAACTAGAACATCTTTCTCTGTTGGGCTGTGAATGAGGGCAAATGAGTAAATGAACCGTGCTGAGACGGCAACTAGCAGCAAGTAACAGCCTCCATGAACCAGGCGGTCTTGGGCAATCAGGATGCCAAGCGATGCAGTAATCACGGGGCTGGTAAGAGACACTTTATATTTACACACTCTACATCGAGCATTCTGCACAGTAAGTTACGCCAAATGCCAAGTTTATGTGCTGGTGGGATTACCCTTCCTTCACAGTATACTTATTGGAGATATCTGCACAGCCATTTGAAGAGACACCATACAGAGATCTATATATCAATTGGGTGGGACTTGCGATTATATCCACAGCAAGGAGATCACAGCACATATAAAATATACTGAGTTACATTTGCTATTTTAACTCAATATGCGGCCTACATTATTACCATTACTTGGATATTTCTTATCTTGTCTAAGAATATATTGACATTATTAGCAGTATTGAGGTGTATATGAAATGTCATATGGTGTAATGTTATAATTACTAACCCCAGATGTTGTATCATACCAACGGAACATCTTTTACAGTGGGATAAATACTATATTGACTATATTATCTAGACAAATACAGCATTATATTGCTTTTTCTTTTTTTTATTGTTCGGCAATTTTTTGTTTCTTTGTAAATTTGATATTAAGGAATATCAATAAATTGGAACATTGTCCCACAACAATTCACCACTAATTTCAAATAAGGGACAATAACTAGTTTTGTTTTTAAAGTATATATAGTTTTTTATGTAATATATATATATATATATATATATATATATATACACATATATTACACACTTTTTTTACTTGAAGGAGTGCTACAGATTTTCTTTCTCTCTCTCTCTCTCTATATATATAGTATATCTATCTACAAAGTGCCCTTCTGGAACTATTAAATAATTATACAGTATTAATTGGAGTTATATAATAAAATATATATTTTTTATCATATATATTTGTTCGACAACAATATTCCAGGTGGTGAGGTGCCTATTATCACATTATCTCTATTGTATATGAGTTGGCTGTGGGTTGGCCATTTGATAGAACACCTTCTGTAAATCCATAGTGGAAGAGGGGTGAGCCTCCTAACTATTTATATGATTCTACTACATACTGGTATAATATAACATAATGTGGCTGTCACTAATTATTATGTACACATGTGCAAATCCTTTTTAGGAAATCTATTCATTTGCTGAGACATCTCCTGGTCTTCATGTTCGCCATAGAAGAAATAAACAGAAGATCTGACCTCTTACCTAATATCACTTTGGGATACACAATATATGACTCTGGTGTGGAAGAACATAAAGCTGTACAGAGTGCACTGAGTATACTGTCAGGACGAGAAGAAGCCGTCCCTAACTACAGCTGTGATGAGAAGAACAAAGTGATGGCTTTTATTGGACACTTGATGATCTCCTCCAGTCTGTCCATATCTATAATAACTGGGATCTACGGACGTCCACAGGTAAATTTAATAAAACGCACCTTTAGGGTACCTTCACACATAGTTACATCGTTAATACGGTTGAGAAAAGATATGTCATTTAAGTTCAACCAAGCGATAGGTGGGGAATGCGAATCCCAGAAGGATGTGAGACTAAGATTTCTAGACGTTTTCATAAACATTAATGTCATTTACTTTTAAGAATTCATCTAAACCCTTTTTAAAACTGTTCACTGTTCCTGCAGTGACCACGTCCTGAGGACGTCTATTCTACAGATTTATGTTTTGAAGCATAGAAACATAGAATGTGTCGGCAGATAAGAACCATTTGGCCCATCTAGTCTGCCCAATATACTGAATACTATGAATAGCCCCATGCCCTATCTTATATGAAGGATGGCCTTATGCCTATCCCATGCATGCTTAAACCCCTCCACTGTATTTGCAGCTACCACTTCTGCAGGAAGGCCATTCCATGTATCCACTACTCTCTCAGTAAAGTAATACTTCCTGATATTACTTTTAAACCTTTGCCCCTCTAATTTAAAACTATGTCCTCTTGTAGCAGTTTTTCTTCTTTTAAATATTCTCTCCTCTTTTACCTTGTTGATTCCCTTTATGTATTTAGCAGTTTCTATCATATCCCCTCTGTCTTGTCTTTCTTCCAAGCTATACATGTTAAGGTCCTTTAATCCTTCCTGGAAAGTTTTATCCTGCAATCCATGTACCAATTTAGTAGCTCTTCTCTGAACTCTCTCCAAAGTATCAATATCCTTCTGGAGATATGGTCTCCAGTACTGAGCACAATACTCCAAATGAGGTCTCACTAGTGCTCTGTAGAGCGGCATGAGCGCCTCCCTCTTTCTACTGGTAATTCCTCTCCCTATACACCCAAGCATTCTGTTAGCATTTTTCTGCTGCTCTATGACATGGTCTGCCTACCTTTATGTCTTCTGAAATAATGATCCCTAAATCCCTTACCTCAGATACTGATTTTATATTCTGCTCTTGGGTTTTTATTCCCCAGGTGCATTATCTTGCACTTATCAACATAAAACTTTAGTTGCCAGATTTTTGACCATTCCTCTAGTTTTCCTAAATCCTTTTCCATTTGGTGTATCCCTCCCGGAACATCAACCCTGTTACACATCTTTGTGTCATCAGCAAAAAGACACACCTTACCATCGAGGCCTTCTGCAATTTCGCTGATAAAGATATTAAACAATATTTGTCCCAGAACAGATCCCTGAGGTACCCCACTGGTAACAAGACCTTGGTCTGAATATACTCCATTGACGACAACCCTCTGTTGTCTGTCCCTCAGCCACTGCCTAATCCATTCAACAATATAGTTCTTACAGTAAAGAAGCTTTGACACTTCTGGAGACTGAACTTTTTCTTCTCCAGTCAGAAACAGTGTCTTTTGAGGGCATTTGACATGGAACAGTTTTTCATCGTATTTTTTGTATGGCCCATTTATATACTTGTACAGGTTAATCATGTCCCCCCTTAGACGTCTCTTCTCAAGACTAAATAAATGTAATTCATTTTTGTGACCTAAAGCGAGTTTTTTTTGTCTGTCTGCCACAGGCACTGCATATCTGACAGTCCAATAAAACCGTTAAATAGTGCCGTTACCTTGCTGCTGTAAAAAAGCACCATTTTGTGCTAGATGCACTTTTGCGTACAGCGCAGTATTACCTATTTTATAATTAAGCAGTGAAATACTGCATTTCTAGAGTTGTTTGCAATAAACACTGGTTTCGGCCTATATAGCTGATCTGAGGCCTACCCTGTATTTCTTTCAAATGAAGTAACCAGTGGAACTCTGCATTTAAACAGTTGGTTGCCCAAAAACACTGCCCCAGAGCACTTTTGCGTACAGCGCAGTATTACCTATTTTATAATTAAGCAGTGAAATACTGCATTTTTACAGTTGTTTGCAATAAACACTGGTTTTGTGGTAGATTGCACATTTTCGGTGTACGCTGCATTTCTGATAGTGAAGTAATTGTATTCAATTGCTCTGTTACACTGTTGTGTGACCTAAAGAAATGTATTCTGTTTATGACACGGGCACTGCCTTACTGTTAAGGAAATTAATTGTTGACTATTGGCAGTTTAATTGACACCTGGTGGGTGAACGCTAATAATGAGGAGAACATCAAATAAGGGACGTGGACATGGTCACGGTGGTGTTGGTTCCTGTTGCAGGGAGAGGACGTGGCCGCTCTGCCCCAGCAATACGTCCAAGTGAAACACCTACCTCAGGTGCGAGTAGGTGCCAGAACTGTATTTCCTGAACGGCGAAAACACGCTTTTCAATTTTCGCATATAATTTATTCGTCCATAGGACCTGCAGTACCTGTCTGACATGTACCTTGTGTGTCTTCAGATCAGACGAATAAATTAAGATATCATCTAGGTATATCACCACAAACCTGCCGATAAGATGACTATAAATGTTATTAACGAAATGTTGGAAGACAGCAGGAACATTGGTCAGACCGAAAGGCACGACTAGATTTTCATAATGCCCCTCAGGGGTGTTAAAAGCTGTCTTCCACTCATCCCCTTCCTTGATACGAATCAGATTGTAGGCCCCCCTAAGATCAAGTTTGGAGAACCACCTAGCACCCGCAATCTGATTAAACAGGTCAGGAATGAGAGGAAGAGGGTATGGGTCCCGGATGGTTATCCGGTTTAGTTTGCGGAAATCTAGTCAAGGACGCAGGCCCCCATCTTTCTTTTTAACAAAGAAAAACCCTGCAGCCACGGGTGAAGAAGAGGGTCTGATGTGTCCCTTAGCCAGACTCTCAGAGATATAATCTTTCATGGCTTGTCTCTCGGGACCCGAAAGATTATATAACCTGGTCTTGGGTAATTTTGCACCGGGAATCAGGTTAACCGGGCAATCATACGAACGGTGAGGTGGTAACTTCTGACAACCCTTTTCAGAAAAAACGTCCTCAAAGTCCAAAATCAATGTAGGTAGGGTAGCTATTGAGGCGACTAAGCAATTGCTATTTAAGCAATTTTCTCTGCAATGCTCAGTCCACTCCAATATCTCCCTGGCCTGCCAATCCACCACTGGATTGTGCGCTACCAACCAGGGAAGACCCAATACCACAGGAGTGGGAAGGCCCTACAGAACATAACATGATAGACACTCGTTATGGTGGTCCCCTACCCGAAGGTGTAAGTTATGGACAATGTGAGTGAGGTTTCTCTGAGACAGAGGAGCAGAATCAATAGCGAATATGGGAATAGGTCTCTGTAGCGTACAGAGAGACAAACCCATAGTGCGAGCAAAATGGGCATCTATCAAATTTACCCCTGCTCCACTGTCTAGTAAGAAAGAAAGAAATAGTCTCCGTCCTAACACCAAAAACAACAACCGCTGGCAACACAAATTGTGATGTTCGTATGGAGGAAACGTATACCCCCCGGCTGATATCCCCCACACAGCCTGGGGTTAGTAGTTCCGACGGTCTTTTGTTTTTGAGAAAGGAAGGACAGACATTAATGAAATGACCCCTCCCCCCACAGAAAAAACAAACCCCATGCCTACGGCGAGCCTCAGGAAGAACAACCTTGGGTTCCGCAGCAACCTGGTTACCCATAGCAATCGCTAGGCTTGCAGTCTGTTGCAATTGCTGCTGTTGCTGGAGGACCGACGCCTTCAATCCTGCCAAGACAGGCCTTGAAGTTGCTTTGTCAAAGCAGCAATAGGATCCATACTGGATTCTAAATAGGCAGAAAGAAAAAGTTTTTTTTTTTTTTTTTCTCTTTCTCTCTCTTCTTTCTTTCTTTCTACCTACACAAAATAAGGGCCAGATATAATATCATGACCGGCGTGCCGATCACATACGTGACGCAAAGGGAAGTCCCTGTCCAAGGGAGAGGGAAAGGTGGTGACCCCTAACTCACCTTGAGGCTGGCACCTGACTGCCCTGACGTCCCTAGACGGGTTCCTCACCCGTACGCCGATCACGTGCCTAAACCCTGGCTTTCCCTGAGATGAGCCCTGCGTAGTGAATAGGGCGGTGGGAACACTAGTCCGCACCACTAACACTAAAGGAAAACACCAAGGAGAGGACAGACAATACAGACAAAACATATAATCCCAGGTGGGCGACAACAGAAGACAACAAAAGCCCAACAGGGATCCGGAGGGTAACACTCTGGAACAACAACCAGGAATCACAGCTACACAGCTCCAGTGGGTCAGTATAGAAGTCCAGGCAGGAAGCTCTATATCTGGCAACCAGAGTAGTGGGAGGGAGAATATAAAGAGGTTGGGAGTGCTGGACAAGAAACAGCTGAGGAGAAGAAGCTACGGATCCCTGAGTGAGCCAAAAAGGATTGCAAGGCAAACCCAGAAAGCTACCATTAAGAAACAGCACTATCTGTAGACATAGAGCGCGCAGCCACCCGCTGCGACTTCCTGACCCCGGGTAGCAGGCCCTTGCTCCTAATGTTTTTGAGGATCACCAGCAGGTCATCAATCATAATTTTTCAAGGGTGTATGATGCCCTCCTTTATGTGTAATAAAGGGTTTATTGGAGTGCCGATACCTTGCAGCTCTTTTACTTAGTGCATAGGCTTTATGAGTGTCGTAGTCCCACTACCTGAACAATTGTACCACAATTAAAATTAGGCCCTCCTTTATGTGATATACAGGTTATATCGGAGTGCAACTTCCTTGTAATTTTTGGCAGCACTTGCAATTTATATACAAGTAAATTTACAGGAAAGAATTTTTTTATCTTCGGTTTTGTGCGTATTATTGTCAATCTGTAAAAGTGGCGTACTACTCGGACAGAGCACCCGAGCTTCCCGAGGTGTTCGAACCGAGCAACTGAACACCCAAGCACTTTGGTGCTCGATCAACACTAACTGAGATTATTACTACCAAGATACATAACTTTACATTTATCTACTTTGAACCTTATTTGCCAGGTTGATGCCCAATCACTCAGAGTATAAAAAATAAAATGGCTGCGCACCATTATACATACAAACAATAGAGCTAAGAAATGGGGGTCATTATAAATAAAAGTGGTACAAAACCAACTATAAATGAGTTAATGGAAGCTCTTAGCACACATATTTGATCATAATTTTTTATAATCATGTTTGCTTCATGGATATGCACCTGTGATTCTGAAGGTTCTAGTCTAAATTCTCTTGCAATCACTCAGAGTGTCCAAGTCAGCTTGTATTTTATGGACATCTTCCATGGACTGTACAGTACTACACAGCTTAGTGTCATCTGCAAAAATAGAAATGGTGCTATTAATCCCGTCCTCAATATCATTAATAAATAAATTAAATAATAGAGGGCAAGCACTGAACCTTGGGGTCACCACTTAGAACCCGGGACCATTCTGAATAGGAAACATTTACCACAACTCTCTGGACACGGTCCTTCAACCAGTTTTGAATCCAATTACAAACTATACTTTCCAAGCCTAAAGACCTTACTTTGCCCATTAAACATCTATGAGGGATAGTATCAAAAGCCTTTGCAAAATCCCAAAACACTACATACACAGCTGCACCTCTGTCCAGGCTTCGACTCGCCTCAAAAACAAATCAGGTTAGTCTGACAACTACTGTCCTTGGTAAACCCATGCTGGTTATCACTTATAATATTATTTACAGTCACATACTCCTGTATATAGTCCCTTAAGAGTCCTTCAAACATTTTTCCCACGACAGAAGTTTAACTGGTCAATTATTACCATATCATTTAATTTTTAAACAGGGGCAAAGCAATGACTCAACTGAGCTCTTTAAAGGGACTCTGTCACCACTTTCTAACCCCCACTTTTTTAACTATCGTTTTATTCATGGTGCCCTTCTGATTACAGTTGTCATCTTATATGTTAGATCTGCGGTGCCGTTTAGGTAAAAAATCGATTTATATCACCTGTCAATCAGCTAGATAAGGTGCCCAGGGCGTTCCTCTCCTCTTGAATCTGCCGCCTGCCGCCGCCGCCGTTGGTGCCCAGCTCCTCCCCCGGTCTCGTCAGCGCTGCCTCAAACAACACAGATCCGCCTCCGGCTCTCCCTCAATGCCCCCTCCTTTTTTTCGGAAATCTCGCCCGTGCGTACGCATCCTTTCGGCATCATCGCTCTAAGTTCGCGTTATGCGCATGCGCGAGAAAAGGATGCGTACGCACGGGCGCAGGCCTGTGCGCACACGCGAGATTTCCGAAAAAAAGGAGGGGGCATTGAGGGAGAGCCGGAGGCGGATCTGTGTTGTTTGAGGCAGCGCTGACGAGACCGGGGGAGGAGCTGGGCACCAACGGCGGCGGCGGCAGGCGGCAGATTCAAGAGGAGAGGAACGCCCTGGGCACCTTATCTAGCTGATTGACAGGTGATATAAATCGATTTTTTACCTAAACGGCACCGCAGATCTAACATATAAGATGACAACTGTAATCAGAAGGGCACCATGAATAAAACGATAGTTAAAAAAGTGGGGGTTAGAAAGTGGTGACAGAGTCCCTTTAAGCACTCTTGGGTGTAATCCATCTGGACCTGGAGCAGTTGAGGCAGAACCATGACCCAGGCAATATCTGGGAAGTTAAAATCTCCTATAATGACCACTAAGGATGAGCGAACCAGTTTAGACGAATTGGGTTTGGTACAAACTTTGAGATTTTCAAATGGCAGACGAACCAGAATATTTTCATGTTTGTTACTGATCAAGTGTTCCACGAAGAACATCTGGGATATCCATCATAGGGATCCAATCGCAACTTGGTCCCTATTGTTGAGTATCTGATATTCTCTGGACATCAATTTATATACATTATATACCTACCTCATATATTGATATCTACCTGTATAATAAATCATTTAATACTATAGGAACCCTATGCACGAATGTGTTGGATGTATTTTTCCTAATGAGGTGTGCACAACCATTATATATTTTATATCTATTTTCTGCCTTATAGACTGGGTGAGTCTATATTGGTTGGGGCACCCATTCCATACACAAACACTAGGTGAGCCATCACAAAATGTAATTGACTTTATAATAAGAATTAGCGGTTTTCCCCCGAATTAAACCTAAAAAAGGGAAAAGAATCTCAAAAAAAAAAAACATGCTAATAAAAAGTCCTAAGTATCAAAATTATTTTGGAAGTCAAACAAATAAAAAAGTTAGGGTCACTAAACCACCACGTGCACAAAATCACTAAAAAATTGCCTGGACATTCACGCCTTTTTTTTTGGCCCGGTCATGAAAGGGTTAATAAGTATTTAATTAATGGTATTGTTCACTTAAGTTTTGTATTTTTAAAAGAATTTTAGTAATCATATCTCATTGTTTACTATAGATTTCTTACAGAAGGTCACAAAGAACTCAGAATAAAAGACAAAGGCAAACAAATCGCCATGTAAGATGGAAGAAAGAAGAAAAAAGGGAAGAAAAACATAGAAGAAAGAAATCAGAAATAAGAGACAAGGGCTCTTATTAGGGCCACTTAGCTATCCAAGAAAGAGCCAATCATTATACTGTATACAGTATAATTATATTGCTATTTTTGTTGTGTTTTTTAAATATAAATTCTATACATTATTACTATTATCATTAATTCTAAATGCATTACTATTTTAGGGGGAGAAACATAGAAACATAGAATGTGTCGGCAGATGAGAACCATTTGGCCCATCTAGTCTGCCCAATATATCTGAATAAGGGGGCTAACAGCGTAGAACAAATAAATGCCACAAGTCTGGTATAGTACAGTACATTCACCCTGCTGAGCATGGTCAGCGCTCCAGCCTGGCAGCAAAGCTGTCTAATTAAGCCGGCAGGCAGAGGTCAGTTCACAAAAAAATTCCTCTGCCGATCCTCATGGCAAAGTGGTATGCTTTGGAATATTTTTAACATGTACCCTCAATAAAGCTGGAAATACTTTTTAACCCTTCAGTGCTAGATGAACTGTTTACTGGATTTTACACGCAACTGGAGCAGAGTCCTGTGCACGGAGGTTCTATACTGCTATAGGAGCTGGTGTGAGTTCTTTTTTATGTTCTTGGTTATTTTTAACACCACAATGCCCTGTTAACTGTACTTCAGTACAATGAGCGCACCCCCCCTCCCAACAGTCTCCAGCTATTGTTCTCCAACAAAACTACTAACAAAGGGCCTAGTGAATAATTATTCACTAGGCCTCTTGCTTTTGAAACACACCAAGTGGTACTGTATTGTATGTGTCAAGCAAAATGGAGAACAACAGCAATTTTAAAAATATTTAATAAAATACAGTAAATATACATTATTTTACCATAACAGATTCAATGTAAAAAAATTAATACATATAAAAGAAAAAATTTAAGTACCAATACTACGCATTTTACATGAACAATTTTTTTTTTAATTATACTTAAAAACTCAATGCAAAATACTATTCGAAATTGTAATAAATGTATATATATATATATATATATACTGTATATAATTCATTTTATAGGCATTTTCAGTGTATATATATATATATATATAAACGACGAAAAATGGGCAGCACTCCAGTCTTGTGGAAATTCAGTGATGTTTTATTCAATGCAATGCAGCATTTCAGCCCTCTCAATGGAGCCTTTGTCAAGCTTGACAAAGGCTCCATTGAGAGGGCTGAAATGCTTCATTGCGTTGAATAAAACATCACTGAATTTCCACAAGACTGGAGTGCTGCCTATTTTTCGTCGTTTCTACTAGTACTGTTCCCTGTCCAGGAGCATTTGTGGATTTGCACCCGGCATCCGACAGAGTGCTGCTGATCATTTTTGTTTTTTTGTTTTATATATATATATATATATATATATATATATATACACATTATATACAGTATCTCACAAAAGTGAGTACACCCCTCACATTTTTGTAAATATTTTATTATAACTTTTTACGGGACAACACTGAAGATCTGACACTTTGATACAATGTAAAGTAGCCCTCCCTGGTGTCATGTGACTCGTTAGTGTTACAAGGTCTCAGGTGTGAATGTTATCGCTCTCACACTCTTTCATACTGGTCATTGGAAGTTGAACATGGCTCCTCATGGCAAAGAACTCTCTGAGGATCTGAAAAAAAGAATTGTTGTTCTACATAAAGATGGCCAAGACTATAAGAAGATCGCCAACATCCTAAAACTGAGCTGCAGCATGGTGTCCAAAACCATACAGCAGTTTAACAAGACAGGTTTCACTCAGAACAGGCCTCACCATGGTCAACCAAAGAAGTTGAGTGCACGTGCTCAGTGTCATATCCAGAGGTTGTATGAGTGCTGCCAGCATTGCTGCAGTTTTTACAGGGCTGGGGGGGTCACCCTGTCAGTGCTCAGCATCATATCCAGAGGTTGGATGAGTGCTGCCAGCATTGCTGCAGAGGTTACAGTGGTGAGGGGGAGGTCAGGCTGTCGTGCTCAGTCCATACACCGCACACTGCATGACATTGATTTCCATGGCTGTCGTCCCAGAAGGAGCCTCTTCTAAAGATGATGCACAAGAAAGCCTGCAAACAGTTTGCTGAAGACAAGCAGACTAAGGGCATGGATTACTGGAACCATGTCCTGTGGTCTGATGAGACCAAGATAAACTTATTTGGTTCAGATGGTGTCAAGCGTGTGTGGCGGCAACCAGGTGAGGAGTACAAAGACAAGTGTGTCCTGCCTACAGTCAAGCATGGTGGTGGGAGTGTTACGGTTTGGGGCTGCATGAGTGCTGCCGGCTGTGGGGTGCTACCAGTTCAATGAGGGAACCGTGAACTCCAACATGTACTGTGACATACTGAAGCAGAGCATGATCCCCTCCCTTCGGAAACTGGGACGCAGGGCAGTATTCCAACATGATAACAACCCCAAACACCTCAAAGACAACCACTGCTCTGCTAAAGAAATTGAGGGTACAGGTGCTGGACTGGCCAAGCATGTCCCCAGACCTAAACACTATTGAGCATCTGTGGGGCATCCTCAAATGGAATATTTACTAAAATGTTAGGGGTGTACTGACTTTTTGTGCAACTCAATTGAAAAGCAAACTGAAATCTTTTAGTTGGAGGGAAGAAAACAAAAAAAACTAAAATAATATAACTGGGGATGTAGCTGTGTTTAGAATTAAGCAATCACATTCAGAATCATGTTAAATAAGAGTCAGCATAGACCTGCCATCATTTAAAGTGCCTCTGATTAACCCCAAATAAAGTTTAGCTGCTCTAGTTGTCCTTTTCTGAAATTTTCTTAGTCGCATCCCACAGCAAAAGCCATGGTCCACAGAGACCTTCCAAAGCATCAGAGGGATCTCATTGTAAAAGGTATCAGTCAGGAGAGGGGTACAAAAGAATTTCAAAGGCATTAGATATACCATGGAACACAGTGAAGACAGTCATCATCAAGTGGAGAAAATATGGCACAACAGTCACATTACCAAGAACTGGACGTCCCTCCAAAATTGTTGAAAAGATGAGAAGAAAACTGGTCTGGGAGGCTACCAAGAGGCCTACAGCAACACTAAAGGAGCTGCAGGAATATCTGGCAAGTACTGGCTGTGTGGTACATGTGACAACAATCTCCCGTATTCTTCATATGTCTGGACTATGGGGTAGAGTGGCAAGACGAAAGCCTTTTCTTAAGAAGAAAAACATCTAAGCCAGGCTACATTTTGCAAAAACACATCTGAAGTCTCCCAAAAGCATGTGGTCAAAGGTGTTATGGTCTGATGAAACCAAGGTCAAACTTTTTGGCCATAATTCCAAAAGATATGTTTGGCGCAAAAACAACACTGCACATCACAAAAAGAACACCATCCCCACAGTGAAGCATGGTGGTGACAGCATCATGCTTTGGGGCTGTTTTTCTTCAGTTGGAACTGGCGCCTTAGTTAAGCTAGAGGGAATTATGAACAGTTCCAAATACCAGTCAATATTGGCACAAAACCTTCACACTTCTGCTAGAAAGCTGAGTATGAAGAGTAGTGATGATAGAGCACCAAAGCATTTGGGTGTTCTGGTGTTCGGCCCGAACACATTGTTATTTTTGTGTGCTCGGCCGAGCACCCGAGTATAATGGAAGTCAATGGGAGAAAACCAGGCACCCCCTGCTCTGAAGAGGGGAGGGTTCCTGATCCTTTGGAAAAGGTCAGAAAGTGACAGAAACAGCAACGAAATGGATCGGGAACACAAAGGGGACGATGTCTGGATGCATCTTGGACTTCCATGTCGCTGCTGGTAGCGATGCTGTCCGAGTAGTACGCCCCTTTTAAAGACTGGCAATAATATGCACAAAACCAAAGATAAGATCGATTTTAGAGTAAAAATTGTTATAATTCATTCTTTCCTGTATATTTATATTTGTATATAAAGTGCAAATTCAGCCCAAAATTTTGTTGATTTTTTGAACTAGGGCCATGATTAAGAGGGACGGCTGGTGGCATCCGAATTGTACCGCTATAGATGTAATTCTTGGATGAACCACAGCCAAAGCATTTGTTGCCATGAATGTTTTCATTGATCAACAATGAAAGTCAGAGGTTCGAAGACGATCCCACAATCGATCCGGCGGCGTAATTCCCATTACCCGCCAAGCATTTTCTAGGAAAACAAACAATATCTCAGGTCCCTCTTCAAGCTGGCTCGGGCGAGGGCCATATGTAATAGTGGCGCTGGATAGAGCTCCGCGGAATATCTGAGTGTGGGATCACTTGTTTGGCAAGCCTCTCCATGGTGGGAGGAAGGATGATCAGAGAGAGGATTCAGTTGACCAGACTCTTGGCTACAGAGTCTGGACTTGGTGAAAGAGAGGGTGGTGCTTAACCGACTGAAAGCATTATCTTCAGCAATACAACCGACCAACTGTTCGCACTGGTCCGACTTGGACAGTGTTGTCCTGCGCCGCCCAGCTAAGTTGGACATGAAGCTGGGTACAGTGGATGTTTTTTTTTTTTCTGGTGCACTGGCAGCAGGCACAGTGTCATTGCGCCCACTTCCCCGTCCCTTAGTGCTCGCCTTCTTCATATTAATGGCTTTGTCACTATATGTGGCGCAGATTTTTTTACAGTCCACTAAAGACACAGTTTTCTGATGCGGGACAGTATACTGTACGTCACAGAAACACACAGAATATGGACATTATATTAGGCCCAGATTTTTGGAATTTGCCCTAAATAAACAGTTTTCGGATGTCGTACTGTATATGTCACAGAACATCACAGAATATGGACACTATATTAGGCCCAGATTATTGGAATCTGCGGTACAGACACTGCTTTCTGATGTAGTTTATATTTATATTTTTCCCTATATCTAGGCCCAACAACTAGTGATGGACGAACATCGTCCGGGACGGTTCGCAAACGCGATCAAATGTTTGCGAACCGCAAGTTCGCAGCGGGCCCCATTCATTTTAATGGCAGGCGAACCTGAAAAACCTTCAGCTCATATTTGCATCCAGCAAACACTTACTAGAAGTACACAAATAGTCCCACAACATGGACAGTGATATACAAGAGGGGGATCATTGGCAAAATTCCCACAAAAAATATGTATTTTAATTAGAGGCCATTTTTATGCGTCTTAAAGGAAAACTCAGAAATGTGCCCTGCTGGAGCCTAAATTTTTTTTTATTTCCTATCGGTTTGATGTATACAAATCTGCAGCACTCCACATTTTTGTATCCTACAGTCCTGCAGAGTCTATTCAAAAATTGCATACGTTAACGTAATTTTTTTTCTACCATGGAACTGTACAGTGAACGGACACCACTGTACAGCACAAGTCTGAGGCATCTGTACATTTTTGGTATGCATTAAATGGATGTCAAAAATAGGGTGTGAACTTAGCCCTAGTGTCAGAATAAGCACCAGTACACAGCGGAGCAGCGCGGCGGAGAGGGGAGGCCACCATGTACTGACGGAGCGCAACCTGGTCCTGGTGGTCAGGGATGAGGACTGTGTTTCCCAAGGATCATTTTCTACTGGGAAATACAGGGCACAATATAATACACTAGAATCCATATAATATAAAGATATTAGCCCTACCCCCAAATAATAATACAATTAGGTGATCATTTATATAGAAATACGTCTATGTTAGGCATATTTCTAACACAGATTGTGGCGCAAAGGTCCTTAGCACCACAATCTGCATATTTTTCCTGCTCATGTCAGGTGTCAAAAAGGATGGTGTGGTCAGGGAAAGGGATACAGTTATGGCCATCCAGATATTGGATACCACTGCCATACATTGACTGGATAACACCTCTGTACAGTGACCGGATAACACCGCCATGCCGTGACCAGATAAAAGAGTATAAGAGGGCACAGTACAGGGAATGACTAGGGGAACTACACAGGGTGTGGTAAGAGGGCACAATGCAGGGTATAAGGGGGCACAGTACGGGGTGAGGAGCACAGTACGGGATGGGGGGCACAGTCACATGACCCTTTTGACATTAGAAGGTCCTTATGGTGAATACGGTTCATATGCCACCATAATGAGAGGCAGAGGAGTGAGACAAGGGTGTGATTATATGGCTAGAGATAAAAAATTTAACTTTCGGCCGGTACAGGCCCCAAAAATTTGTCAATTTGCATTCACCTGACAGCATAGAACTTTGGATTCTGTGGCTGGAGGTACATTAGGCGGTCACAGGATAAATATGTAACTGTAGGCCGGTACAGGCCCCAAAAATTTGGCAATAGGCATTCACCTGACAGCAAAGAACTTTGGATTCTGTGGCTGGAGGTACATTAGGCGGTCACAGGATAAATATGTAACTGTCGGCCAGTACAGGCCCCCAAAATTAGGCATTCAGCGGACATAAAAGGCCTTTTATGCTGCTGTATTTACCTAACACAGGGACCATGATTTGTTCTGGGTTGTGGCGGATATTTGTGGGCTGTCATGAGGAAATTCAATCAAACGTGGTCAACCCATCACATGTGTTGAATTCCTCCGAGATCAATGCCTCATTCATTTTTAGAAATGTGAGGTAGTCCACACTGTCATGAACTTATCGAGCTTATCGGTTTATCGGTCACGATCCCCCCTGCTTTGCTGACCGTCCTTTCGGACAGGACACTGGACGAGGGGCAAGCCAACAGTTCCATGGCAAATTGTGTCAGCTCTGGCCACAGGTCAAGCCTGCACACCCAGTAGTCCAGGGGTTCATCGCTTCTCAGAGCGTCCATATCGGCCGTTAACCCGATGTAGTCGGACACCTGTTGGTCTAGGCATTCCCTGAGGCTGGAGCCGGAGGACGGCTGACGATGGGTTGGCTGCAAGAATGATCTCATATCCGAAATCACCAACACATCTTCAAACCGCCCTCTTCTTGCATGCGCGGAAGGATGGGTACACACAACTGTTTCTCTGTGAGTGGAAATTCCTCTGCCAGCGCCTGGAAGTGCTGCATTCTGACAGCCCTCTGTGATGGTGGTAACATTTCTGCCATTTTGTGTTTGTACCAGGGGTCTAAGTACGTTGCCACCCAGTACTGGTCCTTGCTCTTTATGCTTTTTATACGGGGGTCCCTCTTCAAACACTGGAGCATGAAGGCCCTCCTTTTCACTGGTGGAGAGGCCTGGCTACTGCTCATGGTCCAGGATAATGTCATCCTCTGTCTCCTCCCCCCAGCCACGGACAACACCAGGGATCCCAGAAACTTTTAAAGCATGCTCTTCTTGCTCCTCCTCCGTCCCGGCACCATCCTCCTCTGACTCCTCTTCAGACTTCTGATCACTTGTCTCAGATGGAGTAGCCCCCCCTGGGAATTCATCCAGCACTGCGGCTTCCTCATCTTCCAGCTCCTGCTCCTCGACGTCTTGATCAATGATGCGACGCAATGCTGCACGCTCCAGAAAGAAGGCGTAAGGTACAATGTCACTGATGGCGCCCTAGCTGTGACAGACCAGTTTAGTGATCTCATCAAATGGCCGCAGAAGTCTGCATGTGTTGCGCATGAGCAGCCACTGGCGCAGTGAAAAAAAAACTATCTACCCAGAACCTGTCCTGCCGCAGAGTTCATACAGGTAGTCGTTAACTGCACGCTTCTGATGGAGCAGACTATCAAGCATATACAAGGTGGAATTCAGTTGCGTCGGGCAGTCACAAATCAGAGGTCTGACGGGAAATTGGTGTCGCCGCTGAAAGTCAACAAGTAGTGCCATGGCCGTGTAAGATTCTCTAAAATGGCCAGAGATTTTCCTGGCCTGCCGCAAGACGTCCTGGGCCCTGGGGTATTTGGCAATGAATCACTGCACGACAAGTTTAGGACGTGTGCCATGCACGGCACGTGTGTCATTTTGCCCTGTTTCAGCGCGCTCAGCAGATTGGCACCATTGTCACACACCACTTTACCAACTGTCAAATTGAGTGGGGTTAGCCACTGATCGGCCTGTGACCGCAAAGCTGAAAGGAGTGCAGGACTGTTGTGGCTTTTGGCTTCCAGGCAAAACAGATGCAGCACAGCATGGCAATGTCTCACCTGGAATGTCAACTAGGTTCTGGGAGCTTGGGGGGTGCAGCAGAAGAGACATTAGCAGCGGAAAAGGAGGAGTCAGCCGAGGAGGAGAGGGAGGATGGAGTAGGAGGAGGAGAAGAAGAAGCAGGCCTGCATGCAATCTGTGGTGGTAACACCAAATCTAAACAGGTGCCACAGGGTTTATGCTTGACGGCCATCAGAAGGTTCACCCAGTGGTCAGTAAAAGTTATGTACCTTCCCTGCCCGTGTTTGCTAGACCATGTGTCTGTGGTCAGATGTATCTTGGCACCGACACTGTAAGCCAGTGATACATTCACTTCCAGCTGAACGTGGCCATATAGCTCTGGGATGCCCTTCTCGGAGAAATATTTCCTTCCGGGGACCTTCCATTGCGGTGTTCCATTGGCCACAAATTTTCTAAAGGCCTCTGAGTCCACCAGTTTATATGGCAGTAGTTGGCGGGCTAGCAGTTCTGACAAGCCAGCGGTCAGCAAGAGGGTTATCCGCCGGCGTCATCTTTTTTCGCTCAAACATTAAGGGGAAGGAAGCCAGCCTTTTGCCAGATGAACGTGACGATGGCACGGTGGAAGGTTTAGTGGAGGACAACTGGGAAAAGAGGAGAAGGATAAGAGGCAGGACTTGGAGTGGCGGGAGTGTGGCTTTGTGGGTTCTGACAGTGTTGCTCCCACTGAGCTCAGTGATGGGAGGCCAGGTACCTTCTTAAGGCGGTCGTCCCTATGTGAGTATTGTGCTAACCGCGACTTATGCGTTGACAGCACAGGCTACAGATGGCAACGTAGCCCACACTGCGGAGCCATATGCCGGCATCCTCGGAGCGCCAGATGTGACCGGGCATGATGAATGGCTAGTTCCAGATATATTAGTGGTCTGCTTTTTGCCTCCCGTGCACTGTAAGTTCTGCCTGCTTCTCCTCCTTCTCCTCTCTATCTGCTGCTCCGTCTCCCTCTGAACTCCCCTCCTCTTCCTCTCTTATGGGCACCCATGTGACGTCCATCAACACGTCATCATCGGATTCATCACCTTCACCAAAATTGATATTAGAGATCTCGGAGTAGGCAGCAACAGCGGGGACCACACCCCTTGGGCTTATCTGGGTACTGTTGTCAGACTGCTGGGTGGTTACCGTTGATACCTCCTCTTCCTGATCCAATGCCAATAATGGCTGTGCATGGGTAAGGTCTTGTATTGGATGGGAAAATAATTCCTCTGACTCGAGCGGAGGGGATTTGGTGGTGGTGTCTTTGGGGGTGCACACAGCAGAGAGTGAAGAGGGTGCATTTAGAGAGGATGAGGAGGGTGCAGAAGCGGAAGGCTGAGTGGGCCACTCAACCAAGTCAGGTGCATCCTTTGACGTAACCACACGCACCTTCTGCAACTTCCCACTTAGGCTGCGGCCTGGTGCATCTGCCCGACCCCTACCACCCCCTGCGGAATGGCCTGCCTTTTCCTCTGCCTGTCATTTTCAAAAATGACCCTGTGACAAAAGTCCCTATAGAAGAGCAGTATTTGTGGAAGCAGGTATATCACACCCCTGCCTCAATCAGTTTTTTGGGGGGACAACTGGTAAATCACACCAGTAGAAATAATTTCTTCAAATAGTGTTTTTAACTCTGAGTAGATGCAGTGACGCAGCAAAACCGCAGACAATTGCTGCACTACCTAAATGCACTATATAGAAAGTATATTATTGGTATATAACACTCCTGCTTCAATCAGTTTTTTCGGGGGGCAACTAGTAATACACACCAGTAGAAATTATTTGTTCTAAGAGCGTTTGTCCCTCTGTTTAGCTGCAGTATCGCAGCAGAACCGCACACAACTTCTGCACAATACAAATGCACTATAATATACTTTCTATGTTAGAAAGTATATTATATGTATGATACACCCCTCAGTATATCACACCTATCGATAGCACACCTATACCAGTCCTTAAAAGGACTTTTGTGGGCCTATTAGCTAGCGATTTGTGTCTCAACAGTCTGTCCCTGCTCCACACATCAATCTGTCCCTGAACTGGCTAAAGACTGAATGTAAAATGACGGCCAGATCAGGTTTATTTATATGGTAGGGTGTATGTCCATGTGCTGAAATGTCTCAATTGGCTGTCCTGTACCACCTGATGGATGTGTCATGGGTCAAAGTTCTTCACAATGTAAAAGAATATGGCGGGCGTGAATATACCCATGTTTGCCCGTTCGGCAAACAGCGAACGAGCAATGTTTGCCGCAAAACGACCGCTGGGCGAACCGCAAGGCCATCTCTATGACAACTACCACAAGGTATTGAAGCGCAGAACACGCAATTCACGGATTACACCGTTGACAGCAAAAATGTGGATAGATTATGGGGAAAAAAATTGTGTTTTCTGTATTATAATTTTTTCCCTATATCTGGGCCTGAAGGTCACACAATTCACGGATTACACTGTTGACAGCAAAAATGAACATTATGGGAGAAAAATTGTTTTCTTTATTTTAAATTTTTTGCCTATATCTAGGCCTTCAACCACACAATGTATTGAAGCGCAGATCACACAATTCACGGATTACACAGTTGACAGCAAAAATGTGGATAGATTATGGGAGAAAGTTTTTTTTTTTTTTTTTTAAATTTTCTCCTTATATCTGGGCCTGACAACCACACAATGTATTGAAGAACAGTTCAAACAATTCATGGATTACACTATTGACAGTAAAAATTTGGATTTTTGGCAAAAAAGTATCTTCACTAATATTCTTCCTTTCTCTGCCCCTGACACACAGAAGGTATTGCTGCACAGATGTCCCAAGTCACTGCAGACACCTATATTGCAAAATAATCACTATTTTGCACAATTAAATTGCTGCCACCACACACAATAGTCCTTAAAAGGACTTTTGGGTCTTTGAAACGTTTTTTAAATGGAATAAATTGCGATCACAAACTCCCTACACTATCTGTCCCTTCCTAAGCGCAGCTCTCCCTGACTCGCAATGAGCTGAACCCGCGTCATTGGGCGCTATATAGAACCCGATGATGCGTTCCGGCCAGCCAATCACTGTAATGCCAGCAGCTAACATGGCTACTGGCATGTGATGGCAGTACTTGCCTGCACGTTTATTGGCTACTTAGCAGCAGAGAAACATGCAGGGAGGAGACTCGAGCCTGGTGCTCAAGCACATGTGGTACTTGACCAAGTACCGCCATGTGCCGAGCATACTGATGCTCGAGCCAAACAGGTATTCGTCCGAGCATGCTCGCTCATCACTAATGAAGAGGAACTTCATCTTTCAGCATGACAATGACCCAAAGCATACATCCAAATCAACAAAGGAGATTCACCAGAAGAAGATTAAAGTTTGGGAATGGCCCAGCCAGATCTGAAAATCTGTGGGATGATCTGAAGAGGTCAATCTGACAGATTTGGAGTGTTTTTGCAAGAAGAGTGGGCAAATCTTGCCAAGTCAATATGTGCCATGCTGATAGACTCATACCCAAAAAGACTGAGTGCTGTAATAAAATCAAAAGGTGCTTCAACAAAGTATTAGTTTAAGGGTGTGCACACTTATGCAACCTTATTATTTTATTTTTATATTTTTTCTTCCCTCTACCTAAAATATTTCAGTTTGTTTTTCAATTGAGTTGTACAGTTTATAGGTCACATTAAAGGTGGAAAGGTTCTGAAATGATTTATCGTTGTCTCATTGTTTTACATCACGGAAACCTGACATTTTAGACTTTTTATATCCACTGTATATATTTATTTCTCTCTCTATCTATAGATATATACAGTACTGTATATATATATATATATATATATATGTGTGTGTGTAGTGTCCCACTAGGTAGGGGTGGGCACTACACAAGGGTCAATTGGGTCACGTGTTACTCCTACTCCCAAGGGACAGTGGTATTATGTTTATCCATGCATTCTAATGTATTGTCTATGTGCTTTTACATGTGTTGTTTCCCCTGTTACGTGCATAGCAGGCCTATTTGGGTGTAGTTAGGCATCCTAGACATTAGAGGGAGATAGGGAGCCCCTAGTATAAATGTTCAGGCCCAGACAGGGAGGGGTCAGGTCTGTAGTCAGGAGTCTGTGGAGACAGAAATGAGAAGGCACCAGCCAGAGATATGCTAAGGGCCTCCTCCTGACATGCAGCTAGATAGTCCAGGCTTCTAGTTGCCACCAGGAGGCTAGTGGAGAAGTACAGCCTGCCTGGAGACCCTGAATCCAGTTAGCACAGAAGAAGTAACTCCAGTAGTAGGGATGATCCTCCTGGGAGAAACCCGCAGCCACCTTCAAGCCAAGCAGTGCCAGTGCAACCAGCTCAGATAAGTAAGCTGATGGGCAGAGGTACTACAAAGTAGAGCAAGGGTCAATACTGGAGGAAGATTAAATACCAAGGATTAAAGGCAGCATTTAGGCATCTGGGCCTTGGGATCCAGCCAGCCAGAATAGCTGTGGGGATAGTGCAGCCTGGTCTGCAAAGCTTTAATTGTTTTTACCCTTCAAGTATCTTGCAAGATTATACCTGCCATATTGAGAAATAAGCCTGCTTGTGGCATATATGATATAAGGGACTGCATTACAATCTGTATGTACAAAGTTGGACTGTTGAAAGTAAAGCTACGTTTGGTTCACCATACTATCTGTGCATCTCCATTATTGCTACTGGAAACCTGTGTGCCACCGTTACAGGCACTGGCGTCACGATCCTTAAAGGGACCGAGCCCCAGGCACTCAAAACACCTGCAACATCCAGGGCACCTCATCCACCATCAGGCCTGGTCCCTACATACAGAGTGTGCCCCAGAGGAACTTTGTGTCAGCCTCTCCTTCACTACCGCATGCATGCCCAGGGTTCTCCTACAAATAGTGAGTAATCCTCGATTGCCCATAACCGTGACCTCACTATCGCAATACCCTGCAGGTCTGGCATGCTGCATATGTAAATATACTGTATTCACAGATATAAAAGTGGTTGGGGAACAGCAGAGAGTTGAGGTCTCCTCGGACAACAAGCTACAGGACAGTACAAGTTGGGTCGGCAGCAAACTACAGTACATGTAAAACAGGGGGACAGAGAAGGGAGAAGAAGATACTGTAATCAATTTTCACCTTGTATACCACAAGTGATATTTTATCAATGATGTCGTAAGGACCTTTCCATGAAGAGAGAAATTTTCTTTCTTTTACCCGATCCCGGGCAAAGGTGTAGAGATACACTTTATCTCCTACCTCATATTCCTTATTGGTAGTTTTCAAATCGTAATAAGTCTTGTTACTTACGGCGGCTTTCTCAAGTTTCTTCTGCGTGAAAGCAAAGGCATGTTGAAGATACTTACGAAGGTCCTCCACATACTGATGTGTCAGTTGCATCGATCAGGTTATGATCTGATGTGCTATACTACAGATGTTGCAGAAGTATTATTCTCCTTCACATCATCAACTCAAAGGGTGACATCTTGGTTGCAGCACTTGGAGTGGCTCTGATAGCCATGAGCACTAACGGTAACTTTATGTCCCAGTCTTTTCCTGACTCCTTGACATATTTATTAAGGATGTTGACAATAGACTGGTTATAGCGCTCAACGGATCCTCTAAATGCTGGACGATAGGCAATGTGTAATTTTCTCTTCACACCCAAGATCTTCCACATCTTCGCCATTACCTCACTTACTAAGAGTAATCCACGGTCTGAATCGATCCTTAATGGTAACCCAAATCTGGAAAATACATGGTTAATCAACAAAAAGGCACAGGTCTCGGCAGTGTTATTGCGGGCCGGTAGACACTCTACCCATTTGGTAAACACACAAGTGACTGTCAACATGCATTTATTCCCTTGAGACGACCGGGTAAAAGGACCAATAAAATCTATTTGGATATCGGACCATGGCAATGAAAAACCTTTCTTCTGAAGTGGATCACGATGCATGGGACCTTGAGGTTGAAATTGAGCACACACCAAACAACCTCGGCAGTAAATTTGTACATCTTTTAACATATGAGGCAAATAGGCATAATCAATGACTAATATGTAATCTTTTCTCCACGATGACCAGCTGTAGGCGCATCATGGGCATGTTGTAACATCAAACCTCTAAATGTAGTGGGAACTACCCATTGTTGAATACTGTTTTTAGAGGTTCTCATTAATAACCCATCTTGAATACTAAATTGGGATTTGGCATTCAGAAGCAATCGGAGATCTTACTTTTGGCCATAATCATCTTCCGATATGGGATTATTATTAGGATACTCAATATGTTTATAGAAGATTCCAAGTATAGGATCTTCCTTCTGGCTTTTAATCAGATCCTCACTAGTAGAGTCTTGGCTCTACTGAGCTACCACTATTTTCAGATTGTACTCTAGCTTGTTGTCTAGTGATAGCATCAATGGGAATCATCTCTAATAAATGATCTATATCCACGTGGTCACCATTTATGGCTGCTTGTTTAGCCAGTTTATCATCTAGGTCATTAACCTCTTTATCTATATACTGGGTTTTGGAATGACCTTTAGTCTTTTTCCAATAAACGGTTAAACCATTATCTTGAACCAATTAATCTATGGCACAAAACATGTCCGTAACATGTGATTCCTCTTCCATATGGGCATATTTGTTCCGGACATAATTTGAATCAGTAACTATGACAAATTATTTGATATTTTGCTCTATAGCAATCTTAACAGTTTGGTATACAGCAGCCAAATCTGCTACCTGGCTACTTTTAGCACCAATACTATATCCCACTGAAATATTAGGAAATTCATCTGTCCAAGAAATGCCAATTCCTGCCACTAGTTTTCTTTAATCTCCTATCATGGTGTGATAAGCACAACCATCTATATACACACAGGGAAGTAAAGGACAATAATCTTCATCATATACTTTGTAAGGGGAAGATTTCCTTGGGCTAATGGACACTTTTTATTTTGCTTATACTGAACTTCCAACGGCCATCCTTGTAAAGACAAGGTCCAAGCAGTGATTCTGCTATTAGACAAGCTACCATCCCTAATTTTCTCACTCTGTAAGTATTGTAGGGGTTGGTGTGCCGTTTCAACAATGATTTTCTCACCCTGAATAAAACTTCTAAAGTTTTGAAGTGCCCAGACTGTGGCTAATAAATCTTTTCACAGTCGTTAAACTTTATTTCTACCGGTGACAGGGACTTACTTGCATAAGCAATAACTTTATGCAGTTTATCCTGTTTTTGGCATAAAACAGCACTAATACTAAGATCCGTAAAACCAGTTTCCAGATAAAAGGGTTTACCCCCCTCTGGATATGCTAAACATGGGGCTTGGGTGAGTCTTCTATTAGGTTAACTCATGGCTTGCTCCTGATCCTCCCGCCATTTCCAGGGTACACCTTTCTTTAACAATGTCAATAACGGTTTACTGATCTCTGCGTAGTTATCAATGAACTTTCGTGAGTAGGGTTGAGCGAACCCGAACTGTAAAGTTCAAGTTCCTACCAAACATTAGGATTTTTGGACCCCAGACTCGAACCTGTCACGGAATGTGTACAGGTAACAAGGCAAAACAACATGCATAAATGTCTCGCTGGATCCAAGAGCTAAGGAACGAAAGGGAGACCCCTGTAGAAGACCTGGCACTTTCCCTGGCTGCTCAGCCTATGCATAGATCCGAATGGTGGAGGTATGCATATCCACGAACCTTGACTATAAAGCCCTGAGCACCCTACAATAGTGAGGGGACACGACCACCGGCTCCCTACACCAGACACGGAGGGAGTCAGGGTCACCTGGGATCCAGCAAACAGAAAATAACAGATAACAGTGTAACACTTAACTTTGTGGAGGAGAGGAGAACCAGATGGGCAAGCACACATACTCCAGGAAGAAATATAAGCCGCCCAGAAAAGCATTCTGGGGAAGAATTTAAAGGGAAACAATTAGTCCAACACATAACAGCTGAGAGACGCTAATGAGAGGAGGAACTGAATACCACAACACAGAACTCAAGGGGGAGGTTCTGAAAGGCCTCTGTCAGAGCTTCTCAGCTGTCTGGTTGTGACAGAACCTGAACCTGAGCATTTCACTAAAAGTTTGAGTTTGGTGTTCGGCGATTTATTGGTGCTTTTTAAAAGGCTGCAGAGCAGCCCATCAACAAGCGCCTAACTCTGTGCCGTTAGAAGCCATCACAGCCATGCCTACTAACGGCATGGCTGTGATTCGCCAGTACAGCATGTGACCCAGCCTCTCTATAAGCTTGAGTCACGTAGCGCTGCACATCACTCTGCTGTTACTAGTGTAGGGAGAGGATGCTACTGCTGTGAGGGAAAGAATATTAAATAAACTTTAATCAGAACTGCAATTGAACTCAGCGATCTACATAGATTTAGTCATGTGGGTGCAGGGCACAATCTTTTTACCCTGCCCTGAGCCCAGTGACAGAGAAAAATAACTTTTATCTGTCTGTTAGTTAGGTGGGTGGCGACGGCCATTTTATGCAAGATCAGTGCACCAGCACTGCATACGTGCTTTTGTGACATTGAAATCCAAGCTTGAAATACTGCAATAATAATATGAGTTGAAAAAAACATCAATTTTTGACAATATCCTACATCTGGTGCCTTTGCAGCTTTAGTCAGTGTGCAAATTAAGCTAGAAATACAGCTATAATTTTCTGGGTTTTAAAAAACACTCTTTTTGGGCAAAATACAAAGTTTTACAGCCATTGCTGCATCTGTACGTGTGAAATTCAAACATTATATACTGCTGTCATATTCTGTTATTAAAAAAACTCCCTTTTTGGCAAAGTACTTAATATTGCAGTCTTTGCTGCATCTGTTATTGTTAAAACAAGCTTGAAATATTACAATAATCTTCTGGGTTTTAAAAAACACCCATTTTTGGCAATACCCTCCATCTGGGGCATCTGCCGCATTAGTCAGTGTCCAACACCCTTTTTGGGCAAAATACTAAATTTTACAGCCCTTGCTGCATCTGTACGTGTAAAATTCAAGCGTTATATACTGCTGTCATATTCTGTTAGAAAAAAAACCCACCCATTTTGGGCAAAGTACTTAATATTGCAGCCTTTGCTGCATCTGTTATTGTTAAAACAAGCTTGAAATACTTCAATTATTTTCTGGGTTTAAAAAAAAAACATTTTTGGCAATAACCTCCATTTTGGGCCTCTGTCGCATTAGTCAGTGTGCAATTTAAGCTAGAAATACAGCTATAATTTTCTGGGTTTTAAAAAACACCCTTTTTGGACAAAATACTAAATTGCTGCATCTGTACATGTGAAATTCAAGCTTTATATTCTGCTGTCATATTCTGTTATTCAAAAAACACCCATTTTGTGCAAAATACTTAATTTGCGTCAATGTCTGCATCTGTCAGTGTGAAATTCAAGCGTTATATACTGCTGTCATATTATGTTATTTAAAAAACTTTCTTTTTTTGGGCAAAATACTTAATATTGCAGCCTTTGCTGCATCTCTTATTGTTAAAACAAGCTTTAAATACTTCAATAATTTTCTGGGTTTTAAAAAACATAGATTTTTGGCAATACCCTCCATCTGGGGCCTCTGCTGCATTAGTCAGTGTGCAATTTAAGCTAGAAATACAGTTTTAATTTTCTGGGTTTTAAAAAACACCCTTTTTGGGCAAAATACACAATTTTAAAGCCCTTGCTGCATCTGTACGTGTGAAATTCAAGCGTTATATACTGCTGTCATATTATTTTAGTTAAAAAAAACACCCATTTTGGGCAAAATACTTAATTTGCGGCCTTGTCTGCATCTGTCAGTGTGAAATTCAAACGTTATATACTGCTGTCATATTATGTTATTTTAAAAAAAAACTCCCTTTTTGGACAAAGTACTTAATATTGCAGTCTTTTCTGCATCTGTTATTGTTAAAACAAGCTTGAAATATTACAATAATTTTCTGGATTTTAAAAAACACCCATGTTTGACAATACCCTCCATCTGGGGCCTCTGCCGCATTAGTCAGTGTGCGATTTAAGCTATAATACAGCTTTAATTTTCTGGGTTTTAAAAAACACCCTTTTTGGGCAAAATACACAATTTTAAAGCCCTTGCTGCATCTGTACGTGTGAAATTCAAGCGTTGTATACTGCTGTTATATTCTTTTAGTAAACAAAAACACCCATTTTGGGCAAAATACTTAATACCTTGTCTGCATCTTTCAGTATGAAATTCAAGCGTTATATACTGCTGTCATATTCTGTTATTACAAAAACACCCATTTTGGGCAAAATACTTAATTTGCTGCCTTGTCTGCATCTTTCAGTATGAAATTCAAGCGTTATATACTGCTATCATATTCTGTTATTAAAAAAACTCCCTTTTTGGCAAAGTACTTAATATTGCAGTCTTTGCTGCATCTGTTATTGTTAAAACAAGCTTGAAATATTACAATAATCTTCTGGGTTTTAAAAAACACCCATTTTTGGCAATACCCTCCATCTGGGGCATCTGCCGCATTAGTCAGTGTCCAACACCCTTTTTGGGCAAAATACTAAATTTTACAGCCCTTGCTGCATCTGTACGTGTAAAATTCAAGCGTTATATACTGCTGTCATATTCTGTTAGAAAAAAAAACCCACCCATTTTGGGCAAAGTACTTAATATTGCAGCCTTTGCTGCATCTGTTATTGTTAAAACAAGCTTGAAATACTTCAATTATTTTCTGGGTTTAAAAAAAAAAACATTTTTGGCAATAACCTCCATTTTGGGCCTCTGTCGCATTAGTCAGTGTGCAATTTAAGCTAGAAATACAGCTATAATTTTCTGGGTTTTAAAAAACACCCTTTTTGGACAAAATACTAAATTGCTGCATCTGTACATGTGAAATTCAAGCTTTATATTCTGCTGTCATATTCTGTTATTCAAAAAACACCCATTTTGTGCAAAATACTTAATTTGCGTCAATGTCTGCATCTGTCAGTGTGAAATTCAAGCGTTATATACTGCTGTCATATTATGTTATTTAAAAAACTTTCTTTTTTTGGGCAAAATACTTAATATTGCAGCCTTTGCTGCATCTCTTATTGTTAAAACAAGCTTTAAATACTTCAATAATTTTCTGGGTTTTAAAAAACATAGATTTTTGGCAATACCCTCCATCTGGGGCCTCTGCTGCATTAGTCAGTGTGCAATTTAAGCTAGAAATACAGTTTTAATTTTCTGGGTTTTAAAAAACACCCTTTTTGGGCAAAATACACAATTTTAAAGCCCTTGCTGCATCTGTACGTGTGAAATTCAAGCGTTATATACTGCTGTCATATTATTTTAGTTAAAAAAAACACCCATTTTGGGCAAAATACTTAATTTGCGGCCTTGTCTGCATCTGTCAGTGTGAAATTCAAACGTTATATACTGCTGTCATATTATGTTATTTTAAAAAAAAACTCCCTTTTTGGACAAAGTACTTAATATTGCAGTCTTTTCTGCATCTGTTATTGTTAAAACAAGCTTGAAATATTACAATAATTTTCTGGATTTTAAAAAACACCCATGTTTGACAATACCCTCCATCTGGGGCCTCTGCCGCATTAGTCAGTGTGCGATTTAAGCTATAATACAGCTTTAATTTTCTGGGTTTTAAAAAACACCCTTTTTGGGCAAAATACACAATTTTAAAGCCCTTGCTGCATCTGTACGTGTGAAATTCAAGCGTTGTATACTGCTGTTATATTCTTTTAGTAAACAAAAACACCCATTTTGGGCAAAATACTTAATTTGCTACCTTGTCTGCATCTTTCAGTATGAAATTCAAGCGTTATATACTGCTGTCATATTCTGTTATTACAAAAACACCCATTTTGGGCAAAATACTTAATTTGCTGCCTTGTCTGCATCTTTCAGTATGAAATTCAAGCGTTATATACTGCTATCATATTCTGTTATTACAAAAACACCCATTTTGGGCAAAGTGCTTAATATTGCAGTCTTTGCTGCATCTGTTATTGTTAAAACAAGCTTGAAATACTTCAATAATTTTCTGGGTTTTAAAAAACACCCAGCTTTGGCAATACCCTCCATCTGGGGCCTCTGCCGCATTAGTCAGTGTGCAATTTAAGCTAGAAATACAGCTTTAATTTTCTGGGTTTTAAAAAACACCAAGTCATGCAGCAGTCTTCTGCTTTTTAGCCAAATCTGTTTTTATTGAATAATAAAAGCACATAAAGTACATACTGTACATACAGTGATAACAGTCTCACCAGCTTACATCAGTGCAAAATGTCGATTGTATATCATCACAATAACACAGTTCGATATGATTTAGGCTTCCAGGGCAATAGCCCGACAATACAGGCAGGTGAGGGCACACAACCGTATCTAGATAGCCTGATACCACCAAGTGTATGTATAAAGCGACTTGGTACAAATATAAGAACACACAAGTACATAAATGAGGACAAAATACAAAAAACAAAGAAAACATAATAGTCCTGTCACCTAAAGCTTCTCAATGCTTTCCAAGACAACCAGTTATTGGATTCAATGGATGTATTTGAAGTCGTACTTGAGAGGTACGGTCAGCCTCGGAATAGGCGTCTACCTGTATCTCCACTCCAGACCCCATTTACTTAGAGTGATTGGAGCGAATCTATAGGGAAGGCCTATTCTCCCAGCAATTGACCTTTAATGGTCTCCTCTGCATCCCTCTTCTTAATATATTTAATCCATGGTTCCCAGACCTGTAGATATTTATCTCTAGTGTTATAAGTCCACCCCACTAACTCTTCCATTCTGCACATATCGCTCATTTTCTCATGCCACATTTTAAGGGACGGTGGGTCTTCATCTTTCCATTTCATAGGTATTAACAACTTAGCAGCCACTATCATGTGTGTGGGTAGGTTCATTCTGTTCGGTCTAAAGCCAGCAGGGGGTAACCACAATAGGACTAGCTCTGGGGTGAGCTTCAGATTAATAGAGCAAATTTGGAAAATCAGCTTTTCAATACCTTCCCAGAACTCCTTCAGACTCAGACAGAACCACAAAATATGCGACAGGGATCCTTTATCCCCCCCCCCCCACATCTCCAACATAGGTCGTTCAGTGTCAGACCCATTTGAAGTAATAGCTCAGGGGTTCTGTACCATCTAGTGAGGATTTTTTGTGAATTTTCTTGGGTCAGGATACACTTAGAGAACCCATGTGAATGGGTCAAAATAAAGCCCCTATCTCTATCATCCAATATGCAGTTCAGCTCTCTCTCCCAGGCGCTAACATAAGAGGGTATACCATCATTCTTGTCTCTCAACAATTGCGTGTAGATAAGCGAGATGCATTTCGGGGGTGTTTTGGGAAGCAGAATATACGTTTCTAACCAAGTGGGATCCGCAAGAGGGACAAGCTTGGATTTTTTGAACTTTGAACATGTATTCTCAAAGTCCCTTGCGTGTAAAAAATCCCACAGTGCTTTTCGTGATGACACTAATTAGTGAATCCTTATCCGGTTTTTTGAAAGGGAACCACAGCATGTAGTCTGCTGAGTTTCCCATAAGGGCACGCTCCATCTCCACATGCAATGGTGGGGGTGTGAGTCCCACCAAGGCAATCCATCTCTCTAGGTGTATAGCTAGTACATATTGCTCTATATCAGGGAGTGATATGCCCCCTTGTTTCTTCCTCCTCGTGAGCAAACCAAATGGGAGTCTAGCCTTTTTGCCCGCCCAGATGTATCTCCCTATTATCCGTCTGATCTTAGGTAATTAGCCGGTAAGTACAGTGGAAGAGATCTTAGGGTGTACAACAGCTGAGGTAGTATGTAATCACGTTTTTCCTCCCTAGCCAGGAAAGGAATGGCAGAGAGCTTTTTGTAAGGAAAGTTTCATTCTTATTTAGCAGAGGGGGAAAATTCAGCCTAAACAACAGTTCAGGATCATTAGCTATATTAATTCCCAGGTATTTGATGGAAGTTGATGGCCACTTGAAGGGTGTCATCCTCTTAAGTCTGAGTTGTTGCGCAGGGGAGAGGGATATACCTAATGCCTAGGATTTATCCAGGTTGATCTTAAAGTTGGACAGTGTTCCGAACTGCTGGAAAATTGTCAAAACCTCACCCATAGCGTTCACAGGGTCAGTCAACATAAGGAGTAAATCATCGGCAAACGCCGCCATTTTGTGGGTGGATGTGCCTAATCGCAGCCCCGGTATAGCAGAATTTTGTCTAAATTTTAGAAGTAAGGTCTCTAACGTGAGTATAAAGAGTGTGGGAGACAGGGGGCAACCCTGCCGCGTGCCATTGCGTATCAAGAAGGCGTCCGACAGAGTCCCATTCACCATGACACGTGCTGATGGCGACGAGTATAGTGAAAATATGGCATCAATAAACTGTTCTGGAAAGCCAAATGCTTCGAATGTACTCCGCATGTACAGGCAGCTGACTCTGTCGAACGCCTTCTCCGCATCTGTACCCAGGAGTACCATCGGGACTCGATTCCTCTTAGCATGGCAAACAGCATGGCCAACCCTACTAACATTATGTCTCCCCTCCCGTCCCGGGACGAACCCCACTTGCTCCTCCCCCACAAGCCCAGGCAGCAGCTTGGAAATCCTAGCACTAAGCAATTTTGCCCACCACTTCAGATCAGTATTAAGCAGGGAAATTGGCCTGTAGCTTCCACATGCTTCTTGGTCTTTCCCCTCCTTATGTATCACTGTTATATGCGCTGCCTGAGCCTGTGGGGGCAGAGCCTCCCCCTTGAGTAAAGAGTTGCACAAGCGAACAAAGTAAGGGATAAGGATCTCTCTAAACTTTTTATAATAAGCAATGGGGAACCCATCCGGACCCGGGGACCTCCCAGACGGGATGGTATCCAGAACCCGTGCCACCTCATCTGCAGTGAAAGGCTTCAGTAGCTCAAGGTTATCCAACTCAGAAACTGATGGAATCCTAATAGAGCGTAGAAACTCCTTTGTCCGTAAGACTAAATCAGGGCAAGGATCAGTGTCCTTCAAGTTATATAGAGATCCATAAAACTTACAGAACTCCCTTGCTATGGCCGGCCTGTCTGTGAGTCTATTACCATCTGAGGATTTTATCGCCTGAATAAAGGATTTATCCCTCTGATGTTTAAAAAGGGCGGACATTAGCTTGGAGCTCTTGTTACCATGGAGGTAATGTTTAAAGCGTAGGGACTGCAATATTTTAGCAGTTTTAACATTAAGGAGATCTCTCACCTGCCTACGTAAGGAAGCTAGTGTGTTATACACCTCACTTGATTGCGATTTTTTGTGAATGTTTTCAAGCGTAGATATTTGTAGTAATAAGGAGTTCAATTCTTTCACTCTCTGCCTCTTCAACCTAGTGCCCAGACTAATAAGTTCCCCTCTAATCACCTCCTTGTGAGCTTCCCACAGGACGGGACTCGAGATCTGGTCCACATCATTAGTCAGGAAGTAATCCCTCAATTTTTGTGAAATTGACTGCGCATGTGTCACATCATCTATCAACGTAGTATTTAACCGCCAGGTCCATGATCTACGCGGCAACTCCGCAAACTTTACGCTTACACTTATGGGGGCGTGATCAGAAATAACCGCATTGTCTATCGTGGCCTCCATAACCAGTGGGAGCGCTTGATTAGATAAGAAAATATAGTCCAGTCTCTGGTACGAATCGTGTACCCTAGAGTGGAACGTATAATCTTTATCTTCTGGATGTAGCAATCTCCAAACATCCGAGACTCCCAAATCCCAAAGCCTGTGGAGTTGTTTAACCTGCGTACTCCTACTCCTAGATGTGGTGTCTTTCATGGAGTCGAAGATCATGTTCAGATCCCCTCCCATGATCAATAAACCTTCTGCAAAGGGTTTCAGGATGTCAAGTGTCCGTAAAATCCACCGAATCTAGTTACTGTTGGGGCATACAAATTAGCCATAGTGACCGTTAGGTTAAGGATTTTCCCCTTGACCAACAGGTATCTGCCCTCCGGATCCGCCATAGTCGCTAATACTTGAAACAGGATATTCTTCCCCACCCCTATAGAGACGCCCCTGGAGGCCGATGACTGGGACGCATGATACCATATGGGAAATTGTTTGCTAATCAAATTAGGGATATGCATATGTCTGAAGTGAGTCTCCTGAATAAAGGCTATATCCACACATCCTTTCTTTAAGGTGTGGTACAACTGGCTCCTCTTTTGAGGGACATTAGCGCCATTAACATTTAGGGAGTATATTTTCACTTCAGCCATATCCAAGGAAACAGTTATCTAGACGAATAGCATTACATAGGATGTCGAGCAGGACAAGACTAAAATAACAACAGTTAACAGTGAATATGAACATAACAAATGGGCTAAAGAGCCCAATGGCGTCACGCGACGCTATAAAGCACATTCTGGCCAAGTAAACAAGGCCAGTGGGGGGTGACATGTGTGGAGAAGTCACAGGACCCATCTCCATCCACCCGGCCTATCAGGCCAACAGTGAAAGAATACCCGTAGTTATATCATAAAGCAACCTAAAGAACTATGGGTTAACATATGAAGACTACTGTGTAGGACAGCATTAAATCCCTATTTGGGGAAAACTGAACCTGCCAGCTCAGTGGAAGAGCTGGAACATACAGCATATATCATCTACTAACACAAAAGCAATAAAACACTCTTAAAAAGTGAGACTTCTCTTATAGGATCAAAGTCCTGCTTCTCTGGCATCCTTCTTCCTCGGCGAACGGCCCTTGCTTGCCGTCTGCCACTGTAGGCTCTGCGGTAACTGAGCTAAATCCGGCGGGAAGGACATCGGTAGCCATGATGGAATGTCTTCCCGCGTCTCCACAGTAGGAGCATGCCGCGCTCCCTTACTCCGCTCCGGCTGAGACGAAGGGGTCTTTTTACTGAGATATTTGCTCATGTCGCTTTGCGAGCTTTTCAGTTTCGGGGTGCTCTCCACCTCTCCCCTCTTGTCTCTACCAATCTTCCCCATATTCTCGTCGGGTAGCTATGAAAAAGGCTAAAAGACCGGGCTTATGGCGAGGAGCTCAGACACACACGTCCTCCACCATGCTCAGTCGGCTCCGCCCCCCCAGTCTTCTGCTTTTTAAAGACACTGTTAGCAGGGTTTCCCAAGGCTATCCACCTAGCCCTGCCCCAGAAGTGGAAGAGAGTGAGTGCACCTATGCCCATCCACTTATGTTTCAATATGAGTACATGGGAGGACCATCGCAGCACTTCTCGGATGATGACGAAACACAGGTGCCAACTGCTGTGGCTTTCGAAAGTGTGCAGACCGACAAGGAGGGCAGGTGTGAAGGCTGGGTGGAAGATGATGTGGAGGACGATGAGGTACTGGACCCCACATGGAATCAAGGTCATGCGAGTGACCTGTGTACAGATGGAAAATGGTTAGCGCTCCAGCTCTTAACTCAAATTTTTCAACTTATCGCGTTATCTTGAGACAAAAGTCATTGAAAAGCAATTGAAGGTGTTTGCTTAGATTAGATAACACAAATCAGAAATCTCAGAGTGCTAACTCTGCTCCATCCGTAGTTCGGAGGAAGAGGCGGTGGTCGCACAGAGCCACCAGCACAGCAGAAGAGGGAGCAGGGTGCAAAAGCGAAGCGGCCATCACTTAGACAGTATGCCTGCTACTGCCCACGGCAGCAAGGGACCGAACACACCAAAGCCAGCTCCAAGGAGTTCACTGGCGTGGCATTTCTTCAGACAATGTGCTGACGACAAGACCCGAGTGGTTTGCACGCTGTGCAATCAGAGCCTGAAGCGAGGCATAAACGTTTTCAACCTGAGCACAACCTCCATGACTAGGTATCTAAGTGCAAAGCACAAGCTGCAGTGTAGTAGACACCTCACAAACCAAGAAAGGTTTCTGGCTCCTCCTGCTTCCTCTTCTGCTGCAGTCTCGGCCTCTTCAGCTATCTCTGGAATGACAGTGCCACCTGCCACCCTGCAAACAGGATCTGCCAGCAACACCACCATCTGGATCACCAAGCATCTCCACAATGTCCCACGGAAGTGTTCAGCTCTCCATCTCCCAAACACTGGATCGGAAGAGGAAGTACCTCCGTACCCAACCGCGATCCATGGCCCTGAATGCCAGCATTTCAAAATCACTGTCCTTTGAAATGCTGTCATTCCGTCTGGTGGAGACGGAGAGTTTTAAAAGCCTAATGGCGGTGGCTGTCCCACAGTACGTCGTTCCCAGCCACCACTACTTTTTCAGGCGTGACATCCCTTCCCTGCACAACCAAGTGGGGGACAAAATCAGGTGTGCACTGCGCAACGCCATCTGTGGCAAGGTGCACCTCACTATGGATACTAGATCAGTAATCATGGTCAGGGACGTTATATCTCCATAACAGCACACTGGGTAAATGCAGTGGCGGCTGGGCCTGAGGCGTATAGCAGTTTGGCGCATGTCCTTCCACCACCGAGGATTGCAGGGTGCTTTAGGTTGTCTTCTGTTGCTTTCTCCTCCTACTCCGCTTCCTCATCCTTTACCAGCTCCTCATCCGGTCAGCGTAACACCTTCACCACCAACTTTAGCACAGCCAGGGGTAAACAACAGCAGGAAGTTTTAAAACATATCTGTTTGGGAGACGAAGCCCACACCGCGCAGGATCTGGTGGTGTGCGATAATGGACGAAATCTCGTAGCAGCTCTGGGATTAGCCGGTTTGACGCACATCCCTTGCCTGGCGCATGTGCTGAATTTAGTGGTGCAGAGATTCTTTAAAAATTTCCCTGATATGTCAGAGCTGCTGCATAAAGTGCGGGCCATCTGTGCGCGCTTTCGGTGTTCTCCCCCTGCTGCTGCCTGTCATCGCTGCAGAGTAACTTTTGCCTTCCCACTCACGACCTCATATGCAACGTGCCCACAAGGTGGAACTCCACCTTGCACACGCTGGCCAGACTGTGCGAGCAGCAGCAGTCGATAGTGGAGTTTAAGCTGCAGCACGCACGGGTGAGTTGCTCTACGGAACAACAACACTTCACCACCAATGAGTGGGCCTCCATGCGACACCTAAGTTCCTTGTTTGGCTGTTTCGAGTACTCCACCAACATGGCCAGTGCCGATAACGCCGTTCTCAGCGTTACTATCCCACTTCTATGCCTCCTTGAAAAAACACTGCTGGCGATGATGGAAGAGGATGTGGCACAGGAGGAGGAGGAGGAAGAGGGATCATTTCATAGGGTTTCCGGCCAGTCATTTACAAGTGGCTCCAAGGGTGTGTTTCTGCACCCACAAACACCAGGTACACAATTGTCCAGCCAGGGAACAGTTCTGGAGGATGACGAGGTGGAGGATGAGGAGGAGATGGAGGAGGAGGAACCTTGTTCACAGCAGGGTGGCACCCAGACCAACTCATGGCCATCACTGGTGTGTGGCTGGGGGGATACAGAGGGCACAGAAAATACACCATTCACAGAGGACAGCTTTTCGTTGCCTCTGGGCAGCCTGGCACACATGAGCGATTACATGCTGCAGTGTCTCCGCAATGACAACCGAGTAGACCACATTCTAACTTGTGCTAATTACTGAGTGGCCACACTGCTGGATCCCCGTTACAAAAACAACGTACTGTCTTTATTTCCCTCACTGGAGTGTGATCATAAGATGCGCGAGTAGAAGCGCACACTGGTAGGCATTCCCACCTGACAGAGGGGGCACAGTGGAAGCACAAGGTGAAGGCAGAGCAGGAGGAAGAGGTCGCCAACGCAGCTGAGGCACCGCCAGCACCTCAGAAGGCAGGGTTAGCATGGCCAAAATGTGGAAAAGCTTTGTCAGCACTCCACAAAAAAACATCACCACCAGCTGATATGGAACGTCTTAGCAGGAGGCAGCATTTCACCAACACGATGGAGCAGTATGTGTGTATACACCTACACGTACTGAATGATTGGTCTGACCTCTTCAACTTCTGGGTATCCAAATTGGGCACATGGCCTGAGCTTGCCCTTTATGCCTTGGAGGTGCTGGCCTGCCCTGCAGCCAGTGTATTGTCTGAACATGTGTTTAGTACGGCAATCTGGACAAGCTCACGTTCATTAAAATGAACCAGGCCGGGATCCCACAGGACTTGTCTATACCTTGTGCAGAATAGACATATATACCAGCCTTACCCAGCCATTGTTATACTACAGTGCAATTGCTCATTGTATTTTGGATATTTCCCACTCTTTTGGAGTATACCCTAATAATAAAAAAAAAACAGTGTTGGCTACCTCGTCCTTCTCCACCTACACCGCTACGTCACCACCTCCTCAAACTCCTACTCCATACGGACCTCCACCTCATAAATCAAGTTTGTTTGTTTTTTACGTATTTTATTTTATATTATTTCACTAATTTGTTACAATTTTGTGTGAAATTCACCAATTTTTTGGGGTGTGATATACCACTGCTATATCTAGTAGACACAAAAAAAAAAATCACTAATTTGTTTGTCATATTTTTCAGTGAAATTCATAAATGTTTGGCTGTGATATACCCCTGCTCTACCTAGTTGACAGCTTAATAAATTTCACAAATTTTTCTGTTGCATTTTCAGGTGGAATTCAACAATTTTTGTCTGTGATAGACCCTGCTCTACCTAGTAGACAGGTTAATACATTTCACAAATTTGTCTGTTACATTCTTGGGTGACATTTTACAATTTTTGCAGTGAATAAACGCCTGCTCTGCATAGGTGACAGGTACCAAAATTTTTTAAAATAATCTTTTCTATTGGTGGGTGACTTTAACCCATTTCTGGCGATGAAAAACCCCTGCTCTGCATACCGTATTTAAGTGTATAAAAGTGGGGGGAAAATAGCAGTGCGTCTTATGGGGCGAATGCTGATGATTTTGCCGTATTTTCAATGATACACCAGCCGCGATGCTGTGCGGCGGGTGTATCAGCTGTGAGGGAGGAGGGGCTGGGGGCCGGCATCTGCATTTATAATGACAGCGGGGCCCGTGCAGTGACTGTATTCTACTACAGTGTTTCCCAACCAGTGTGCCTCCAGCTGTTGCAAAACTACAACTCCCAGCATGCCCGCACAGCCAAAGGCTGTCCAGGCATGCTGGGAGTTGTAGTTTTGCAACAGCTGGAGGCACACTGGTTGGGAAACACTGTTCTACTACACGGGCCCCGCTCACTGTATAATCGTATCTGTATTCTGTAATAGTTAATTGTGCATATACCGGTAATCGCATAATCAGTGCAACCTATAACTACAAGCGCTCGGTAGGTAGCAGAGAGGAGGGAGGAGGCAGGCGTGTCACTCACTACGTCACGCGCCTGCGCCGCCCACTTTATGAATGAAGCAGGTGGCATGGGCGCATGACGTAGTGACACGCTGCCAGCGCCCGTACTCCCGGCCTGCCTCCTCTCTGCTACCTACCGAGCGCTTGTAGTTGTAAGTAGCGCTGATTATGCGATTACTGGTATATACATAATTAACTATTACAGAATACAGAGACGATTATACAGTGAGCGCGGCCCGTGTAGTAGAATACAGTCACTGCACGGGCCCCGCTGTCATTATAAAAGCAGATGCGACCCCCACCCCTTGTATTGAGGGTCATTCACTACAGGGACACTGTTATGGAGGGGATCTGTGGATGACACATAGCATAAGATGCTATATATGTGTCATCCACAGATCCCCCATAACAGTGTCATACAGAGACCCCAACAAGAGCCACCCACAGATCCCCCATAAGTGTCACCCACAGATCCCCCATAAGTGTCACTCACAGATCCCCCATAAGTGTCACCCACAGATCCCCCATAAGTGTCACCCACAGATCCCCATAAGTGTCACCCACAGATCCCCCATAAGTGTCACCCACAGATCCCCCATAAGTGTCACCCACAGATCCCCCATAAGTGTCCCCATAAAGGTTGGGCGTTCACCCTAATCAGGGTGACCAAAAGGAAGAGAGGGAGTGAGTGGACAATAGACACACCACTATAGCATACCTATAATCCCAATAGGTGGAAATAATCACATATATTAGCCATATGACGGTATATTGAAGTAGCCAAAGATAACAATCAACTCACTTCACGGGGGGTGGCCAGCTGGATAAACTCAAGACACTAGCATGGACCGATAACCCCCCAGCCAGGAGCGCCCGTAGAGTCTTCAAAACTGATGGTTGCCCAGTAGGAAAGAAAAGGCTTCACCTCAGTATTGATGTTGAAGGCTTTGGCTTCTTTAATGTAGAAAACTGGTTCATAAAAGGCTCAACGCGTTTCGGGGTATGCAAACCCCTTCATCAGGAGCAGGTACAGATAAAAAATATGCCTATGATAACAATAGTAGTCTTTACTTCAATATACCGTCATATGGCTAATATATGTGATTATTTCCACCTATTGGGATTATAGGTATGCTATAGTGGTGTGTCTATTGTCCACTCACTCCCTCTCTTCCTTTTGGTCACCATGATTAGGGTGAACGTCCAACCTTTATTTACAGCTAATTAGCTTTTGATCACTCTATTATATACAAATTATTTCTCTGATATGCATTTTGGGTTTTGGCGCTTCTTATAGGGGTGTAACCTCCTGGACTTGTTAAGTCTTTTTTGTTCAATGTGTATGTCAGTCACATTCAAAGGAATCTTTAGCAAAGATATCCTTGAATGCTAAGAGAACTTCTTTAATTGTTGGTCATTGGAGTATCAGTCAGCTAACAATATTTGTTGCTGTACCATTTCTAGGAACCCTTCGAAAACTTCAGGCTGACCTATTTCGTAGGCTTCCTCAAGGCTGTCAATGAGGTCATGATTCAACTTACCGGCTTTTTCAGCAAACTCATGATATTCCTGGGCTTCCTGCTCATTAATTTTATGATTGAATTTAAGGGAGGATTCCTCTACTTTTCAAGTACCTTCTTCAAGATTAAAAGGATATACTGAACTAATGGTGAAAAATCCTTCAGGAGAAGAATAAAATGTTTGTGGAACCAATTGTTCTTCTGTTAGATACAATTCAGGTATTAGGCCAATAATTGCATTCTGAAGCCCAAAGGTATAATAATCTGAATCTAATGCCATACCAATGATTGTGTCTTTAAATGGACTTCATTTGGCATACCATTATTCACAATTATTTGGGTTTTAAAGGTTTGCAAATTCACCATAGGGGTAGGATTTACTGAAATACCTAAATGTTGCATTCTGTTTGATAAGCATAACAATGCATCAGAATTCTTACATTTTTGGCCTTTTGATACCTGAATGGGTAACAGGAAATTATTAGTACCTGGAGGGATGATTACATCTTGTCGCACTAATACACTGACTGCATAAGGCAGTATCTGGGATGACTTGAGGGCTTCATGTTCATCCATAAATCTATCAGGATGACAAAACTATGTAATATATTGTTGCCAATGTACATGGGATATCGGGGCTCATTAAGCACCAGGAATAAAGGAGTTGCTGATTTACCTGCAATGAAAATGGTTAACAAACATTTTGCAATTATACAGGGAGTGCAGAATTATTAGGCAAGTTGTATTTTTGAGGATTAATTTTATTATTGAACAACAACCATGTTCTCAATGAACCCAAAAAACTCATTAATATCAAAGCTGAATATTTTTGGAAGTAGTTTTTAGTTTGTTTTTAGTTTTAGCTATTTTAGGGGGATATCTGTGTGTGCAGGTGACTATTACTGTACATAATTATTAGGCAACTTAACAAAAAACTAATATATACCTATTTCAATTATTTATTTTTACCAGTGAAACCAATATAACATCTCAACATTCACAAATATACATTTCTGACATTCAAAAACAAAACAAAAACAAATCAGTGACCAATATAGCCACCTTTCTTTGCAAGGACACTCAAAAGCCTGCCATCCATGGATTCTGTCAGTGTTTGGATCTGTTCACCATCAACATTGCGTGCAGCAGCAACCACAGCCTCACAGACACTGTTCAGAGAGGTGTACTGTTTTCCCTCCTTGTAAATCTCACATTTGATGATGGACCACAGGTTCTCAATGGGGTTCAGATCAGGTGAACAAGGAGGCCATGTCATTAGATTTTCTTCTTTTATACCCTTTCTTGCCAGCCACGTTGTGGAGTACTTGGACGCGTGTGATGGAGCATTGTCCTGCATGAAAATCATGTTTTTCTTACCTTGCAGACTTCTTCCTGTACCACTGCTTGAAGAAGGTGTCTTCCAGAAACTGGCAGTAGGACTGGGAGTTGAGCTTGACTCCATCCTCAACCCAAAAAGGCCCCACAAGCTCAGCTTTGATGATACCCGCCCAAACCAGTACTCCACCTCCACCTTGCTGGCGTCTGAGTCGGACTGGAGCTCTCTGCCCTTTACCAATCCAGCCATCTGGCCCATCAAGACTCACTCTCATTTCATCAGTCCATAAAACCATTGAAAAATCAGTCTTGAGATATTTCTTGGCCCAGTCTTGATGTTTCAGCTTGTGTGTCTTGTTCAGTGGTGGTCGTCTTTCAGCCTTTCTTACCTTGGCCATGTCTCTGAGTATTGCACACCTTGTGCTTTTGGGCACTCCAGTGATGTTGCAGCTCTGAAATATGGCCAAACTGGTGGCAAGTGGCATCTTGGCAGCTGCACGCTTGACTTTTCTCAGTTCATGGGCAGTTATTTTGCGCCTTGGTTTTTCCACACGCTTCTTGCGACCCTGTTGACTATTTTGAATGAAACGCTTGATTGTTCGATGATCACGCTTCAGAAGCTTTGCAATTTTAAGAGTGCTGCATCCCTCTGCAAGATATCTCACTATTTTTGACTTTTCTGAGCCTGTCAAGTCCTTCTTTTGACCCATTTTGCCAAAGGAAAGGAAGTTGCCTAATAATTATGCACACCTGATATAGGGTGTTGATGTCATTAGACCACACCCCTTCTCATTCCAGAGATGCACATCACCTAATATGCTTAATTGGTAGTAGGCTTTCGAGCCTATACAGCTTGGAGTAAGACAACATGCATAAAGAGGATGGTGTGGTCAAAATACTCATTTGCCTAATAATTCTGCACGTAGTGTATTATGGTTATCAGAGTCAGTTTCCAAGTCATGGACCCAATTATCCTGAGGGTTTGGATACCTAATTTCTTTTGGATTGGCCAATTGATTTAGTAAATCCCTACTAATATAACTATTTTCATGGCACAAATCCAGTTTAGCACTTTTAGTTCTTCCTAGGTCATTCACTTGTACTGGCAAGAACGCATCATCCACCTTTTCAATCCCCACTAGGAATTGTTCATGACCACTAAACCCAATAGGGTCAGTAGTTTCTGGATGTAGATGGATTGTAAGAACATCCCCTTCCAAACATACATCGTTAACTCGTTCAGGAGCTACACTACACATATGGTGTTGTCCTCCTGTCCATCTACAGTGGCCTTAGGGGTTGCTTGCAGGAAAGAGACATCAGGGACTTGGCTATTTCTGAAATGTACCTCAATGGAATTCGGCCTTTCCTCTATCACATGGCAGCTACGCCGACTGTAATTGGATTGTGACTGTTCATAATTGATGGGCATCCTCACTTGAGACCATATAACCTTATTAACAAAATCAATCATGGGGCTTAATCTTTTGAGGAAATCTATGCCAATAATTAATCGACCAATGGGCATATCCACGATCAATGTAGGATGTCTGATTACTTTATTTCCTACTTGCCTGAGACACTTACCAGGTTAGCATTAAAACTTTTTACTTTATACCTCTCAGAAGATATATCCAGTAGTTGTTGGAAACTCTTTTGAAATAATAAAGTTGCTTGGCTACCGGTATCCATCAAGGCTATCATTGGTGGGAAATTATCAAATAATTCCACTTTCATATAATATTGGTGTTCTATTTCCTGTAAGGAACAAAGATATTTGGAATGAAAAGTGAAATTGCTTTCCTGCTCCGCAGTCATACTTACCCTCAACTCCTCCTTTCTTTTATTAGCAGGATTGCATGTCGTCATCTGCACAGCTCAAGACTTTGTGGGCTGTAAGATAGAACAAATATGTCGCCACTCCCCCTTGCCATGTGGCTTTGGAAGGGTTAAAGTATTTTCATGGGGAAAGACCTTTGTGTTAGTTTCCCCTTTTTTACATACACTTAAGTCTTCAACATTTCAACATGAGAAAAAACTTACCTGCTTCCCCCAATTTATAATTGGGGAGGATTCTCTACAGGAGGAACTGCTCCTTAAAAAAGGATTTTTAGGGTTACCAGAAAATGCTTTGGACAACTCTTCCATCCGCTGAATCATCACTCCAAACTAGCTTTGGATTTGATCCATGCGATCATATAAATTACTTCTCTTTTTCCCATAACCTTTTAGAGGTTGATTTTGGGACCTATATCATTGGGATCTCCCAGAACCATCTGACTCAGAACCACTTTGAACCCTTTCCGGCCCACGTCGAAATCTCCTGTAAAAATTTCTCTGGTATCTTTGGAAAGTAAGAAACTGCCTATTCCTAAACTCATTTTTGTTATATGGGTTTTCAGCAACTTTTGGGCCTTTATTATCATCTGGTCTAGGCTGAATTTTATTTGGCTGGGAAAACCTAGAGCTTTTTACCACCTCTGCATAACTCCTTTTGGGACTCTCAAAATTTCCCTGATCTCTTTTTATATGAGTTTCAGCTATCTCATTAGCACGGCATTCAGAGTTGTACTCTCTGTTAGCAACCAATCCAGAGTTTTTCTGGGATGGTAATCCCTGGCCAAAATAAATTTTATTTTATTAGGCAAAGTGTTATAAAACAACTGGATGAATTCACAGTTTTCAAAAATTGGGGTCTTTTTCAGATAGACTATAAGCATTTTTAAGGGCGGACGAAAATTCCCTGGGACTTTGATTTGGCATGCACTTCTGTGTAAACAGGGGCATCCTTGCAGCAGTAGCTGGCTTATAGGGACCAAACTCAGTCTTAATTTCTGACACTATTTCTGACCAGGTATCTTTGCCCATATCTTTGAGGGAATTAAAGAAATACTGGTGTTTCGGCTCAAATACCCAGGTCTATCCTTTTCTAAATGTAATTTTTTCATTGCCTCTTCATATGTTTCTAAATGATTAATTATGGAGGGTGATCCTTTTTGGTGAATTGATCCACAGTTTCTTTTAGAAACTTGATAATTTTGGTGTTATCTATTGTCGAATATCTTGTATACAAAAATAATCTTCATATAAAAGAGAGGATGATAAGAAAAATGATATGATCCTTCAGGCGGACATAATCGCCTCTAAGTTGTTTTATCGAGTATCTTAATTTGATTTGTGCAAGCAGTGAAACAAAGGGACAACTCTTTTGGCTATATACCGAGATAAATATCTTATTACTATCACAAGCAATAAGCACAGTATACGTTACCGGGTCAAAGGTAGACAGAGTTTCAGATGGGACCAGTTCTCAAGAACTTTCCTAGTAGTCAAAAAAATTATCCAAGTTTCTTTTGGTATATCTTTCTTGTGATCAGTTTCCTTTGTGAGTTTTTCTTTTGGTTTGTGAGTTTGTCAGCTGATGCTCTGCACACAAGTAATTATTCCCCACCTTATCTAAGAATCATCCCCTTCTGGATTAGGGATTTCCAATCAGGTAAGGTGGGTGTATTCGTATGCTAATAACACAATTATGTTATATTAACCCTTGACATGGTATAAAACAAATGGTAAAATAATATAATATTGTCCAGATGGCACTGTTGTAACATCAAACTTTTAAGTGAAAACTTAGATAACGGGGCATTATTTTATTTGGTTTCTCAACGTAACGTATCAAAGAGGAGGGATATTTCTTTGACACTCTGAAGTAATCATAACCCTACTTAGTGGAACAAATTTCATGGTTCCCACACCATCTTATTCATGGTCAGATAAGAAATACAATGGGCCTTACACTCGCACTGTGGGTTTGTGTATCTAACTGCCCATGCTTTTGAGTAACAACGCCTGGAATAACATTAGCTTTTATGAGAAACTTCCAACAGCAGAAAACCTTAGTGCTTTCTATACCTTCTAAGACTATATCCATTCCGTGAGATACACACGGCATAAAGTATACCTTAATATTTGGTTATACTATATATCAATATTACATATTATACCAGAATTATTGATATGTTCATACTAAAAAGCAAAATAAATGCACACATGAATATATATAATACTTATGAATACATGAATAGACACCACACGCCAGATGTGTCTTAAGGATATAAATTCTTATCTTGTCATGGTTTAGCCATGAAACAAACATTGTTCCCTTCAGACAGACATATCTGGAGAAGCCAGTATACTCCCCATAGATAAACCCATATCTTTTAGCAATAACCTTTTAAAATACAATGTTTTGTTCATATTCATGATGACTTTTATATAAACTGAACTTGCCATGAATTCATCTTGGCCTCTTCAGCCACATAACAGAACTTTAGTTCAAGCCGATTTTACTCTTAAAGGCAATGAGCACTCATTTTGGCTATAATATCATTAGATAATACTGTACACTTATGAAAATGCGCAACAAATCCCCCTTCATTACAATATATTCCATGCGATAAATGTGAATGTATTTGAATGTCCAAAAGGGCTTTTCATATGTCTTCTTTGATGCGTAGACTTAGTTTATAGTGTTCCAAGCAGAGCTTGGCTAAAGTACTTCTGGAGAACCTTATTCAACGCATGACTTGGATGGTTAACAAGCTCAACCATCCCAGAACCAGTTGTTGCCTCAGTGTGTTGCTGTGTTTAAAGCAGACAGGGATGTGATGTTTATTAAAAATCCTATTGAGTTTCTCAGACACCCCAGCTACATATGGGATAACCATATTCTTGAGTCTGTCATGCTTCTCGCCCTCACTGGTAGTCTTGGTGCTCTTTCCTCTCCTTCCTTCTGTTTTGACAAAGGCACAATCTGGATACCCACAAGTTTTAAATGCCCCTCTGAGGTGTTTGAATTCCTTCGCCTTGGCCTCTGTGCTGGTGGGTATTTTCTCTGCCTGGTGGTGTAGAATCTGGATGACTCCCAGTTTGTGGTCTAGAGGATGGTGGGAATCAAATAGTACGTACTGGTCTGTGTGTGTTGGTTTTCGATAGACCTCTATTCCCAGCTTCCTTCCCTCTTCCATTGTTATAAGACAGTCCAGAAACTCCAGTTTGTTGTTCTGCATATCTTCCCACGTGAAATTGATGTTATGATCCACTGAGTTTGATGTGGTCAGTGAAAGCCTGTAACTCTTGTTTAGGAATTTTAACCCAAGTGTCATCCACATATCTGAACCAATTTCCTTGAAAGTGGTCAGGGCTTTCCTTTCTACTTCCTCCATATACAGGTTCGCTACAATAGGCGAGACTGGCGATCCCATAGCACAGCCATGTTTTTGCTTGTAGAACTTGTCCTACTTGAAGTAGGTGGCACTCAGACAAAGGTCCAGTAAGGCACACACTTGGTCTGGGCTAAGTTCTGTTCTGCAGCCTAAGGTGTTGTCTAGTAGCAACTGTTTCCTGACTTTTTCAATTGCCTCTGTAGTGGGTATGCAGGTGAAGAGGGATGTAACATCATAGGAGACCATTGTTTCTTTTGTGCCCAAGTGGATCATAACATCAATTTCACGCGGGAAGATATGCAGAACAACAAACTGGCATTTCTGGACTGTCTTATAACAGTGGAAGAGGGAAGGAAGCTGGGAATAGAGGTCTATCGAAAACCAACACACACAGACCAGTACCTTCTATTTGATTCCCACCATCCTCTAGACCACAAACTGGGAGTCATCCAGACTCTACACCACCAGGCAGAGAAAATCCCCACCAGCACAGAGACCAAAGTGAAGGAATTCAAACACCTCAGAGGGGCATTTAAAACTTGTGGGTATCCAGATTGGGCCTTTGTCAAAACAGAAGGACGGAGAAGAAAGAGCACCAAGACTACCAGTGAGGGCGAGAAGCATGACAGATGCAAGAATATGGTTGTCCCATATGTAGCTGGGGTGTCTGAGAAACTCAAAAGGATTTTTAATGAACATCACTTCCCTGTCTGCTTTAAACCCAGCAACACACTGAGGCAACAACTGGTTCACCCAAAAGACCCAACGCCTAAGGACAACATTGTGTATGCAGTCTAGTGCAATGAGGAATGCTCAGAACTGTATATCGGCGAAACAAAACAACAACTACATCAGCATATGGCTCAGCATAGAAGAGCCAAAACCTCTGGTCAAGATTCAGCTGTATACTTACATCTAAAAGAAACAGGTCACACCTTTTAAGAGAGTCAAGTACGTGTTTTAGATAAGGAGGCCGATTGGTACAAATGAGGTGTGAAGGAGGCCACCTACGTAAAAATGGAGTAGCCAAGCTTGAATAGAGGTGGGGGGGTTAGACATCTATTGTCTGCCACATACAATGCTGTCTTGACACCTTTTTCTGGGAGGTCATTATCACCTACTGACTCCAATTAGGATAATGGTTTCAACACCTTTGACCCCATGCTGGGTATAATGACCTCTGACCCCATGCTGGGTATAATTACCAGATGTTGATTCAGTTACATATTTATTCCCAGAGAATTCTTGTACAGTCACTCATAATTGAGATAGCTCGTTGGAAGAACGAGGGAAACGTTTTCAAGAAATCTACAGTAAGTCCAGTTGCCTTGATTTATTCTTTACAGGTACACTTGGTGCATCATGGGCAGCTTGTAACATCAAACCTCGGTATGTTGCGGGTACTACCCATTGCGTGATACCATTCTTCGATGTCCAAATCAACAACCCATCCTGCAACGAGAATTGGGACTTACCCTTCATCAAAATCCGTAACTCCGTCTTGCCATCGCAGTCTTCCGAATTTATAGGACAATTCTGTGGATCTTCAATGTGTTTATAAAAGGTACCAATATCTGGATCCCCTTTTTGGCTTGCAATGAGATCCTCATCACTAGGGGACTCGTGGCTCCATTGCAACACATTGGCTTCAGTTCCCTTTTGGGCCTGACTTTTAGTTGTTGCATTCGCTTGGACAGTTCCCATGAGGTCATCCACATCCAAGACTTCTCCATTAATGGCTGCTTGTTTAGCGAGGAAGTCTGCTAGATCATTTCCTTCCTTATCCATACCTGGATATTTTGAATGACCCCTTACCTTTTTCCAGTAAATGGTAATACTGTGGGTAATAACCATCTCATCAATTTTACAAAACATCTTACCATGCTTGACTGGCTTGTTATTGCTTCTCATCATGTTGGATCTTGTCCATCCAGGGAAATACTCCACAAAGCTATTACGAATATAATCAGAATCTGTGATTATGGCAAACTCTTTAATATATTCAATAGCCATTTGTATGGCTTTGTACACAGCGGTAAGTTTTGAGATCTGGCTACTTTTGGGACCGATTTTGTATCCGACGGACATATCGGGAAATATATTTTTCCATGCAATTCCGACACCTGCAACCAGTGTACGCTCAGTTCCTATATCCGTATGGAAAGAACAGCTGTCTACATATACATATGGTAATGATTTGCAGTACTCCTCTTAATAAGATTTATATGGAGATGAAGAATGCTCTTCCAGGAAATCATTTTCTGGTGACTTACTTTTATGTTCCGCATTGGTACAATCATGAAGTTCAGCTAATCCTTGATCAACTGGAATCTTATTTTTTTGTTTATACCTGATCTCCAACTGCCCTCCCATCAAGAACATCGTCCAGGCGGTTATCCTGCTGTTTGACAGATTTCCATCCTTGATCCTATCACTTTGTCAGTATTGTAGTGGTTGATATGCAGTTTCCACAATGATCTTTTTGCCTTGAATAAAGCACCTGAAATATTGCAAAGCCCACAATGTTGACAATAATGGTTTCTCACAGTTATTGAATTTTACCTCAACCGGTGATAAGGATTTTCTAGCATAGGCGATGATCTTGTTCAGGTTTTCCATTTTCTGGAAAAGGACTGCACTCACGCTTTGTTGGTGAAACCTGTTTCCACAAAGAAAGGTTTTCCACCCTCTGGATAGGCAAGGTATGGAGCCTGGACAAGCTTGGCCTTGACTTACTTCACAGCTTGCTGATGATGCTCACTCCATTCCCATTTCACTTCTTTCTTCAGCAACTGCAAAAGAGGTTTTGTAATTGCGGCATAATTATCTATGAACTTACAGGAATAGTTAATCATGCCCATATTTACTTTCTGCCTCTGACCTCCATATTGATTGTCTAACCTTCACTTTACTGGCAGATTCTTCCTTTCTATATGACAGAGATGTTACATCCCGGCTGTCTATCTCTTTTTGCAAATTTCTTGATCATCTCTCTATATTGATTATATCTGTCACAATATTCTAATAATTTAGCGGATAATTGGACTACTTCCCCAGAAACTATGGCGGCCTTAACTTCAATCTCACTTATTTATTCAGCCTGTTGACAATTTTTATATTTCACCTTTTCTAATCCTTCTGCCAATTCACAAATTGCAAGCATAAATTCAGGCCAAGATTGAAGTATCATCAAATCCTTGTCCTTTTTGTGTTTAGCTTGAGCAATGCTGCAGATATAATCGGCAAACCTGGATTCCTTAGCCCACACATCGTCAGTATATTCTGCAACTGTTCCTTGCAGAATAGCTCCCCATACTTTTAAATCCCCTTTGATTTCTAATCTATCTTGAATATGCAGTAATACTTGATCTTTCATTATTGGTTGCCTTTCTTTGTTTTGCATATCAGTCTTTGCTACTGCACCAGCTTGCAAGGCCTTTCTTGCCTTACCTTTGCCTTCAGACATTTTCTCCATTTTGCACTACAAGTACCACAATAACGTGATCAAATATATATATTTTGCACCCCAAATTTTTGTGTCAACTAGGCAGATCTCGGTGGGACCTCCAATTATTTCAGAATATTTATTCTGTTTCCGATTAGCAGTCTATATTATGTATCTAAATAAATTAGAACCTGTAATGAAGGAGATTCTAATCTATTATCATAAATACCAAGCTAAAACAAACTCGTGATCTGCGCTAAGTTAGACGACAAAAAGAAGGCGGGGTTAAATAAAAATATATATTAATTAAATAACAATAATACATTGCAAATTAATATATAGGAAATTTGGAGACAATTGAAATTCAATTAATGATATGCAAAATATTAAGAAAGTCAAAATAATCTAGAGTATATACATATACTGTATATATATATCCACCACTATGCCCTATGGCAATTCCCTTCAATTATATTTTAAATCAATTTGATACCTGATTTCTCTCAGCCAACAAATGTCTGATTAATTCCACATTTGGTCTATTTCAGATTTCCTCTTTTATTGATACAAATATACAGTACAGACCAAAAGTTTGGACACACCTTCTCATTCGAAGAGTTTTCTTTATTTTCATGACTATGAAAATTGTAGATTCACACTGAAGGCATCAAAACTATGAATTAACACATGTGGAATTATATACATAACAAAAAAGTGTGAAACAACTGAAAATATTTCATATTCTAGGTTCTTCAAAGTAGCCACCTTTTGCTTTAATTACTGCTTTGCACTTTCTTGGCATTCTCTTGATGAGCTTCAAGAGGTAGTCACCTGAAATGGTCTTCCAACAGTCTTGAAGGAGTTCCCAGAGATGCTTAGCACTTGTTGGCCCTTTAGCCTTCACTCTGCGATCCAGCTCACCCCAAACCATCTCGATTGGGTTCAGGTCCAGTGACTGTGGAGGCCAGGTCATCTGGCGCAGCACCCCATCACTCTCCTTCATGGTCAAATAGCCCTTACACAGCCTGGAGGTGTGTTTGGGGTCATTGTCCTGTTGAAAAATAAATGATGGTCCAACTAAACGCAAACCGGATGGAATAGCATGCCGCTGCAAGATGCTGTGGTAGCCATGCTGGTTCAGTATGCCTTCAATTTTGAATAAATCCCCAACAGTGTCACCAGCAAAGCACCCCCACACCATCACACCTCCTTCTCCATGCTTCACGGTGGGAACCAGGCATGTAGAGTCCATCCGTTCACCTTTTCTGCGTCGCACAAAGACACGGAGGTTGGAACCAAAGATCTCAAATTTGGACTCATCAGACCAAAGCACAGATTTCCACTGGTCTAATGACCATTCCTTGTGTTCTTTAGCCCAAACAAGTCTCTTCTGCTTGTTGCCTGTCCTTAGCAGTGGTTTCCTAGCAGATATTCTACCATGAAGGCCTGATTCACACAGTCTCCTCTTAACAGTTGTTCTAGAGATGTGTCTGCTGCTAGAACTCTGTGTGGCATTGACCTGGTCTCTAATCTGAGCTGCTGTTAACCTGCGATTTCTGAGGCTGGTGACTCGGATGAACTTATCCTCCGCAGCAGAGGTCACTCTTGGTCTTCCTTTCCTGGGGCGGTCCGCATGTGAGCCAGTTTCTTTGTAGTGCTTGATGGTTTTTGTGACTGCACTTGGGGACACTTTCAAAGTTTTCCCAATTTTTCGGACTGACTGACCTTCATTTCTTAAAATAATGATGGCCACTTGTTTTTCTTTACTTAGCTGCTTTTTTCTTGCCATAATACAAATTCTAACAGTCTATTTAGTAGGACTATCAGCTGTGTATCCACCTGACTTCTCCACAACGCAACTGATGGTCCCAACCACATTTATAAGGCAAGAAATCCCACTTATTAAACCTGACAGGGCACACCTGTGAAGTGAAAACCATTTCAGGTGACTACCTCTTGAAGCTCATCAAGAGAATGCCAAGAGTGTGCAAAGCAGTAATCAAAGCAAAAGGTGGCTACTTTGAAGAACCTAGAATATGACATATTTTCAGTTGTTTCACACTTTATTGTTATGTATATAATTCCACATGTGTTAATTCATAGTTTTGATGCCTTCAGTGTGAATCTACAATTTTCCTAGTCATGAAAATAAAGAAAACTCTTTGAATGAGAAGGTGTGTCCAAACTTTTGGTCTGTACTGTATATATATATATATATATATATATAAATAAAACACAAAGAGAATAGCAGCACTACTTAACTGGTGGAGCCGAGTGCAAATCCTCTGACCTACGGCTGTCGGGTCAATTTGTTATAGATTTTTCAAAGAAGAGGCAGCACTCCAAGATACGGTGAAAAAACGACCCTCTTTATTTCCCCTGTGCGACGTTTCAACTGCTCATTGCAGTCTTTCTCAAGCATAACAGTGGTGTCACAGCATTTACATTTATACCCACAATGCTTAGTGGGTCAATTAACACAGTAATTGACAATAATATAGTCATATCAAGTATAAAACGTGAATTACAATAAAATATTATCATGATCGTAGATATAACATGTGTGCCGGTTACAATCTTTACATACATCGTGCCATTTCATAAAAATCACAAATCAATAGACAGTACCAAGTGCATAAAGTGCCTTGTGCTTTGTGCCCAATTATAGTGATCACCTGTATATTAATTACGCGGTACAAGAACGCATGGTTAAAGACTTACATAGTGGAGGAGTATAATGATGGCAGGCATCTCGGCGTCCCTGTAGCCTCACCGCGCATGCCCGGTATCCTGGATACCGACGTACACAAAGGGGAGACGCAACCGGAAGTGACGTCAAACCCAATGCGCACATCCGCATCCCGGCGCCAACCCCACAGCCGACGGAATGGAGGGCAACATCTCCCTGTCCAGCCTCCCGATCACATGACTTTGTCACGTGAATCGTTGCCTGGCAGTCAGGAAATGCTTACCCTCAACACCACGCCGCCCTCGGAGCTGATCCGGGCACGATCGTGAAAGCTATATCAGGGACAAATTAGTTGGAGAATGATAAAGTCATGCACACCATTCTCATGGTTATAGTAAAAAACTAAAAATGTACATACTTTTTCCACCTGCACTGTGAATGTTTACATGGTGTGTTCAATAAAAACATGGTAACATTTAATTCTTTGTGTGTTATTAGTTAAGCAGACTGTGATTGTCTATTGTTGTGACTTAGATGAAGATCAGATCACATTTTATGACTAATTTGTGCAGAAATCCATATCATTCCAAAGGGTTCACATACTTTTTCTTGCAACTGTATACAATTAACCATAACGACCTAGAACTGAATTTAGTTCTTTGGAGATGATACCGTGTTTCCAACAGTATATATAAATCTCCCCGAATCAAGATTTCCTAAAACTTGTGAGCCCTAGGAGGCTAGAGGGGATTATATACTAAGTTTAAGAGGACCTTTAATGGGTCCAGACACTATAAATAGTGTTGATCGCAAATATTCTAATCGCAAATTTGTATTGCAAATATCGGCACTTCCAGAATTCGCGAAGATCTAGAATATGGCTCTATGTATTCGTAATCGCGAATATTCTAGATTTTTTTTCATCAGTAACCTCCCCTTCTTGCTTGTGGGCCTATGAGAAGGTTCCAATATCTTTGTCAGAGCTTAGCAACATCTCTAGCAAACAATAGGAAAGTTGTCTAACCCTTACTATATAAGAAACTTCCCAGCAGCCATTTTCTGCATTTTTTTTTTTGCAGTTCTGAGAGAGAGAGCAGTGACATTGCTGTGCTCTGTGCTTTCATCTGGATGCTATTCCTTATCCAATTACATTAGATAGTTAGCTCATATATATAATACAGATAGTTAGTGAAAGATAGTCAGTGTAGGTTAGATAGTGATATAGTGTAGCTGATAGGTTCCAGTGCAGGGTGTTAGGTAGTGTGATAGGAATTATTGTTTCTCTGCTGTCCATACATACATGCTACATAGTGCTGTGATGTCACAACAATACTTAGTGCGCCAATCAGTAATATCTACTCAGACCTGATAAAATGTGAAGTTGCATATTTTGTGCAAAAAATATGCGCATCATTAGTGCCGATTTGCGCAATCGCAAAAATAATAACTGGAGATCACAAATTCTAGAATTTGCAAATTTATTGTGAATATTATGAGACAAATTTGCGAAATATCGTGAAAATTAATATTGCCTATGCCACTCATCACTAATTATGAAATAAGTAGGGGGTTATGTAGGGCATAATTTATGAATGTAATATCGCTTACTAGTGTGTCTGTCCGGCGCTCCGTTCCCCCGCTGTGGCCCCCGTTCACTTTGCCTGTCTGATATGTTAATGAATAGCATATGCTAATGAATAGCATGAATATAAGGTGAAGGAGACTCCCATTGAGAAACAGAACAGTGTCCTCCTCCCTGTACCGATGCTATTCATTAGCATATCAGGCGGTCAAAGTGAATGGGGGCAACAGCGTTGGAACGGAGCGCCGAACAGACAAACTAGTAAGCGATATTACGTCCATGAACTATGCCCTACACAACTCCCTACTTATTTCATAATGTCTGGACCCATGAAAGGTCCTCTTTAAGGGCAATTGGAGCAACTGGAGTTCGGTGCAAATCGATTTGGGCCCAAACTGAACTTTTTTAAAAATTCGGCAAACCAGACCTGATCTCAAGTGGTTCACTCATCTCTAATGACCACTGTGCCAGCCTGTGCAGCCCACTCTATTTTGTTATACAGCTGAACTTTTATCTCCTCAGTCATGTTAGGGGATCTATAGATTACACGTATTATAATTATTTTTTCAGAGTTTATTTCCCTTTGTAATTCCCCCAATAAGGTTTCAACATCTTCATTTTCCTCACCCAATATTTTACTCATATCATTCTTTTCCTATATGCACATGCCACCACCTTTTCTATTGGTCCTGTGTTTCTTACACTGTGTAAAACCCTGAATATTAACAGATCAGTCGTGTGAAGAGTCCAGCTATGTCTCAACCACACCAAATTCATCTATGTGTTTCTTAAGTACAATGGACTCCATCTCTCCCATATTGCTTGCTCAGCTTCTCAAAAATGTCCCAGGAGCTGTTTTTCAGCAAGACAATGTCAGGCTACATGTTGCTCATTCTACTCTGAGCAGGCAGCCTGTATAGCCTAAACATGCTATCATAACCTGTTTCTTCTCTCTACTTGTCTCCACGCACATCTGGGACATCATTCATCGACAAAGGGAGCTGCCAGCAACGGATCTTGATGGTTTGTGTGCCCAAGTGCATTCAGTGTGGCAAAACATTCTTCAGACCATTAAAAATCTCATTGATAGCATGGAGCTGATAAGCAATGCTGAATAATTCAAGATGTTTAGAATATTGTGTTTCCATTTTTTCTCATTTGCATATCATTAAGATGACTATAGTTCCTGTGGTTTCCATAATTCCATGACTTTTCCTTCTTAGTGTTGAAATTTCAATGTTGTGGAGTATTTTTTATTCTAAAAAGTTTAGACATGCCAATGTACAGTGATCTGATGCTTTAAAATCTAACCCTGAAGGTTAATATTACACTAAAAGTAAGACATCTTCAGTGGAATTAGTGTTGATACTGTAGCTGTTGCTTATAAGTAGGGATCAGGGGAGTAGACATAAATCATTGGGCCCATAGCAAGAATCTGAATTGGCCCCTCCAACTCCACCCACTACCCACCCCTGGACCATTCCACATCTAAACTCCTTGCTGCTGATGCTTAGGGCTCATTCACATGACCATATGACTGGGTCCATATCCGTTCTGCAATTTTGAAGAATGGGTGTGGACCCATTCACTTCAGTGGGGCCGCAAAAGATGGGGCCATGTGCTATACGATTCCGTTTTTCTTTTCTGCGGCCCTGCAAAATAGATAGAGCATGTCCTATTTTTGTCCGCAATTGTTGACAAAAATAGGCATTTTCTATATACTGCCGGCCATGTGTGTTCCGCAAAATGCAGAACACACATGGCCTGTATCTGTGTTTTGCAGATTTTTGCAATTTGAAGACTGTAAAACACAGCACGGTCATGTAAATGCACCCTTAGTGTGCAACATGGCCCCTCCCCACTTCATGGTGTCTAAGTTGGGATGGGCACAGTCTATATGACCAATTCAACAGCAAGTAGAGTTCCTGGGGAAGGGGGGGCTGGAGCACACTGTTCTGAGTTTTTTAAACAGAGTTATTGGCACTCACTGCTGTGCTGACTGTGGTCAGGTGGCATTGGCACATCACAGGGGCAAGTGTTGCTGTCTTCTTAGCCGGCGACGGTGATGGTGGGGCAGGGCTGTTGGAGTCCATTCTCTTCTTCGGTCCGGTGGGTGGCTGACTGACTGAGGCAGGCAGATCACGTGAGCGCTGTATACAACTGCCGCCCGCGCCCACCTGCACAGTTCTGTCAGCTGAGCGAGTGGTGCACTAGCAGGAGCTTTGGCCAGTGCAGTGCCCAGCAGACAGAAGAGAGAGCGCTGTGGTGAATGGCTGTGTCACACAGGGAGAAACATCAGCGTGAGTTGTGTACACAATGGGGGAGGGGGCCCTGAGCAGAGGAGAAGCAGGGCCCTGCAGTCAACAGAAGACAAGCTTGCTCTTTGCCTGTGCCAATGCCCGACAGCGATCATAATATATAAACTGCCTTCCAATCACTCTGGGCCCACCACCATGGGCCCCATAGCAGCTGCATGGTCTGCCTATATTGGCGGTACGTCACTGGTTCAGTGGGGTACCCGAGCTTGACCCGAACTCGAACCCGAACCCCATAGAAGTCACTGGGGACCCAAATTTTGGTGCTGTAAAATGGCTAAAAATAGTCATAATAAAGGCTAGATGGTTGCAATACAAAGCAAAATGGGGTACGAGCAGGAGAATTGCGCTGCAAACAAATTTTGATAGGGAAATGACTTAAAATAACATATTTGAACCAGGATTCGGAGGTCCACGTGAAGTAGGAGGTTGTGGAGGCGGTGGACATGGCGTTGTAGGTGGAAGAGTAGAAGGAGGAGTTAGCAAATGCTGTTTTTGTGTTTTTATTTTTATTTTTTATTTTCTTATTTTTTTGGTTTAATTATTTTATTTGGGAAGGCCCCAAAACATTGGAAAATGGCAAACAGAACAAACTATGCTGGAGTATAGTTGTCTACTCAGCCAAAGGTACAGACAAGTACTGTGGTATCCATGCCTGGTTCAGCTCAATGAACGTGAGTTTGTCCAAGTTGACTGTGGACAGGTGGATGTGCCTGTCCGTGATCACACCCCCTGCCATCATAAACACGCGTTTGGACAATACACTTTCCGCAGGGCAGGCCAGCACCTCCAAGTCGTAAAGGGCAAGCTCAGGCCTTGTGTCCAATTTGGAGACCCAGAAGTTAAATGGGGCACACCTATCAGTCAGTAAGTACAGACATGTGGACAAGTACTCTTCCACCATGTTGCTGAAACGTTGCCTCCTGCTAATACGGTCCGTAACACATGGTGGTGCTGGATGTTGTGGCATGCTGACAAAGGTTTTCAACATTTCAGCCATGCTAACCCTCCCTTCTGAGGTGGTGCGTGTGCTCCAGCTGCATTGTCGATGTCCTTCTCCTCCGACTGGTGCTTCCGCTGTTAGATAGGAACATTGTCAGTAGTGCGTCTAATAGCGTGCACTTGTATTCACGCATATTTCGATGACACTCCAGTGATGGAAGTAAGGACGGCTCTTTGTCTTTGTAGCCGAGATCTGGCAAGACAGGCACCCAGTAATTTGCAATGGTAACAATGAGGGAAACGCAGCGGTCATTGTGCAGGCACTGCAGTATGTAGTTGCTCATGTGTTCCAGGCTGCAACAAGTTGTTCCGCAGAGCAACTTATCCGTAAATACTGCAGCTACTATCGTCTGATGAGCTTGCACCGTCTCTCCAGCATGTGCAAGGTGAAGTTCCATCTTGTGGGTACATTGCATATGAGGCGGTGAGCGGGAAGGCAAAAGTTATGCTGCAGCGCAGATAGGTGACTGGTAGCAGTGCGAGAACACTGAAAGCGCACACAGATGGCCCTCACTTTCTGCAGCAGCTCTGACATCTCAGGGTAATTCTTCAGGAACCTCTGCACCACCAAATTCAGCACATCCTCCAGGCAAAGGATGTGCCTCAAACTTGCTAGGCACAGAGCTGCTACGAGATTTCAACTGTTATCGCACACCACCAGGCGAGTTCAAGGCTCAGTGCACCAACCACACATCGGTCTGTTATTCAATGCCCAACCACATCTCCTGCTCGGTGTGGGGTCTTTCTCCCAAACAGATGAGTTTCAGAACAGCCTGCTGTCATTTCCCCCTGGCTTTGCTGAAGCTGGTTGTGCAGGTGTTACACGAACAGGATGAATGTGCAATAGAGGAGTGTGAGGAGGAAGAAACAAGTAGGAGGCAACAGGAGGATCCGCAAAACATCCAGCAATCTTTGGTGGCGGTAGGATATGCGCCAAACCGATTTTCGCCTCATTCCCAGCCGCCCCTCTCCATTAATCCAGAGGGCGGTTAGGGAGATTTAACATCCCTGCCTGTGCTTACTGGTCCACATATCGGTGGTTATGTGGGCCTTGCCACTGATGGCATTGTGCAGGGCACACCTGATTTTGTCTGCCACTTGTTTGTGCATTTAGGGATGGCCCACCTGAAAAATTTGTGGTGGCTGGGAATCACGTACTTTGGGACAGCCACTGCCATAAGGTTTTTAAAACTGTCCGTCTCCACCAGATGGAATGGCAGCATTTCAAAGGCCAGCAGTTTTGAAATGCTAGAATTCAGGGCCAGAGCTCACTGGTGGGTAGGGGGATACTTCCTCTTTCTCTCCCGTGTTTGGGGGATGGACAGCTGAATGTTTTCATGGGACAGTATGCAGATGCTCGGTGACACTGCTGGTGATGGTGCTGTCACATCCTATCTTTGCCGGTGGCCCTCTTGCTTTAGAGGGGTGGAAGAGTCCTAGACTGCAGTAGAAAAGGGAGCAGGAGAAGCCTCAGAACTTTTGTGGTTTTTAAGACGTCTACTCCAATGCAGCTCGTGCTTTGCATTTAGATGCAGGTGGTGCTCAGCTTTAGAACATTTACACTTCAGGCTTTGATTTCACAGCGTGCAAACCACCCATGTCTTGTTGTCACCACTTGTCACACGCATTGAAGCACTGCCACACCAGGGGACTCATTTGAACTGTGGCTTTGGTGTGTTTTCCTTGGCACGGTGGGCAATAACAGGTATACTGGCTAGGTGCCAGTTGCTCTGCTTTTGCACCCTGCCCCCTCTTTTGCACTGCATGACCACTGCCTCTTCCTCTGAACTGCACACGGCACTCCTATGACCTTCAATCCATGTGGGACTTCATAATCCTTCACATCATCTTCCAACCACTCCTTACTCTTCTCTTACCCTCCTTGCTGGTCTGCACACTGCAAAATGCTGCAGCAGTTGGCACCTGTGCTTCATCATCATTAAAGATGAGAGGATTTTTCAAAAACCCGATTCGCAAGTTCACCGAATTTTTCGGGAAAAATTTGGTTCAATACGAATATATTTGCGGCAAATGATGTTAAAAAACAGCTCTTTCATGGCTGCTGAGAGCCTTTATAGTGGTGTAGAACACTGTGCCTTGTAGTAACACGCATAGGGAGTCTGCTTTCATAGTGAAATAATACTGTAAGTCCGTAGGACATGCAGATAACAGGTGTCACTCTTAGAATCACTGCACACTTCACTTATTTGGGCAGTCATGGGGCAAAAACTACTACAGTATGAACTCAGCCTTACAGGTCGATGTTAGGGCCAAGAAGAAGCGCACTCCTTTTACACCGTCGACAGCTGATTCCACATAGATGTTATCAGAACCTATTCTATTAAACGTGTATACAAGTAGAGCCCCCCCCCCCCGAACAGAGTAGAGAGGGTGTTAGCAGTAAGTTTGTGTTGACTTCACTGATTAATTTGACCTTCCTCTGATCCGTCAGAACAATAACCCACAAAAACGGATCCTGTCTGTGGAGCATCCGCCTTCACTCAGTCAGCATTTGCTTAATAATCCATCAGTATTGCTAATGCCCAAAAAAACTGAAGTGGATCTAAAACAGAGATGACACATGAATGGAATATTTTCATGTCTTCTGTGTTTTGTACCCACTTCTGCTTTTGGCTACCAAATCATAAGCCAATTCTGATGGAACCAGACAGGCCTTACAGCTGCTACACAGACAGGATCCGTTGTGTGGTTCATTTTTCCTTCCTTCTGACAGATCAGAAGAAAGATCAAATAAATAATGAGGTCAGCCAGGCCGAAATGCAAAAAGTGGCCCAGTCATGGAGTGGGGAGGGTGGGAACAGCATGAGAAGTCCACAGAGTGGACCTATGGCATATTGATGAGGTGGAAGCAGCATGAGGAGACCACAAAGTTGCTCAATGACAGAGTGTGGAGATGGCGGCAGCAGCAACAGTATCAGGAGGAAGTCACAGAGTGGAGCAATGTCTGGAGTTGGCAACAGCATTGTCACGGAAGGTGTACAGGAAACAAGAAAACACAAAATGAATATACGACTGACTGGATCCAAAACTAAGGAACAAAAAGGGAGAGCCCTGCATCAGACCTGGCACTCTCCCTGACTGCTCAGCCTATGCGAAAATCCCAATGGTAGATGATCGCATATCCTCGTACCTCGACTGTATAACACCTGAACACCCTATAATAGTGAGGGGACACGGCCACCGGCTCCTTACACTTGATACGGAGGGAGTCAGGGTCACCTGGGATCCAGCAAACAGAAAAACACAAATGAATGAACAAAACTTATCTTGTAGAAGACTCAGAAGTTGGATCAACATGCACACACTCCAGGAAGTAATATAAACTGCAAAGTGAAGCACTCTGGGGAGGGATTTAAAGGGATGCAATCAGTGCAACTACATGACAGCTGAGAGAGGCTAACGAGATGAGAAAATGAAAGCAAAACAAAGGAACCTCAGGGAGGAGGTTCTGAAAGGCATCTGTCAGAGCTTCTCAGATGTCTGGTGGTGACAAGCATGAGGAAACCGCAGAATGGCACAATTACAGAGTGTGGATGTGGCGACAGCAGCAGCATCAGGAGGTTACCACAGAGTGGCAAGGTGACATAGTGTGGAGATGGCAGCATCAGCAGGAGGATACTACAGAGTGGCAAGGTGACATAGTGTGGAGATGGCAGTAGCAACAGCAGCATCAGGATACCATAGAGTGGCAATGTGACATAGTGGGGAGATGGCAGCAGCTGCAGGATACCACAGAGTGGCAAGGTGACATAGTGTGGAGATGGCAGTAGCAGGAGCAGCATCAGGATACCACAGAGTGGCAAGGTGACCTACTGTGGAGATGGCAGCAGCGGCATCAGGAGGATACCACAGAGTGAAAAGGTGACATAGTGTGGAGATGGCAGTAACAGCAGCAGCATCAGGAGGATACCACAGAGTGGCAAGGTGACATAGTGTGGAGATGGCAGGAGCAGCATCAGGATACCACAGAGTGGCAAGGTGACATAGTGTAGAGATGGCAGCAGCAGCAGCATCAGGATACCACAGAGTGGCAAGGTGACAGTGTGGAGATGGCAGTAACAGCAGCAGCATCAGGAAGATACAACAGAGTGGTGGAAATAACCTCCATACTGGGTTTTGGAGTGCCTTGTTTGCCAGCCTTTTGCATCAGGATTATGGCCCATATACTAAAACTTTGAAGGAGAAGGTAGAGCGGCCGCACAGCCTAAATCTGTGGAACTGCTTTGGGCAGGAAAGTCATGCTTGCGGTCGGTCAAATGTGACTTCCATGGAATTCGGGAACCCTTGCTCGGATCTGGGTGATTTCTGTATATGTTGTTCGCCCAGAACAAAGCTTTCCAGGGATGTATAATTTATGGGGATATGTGGGGCTTTGGGGTATTTTCTGTGTTTTGGGGAAAAATTTGTGTTTTCCGCTACAACATTAGAAGCGAGGGCAGACTAATAAGCATGTTGATATGATGGAGGAGGAGGACGAGAAAAGGAAGATTGAACCATATAACCTTTTTTTGTGGTGGAAGGGGTGCATGGGAATACAGTGTGTTCAGTACATTATAAAAAAACACATTTAAAGTGCCTTTATGTTCCGCCGCTTTTCTCTGGTGAAGTAGAGAAGTCAGGGGCAATCCAGGCCTTGTTCACTTTTATAAGAGTCAACCTGTTAGCATTTTCAGTTAACAAGCGGATGCGCTTATCAGTTATTATGCCCCCAGCAGCACTAAATACCCACTCTGACAAAACACTGGGCAGGCCAGCACCTCTAAGGCGTAAAGTGACAGTTCGTGCCACGTGTTCAGCTTGGACACCCAGTAGTTGTAAGTCACAGAGGGATCATTGGGGATGCTGACATGGTCTACTACGTACTTCTTCACCATCTTCCAAAATTTTTACCTCCTTGTGACACTAGGCCAAGCATCAGGGTGAGGTTGCTGGCGGGGTGTCATGAAACTGTCCCAGGCTTTGGAGAGTGTTGCCATGCCTCTGTTGGAACTGCTGTGTGTTTCCCTCGTCTCCCCTCCTCAGTTGCCCAAGGAACTAAGTACTCTTCCGCCAGTGTTTTCAGCTGAAGATTTTTGGAGCAATTTTTCCACAAGGACCTTCTGGTATTGCACCATTTTGCTTCTCCTCTCCACCACAGGAATGAGAGTTGAGAAGTTCTCTTTGTGGCGGGGGTCAAGAAGGATGAACAACCAGCAATCAGTGTTGTCCAAAATGCGTAAAACGCGTGGGTATTGGAAAAGGTAGACTAACATAAAGTTGGCCCAACAGGCAAGACTTCCATGGGTACTACTATCTGTAGCGGAGGCAACCGTCTCCTGCTCCACTCCTCCTCCTCCTCATCAGTCTCCAATTTGTGCTGAGAATACGAACTGAGGGTTTTATGACTATCACCCTGTGTAATGTCTTCCCCCATTTCCACCTCTACCACATGCAAAGCGTTGGCTTTAATTGTGAGCAGCAAACGTTTGAGTAGACACAGAAGTGGGATGATGAGACTGATGATAGCGTTATCGCCGCTCACCATCTGTGTTTTCTAAAACTTCACAGAGGTCAGACATCCATGCCCACACCTCGCTTGTGAAGAGCGTAAGCTGACTAGAAAGGCGATGACCTTGTTGCAGCTGGTACTCCACTACTGCCCTCTGCTGCTCACAAAGCCTGGCCAACATGTGGAACGTCAAGTTCCAGTGTGTGCTCACGTCGCAGTTGTTGAGCTGGCAATTGTAATCGCTGCTGCAGCGTTCACAGACCTGTAGAAGCTGTCGATGACTTGCAGAAATGGGCACACACGCGGCACACCGAAACCAGAAGCTCAGGCAAATTGGGGTAGGTTTTGAGCAACCGCTGAACTGCTACGTTTAAGATGAGGGCTAGGCATGGGATGTGTGTGAGCTTCCTGAGCTCCAAAGCCACCACCAAGTTACAGCCATTATCAAACACAACCATGCCTGGTTTTAGGTTGAGTGGTGAGAGCCACAGCTCAGTCTGGTCGCTTATCCCCTGCCATAGCTCTCCAGTGGTGTGCTGTTTGTCAACTAAGCAGATTAGCTTAAGAACGGCCTGTTGATGCTTCTGCACTGCTGTGCTACACTGCTTTCAGCTACCGACCAATGGCTGACTGGTGCTGCAAGAGAATAATTCTGAGGTGGAAGTGGAGAAGGAGAAGTGGGGGTTGGAGCAGAAACCGTGATGGAATTAGGGCCCGCAATCCTTGGAGTCAGTAGTACCTGTGCCATCCTAGGGTATGACTCGCTTCCGGCCTCCACAACATTCACCCAGTGTGCCGTCAGGGAAATGTGGTGTCCCTGGCCGAAAGCACTTGTCCTTGTGTCAGTGGTTAAGTGGACCTTCCCAGTAACTGTGTTAGTCAGGGCACAAGTGATGTTACGGGACATATGCTGGCGGCTGGAGACTGCGTAACGAGGGACGGCCGCCGGTATCAGACTGAGGAAGGCCTCAGTGTCCACAAGCCTAAATGGCAACATTTTCCAGGGCCAGTAATTTGATAAGTTGCGCCTTTAGTGCTATGGCCTGTGGGTGGGTGTCTGGGTATTTGCTCTTGCATTCAAATGCCTGGGGTAAGGACATTTGTACACTGCGGTGAGACACGGAAGTGGATGTGGTCACTGATGTAGCGATTTACCTTAAAACGCGTCTGGTGTTTAAATTGTCCACTCGCTGGGATATTTAAACTTTTAATAAGCATGGCCATGCACTAATATGGATTAAAAGTCTGTTAACTAAGAGACTTTACATCCATAATACATCTGCAGTTACAGGAGCGATTGCGGGATCGACAAAGTTATGTCTTCTCATCTCACGAGATTCAGCGGTGTGAGCAGATAGCGAAGTAGACAAGACGCCAAGCGTCCTTCTCTCGCTCCAACTGCTTCACCTACAGTAAGAAGAAACAAGCGCCCACACGAGGGACGCCCAACATACAGCCGGTAACATCCAACCGTGAGTACGGAGAACACCAAAAGGGCATTACTTGTGTATATTGCTACACAGAGGTTCTACTAACAAAAGTAACACCATATGCATTTACCCTTTCAAATCTGAAAGTATCAAGAGACTATTAACCTTTTACTAACCTCTAATAGAGGGTTTGGTCCTATTAATATCTCTAGTGACATTGAGCACACCAGTTGTAGTTGTTTTTTCTGGAATTTTTTCATGGGCAACAATTAACAACAAATATACAGTATATAAAGGAAGTTAATAGTGGACTATTATTATTGGGATGAATACCATCAGCCCTATGAAAACCCTAATTGCCTTTTCCCACCATCATCTTCTTGCGACTGTGGGTGCTCAAGAGTTTGGAAATCAGGGCACAAGATCTCATGTCCCTCTTCAAACGGGCTTGTCGAGAGGCCCAAATGAAGGAATGAGGCTGAAAAGAGCTCCTCGGAATATCCGAGTGTGGGATCATTTGTTTGGCAAGACTCTCCATGGTGGGAGGAAGAAGGATTAGGGTGAGGATTGTGTTGACCAGACTCTTGGCTACTGAGACTGGACTTGGTGGAAGACAGGGTGGTGCTTAACCAACTGGAAGCATTATCTGCTGCAATCCAACTGACCACCTGGTCGCACTGGTCTGACTTCGAGAGCGTTGTCCTGCACCGCTCTGCAAACTGGGACATGAAGCTAGGTATAATAGATAATTTTCTTTCTTGTGCTCTGGCAGCAGGCACAGTTTCAACACACCCAGGGCCATGGCCTTTGCGTGCACCATCAGCATCACTGCCATTTCCCTGTCCCTTACTGCTCGCCTTCTTCATATTAAATGTTTTATATGCTTGAAAGTATGTCACATGTACAGTAGCGTAGGATTTGTAAGTGTATGTACAAAAAAATAAAAAAAGGTATTTGGGATGTGGAAACATCACACAGGAGATATACCGCAGATAATTTTGCTGATGTCAGCAGCGGTCATTCTAAAATTATAGGAAATGTCACAGGTATTTGGGATGTGGAAACGTTACACAGGAGAAATACCGCAGATAATGTTGCTGATGTCACCAGCGGCTAATAATAAATTACAGGGAATGTCACAGGTATTTGGGATGTGGAAACGTTACACAGCAGATGTACCCCAGGTAATGTCAATGTCCACAGCATACGCCATCTATGGAAAAAGTACAGTGGATGTCACTGATATTTTTTGAATGTGCACACGTTACGCCGGAGATGTAGCGCAGGTAATGTCACTGACCACAGCGGACACTGTCTACGGAAAAAGTACACTGGATGTCATAGATATTTTTGGGATGCGCACACATTACACAGGAGATGTAGCGCACATAATGTCGCTGACTGCAGCAGCCTAACTATTGCATGCTATTTAGCGGAGGATGCGCTAAAAATAGATATTGCTGCCACACACAATAGTCCTTAAAAGTTATTTGGGGTCTGTAAAGTTTAGCAATTTAGCGCAGGTTGCACTAAAAATATATATTGCTGCTGCCACACACAACAATAGTCCTGAGCCTAATACTGAGCCAAACACGTGTCATTGGGTGCTGTATAGTATTGGCGATGACACGTTCCGTCCAGCCAATCACTGTAATGCCAGTAACCAACATTGCTATGGCATTACAGTGAAGGGCAGTACTTACCTGCACATTTATTGCCTGTGTAGCAAATGCATTATTCGGCCAAACACCGCCATGTGCCAAGCATCGAGATGTTGGTCGGTCCTGCTCCCCAGCGGCAGTATGTTTTGCCGAGAGAGGAGAGCATCGTCTCCCTTCCCCAGCGGCAGTGTACCTTACAGGGAGAGGAGAGCATTGTCTCCCTTCCCCAGCGCCAGTGTACCTTGCAGGGAGAGGAGTCAACCGGTCTCTCTCCCCAACCACAGGGGGACAGCACCCCTAACTCCTACAGGGATGTTGGACGGCCGGTGCAGATCCCCAACCAACCCCGCAGGAATGCCAGGAGGAGGTAAGCGATATTTTTCTTTTTGTACTGAAATAGGCCACAAAATGTTTTCAACACAAATAACCTCCGACGTGAACTGCAAATGTATTTTTCTTTTTGTACTGAAGTAGGCTACTAAACACTTTCAACAAAAATAACCGCCAAAGTAAAACTGAGACTATATTGTTATTTTTGTACTGAAATACAAAAAAAAACATATAACCACCCACATATGACTGACTGCTCCCGCCCTGCTTCTGTGAACCCCTGCACCACTACCTCCCACTGCTGCCACCATGCTGACTCCAAGCTATGCTTTCAACACATATAACCACTGACGTGAAATGAGAATACATTTTTCCTTTTGTGCTTGATAAAGACCGTTTGGTCGAAACGTTGCCACAAGAGGTGAAATAAAAGAAATTGGGATTGATCCATCTGAGTGCTGCGGCTTCTTTATTTGTTGCTATCTATTACGGGAACCCCCAGACCGGGATCCAACGCTGCAGGCACCACCACGAATCAGAATACTGGGACTCCAGTGAGTAGTGCTGACCTAACAATTTTTTGTGAAATAGGCCACTAAACTCTTTCAAGGCATATAACTGCCGAAGTGAACTGAGAATGCATTTTGATTTTTGTACTGAAATAGGCCACTAAACTCTTTCAAGACATATAACCATCGAAGTGAACTGAGAATATATTTTCTTTCTGTACTGAAATAGGCCACTAAACATTTTTTCCACAAATAACTGCAACAGTGAAGTGCACATATTTTTTCTTTCTGTACTGAAATTGGCCATTAAAGTCTTTAACCACAAATAAATGCAACAGTGAAGTGCGTTTATATTTTTCCTTTTGGTAATGAAATAGGACACTGAACACTTTCACCACATATAACTGCAGAAGTGAAATGCATATATATTTTCTTTTTTGTACTGAAATAGGCCATTAAACACTTTCACAAATAAATGCAACAGTCAAGTGCTTAGATTTTTTCCTTTTTGTACTGAAGTAGGACGCTAAATATTTTCACCACATATAACTGCAGAAGTGAAATGTATATATATATTTCTTTTTTTTACTGAAATAGGCCACTAAACTATTTCACAAATAAATGCAATAAACAAATAAATGTAGTACGTATATTTTTTTCCATTTTGTACTGAAAAAGGACACTGAATGCTTTCACCACATATAACTGCAGAAGTGAAATGCATATATATTTTTCCTTTTTGTACTGAAATAGGCCACTAAACTCTTTCTACACAAATAACTGCATAAGTAAAATGTATACAAGTACAGACCAAAAGTTTAGACACATCTTCTCATTCAAAGAGTTTTCTTTATTTGCATGACTATTAAAATTGTAGATTCACACTGAAGGCATCAAAACTATGAATTAACATATGTGGAATTATATACATAACAAAAAAGTGTGAAACAAGTGAAAATATATCATATTCTAGGTTCTTCAAAGTAGCCACCTTTTGCTTTGATTACTGCTTTCCACACTCTTGGCATTCTCTTGATGAGCTTCAAGAGGTAGTCACCTGAAATGGTCTTCCAACAGTCTTGAAGGAGTTCCCAGAGATGCTTAGCACTTGTTGGCCCTTTTGCCTTCACTCTGCGGTCCAGCTCACCCCAAACCATCTCGATTGGGTTCAGGTCCGGTGACTGTGGACGCCAGGTCATCTGGCGCAGCACCCCATTACTCTTCTTCATGGTCAAATAGCCCTTACACAGCCTGGAGGTGTGTTTGGGGTCATTGTCCTGTTGAAAAATAAATGATCGTCCAACTAAACGCAAACCGGGTGGAATAGCATGCCGCTGCAAGATGCTGTGGTAGCCATGCTGGTTCAGTATGCCTTCAATTTTGAATAAATCCCCAACAGTGTCTCCAGCGAAGCACCCCCACACCATCGCACCTCCTCCTCCATGCTTCACGTGGGAACCAGGCATGTAGAGTCCATCCGTTCACCATTTCTGCGTCGCACAAAGACACGGTGGTTGGAACCAAAGATCTCAAATTTGGACTCATCAGAGCAAAGCACAGATTTCCACTGGTCTAATGTCCATTCCTTGTGTTCTTTAGCCCAAACAAGTCTCTTCTGCTTGTTGCCTGTCCTTAGCAGTGGTTTCCTAGCAGATATTCTACCATGAAGGCCTGATTCACACAGTCTCCTCTTAACAGTTGTTCTAGACATGTGTCTGCTGCTAGAATTCTGTGTGGCATTGACCTGGTCTCTAATCTGAGCTGCTGTTAACCTGCGATTTCTGAGGCTGGTGACTCGGATAAATATATCCTCCGCAGCAGAGGTGACTCTTGGTCTTCCTTTTCTGGGGCGGTCCGCATGTGAGCCAGTTTCTTTGTAGCGCTTGATGGTTTTTGTGACTGCACTTGGGGACACTTTCAAAGTTTTTCCAGTTTTTCGGACTGACTGACCTTCATTTCTTAAAGTAATGATGGCGACTCGTTTTTCTTTACTTAGCTGCTTTTTTCTTGCCATAATACAAATTCTAACAGTCTATTCAGTAGGACTATCAGCTGTGTATCCACCTGACTTCTCCACAACGCAACTGATGGTCCCAACCCCATTTATAAGGCAAGAAATCCCACTTATTAAACCTGACAGGGCACACCTGTGAAGTGAAAACCATTTCAGGTGACTACCTCTTGAAGCTCATCAAGAGAATGCCAAGAGTGTGGAAAGCAGTAATCAAAGCAAAAGGTGGCTACTTTGAAGAACCTAGAATATGATATATTTTCACTTGTTTCACACTTTTTTGTTATGTATATAATTCCACATGTGTTAATTCATAGTTTTGATGCCTTCAGTGTGAATCTACAATTTTCATAGTCATGAAAATAAAGAAAACCCTTTGAATGAGAAGGTGTGTCCGAACTTTTGGTCTGTACTGTATATCACAACATATACAATGCAGTAACACAGTATTATCCCCGGTGACAGGTTCCCTTTAAAGCGATCTTGAGTAGCGATAAGCGAAGTATTGGAAAATTTTAATTGTCTGCTTCACCGAATAAAAAAAAAATAGCTTTGCGGCGAATTGCTTAATCAAAAAGCACATTTCTTTGTAAGTAGTGGTTGCAATGAAAGGAAGCGGCGATTGAACTGCTCCCTGTTATTGTACCCCTCAGATGCTGCATTCATAGATGATTGCGGCATCTAGCATTAATATTACAGTGAAAAATATATTTAAAAAAAAATCATACTTACCTCATCCATTTGATCGCAAAGAGCCAGCCGCCACCATCTTGATTAAAGATCTAGAGTGAAATCTTATGTGGCCCGTGATGATGTCATCACGTTGTCCAGCATGGCGACATCATACGCCACAGCACACAAGATTTTGTGCAAGATCTTCACGCTCAACTGGATGAGGTAAGCATTATTTACCTCCATTCAGAGTAAATAAATTCGTTACCACGAAGCTTGAGGAAATTCGGCTTAGCGGCTAACCAAATTTTTCCTGAAATTTGGATTTAAGTCAACCTCACAGATTTCAATTCTCTCAAAATTAATTTTTAGAAATCTACAGAAAATTATTAAAGCAAAAATGTTTAATCGCATATTCATAACTGATATGAAAGTGCAGATCTATAGGTGATGATGCCCTGGTATTTGATTTCTTCAGTGCTGTTCATTGGCTGATTATCTCTGTTCATTAGAGCAGAGCTGTGACCGTACATGTGACTATAGTTTAGCCGCTGTTCCTACAGCAGTTTGAGGAGGTCTAAAATACACCCCTGTCTCATCATTGGTTTAGGCTTTGACTGTCTCCCTAAGTTTATCATAGGTTCACCCGAAAATCGTTCAATGTAGAGAGAAGCAAATCGCTTAAAATCCAATTTCCTTTCCATTTGGCCAAACCAGTTGACTGAGTCTAACTGAATCGAAAGTGCTTTTCCAATTGGCCTAGAATGTATATGGCACTCTGAGGTCTCCTGAGACTCCTAAATCTTCTCTCTTATCTTTCACTTAGTTTTTTTATTACTTTTATTACTTTTTTTATTTCTCTCCCTTTCCAAAAATCTAATCAGCAAATATATAAATTAGGATGCAACTCAAATTTGTTTGCAAAATTTGGGTTGAACTCAATTCACTCCTCTCTATTTGTATGTTATACAGCTGATTTTTACACCAGGTTACTGCCATACATATTCTGAGACAAGTGAGATTTATTAAGGATGACCCTGGACGATCATTTTAAGTTTCCTAAATAAAAATCAGTATTTTTTCAAAATTAAAGCTTAGATTTGATGGTTCACTCCTTACAGATCAGCTATGGAGCTATGGATCCTGTCTTCAGTAACAAGCTCCTGTTCCCTTATTTCTATCGCATGGTCCCTGAAGAGTCTGCTCAGTATGAAGCCATTGTCCTCCTATTGAAGCATTTTGGCTGGAGATGGGTGGGAATGGTGACAGCAGATGATGAGAGCAGCCAACGAGCCGGCATGGACCTCTACAATGTAATAACACGGAGCGGGGTCTGCATGGCTTATAGAGAATCTGTCCCTAGTTATTCCCACTTCAAAGCATTTATGGTCTACAGGAAGATGATCTATAAAATACAAAAGACCCACTGTGACATTATTATATTTGTTGGTAGCTCATATGGCTTACAGTCTTTGAACTCAGTATTATCTGATGACCTCAATTTTAGAAGAGTTGTAATCATACTCTCGCTTATTCTTCCTGAAAAAGTAATCACATTTGCTGCATTTCATAGATCTTTGCAGCTCACACTTCAAAAAGGAAAAATTCCAGGATTACGAGAATATTTACTCACAGCCGGTCCTCTAAAATACCCAAAGGTTGAGATAATGTATAACATTTGGGAATATTATCTTTTTTGCAGCTATGGACAGTATTTATCTGATGATAGACCATGTAATGAAAGAGATGTTCTAGGTATTGTGGATCGCACCCAGTATGATGTAGACAATTTCCGTTACACATTCAATGTGTACTCTGCAGTGTATATTGTGGCTTATGCCTTACACGATTTGATCTACTCATATAAGAGACAAGAACATCTCAAATTATTTACGATCCAACCTTCAAAGGACGCATGGAAGGTAAGATCTCCAGTCTGGAGATTATATCTAGAGATGAGCGAATCAAAGTTGACGAAGTGGAATTTGAGTCAAATTTCAGGAAAAAATCAATTCATACAGAATTTGAATTTCCTAACGCTTCATTGTAAAGAATATTTTTTTTTCCCTAAAATGGCTGCTGCACATGTTAGGACATGGAACAAAGAACTCTGGGAACAAGGGATCACCCACAATGCCATGGATGCAGCCAATCAGTAGCCAGCCAGCCCTGTGATGTCATAGCCCTATAAATAGCCTCAGCCATCTTGGATTCAGACATTTTCCAGTGTACTTAGTGCAGGGAGAGACATCAGCAGGCGCTGGGGACAGTGCTAGGAAAGACTTTAAAACTTTTATTATGTTGAAAAAAAGTTTAGGGAAAGATCATTTGGAGTGTAGGGAAAGGATACGGAGGAATTATTCCAAATTATAAAAGTAGAACAAGGTCCAATAGGGGAGTGTACAGCCTGGGTAAGGCTGAGTTCACAAGGGTGAGATTTCCAACCCATTTGTCCTCTTTTGCTGCCGCGTCTTGGTCCACATCAACTGCACCCCCCCAGCTCCCCAGGGGCTGTTCCATATCCCGGATACAACAGTGTCACGCCGTCTTGGGGTTGACTTGCCTGAAAGCAGAGAGTCACACCGACCAGCACTCCTGTCCGCCCTGAAAATACAGGTGGATTAGTGGCTGAGATCGGCAAAGTGGTGTGTGACAAGCAATTTGTTGGCGGCATTGAATTTGGGCAAGTTGACACATGTGCCGTGCATGGCACATGTGTTGAATCTGACCGTACAACGCTTTGTGTCTAAGTACCCAGGCTTACAGGACGTCCTCAAGCATGCAAGGACGATGTGTGGCCATTTCAGCTGTTCCTACATGGCCATGGCTCACTTTTCAGATATTCAGCGGCGAAACAACATGCCAGTGAGGTGCTTGATTTGTGACAGCTCGACACGTTGGAATTCAACACTCCTAATGTCCGAACGCCTGCTCCAACAAGAAAAAGCCGTCAACGAGTATTTGTATCACCGGGGTGCTAGGACAGCCTCTGCGGAGCTGTTTTTTTTTGTTTTGCCACGTTACTGGACGCTCATGCGCAATGCCTGTAGGCTCATGCGTTATTTTGATGAGGTTACAAACCTAGTCAGTCACACCGAAGGCACCATCAGCGACATCATCCCATTTGTTTTCTTCCTGGAGCATGCCCTGCGAAGAGTGCTGGATGAGGCCGTAGATAATCATGAAGAGGAAGAGTTGTGGTCACCATCACCACCAGAAACAGCCTTATCAGCATCGCTTGCTGGACCTGCGGCAACGCTGGAAGAGGAGTCTGAGGAAGAGGAGTCAGAGGAGGAATGTGGCTTTAAGGAGGAGGAAGACCAACCACAGCAGGCATCCCAGGGTGCTCGTTGTCACCTATCTGGGACCCTTGGTGCTGTACGTGGCTAGGGGGAAGAACAGACCTTCAGTGAGATCAGAGATCACGAGGAACGGGAAATGAGTAGCTCGGCATCCAACCTTGTGCAAATGGGGTCTTTCATGCTGTCATGCCTGTTGAGGGACCCTCGTATAAAAAGGCTGAAGGAGAACGACCTGTACTCGGTGGCCATGCTACTAGACCCCTGGTATAAGCAGAAAGTGCCTGAAATGTTACCGAATTACCGGAAGTCGGAAAGGATGCAGCAGTTCCAAAACAAGTAAAAAAGTATGCTTTACACAGCGTATAAGGGTGATGTCACAGCACAACGGGAATCTAACAGGGCATAAGGTGAAAGTAATCCTCCTCCTACCACGACCACGCCGGCAAGTACAGGACGCTTTACAGACGTGTTGTTGATAGAGGACATGCAGAGCTTTTTAAGTCCTACGCATCGCCACAGCCCTTCGGGGTCCACCCTCAGAGAACAACTCGACCAACAGGTAGCAGACTACCTCGACTTAACTGCAGATATCGACACTCTGAGGAGCAATGAACCCCTTGACTACTGGGTGTGCAGGCTTGACCTGTGGCCTGAGCTATCCCAATTTGCGATAGAACTTCTGGCTTGCCCCGCTTCAAGTGTCCTTTCAGAAAGGACCTTCAGCCAGTGGCGGATCCAGAGCCTGGTCTCGGGAGGGGCACTTTCAGATTATTTTGTGTCCACCGCCACAAAACAATGGTGCTTATAGAACAGACTCCACAGTGTAGGCTATATGTGTATAGCAAACATATTTCACATGAAAACTTACAGTTACTTGGCTTGGCCCTTGGGGATCTCGGACGCCACTTCCACACTTTGGCCGGGGGCTCGGCGGAGCTGATGTTGTGTTTTATCCTAATGAGAAAGATTTCATAATAAGGATTTGGAGAAGGGGCAGAGGGATAGCAGAGCAGGGAGAGGCTGGTGCTGCTACTAGAGGGTCATACCATGGGGGAGTAATAAAGCCCATCTTAATGCCCCCCCAGTAGAAATAATTATCCTTATAAAATACCCCCTTGTAATGCCCCCAGTTGAGCTAATGCCCCCATAATGTACCAGTATAAAATGCTCCAGTAGATTCCCTCAGTGTCTCCCATAATTTGCAAGTATAAAATGCCCCTTCTTAGTGCCCTCCGTAGATGACCCCATAGTACTCCTCTCCCCCCTTCCCCATAGTACCCACCATAATGTGTCCCAGTATAAAATTGTACTGTACAGAGCCCCCATATAAAATACCCCTTCTTTGTGGCCTCAGTAGATGCCCCTATAGTGCTCCCAATCATGTTCTAGTATTAACAGCCCCCCGTGCCAGTAATAATAGCCCCCTATGCCAGTAATAGCAGCCCCCCTGTGCCAGTAATAGCAGCCCCCAGTAATAACAGACCCCCTGTGCCAGTAATAACAGCCCCCAGTAATAACAGCCCTTCTGTGCCAGTAATAACAGCCCCTAGTAATAACAGCCCCCCTGTGCCAGTAATAACAGCCCCCAATAATAACAGCCCTTCTATGCCAGTAATAAGAGCCCCCAGTAATAAGAGCCCCCAGTAATAAGAGCCCCTAGTAATAACAGCCCCTCTGTGCCAGTAATAACAGCCCCTCTGTGCCAGTAATAACAGCCCCCAGTAATAAGAGCCCCTCTGTGTCAGTAATAACAGCCCCCAGTAAGAACAGCCCCTCTGTGCCAGTAATAACAGCCCCCCTTTGCCAGTAATAACAGCCCCCGCCAGTAAAAGTATTGTATATAATAAAAAAAAACACATACTTACCTCCATGTCAGTGATGCGATGCAGGCCTCTTCTGGCCTGTGTCCCACGCTGTATGGCTCAGGCGGCGCGATGACGTCATCGCGCCGCCTGCGCCGGCCTCTGATAGGCTGCAGGCACTAGGCCGGCAGCCTATCAGAGGAAGGGAAAGGGACACGCCTCTCCCTCCCCTACCGCAGCACAGGCAGGCATCTGTATCGCTGTCCTGAGGACGGCGATACAGATGACTGGAGATGAGCGCTTCCACAATGGAAGCGCTCATCTCTATGTGCCCAGCCACTGCCGCCTGCCGTCAGCTCGGGGGGGGGGGGCAATTGCCCCGTTGCCCCCCCCCCCCTGGATCCGCCACTGCCTTCAGCGCAGCAGGAGGTATTGTCACTAAGAAGAGAAGTCACCCAGGTCAAAAAAGTCTAGATGAACTCACCTTTATTAAGATAAATGAGGCATGGATCCCGAAGGGACTGACAGTTGGGGATACATTTGACTAAAAAAGGCCTGATAAGATGAGCTGCCTTGGGCTAAAAATGGTCCACACGCTGCTGTATTTTATCTCTGCATGCCGGATGACTTGAGTGACTTATCCGCCACCAACTAGGGTTCAAGCCGCAGTGCTTTAGTGCACTTTCTGCCTGGAAAACATCAATACCTAATTTTTTAAGGCATGTGTACATGCCTAATTTTTCTGGCCTCTGTGGCTGCAAAAACTAAACAAAAAAAAAGACACATACATGTGTCAATTACCCTTCGTGATCGTTACCTTGTTGTGGTGAAGGGGCTTGCGTATCACAATGAAGCAATCACCTCTATGATGTTAGCAATGGCAATGATGGCACACCCCAGATGATAAGGTTGTTGCTTCATTGTGAACAGACCAAAAGCGACAGGATAATGTTGCATAGAAAAAACATTAATTTTCTTTGTGATCATCTAAGGTGATCATTAAAGCCTACTAGCCCAACAGTGGGCACACACTGCAGAATCATTATTTTCTGGGTCACTTAACTGTCACTGAACTACCTCAGCACGACCATAGGCTTTGAAAAACCGCCATCGCATGCAATCCCCCAAACGTGTGCACGAGCACAGTCATCACTACACCAAGATTGACGCATAGAGGAATAACATTTATGTCATGAATGTGACAACTATTGACAACTCTTTGCGGTTGTCTAAAATCTACTCGATACACATCCCCTGATAGGGGACATAACAGGGATTCACTGATAGGAATAGTACTACTTAACACACCACTCATATCTGGTGGCACAGTACATTGCACGGCGCACACACAGTGCCCTAAATTGGAAGTAGGAGGACAAACCAAGCATCTTTTTCCATCTCCTGGTTCCTAAAATTTATTCCATGCACCGTCCCCTGATAGGGGACAAAACAGAGATTAAACTGGTAAGAACAGATTTTTTTAATAAAAAAGAAAGAAAGAGGACAGCCTCTGCAGAGCTGGGAATTTTTTGGCCGTGTTACTGAACGCTCATGCACAATGGCTGTAGGCTCATGCGTCCATTTGCGGAGGTGACAAACCTGGTCAGTCAAACCCAAGGCAACATCATCGACCTCATCTCATATGCGTTTTTTCTGGAGCTTGCCCTGCGAAGAGTGCTCGATCAGGCCGTAGATGAGCATGAAGAGGAAGAGTTGTGGTCACCATCACCACCAGAAGCAGCCTTGTTGTCGTCGATTGCTGGACCTGCGGCAACGCAGAGAGAGGAGTCTGAAGAAAATAAGTCAGAGGAGGAAGGTGGCTTTGAGGAGGTGGAAGACCAACCACAGCAGGTGTCCCAGGGGGCTTGTTGTCACCTTTCGGGGACCCTTGGTGCTGTACGTGGCTGGGTGGAGGAAGAGACCTTCAATGACGTCAGTGAGGACAAGGAACGGGACATGGCTAGCTTGGTATCCAACCTTGTGCAAATGGGGAGTTTGCGGTTGTGCAAATGGACTGTTAGCGGTTGTTTGCGGTGCGTTAAACGGGGAGTTTGGTCTGTCATAGTTTGGTCTGTCATTGTGAAGCGGGCATAACCCTTACACTACCTGATCGATACAACATCATACCTGATGTTTTAAAGCATGTTATTCCAAACAATTTCGGAATGTTAAGTGATTTATGCCCTTTATGGATTAAAACCCGACTCTGCATCAACTACGTAATTTTCTATTGGAGTTTTGCCATGGATCCCCCTCCGGCATGCCACAGTCCAGGTGTTAGTCCCCTTTAAACAACTTTTCCATCATTATTGTGGCCAGAAAGAGTCCCTGTGGGTTTTAAAATTCGCCTGCCTATTGAAGTCTATGGCGGTTCACCCGGTTCGCCCGTTCGCAAACATTCGCAGAAATTCACGTTCGCGAACTGAAAATTTTATGTTTGCAACATCTCTAGTTTAGACCCTGTTCACACACCACAGGCAGTTGAGTGGTAGGACCCCATGCTTGCTGAGACACCGTGATGTGGTGCATGAGGGGCTCCAATATGTTCCTGACTGGAAGAGATTGGCAAAGTTCTAAGCTTTTAACATCAGCTTGAGGAAGTAGCTAGTATTGTCAGTTGCATATCATTTTGGTGCATTTTTTGCAGTGATTTGTGTATGTATATATTCTTAGGAATGGCCATAACCAGTTATATGTATTTCTATTATCAATTTTTTTATGTAAAAAATTGGGTAGAGGATCATTTACATTTTTTTAATATTTTTGTAATTTATTATATTTAAAAAATATGTATTTCTTTTTAGTCCTTAGTGGATTTGAAAATGTGATTATTTTATCACTTATACCATAGACTGGAACAGTATACCAATGCAGTCTATGGGATTACTGTCGGCTTCCTACTAAGTGCTGCTGCAGGCAGGCTTAACAGGCAGTTTTCTATGGGAGCCTGAGATCCTTCACAAAGCACCAGACTGCCATAGCAACAAATTTTTCAGCAGGTGGTGTGGTGGGTTAGCTCTTCTCCGGGGGTCATTCCACAGATACAGTACACCAGGTTTCAGGACACCAGGTTTCAGCTCCAAACATTGCATTTATTGTGCAAAACAAACATAATACAAAACAAATACCTGCCCGGCTGGGCTCTAACTAAACATAGTGCAGAATCCCTGACTCACCTATAGAGTGCTGTTCAGACACGGTCATAACATGCGGCTTTCTCAATTAGCCCAGCAGCCTCCAGGCTGTAGCAAACGCAAGTCCCTTTGGGGGATTGTGGTCCAGCAGTCCTCCCGACTCTGACCTTGTGGCCCTTGTACCGCAGGCGTCACTGCGTCCCACAAATTCAAGGCTGTCACTTAGCCTCGTGGTCCCTCAGCCTAGCCCAGCTGAGGCCACACAGACAGAGCCTCCAGGCTGATTACAACCAGCTTGTGTCACCTGTGGTGGAACGGGGTGTGGACCGCACTATCCACCCCTTCCTTGCCTCCAACCTGCATAAGACTTGTCACTGTCTCACAGTGGTCAGAGAATAGAGGCAGCCCACACCCACTGTGTAACCACAGAGATGTAGTCGCAGCTTGTGAGCCTGTTGCATCAATACCCCACATGCAACTGATGTAAATATACATCATCTTCTGTTGAGTTGAAGGGGTTAAAGTAGTTTTTAAGTTAAGCGGATTGTCCAGCAATCCAGAAAAAAAGCTTTACTCACCTGCTAATGGTCCTTCTCTGGGTCTAGCTTTCAGGGCTTCCAGTCCCTGTTGGACTAGAAGTGATAATGTAATATCTATTGTTCATGTGACCACTCAACCAATCACTAACTTCATGTGTTCATCAACAGCACATGACCGCTATGGCCAGTGTTTGGTTGAGTTGTCACATGAACAATGGATGTGATGTCTTAATTTCCAGTCCAAGAAGAAGACAAGAAGTCCCAGGGACTGTACCCTTAGCATTAGTATGAAGGAACCTTCAGCAGTTGAGTAAAACTTTTTCTTTGTTTTAAAAGCCTGCCCTGATAATTTTAAAACGTGTCAGACAACCCCTTGTGGGGATTCGCTCTCTCTGGTAGTTAGGACTGGCGGATGCAGTATAGAGGCAAAGTACACAGTTCTTGAATCAAATAGCAATGGGCAGGCAAATTTTTAAACCCACAGGGACTCTTTCTGGCCACAATAGTGATGGAAAAGTTGTTTCAAGGGGACTAACACCAGGACTGTGGCATGCCGGAGGGGGATCCATGGCAAACTCCCATGGAAAATTACATAGTTGACGCAGAGTTAGATTTTAATCCATAAAGGGCATAAATCACCTAACAATCCAATTTTTTTTTTGAACAACGTGGTTTAAAACATCCAGTGTGTGTATTGGATCAGGTATGATGTTGTATCGATCAGGTAGTGTAAGGGTTACGCCCGCTTCACAGACATTAACAGACCAAACTCCCCTTTTAATGCACTGCAAACCACCGCAAACAGTCCATTTGCCAAACCGCAAACTCCCCATTTGCACAAGGTTGGATACCAAGCTAGCCATGTCCCGTTGATGTCATTGAAGGTTTCTTCCTCCACCCAGCCAGGTACAACACCAAGGGTCCCAGAAATTGAATTGATTTTTCGAATGGGGAGATGGTTAAAAAAACGCTGGCTCCCTACCCTTTGTTTGAATCCACACCACGGTCACTGCGTCTGCGCCGTGCAATTTACTGTCCCACCCGATATGAGTGCTATTTCCTGTAGTTCTCTCTTCTCATCAGTTTAATCCCTGTTACATCCCCAATCTGGGGTCCATTTATTAAATAGATTTTTCGAACGGGGAGATGGTTAAAAAATTGCTGGCTCCCTCCCCTTTGTTTGAATCCACGCCACGGTCACTGCGTCTGCGCCGTGCAATTTACTGTCCCACCCGATATGAGTGGTATTTTCTGTAGTACTATTCTCATCAGTTTAATCCCTGTTACGTCCCATATTACCCTGGGTTCACACTTGAGCGTTTTACAGCGTGTTCCTACGCGCTGTAAAACGCACAACAAGGAGAAACCAATGCTTCCCTATCAGCATGGTTCTCACCTGGGCGTTTTACAGCGCGTACGATCGCGCTGTAAAACGCCCGACGCTCAAACAAGTACCTGACCCTTTTTTTGAGCGTTTGTCGCGCGTTCCCGTACAATAGACTTTCGGGAACGCGCGACAATGTGTGCACGCCTGTCTCTGTATGCGCGCTTGTAAACGCCCGTACAAGCGCGCATACAGAGCGCTCCTTTCGGAACGCTCAGGTCTGAAGCCAGCGTTAGGGATTGCCTTTCGTGAAAAAAAATTTAGGCCGGGTATCTTCGTCTGCCTTCACAGTGACAGACCAAACTCTGATACACCAAACTGAATTGATTTTAGGAATCGGGAGATGGAAAAAGCAGCTTGGTCGGTCCTCTTACTCCCAAGTTGGGGCACTGCGCGTGCACGGAGCAATGTGCTGTGACACCCTATATGAGTGGTGTCTTAACTAGTCCTATTCCTATCAGTTTAATCCCTGTTACGTCTTCTATCCGGGGACGTGTGTCAAATTGATTAACCATTGTCGAATTAACGAACCATTGCGACATCCTGGAATAATTTAGTTCTGAGCTTTGTACTTGCTTTGTATTGGAATTGATGGGGATTTTTTAAATTGTCTGCATTATTTCTAATAAACTATTAAGAGACTTTATTATGATTAATAACAACTTAAAAAAAGCTAAATAAAAAAATATTTTTTTTTCTATGAAAAAAACATCCAGCCGCCCTGATCGCTTTTGGTCTGATCATAATGAAGCAACGGCCTTATTATCTGGGGTGTGGCAACATTGCCAACACACTCATAGAGGTGATGATCGTATCATTGTGATACGCAAGCCCCTTCACCACAACAAGGTAACGATCACGAAAGGGGAATTGACACTTGTATGTGCCTTTTTTTTGTTTTTGCATCCACAGTGCAGCACCAATAGCCAGAAAAATCAGGCATGTACACATGTCTGAAAAACAACGTTATTGTTGCAGCCGCTGTTGTAGCAGCGGCTGGAAAAATTGATGTTTTCAAGGCAGAAAGGTGACTAAAACATTGCGGCTTGAACTCTAGTTGGTGGCGGAGAATTCACAAAAGTCATCCGGTATGCAGACATTAAATACAGCAGCGTGGGGACCATTTTGAGGCCAAGGCATGTCATCAGGCCTTTTGTTAGTTAAACGTATCCCCTACTGTCAGTCCCTTCAGGATCCATAGAACCTACACAGAGAAATGCCAGACCGCTTATACTATTCAAAATCTTTATTACAAAAAATCACAAATATTTGCATGATTAAACATAAAAACAATACAGTGCAGGAGATAAAAACGACATCACTGGAGGAGATCTACAGCGGATCTAAGTCCATATGTATTCAACATGATTTTCACTTTTTAAAGTGCATGTGCAGCAGAATGACAAATAAATGTATAACAAATATTAAGTAAGTCTTTGGACATTTACCCATGCTGTTTCTCCTCCAGGATGGCGCCAACCCCTAACAAAAACCCCTTTGGGTGTGGAGACCCATAAGCCCCATATTAAAGAAATGAGGAGAAACCAGTGGATTCATTGAGACCACTCGGATGCAATGTACCCAACTTCCAGATCCATTTGCATTCGAGCTGTCCCAATCTTTTAGTTATGTTACCACCCCTGATATTTTTTATAACACAGTCTATCGCCCGCACCTTAAAGTGTAGTGGACTGCAGTCGTGATACGCCTTAAAATGCCTTGCCACCGGTTTTAGATTGGACAGATCTTCTTCGCTAGCTGCTGCTCTTATGTCCCTAACGTGTTCTCGTACTCTCACCTTTAGTTCTCTTGTGGTCAAACCCACATAAATTTTTGGACAGGGACATTTTGCGTAGTACACGACTGCAGTGCTGGTGCAGGAGAGACACTGCGTTATTTTGAACGTTTTCATGTGAGTCGAATCCTCAAAAGAATTTGCTCGTTCCATGTTTGGACATGCTATACACTTTCCACATGGGACAAAACCCCATTTGGGTTTTCCAATTCCTGGAAACAATGATTGATTCTGCTTCACAAATAAACTGCGTACAAGGTGATCTTTTAGATTTTTTGATCGTCTGGCTGTTACAATGGGATACGGTGCAAGATATTTTGTCAAGATGGGATCAGTCATTAAAACAGGCCACGATCTCCCCAGGACCTCTTTCATCTCCATCCACCTTCCATGATAGCCTGTGATGAAACGTGTCTTGCTATCACTGGTCCTTTGGTTTCCAGAAAACAGAAGGTCTTGTCTAGAGCATATCTTTGCCCTCCTGTAGGCCTTCTTGATCGCGCGTTGACTGTATCCACGTTTAGTGAATCTCTCTTTTAGTTGATGGGCTTGTTGCTCAAAAATTTCGTCTGTTGAACAAATCCTCCGGGCCCGAAGGAATTGCCCCGTCGGGATCGAATTAATCATCTGTGATGGATGAGATGAAGATGCATGCAGATATGAGTTTACTGCTGTCGGTTTTCTAAATATATTTGTTACTATGGATCCATCACCACCCCTTTCCAATTGCACATCCAGAAATTCAATGGATTCCCTATTATGTTTATACGTTAGTTTGATGTTCTTGCAATTATTATTTAGTATCCCGAAAAAATCATTTAACTCCTCTGTACTTCCCTGCCAGATCATAAATACATCGTCGATGTACCGCGCCCAAAAGGTGACGCGGTCCATCGACGTGTACTGATCTGACAGGAATAGGTCCCTCTCCCACAGCCCCAGGAACAAATTGGCATATGACGGTGCACAGGGCGCCCCCATTGCCGTACCCTGGAGCTGTAGGTAGAAGGACCCCCCAAAGGAGAAGAAATTTTTTGTCAAAACGAAGGATAGGAGTTCCACCAGGAATCCTCTCCTACTAATGTCTATGTTTTCTTGCATTAGAAAAAAGTCAACAGCCTGGATACCATCTGAGTGTCTAATACTTGTATATAGTGACTCGACGTCACACGTCACCATGAGTGTGTCATCCCCAAGATGAACACCATCAATCTTACGCAGAAAATCTGTCGTATCTTTAATATACGAGGGAAGACTACACACTATATTTTTTAACTGGGAATCCAAATATCTCCCCACTTTCTCCGTTAGGCTCCCACGGCCTGAAATGATCGGCCTACCAGGCGGTACTTTGGCATTTTTGTGAACCTTGGGTAATAGGTATAGGGTGGGTATCACCGGTTCTTTGACAATCAGAGCATCATGTAGATTTTTTGATATTATTTGATTGTCAACCGCTTTCCCCAGGATTTCACACAGGTTACTCTCAAATGATTGTAATGGGTTGAACGTTAGTTTTTTATAACATTCTTTCTCCCTCAGTTGTCTATAGGCTTCTCGTTCATATAAGCTGTGGGGCCATATAACAATATTACCCCCCTTATCAGAGGGTTTGAATACCACATCCTTTAGTCTCCCAAGGGTCTTCAAACTCTGCCGTTGTGCTCCTGACAAATTGTCTTTTGGAGTAAATACCGCCATGCTTTCAAATTCTTTGGAGACAAGTTTTACAAATAAATCAACTGCAGGGCATAATGACAGTGGAGGAAATTTTTTAGACTTACATTTTATGGAAACCGGAATTTCCTCCAAGGTATGTGACTCGTCTTCTCCTGCTAATTCCTCCAATGTTTGTACTGCCTGTAGCTCTTCCACAGTGGAAAGAGACCCAGGATCGCCCTCTTTATGATGCCATCTCTTAAAAAGAGGAGGGAGCGGGCGAAAAGATGTAAATCCTTTACTGCTGTAAATGAATCGAAATGCGCACAGGGAGAGAATGTTAAACCCTTCTCCAGCAGTGATACATCTGCTGGTGTCAAGATATAATCCGATAAATTAATTACCTTTAGCCCGTCACGATCGCTATTATTCCTTCTATCTCCAAAGGGCCTCCTCTTTCCATTTGAGGTTGATCCGGGTGGTATCTTTCTTTTCTGTGTAGTACCAGATCTAGTCAATCTTCCATCTGACTCCTGGTTATCGGAGATTGATGACAAAGACAATGTTGACGATGTCCGATTCCAGGAGGTGTAATTCCCTCTTCTCTGCTGGTGTGTATTCTTCCGTCTCCATTTATATACATGTTTCTGTTGGAAGTCCTCACAGTCTCTGGTGAATTTCCTTGATTTCACTTCTTGAATTTCTTTTTCCCATTTTTCGAAATTTTTGTTCAACATGCCCTCAAATATCACCAGGGATTCTTTACTACATTCTTGTTTCAAGGTAACCTGTAGCTTCTCAATATCTGTATCTAGTGAAGTGAGAGTCTGGCTATTATGTTTCACTACCAGATTCATTAACTTCCTTGCTGATTCCGTACATATTTCTTCCCAGCTAGATAGAAAACTTTCACTGTCAATATCAAAGGATGGTGTCACCTGTATACGTAGGCCACGTGGTATCAAATCCATCTGAAGGTACCTCTCCAGGAATGCTTTATTCCACCATGTTTTTGTCCTTCTATGGAAGAGGGGGTTGGCGCCATCCTGGAGGAGAAACAGCATGGGTAAATGTCCAAAGACTTACTTAATATTTGTTATACATTTATTTGTCATTCTGCTGCACATGCACTTTAAAAAGTGAAAATCATGTTGAATACATATGGACTTAGATCCGCTGTAGATCTCCTCCAGTGATGTCGTTTTTATCTCCTGCACTGTATAGTTTTTATGTTTAATCATGCAAATATTTGTGATTTTTTGTAATAAAGATTTTGAATAGTATAAGCGGTCTGGCATTTCTCTGTGTAGGTTCTATATATATATGATAGCTGCCATAGGCTTAGTCAATTACTTGGATAGAGTAATCATCCCTCGGTTGAGGTGGATATCGGATGTTGTTCCCTTCAGGATCCATGCCTCATTCATCTTAATGAAGGTGAGGTAATCAACACATTTTTGACCGAGGCGACTTCTTTTGTCAGTGACAATGCCTCCTGCTGCACTGAAGGTCCTTTCTGACAGGACACTTGAAGTGGGGCAGGCCAGAAGTTCTATCGCAAACTGGGATAGCTCAGGCCACAGGTCAAGCCTGCACACCCAGTAGTCAAGGGGTTCATCGCTCCTCAGAGTGTCGATATCTGTAGTTAAGGCGAGGAATTCTGCCACCTGTCGGTTGAGTCGTTCTCTAAGGCTGGATCCCGAAGGGCTGTGGCGATGTGTAGGACTGAAAAAGCTCTGCATGTCCTCCATCAACAACACATCTGTAAAGCGTCCTGTCCTTGCCGCCGTGGTCGTGGTAGGAGGAGGATTACTTTCACCTCTTCCCCTGTTAGATTCCCGTTGTGCTGTGACACCCCCCTTATAAGCTGTGTAAAGCATATTTTTTTGTTTGGTTTTGAACTGCTGCATCCTTTCTGACTTCCGGTAATTTGGTAACATTTCCGCCACTTTCTGCTTATACCAGGGGTCTAGTAGCGTGGCCACCCAGTACAGGTCGTTCTCCTTCATCCTTTTTATACGAGGGTCCCTCAACAGACATGACAGCATGAAAGACCCCATTTGCACAAGGTTGGATGCCGAGCTACTCATTTCCCGTTCCTCCTCCTCACTGATGTCATTGACGGTCTGTTCTTCCCCCCAGCCACGTACAAGACCACAGGTCCCAGATAGGTGACAACAACGAGCACCCTGGGATGCCTGCTGTGGTTGGTCTTCCTCCTCCTCAAAGCCACATTCCTCCTCTGACTCCTCTTCGTCATACTCCTCTTGCAGCTTTGCCGCAGGTCCAGCAAGCGATGATGACAAGGCTGTTTCTGGTGGTGATGGTGACCACAACTCTTCCTCTTCACGCTCATCTACAGCCTGATCCAGGACTCTTCGCAGGGCACGCTCCAGGAAGAAAACAAATGGGATGAGGTCGCTGATGGTGCCTTCGGTGCGACTGACTAGGTTTTTCACCTCCTCAAAAGGACGCATGAGCCTACAGACATTGCGCATGAGCGTCCAGTAACGTGGCAAAAAAATTCCCAGCTCCGCAGAGGCTGTCCTAGCACCCCAGTCATACAAATACTCGTTGACTTCTTTTTCTTGTTGGAGCAGGCGGTCGAACATTAGGAGTGTTGAATTCCAACGTGTTGGGCTTTCGCAAATCAAGCGCCTCACTGGCATGTTGTTTCGGCGCTGAATGTCTGCAAAGTGCGCTATGGCCGTGTAGGAACGCCTGAAATGGCCACACACCTTCCTGGCCTGCTTGAGGACGTCCTGTAAGCCTGGGTACTTAGACACAAAGCGTTGTACGATGAGATTCAACACATGTGCCAGCACGGCACATGTGACAACTTGCCCAAATTAAATGCCGCCAACAAATTGCTTCCATTGTCACACACCAGTTTGCCGATCTCCAGTTGGTGCGGGGTCAGCCACTGATCCACCTGTGCGTTTAGGGCGGACAGGAGTGCTGGTCCGGTGTGGCTCTCTGCTTTCAGGCAAGTCAACCCCAAGACAGCGTGACACTGTCGTATCCGGGATGTGGAATAGCCCCTGGGGAGCTGGGGGGGGTTCAGTTGATGTGCAGCCAGACGCCGCAGCAGAAGAGGACTCAGCCAAGGAGGTTATGGAAGAGGATGGAGTAGGAGGAGTAGAGAAGGAGGCAGTAGGCCTGCCTGCAAGTCGTGGCGGTGTCACCAACTCCGCTGCAGAGCCACGCATTCCATGCTTGGCAGCCGTCAGAAGGTTGACCCAATGCGCAGTGTAGGTGATATACCTGCCCTGACCGTGGTTTGCAGACCAGGTATCAGTGGTCAGATGGACCCTTGCCCCAACACTGTATGCCAGAGATGCCATGACTTCCTTTTCAATAACGGAGTAGAGGTTTGGGATTGCCTTATTAGAAAAAAAAATTCATCCGGGTACCTTCCACTGTGGTGTCCCAATAGCGACAAATTTTTTGAAGGCCTCAGACTCCACCAGCTGGTATGGTAAAAGCTGGCGGGCTAAGAGTTCCGTCAAGCCAGCTGTCAGACACCGGGCAAGGGGGTGACTCTGTGACATTGGCTTCTTACGCTCAAACATTTCCTTAACAGACACCTGACTGTGGGCAGATGAGATGGAACTGCTCAAGGTGAGAGGCGGAGTGGCGGGTGGTTGATAGGGGCAAGGAGGACAGCAGTGGTTGACGTGGCAGAAGATGCTGGACCAGGAGGAGGATGGTGGCTTTGAGCTTGTGTGCTGCTTCTACTCGTCATCATGTGTTGATCCCATAGGCGTTTGTGATGTGCCATCATGTGCCTTTGCAAAGCAGTTGTACCTAGGTGGGTGTTCGATTTCCCACGACTCAGTTTCTTTTGGCACAGGTTGTAAATGGCATCGCTGTTGTCAGAGGCAGACACACAAAAAAAATGCCACACTGCTGAGCTTTGCAATGACGGCATTCTGGTGGTGGCAACAGCATGCGTTGATTGGCGTGCTGTCTGGCTGACCCCGGGTGCCGATACATGCTGTCTGACTGTGCCACTAGCTCCTTGCGATGACCTCCCCCTGCTTCCAACTCGTCTCCTCCTTCACTCTGTCTCCCCTTCTGAACTTTCCCCCTGTTCTTCTCTTCGAACAAGCACCCATGTGGCATCCACGGACACATCGTCATCATCAACCGCTTCACTTGTATCTGACACCTCAGCAAAGGAAGCAGCAGCGGGTACAACATCATCATCACACTGTACGTCCATCTGTGTAATGCTGCCTGACTGAGACATATCCCTGTTATCTACATCCCCTGGCAATAATGGTTGTGCATCACTAATTTCATCCAACTGATGTGTAAATAACTCCTCTGAGGGATCAAGTGAAGCGGCTGTGGTGGCTGTGGTGGCTGTGGTGGTAGTGGTGGTGGTGGCAGAGGGCGGGAGAGTGGTGACCAAAGCTGAGCTGGAGAAGGATGGTGCGTCAAGGCTTTTAGTGGAAGCTGTTGAAGATTGGGTGTCCTGTGTAAGCCAGTCAACTATTTTCTCAGAATTTTTTGGGTTCAGGGTATGTGGCCTCTGAACACTGGGCATTATTCCAGGGCCAGTGGAAATCACAGCACCACGGCGTGGCCTGCCTCTGCCTGTCATTTTTTATTAGATAAGTGTTACTATGCGTTCAAGGTACTGTGCCACTCTATATCAGTGGTGGGCAGTGGGCACAGTACAGTCTGTGTGGGCCTGGCTGACACACACGGGCTTGCAAATGTGATTAGATCACAGTTAAATTTTAAATATAATTTTTTTTCCTGAAAGGTATTTGGGTGAATGACACCCTGTAACGGTATGAGTGCAGGCCGAACCAGCCACTAGCCAGTGGCCACAATACAGTATGTGTGGGGGCCTGACACACACGGGCTTGCAAATGTGATTAGATCACAGAAAAATCTTAAATATAATTTTTTTTTATCTGCAAGGTATTTTCTGTCACACCCTGTATGAATGGTGTGCACTGTGCACACAGTGCTGTCTATGACTGAGCCTGCAGCCTGTCACACACAGGCAGCCAGGCAACTGCAATATATATATATATATATATATATATATGAAAAAGAAAAAAAAAAGCAGACTGATGTACCAGCCTGGAAAAGGGATTTTTGGGGTGCTGTCTGGATGCTGTCCTTACAGCAGATGAGTCTGTGGACACAGAACACTGCCCTAGCTAACGCGTTCCCTATTGAATCAGCAGTAGCAGCACTCTCCCTCCTCTCTCTGTGAAAGCAGATTCCGAATGAATCTAAAATGGATGCTGTCCTGGAGGTGGGAGGGTCTGGGAGGGAGGGTCTGCTGCTGATTGGCTGAAATGTCTATGCTGACTGTGAGTTAGAGGGTCAAAGTTTACTCAATGATGATGTATAGGGGGCGGACCGAACATTGCATATGTTCGCCCGCAGCGGCGAACGCTAACAAGCTATGTTCGCCGGGAACTATTCGCCGGCGAATAGTTTGGGACATCACTAGTGTTTATTCACACATTGGTGTATAACAAAATGCAGATAAGGTGTATCACAAAACGCAGGTGGCTTGGTGTTTGTTCACACACAAGGAAAGCGTATAAACAATAAAATTCACCTTTTCTCCTGGGTGTTAATTCACACCCTGTGATCCATTCAGCCTCATCAAGTCCATAGGCGGCCAGTTCGCCTTTAGAGGGGCCTGAGTCCTCCAGCCTGGCTCAAACCTCAAATCCCAGCACAGCCCTCAGTTTATAGCACACAGACTCCTGAGCTCCACTGTCAGAGGGAGGTAAATACACATTCCTGGCAGTGTTGGATGGGTTTTATGCCTGGCAAAATCTGGCCTGGAACATGGGGAGCAGTCACCCACCCAGCACTTTGACTGCTCCCAGTAAGAGCCATCCTGGATCAGCTATAACAGCTATGCTAAATCTTTAGGTGTTAATTAGTAATAGCTGCTGCTGACACATTAAATATCGGTTCTTACTTCACCGAGGCCAACAACCTCGGTGACACATACCTTCCATCCACGATGATTTCAGGTACCTTCTTACATACCCCCCCTTTGTTCAACCCCGAGGGGGTGAACCCCTGCCATACAGTATACCCGGGACAGGGCATCCATGTTTCCTTGCAACCGGCCTGCCCTGTGTTCCACGGAGAACTTAAAGTTCTGTGAGGACAGGAACCACCTGGTGACTCGGGCATTTCTCATCTATTTGAGAGGGTAGTGGTCAGTCACCAGGCGGAACTTTCTCCCCAGTAAATAGTAGCGGAGAGACTCAAATGCCCACTTGATAGCCTGGCACTCTCTCTCCACTAGGATATACCTGGTTTCGGCTGGGGTGAGCTTGCGGCTTAAAAAGACAACAGGATTCTCCTCCCCATTGACTTCCTGAGACAGTACAGCACTGAGGCCTACTTCAGAGGCATCTCTCTGTACCACGAACCCCCTATTGAATTTGGGCGTCATCGAAACCATTGACCCTCACAGGGCCGACAGGTAAGCCGAAGCATACTGACGATGTGGTCATAGCACAATATCCATTAGCCTTTGGAAAGTAACGGGGGCACCATGCAGACCAAAGCCAGTAACTTACTGCCACCTAGCCAGTAACTTACTGTCCACTGTCGGTACTAGAACCAAAACCCGATCTCCCGGGTGTAAGATCCTGACCAGAACCTGACGATTATACACCCGACTTTGAACTTTACCAGCGGCAACACGGTTTCCATACGTTCCTGCATCTGGGTGACAAATTCAACAACACTTTTATATGGTCTGGCTTGTTGCTCCCATGCCTCTTTGGCTATATCCAACAGACCGCATGGATGTCTGCCATATAGTAGTTCGAAGGGAGAGAACCCAGTAGAGGCCTAGGGCACTTCTCGCACTGCGAACATAAGATAGGGCAGAAGGAGGTCCCAGTTCTTTCCATCCTTAGCTACTACTCATTTTAATATAGTTTTTAAATTTTGATTAAACCTTTCTACTAGGCCATCAGTTTGCGGGTGATAGACGGATGTCCATATCTGTTTGATTTTCAGCAACTTACAGAGCTCCTGCATGACCTTGGACATAAAAGGAGTCCCCTGGTCAGTCAGAACCTCTTTGGGTATCCCAACTCGAGAAAAATCTCTATTAACTCTTTTGCTATGAGTTTGGCCAATGTATGTCACAGTTGCACAGCCTCCGGGTACCGAGTAGCGTAGTCCAGGACGACCAAGATGTGTTGGTGCCCTGTAGCGGACTTTGGTACTAGGCCTATGAGATGCATAGCGATCCTCTCAAATGGTACCTCGATAATCTGGAGGGGCACTAAGGGACTGCGGAACAGGTGCGGGTGGATAGTGGTTTGGCAGGTCAGGCAAGACTTACAAAAGTAATCGACCTCTCTAAGAACACTGTGAAACCTTTGTAGTATCCGGTCCTGTCTCTTCTGCTGTCTCAGATGACCCAGAGAACATGTTGGTGGGCTAACTCTAACACGAGTTTTCGATAGGCCCTGGGTACCACCAACTGTTCAACAGGTTCACCCCGCAGCTAGTTTACCCGATATAGCAAATTCTGGTGGACCTCAAAGCGGGGAAACATCGACTTGGCCCCAGGTTGCAGGGGTACACCATCAAGTATTACCACATATTCCCAGGCCCGGGATAGGGTTGGGTCTCAGCATTGGACTGTACCGAAATTCTCCCCGGAGACATTGAGGTCTGCCGTCCCCCTGAACAAGGCCATTCTCCTGGGCTTATTCCTGTCTCAGGGGTATCCTTAACCGCTTTAAGTCCGCCCATAGGATATAAACGTCCTATGGGTGGACCTCTATTTCTGAAAGCACGTTTTAAAACGTCCTTTCAGAAATAGCAGCTGCACGCTAATCGTGCAGCTGCTGATCGGGTTGCCCGCTGTCAGTGACAGCAGGGCAACCCAGAGAGAAGGCAGGGACAGTGCCGAGGTGTCCCTGCCTTCCGGATCGCTGCAGACACAGCGCTCACCGAGCGCTGTGTCTGCAGAGCAGGAAGCGCTGTGCGCTTCCTGTTCCGGCCCGGCGGTCATGTGACCGCCGGGACCGGAGAGTGCAGGAGCTGTGTGAGGTCTTTCAGAGACCTCGATCAGCCCTGCTCTGAGGCTGTACAGCGCAGAATCACGCTGTACAGCCTCTCTGGGGGGTGCATTTCTTCTGTAACTGGGGCTACTATGTCAGCCCCAGTTACAGGAGAAATCAACAGTGAAAAAAAAAAGAAAAAGTGAAGCAAATGTCCCCCAGAGGTCTTGTATGACCTTATGGGGGACGAACAGTGTAAAATAAAATAAAAATAAATAAAGGGTTGAAAAAAATAAAATTAAAAAAAGTTTCACATGTAAAAAAAAAGGTCCCCAAGTAAGAAATAAAAAAAAAAATATAAAAAATAAAAAAAAAATAGACATATTTGGTATTGCCACGTCCGTAAAAACCAGCTCTATAAAAATATCATATGAGCTAACCCCTTGGGGGAACACCGTAAAAAATAAAAATAAAAAAAAATGTGTCAAAACAAGCAATTTTTGTCACCTTGCATCACAAAAGGTGCAACACCAAGTGATCAAAAATGCCTATGTCCCACAAAATGGTACCAATAAAACCGTCACCTCATCCTGCAAAAAATGAGCCCCTACATAAGAAAATATCTCAAAAAATAAAAAAACTATAGCTCTTAGAACATGGAGACACTAAACATCATTTTTTGGTTTCAAAAATGCTATTATTGTGTTAAAGTGAAACAAATAAAAAAAGTATACATATTAGGTATTGCCGCGTCCGTAAAAACCAGCTCTATAAAAATATCACATGAGCTAACCCCTCAGATGAACACCGTAAAAAAATGTAAAAAAAACGGTGTCAAAACAAACAATTTTTGTCACCTTGCATCACAAAAGGTGCAACACCAAGTGATCAAAAACGCGTATGTCCCACAAAATGGTACCAATAAAACCGTCACCTCATCCCGCAAAAAATGAGACCCTACATAAGAAAATCTCTCAAAAAATAAAAAAACTATAGCTCTTAGAACATGATGACACTAAAACATTATTTTTTGGTTTCAAAAATGCTATTATTGTGTTAAAGTGAAACAAATAAAAAAAGTATACATATTAGGTATTGCCGCGTCCGTAAAAAACAGCTCTATAAAAATATCACATGAGCTAACCCCTCAGATGAACACCGTAAAAAAAAAAAAAAACTGTCTCAAAACAAGCTATTTTTGTCACCTTGCATCACAAAGGGTGCAACACCAAGTGATCAAAAACGCTTATGTCCCACAAAATGGTACCAATAAAACCGTAACCTCATCCCGCAAAAAATGAGCCCTACATAAGAAAATCTCTCAAAAAATAAAAAAACTATAGCTATCAGAACATGGACACATTAAAACATTATTTTTTTGTTTCAAAAATGCTATTATTGTGTAAAACTTTAATAAATAAGAAAAAGTATACATATTAGGTATCTCCACATCCGCAACAATCTGCTCTATAAAAATGTCACTTGACTGAACCCCTCAGGTGAACGCTGTAAAAATAAATAAATAGAAACTGTGCTAAAACAACCAATTTTTTGGTCACCTTGCCCCATAAAGTGTTATAATGAATGATCAAAAAATCATATGTACCCAAAAATAGTACTAATAAAACTGGCACCTTATCCCCTAATTTCCAAAATGGGGTCACTTCTTGGGAGTTTCTACTGTAAGGGTGCATCAGGGGGCTTCAAATGGGACATGGCATCTAAAAACCATGTGGAGTTCCTTTTCTTCTGCGCCCTGCCGTGTGCCCATACAGCAGTTTACGACCACATGTGGGGTGTTTCTGTAAACCGCAGAATCTGGGTAATAAATATTGAGTTTTGTTTGGCTGTTAACCATCAATGTGTTAAAGAAAAAATTGGATTAAAATGGAAAATCTGCCCAAAAAGTGAAATTTAAAAATTTGATCTCCATTTTCCTTTAATTCTTGTGGAACGCATAAAGGGTTAACAAAGTTTGTAAAATCAGTTTTGAGTGACTTGAGGGGTGTAGTTTCTACAATGGGGTCATTTATGGGGGTATCCACTATGTAGGCCCCACAAAGTGACTTCAGACCTGAACTGGTCCTTATAAAGTGGGTTTTGGCAATTTTCTTAAAAATTTGAAGAATTTCTTCTAAACTTCTAAGCCTTCTAACGTCCTAAAAAAATAAAATGACATTTCCAAAATGATGCCAACATAAAGTAGACATATGGGGAATGTTAAATAATAAATATTTTATGAGGTATCACTTTCTGTTTTAAAAGCAGAGAAATTGAAATTTAGAAAATTGCGAATTTTTCAAATTTTTGGGTAAATTTGGGATGTTTTCATAAATAAAGGTGAAATATTTTGACTCAAATTTATGACGATCATGAAGTACAATGTGTCACGAGAAAACAATCTCTGAATGACTTGGATAAATAAAGGCGTTCCAAAGTTATTACCACATGAAGTGAGATATGTCAGTTTTGCAAAATTAGGCCTGGTCAGGAAGGGGGCAAATGGCCCAGATGGGAAGTGGTTAACTCTCACAACCGACCATAGGGCAGGGAAACCTGGAAAGTCTCTCCCTATTATGAGATCATAGTGGAGATTTGTGGCAACTGCCACTTCGTGGGTCCACCTGCTTGCCACCCTGGTTAGAGACACCAGCTTGGTGGGGTAGTCTTTCAAGTATCCATGAATGCACATCACCCCAACTTTTAGGCTAGTATACTCAGTGGACTTCACCAGGGTAGCCCTTACCAGGGTCACAAAGCTCCCTGAGTCCAGCAGCGCCTGCGCTTGAGTATCTCCCACTTCCACCTGGCACAAGAGTATCTCCCACTTCCACCTGGTCTAGAGCCTCCAGGGTACCTGTGGCACACAGTTTCCTAGCATATAGTGATTGTTGGTAACCACAATTAGTGTCCATGGGCTCAACCCAATAAGGACACCCAGCCCTGGTGTGGCCAGGTTCCTTACACCGCCAGCAGATTAACTGGGTCTGGCCCATAGGGGAACCACCCGGGGGGGGGGGGGGGGGGTTTCAATGGCTCATACCGGTGGGCCTTTTTGAAAAAGGTGGATTAAGTCATAATACTAGGGTCTTGCAGGCTCAGCCGGCTTAAACCCCCACTCATGTACCCGCTGGGCTCGGACCAACACATTCACCCACAGTCTCACCCTTTACCTTCGGGTAGTCGGCAAGTCGAAATACACAAGCTGGGACTCTGATGCCAGGAAAGGAGCGACGACTTCAGCCCACTGGTCTCGTGGCAGCTTTTTCCTGGTGGCCACTTTCTCGTACATTGTCAGGTTGGTTTCAATGTCGTCTGCGGGTGTCATCTTAAGGATCGCTGCACGGACTGCTTTCCGGGCATCGTGGGCACTTGGGGTTGCTCCTGCTGTTCGCAAAGCCATCACGTATTGTAGCAGCAACTGGTTGGTCTCTTGCTGCTGTTTATTAGCCTCCCGTTGGTGCAGGTTTGCCTCTAGCTGCTGCAGATTAGACTCCATGAGGGCCTTCACAACAGCCTCCATTTTGTTGTGTGGCCCAGGTTGAAATACAGCTAGTTTGATGTAACAGTGCCCAAAATTGCAAACCAAAAAAAAAAATCTGCATTCACTCCAGCCTCACTGCTCCTGCACGCATCCCCCACCAATTGTGGGGATTCACTCTGGTAGTTAGGACTAGCGGATGCAGTATAGAGGCAAAGTACACAATTCTTGAATCAAATAGCGGTGTTTATTCACACATTGGTGTATAACAAAATGTAGATAAAGTGTATCACAAAACGCATGTGGCTTGGTGTTTGTTCACACACAAGGAAAGTCCATAAACAATAAAAGTCACCTTTTCTCCTGGGTGTTAATTCACACCCTGTTAGCCGTTCAGCCTCATCAAGTCCATAGGCAGCCTGTTCGCCTTTAGAGGGGCCTGAGTCCTCCAGCCCGGCTCACACCTCAAATCCCAGCACAGCCCTCAGTTCACAGCACACAGAGGTGCTCCACTGTCAGAGGGAGGTAAATCCACACACCTGGCAGTGCTGGATGGTTTTTATGCCTGGCAAAACCCGGCCTAAAACATGGGGAGTAGTCACCCACCCAGCACTTTGACTACTCCCAGTAAGAAACGTCCCAGATCAGCTATAACCACCATACTAAATCTTTAGGTGTCAATTAGCAATAGCTGCTGCTGACACACAAAATACTGGCTCTTACTTTACCAAGGCCAGGAACCTCGGTGACACATACCTTCCATCCACGATGATTCCAGGTACCTTCTTACAGCCTTTAAGGTTAAGATCAAGGGATCAGCTAAAGTGTCAGAGGGAAGGTTTAGGACTATTGTGAAGAAATACAACAATGAATCATTGATTTCCTGACAGTCCTATTTTTTTCTTTCTAGCTCAATCAATATATAAGAAGAGTTAATTTTACAACTCCTGGTGGAGAATCCATTCACCTTGATGAGAAAGGAAACTTTCCGAGAAGATTTGATCTGGTGAATTATGATGTATATGCTAACCGTACTTTGGAGAAACAAACAGTAGGACATCTCCATGAAGACAATGGTCACTATCAGTTTCCTATCAATGACAGTTTAATCTCTTGGGATCCAAGATTTACCCAGGTAATTATAACAGATAATATATTCCACATTACACAGCAGTGCTGTTCTATACCAGTCCTATAGAAACTTCAATAGGTCACAACTTTAGGATTAATTAACACTACCTCCATAATGTTATCTGCAGTGGTTTACTTGAGGACTAGGGCAGCCTGGTAGAATCTTTATTGTTTTAGTTAGTTGAGCCTAAAGTTTGTAACTAGAGATGAGCAAATTTCTAGAAATTCATATTTTGTTCAGTTCACCGAGAGAGACTATAAGCCAGTCAACACCTAACACTCCTCTGGGAAAGAGATGTGCAAATCAGTTTTCCTTCCAAAAGGAACAGAAAACTAAGTATCACACACCACCACAGTTATACAAAATCCAAGGCTCATCCTTCGGGTTCGTACCGAACGTAGGGATTTTTGGACCCCGGACCCGAACATTTCAATAATAGTTTGGGTTTGGGTTTGGTGTTCAGTGATTTCTTAGCGCTTTTTGAAAGGCTGCAGAGCAGCCAATCAACAAGCGTTTAACTGTGTGAACTTAGAAGCCATCACAGCCATGCCTACTAATGGCATGGCTGTGATTGGCCAGTGTAGCATGTGACCCAGCCTCTATATAAGCTGCAGTCACGTAGCGCTGCACGTCACTCTACTGTGCTCAGCGTAGGGAGACGATGCTGGTGCTTTGAGGGAGAGAATAGGACAGAATCTGTGATCAGAACTCCAATTGAACTCAGCGATCTACATAGATTTAGTTGTGTGGGTGCAGTGCACAATCTTTTTACCCTGCCCTGAGCCCATTGACAGAAAAAATTACTTTTATCCGTCTGTTAGTTAAATGGGTGGCGGCAGCCGACATTTTATGCAAGCTCAGTGCACCGGTACTGCATCTGAGCTTTTGTGCCATTCAAATCCAAGCTTTAAAAAAAAACACCCTTTTTGGGCAATCTACAACATCTGGTGCCTTTGCAGGATTAGTCAGTGTGCAATTTAAGCTAGAAAAACAGCCATAATTTTCTGGGTTTTTACAAACACCCTTCTTTGGCAAAATACACTATTTTAGAGCCCTTGATGCATCTGCACGTGTAAAATTCAAGCATTATATACTGCTTTCATATTCTGTTAGTAAAAGAACACACTTTTCTGGCAATATCCAACATCTGGTTCCTTTGCAGGATTAGTCAGTGTGCAATTTAAGCTAGAAATACAGCCATAATTTTCTGGGTTTTTAAAAACACCCTTTTTTTTGCAAAATACACAATATTACAGTCCTTGCAGCATCAGCACGTGTGAAATACTGCTGTCATATTCAGTTATTAAACAAACTTCTGCTTTGGGCAAAAAACTTAAATTGAGGCCTAGTCTGGATCTGTACGCGTAAGATACACACTTTAGATACTGTGGTTCTATTCTTCTATCAATAAAACACCCTTTTTGGGCAAAATACACAATTTTACAGCCCTTGCTGCATCAGCACGTGTGAAATTCAAAGGTTATATACTGCTGTCATATTAAGTCATTAAAAAAACACCCATTTTGGGCCAAAAACTAAATTTTGCAGCCTTTGCTTCATATATCATTGTGAGATACACACTTTAGATACTGTGGTTATATTCAGTTTTTTGAAAAACAGCCATTTTGGTCCAAAAAATTAAATTGCGGCCTAGTCTGGATCTGTACGTGTGAGATACACACTTTAGATACTGTGGTTCTATTCTTCTATTAATAAAACACCCTTTTTGGGCAAAATACACAATTTGACAGCCCTTCCTTCATCAGCACGTGTGAAATTCAAAGGTTATATACTGCTGTCATATTCAGTTATTAAACAAACATCCATTTTGGGCCAAAAACTTAATTTTGCAGCCTTTGCTGCATATACAATTGTGAGATACACACTTTAGATACTGTGGTTATAATCCGTTTTTTTAAAAACAGCCATTTTGGTCAAAAAAATTACATTCAGTACGTGTGAGATACACACTTTAGTGGTTATATTCTTCCATTAATAAAACAACCTTTTTGGGCAAAATACACCATTTTACAGCCCTTGCTGAATCAGCACGTGTGAATTTCAAGGGTTACATACTGCTGTCATATTCAGTTATTAAACAAACACCCATTTTGGGCAAAAATCTTAATTTTGCATCCTTTGCTGCATATGTAATTGTGAGATACCCCTTTACATACTGTGGTTCTATTCAGTTATTTGAAAAACAGCCATTTTGTGCAAAAAACTTTAATTGCGGCTTAATCTGGATCAGTCCGTGTGAGATACACACTTTAGATACTGTGATTATATTCTTCTATTAATAAAACATCCTTTTTGGACAAAAAACTTTATTTGCAGCCTAGTCTGCATGTGCACGTGTGAGATACAACCTTTACATACTGTGTTTCTATTCTGCTATTAATTAAACACATTCTTAGGGCGATATCCTAAATTTGAGAAATATGAGGAGAGCGTCTAATAAGGGTTGTGGCCCAGGTCCTGGTGCTGCTGGTGGAGCTCCTGATGCAGGGAGAGGACATGGTCAATCTGTGCCAGCTACACGTACAAGTGAAACCCTTTCCTCAGGTGCAAGTAGGCGACAGAACCTTCAGCGGTATTTGGTTGGGCCGAATACGGCTCTACGAATGGTGAGGCCAGAGCAAGTACAGGCGATAGTAAATTTGGTTGCTGACAGTGCCTCCAATTCCTTCACATTGTCTCCCATCCAGTCTCCTGCTGAAAGATCAGAGTTGGCACCTGCAGCCGATGTCCAACAGTCTTTCACCTCAACTCATTGCAAATCAGCCAATCAGTCTGAGCCCCAAGTCATGCAGCAGTCTCTTCTGCTTTTTGATGACTCTGTTAGCAGGGTTTCCCAGGGCCATCCAACTATCCCTGCCCCAGAAGTGGAAGAGATTGAGTGCACAAATGCCCAACCACTTATCTTTCAAGATGAGTACATGGGAGGACCACCGCAGCACGTCTCGGATGATGACGAAAGACAGGTGCCAACTGCTGGTGCTTTCGAAAGTGTGCAGACTGACAAGGAGGGCAGGGGTGAAGACTGGGTGGAGAATAATGTGGAGGACGATGGAATTCCCCACATGGAATCAAGGTCATGCGAGTGACCTATGTAGTTCGGAGGAAGAGGCAGAGCAGAAGAGGGAGCAGGGTGCAAAAGCAGAGCGGCCGTTACCTAGACAGTATGTCTGCTACTGCCCACCGCAGCAAGGGAACGAGCACACCAAATCCAGCTCCAAGGGGTTCCCTGGCATGAAAGTTCTTCAGACAATGTGCCGACGACAAGACACGAGTGGTTTGCATGCTGTGCAATCAGAGCCTAGGCATTTAAGCTCAAAGCACGAGCTGCAGTGGAGTAGACACCTCACAAACCAAGAAAGGTCTCTGACTCCTCCTGCTTCCTCTTCTGCTGCAGTCTCGGCCTCTTCATCCACCTCTGGAGTGACAGTGCCACCTGCCACCCCGCAAACAGAGGGTCTGCCATCAACACCACCACCCGGGTCACCAAGCATCTTCAAAATGTCCCAAGGAAGCGTTCAGCTCTCCATCTCCCAAACACTGGAACGGAAGAGGAAGTACCCCCCTACCCACCCGCGATCCCTGGCCCTGAATGCCAACATTTCAAAATGACTGGCCTTCAAAATCCTGTCATTCCGTCTGGTGGAGACAGAGAGTTTTAAAGGTCTTATGGTGGTGGCTGTCCCATAGTATGTCGTGCCAAGCTGCCACTACTTTTCCAGGCGTGCCATCCCTTTCTTGCACAACCAAGTGGGGGACAAAATCAGGTGCGCACTGTGCAACGCCATCTGTGGCAAGGTGCATCTCACTATGGATACGCGGACCAGTAAGCACGGTCAGGGACGTTATACCTCCATAACAGCACACTGGGTAAATGCAGTGGCGGCTGAGCCTGAGGCGATTAGCAGTTTGGCGCATGTCCGTCCACCACCAAGGATTGCAGGGTGCTTCAGGTTGCCTCCTGTTGCTTCCTCCTCCTACTCCGCTTCCTCATCCTCTACCGGCTGCTCATCCGGTCAGTGTAACACCTTCACCACCAACTTCAGCACAGCCAGGGGTAAAGGACAGAAGGCAGTTTTAAAAACTTATCTGTTTGGGGAACAAACCCCACACCGCGCAGGAGCTGTGGACGGGCCTTGAACAACAGACCGATAAATGGTTGGTGCCAGTGAGCCTCAAGCCCGTACTGGTGGTGTGCGATAATGGGCGAAATCTCGTAGCAGCTCTGGGACTAGCCGGTTTGATGCACATCCCTTGCCTGGCGCATGTGATGAATTTTGTGGTTCAGAGATTCCTTAAAAATTACCCAGATATGTCAGAGCTGCTGCTTAAAGTGCGGGCCGTCTGTGCACGCTTTCGGCGTTCTCACCCTGCTGCTGCTCGACCTGTCAGCGCTGCAGAGTAACTTCGGCCTTCCCGCTCACCGCCTCATATGCGACATGCCCACAAGGAGGAACTCCACCTTGCACATGCTGGCCAGACTGTGCGAGCAGCAGCAGGTGATAGTGGAGTCTCAGCTGCAGCACGCACGGGTGAGTTGCTCTGCGGAACAGCACCACTTCACCACCAATGACTGGGTCTCCATGCAAGACCTGTGTTCCTTGTTGCGCTGTTTTGAGTACTCAACCAACATGGCCAGTGCCGATAACGCTGTTCTCAACGTTACTATACCACTTTTATGCCTCCTTGAAAAAACGCTGCTGGCGATGATGGAAGAGGATGTGGCACAGGAGGAAGAGGAGGAAGAGGGATCATTTCATAGGGTTTCCAGACAGTCATTCACAAGTGGCTCCGAGGGTGGGTTCCTGCACCCACAAATGCCATTTATACAATTGTCCAGCTAGGGCTCAGTTCTGGAGGATAACGAGGTGGAGGGTGAGGAGGAGGAGATGGAGGAGGAGGAACATTTTTCACAGCAGGGTGGCATCTAGACCAGCTCATGGCCATCACTGGTGCATGGCTGGGGGTATACAGAGGACACAGACGATACAACTCCCACAGAGGACAGCTTTTCGTTGCCTCTGGGCAGCCTGGCACACATGAGCGATTACATGCTGCAGTGTCTCCGCAATGACCGCCGAGTTGTCCACATTCTAACTTGTGCTGATTACTGGATGGCCACACTGCTGGATCACCGTTACAAGGACAAGGTACCATCCTTAATTCCCTCACTTGAGTGTGATGGTAATTTGCGCAAGTACAAACGCATGCTGGTAGACACGCTGCTTGTGGCATTCCCACCTGACAGCGGGGGCACAGTGGAAACACAAGGCAAAGGCAGATGAAGAGGTCGCCAACGCAGTTGGGGCACCTCCAGCACCTCAGAAGGCAGGGTTAGCATGGCTGAAATGTAGAAAAGCTTTGTCAGCAGGCCACAACAACCAGGACCACCAGCTGATATGGAACGTCTTGGCAGGAGGCAGCATTTGAATAATATGGTTGAGCAGTATGTGTGCATATGCCTACACGTACTGAATGATGGGTCTACTAATTGGGCACATGGCCTGAGCTTGCCCTATACACCTTGGAGGTGCTGGCGTGCCCTGCAGCCAGTTTATTATCTGAACGTGTGTTTAGCAATGCAGGGGGCATTATCACAGACAGAATAGACATGTATACCGGCCTTAACCATACTTTCATATTCTACAGCGCAATTGCTCATTCTTGTATTTTGGATATTTCACACTCTTTTCGTCCTCCTCCACCGCTGCTTCCACCTACACCCCTACGTCTACCACCTCCTCAAACTCCTACTCCATATGGACCTCCACCTCATAAATCAAGTTTTAATTTTTTAATTTGTATGTCATTTCACTACTTTGTCTGTTACATTTTCTGGTGAGATTCACCAATTTTTGTGTATGATGTACCACTGCTATACCTAGTAGACAGGTTAAAAAAATTCACAAATTTGTCTGTTATATTTTTGGGTGAAATTCCCCAATTTTAGGGTGTGATGTACCACTACTATATCTAGTAGACAGGTTAAAAAATATCACAAATTTGTCTGTTACATCTTCGGGTGAAATTCACCAATTTTTGGGTGTGATGTACCACTGCTATACCTAGTAGACAGGTTAAAAAAATTCACAAATTTGTCTGTTACATTTTCAGGTGAAATTCACCAATTGTTGGGTGTGATGTACCACTGCTATACCTACGGTAGTAGACAGGTTAAAAAAAATCACTAATTTTTCTGTTACATTTTTGGGTGAAATTCACCAATTTTTGGGTGTGATGTACCACTGCTATACCTAGTAGACAGGTTAAAAAATCACTAATATGTCTGTTACATTTTCGGGAAATTCACCAGTTTTTGGGTGTGATGTACCACTGCTATACCTAGTATGCAGGTTAAAAAAATTCACTAATTTGTCTGTTACATTTTATGGTGAAATTCACCAATTTTTGGGTGTGATGTACCACTGCTATACCTAGTAGACAGGTTAAAAAAATTCATAAATTTGTCTGTTACATTTTCATGTGAAATTCACAAATTTTTGGGTGTAATACACCCCTCCTCTACCTAGTTGACAGCATAATACATTTCACAAATTTTTATTTTACATTTTCGGGTGACAATAAACAATTTTTTTCTGTCATAGACCCCTGCTCTACCAAGTAGACAAGTTAATAAATTTCACAAATTTTTCTGTTACATTCTTGGGTTGACATTTTGCAAATTTGGACGTCTTAAACCCTGCTCTGCATAAGTGACAGGGAATACAATTTCCAAAATTCTTCTTTAATTGATGAGCGCCATCTCCTTTCTTTCAATGCTTAAACTTTAACAAGTTGTACCACATTTTGACTTTAATAATTTGTCCCACATTTGTGCTTCAATAACTTTTCCCATATTTCCGCTCAATCAAAAAAAAATGTAATCCATTTATCTCCCTTGGATGTGGTCTCTCTTTCTCACGCTCGCTCTTCGGCGTGGAACCCTGATTCGCCGATAACCATGATCAACATGGTAGGCTCAGAAAAGAACATCGAAAGTTGATAGAGAAGATATCCAAATGGACGGTGGAGGTCACAGGGACGTGCGATCAGGAAGAAGTTATCTAGAATCAACAAAGCGGCCGCAGGGTCTCTCCTGGCTAACGTTTCCAAAATACCACAGTAACATTCCCTATAATTTTTTATTAATCATTCCAATAACAGGGCATCTTAAGAGTCCTGTATTGTTATTTATCGTCACTGCCTCCCCGAGTCGAGAGTGGGTAATTGCCGAGCTCCCCCTCTTTTACTTCAATTCTTCAGTTTTAATAGCTTTTCCCACATTTTCGCTCGATCGCTATTACATTTCATGCATTGATCTCCCTTGGATTTGGTCTCTCTTTCTCACGCTCCTTCTCCGGGGTGGAACCCTGATTCGCTGCTAACCGTGATCAACATGGTAGGCGCAGAAAAGAACATCAAAAGCTGATAGAGAAGATATCCAATTGGATTGTGAACATCACGGGGACGCGCAACATGGTGGGGCAGTATGTTTGCACACGCCAACACAAACTGACTAATGGTTCTGCCCCCTCCAACTTCTGGGTCTCCAAATTGGGCACATGGCCTGAGCTTGCTCTTTATGCCTTGCAGGTGCTGCCCTAGCCTGCAGCCAGTGCATTAATTGTCTTAACGTGTGATTAGCACGACTAGAGGGGATTATCACTGGTTATATTTACCAATATTTTGGGGTGTACCCGAATTAAAAAATAAAATAAATAAATTTAAAACAAAAAAGCAGTGTAGGCTAACTCCTACTCATCCACTGCCGCTTCCACCTACAACGCCACATCCACCGCCCCCTCAACCTCCTACTCCATATGGATCTTCCTAGATAAAGATTATTACTTTTTATTTTTACGTTTTTTATGTTATTTTAAGTCATTTCCCTATCCACATTTGTTTGCAGAGCACTTGTCATGCTCTTAACCACATTTTGCAGCCCTCTAGCCCTTTCTATGACTTTTTTTCGAGCCATTTTAGTGGTCCAAAGTTTGGTTACCCATTGACTTTTGCGAATTTCGGCCGAACCCGTCGTACCCGAACTTCTAGGTGTTCGCTCAACTCTACATATATATCGCAGCCCCTCATGCAATATTTTGTGGAAGCAGGTATATAGAACCCCTCAATCAGTATTTTATGGAGACAGGTATATCGCACCCCTTAATCAGTATTTTGTGGAAGCCGATATATCGCAGGCCTCAATCAATATTTAGTGGAAGTAGGTATATCGCACACCTCAATCACTATTTTGTGGAATCTGTTGTATCACAGGCCTTAATGAATATTTGGTGAAAGCAAGTATATTGCACCCCTAAATCAGTATTTTGTGGAAGTATTTATATAGAATCCCTTAATCAGTATTTTGTAGAAGCAGGTATAGCGCACCCCTCAATCAGTATTTTGTGTAAAAAAAGGTATATAGAACCCCAGAATCAATATTTGGTAGAAGCAGGTATATCGCACTCCTCAATCAGTATTTTGTGGAAACAGGTATATAGAACATCTGAATCAATATTTGGTGTAAGCAGGTATATTGCACCAATGTATCATTTTTTTGTGGAAGCATAAATATAAAACCCCTTAGGCCTCTTTCACACTACTGTATGGCTATTTCAGTGTTTTTGCGGTCCGTTTTTCACGGATCCGTTGTTCCATTTTTTTGTTTTCGTTGTGTTTCTGTTTAGGTTCCGTTTTTCCGTATGGCATATAGAGTATACAGTAATTACATAGAAAATATTGGGCTGTGCATAAAATTTTCAATAGATGGTTCCGCAAAAACGGAACGGATAAGGAAGACATGCGGATGCATTTCCGTATGTGTTTTTATTTTTTGCGGACCCATTGACTTGAATGGAGCCACGGAACGTGTTTGCACGCAATAATAGGACATGTTCTATCTTTCAAAGGAACGGAAATATGGAAACGTTATGCAAAAGGAGTACATTCAGGTTTTTTTGCGGAACCATTGAAATGAATGGTTCCATATACGGACCGTATACTGAATGCAAAAAACAGCCCGCAAAACGGAAAAAAAACAATAGTCTGAAAGAGGCCTTAATCAATATTTTGTGGATGTCGGTATATCATACCCTTCAATCTGTATTTTGTGGAAGCAGGTATATCAAACCCCTTAATCAGAATTTTGTGGAAGCAGGTATATAGAACATCTGAATCAATTTTTGGTAGAAGCAGGTATATCACACCAATCAATCATTTATTTGTGGAAGCATTTATATAGAACCCCTTAATCAGTATTTTGTGGAAACAGTTATATAGAACCCCTGAATCAATATTTGGTGGAAGTAGGTATATCGCACCCCCTCAATCTGTATTTTGGTGAAGCAGGTATATGAAACCCATTAATCAGTATTTTGTGGAAGCAGGTATATCGCACCACTCAATCAGTTATTTAAGGAAGCAGGTATATCAAACTCATCAATCAGTATTTTGTGGAGACAGGTATATCGCACACCTTAATCAGTATTTTGTGAAAGGCGATGTATTGCAGGCTTTAATCGATATTTGGTGGAAGTAGGTATATTGCACACCTCAATCATTATTTTGTGGAAGCCATTGTATCTCAGGCCTTAATCAATATTTGGTGGATACAGGTATATTGCACCCCTAAATCAGTATTTTGTGGAAGTATTTATATAGAATCCCTTAATCAGTATTTTGTAGAAGCAGGTATAGCGCACCCCTCAATCAGTATTGTGTGTAAAAAAGGTATATAGAACCCCTGAATCAATATTTGGTAGAAGCAGGTATATCGCACCCCTCAATTAGTATTTTGTGGAAACAGGTATATAGAACATTTGAATCAATATTTGGTGTAAGCAGGTGTATCATACCAATCAATATTTTTTTACTGGAAGCAGGAATATAAAACCCCTTAATCAATATTTTGTGGATGCCGGTATATCATACCTTTCAATCTGTATTATGCGGAAGCAGGTATATCAAACCCCTTAATCAGAATTTTGTGGAAGCAGATATATCACACCTCCTCAATCAGTATTTTGTGGAAGCAGTTATATAGAACCCCTTAATCAGTATTTTGTGTGCACAGTTATATAGAACCCCTGAATCAATATTTTGTGGAAGCAGGTATATCGCACCCCTCAATCTTTATTGTGGTGAAGCAGGTATACGAAACCCCTTAATCAGTATTTTGTGGAAGCAGTTATAGAGAACCCCTTAATTAGTATTTTGAAGAAGCAGGTAAATCGCACCCCTCAATCAGTATATTGTGGAGACAAGTATATTGAACTCCTGAATCAATAATTGGTGGAGGCAGGTATATCGTACCCCTTAATCAGTATTTTGTGGAAGTCAGAGTATCGCAGTCCCCAATCAAAATTTAGTGGAAGCATATATATCGCACCCCTCATTCAATATTTTATGGAATCAGGTATATACAACACCTGAATCAATATTTGGTGGAAGCAGGTCTATCACACCACTCAATCAGTTATTTAAGGAAGCAGGTATATCAAACTCCTCAATCAGTATTTTGTGGAGACAGGTATATCGCACCCCTTAATCAGTATTTTGTGGAAGACGATATATTGCAGGCCTCAATCAATATTTGGTGGAATTTGGTATATCGCACACCTCAATCATTATTTTGTGGAAGCCGGTGTATCTCAGGTATTAATCAATATTTGGTGGAAGCAGGTATATTGCATCCCTCAATCAGTATTTTGTGGAAGTAGTTATATAGAATCCCTTAATCAGCATTTTGTAGAAGCAGGTATATCAAACCCTTCATTCAGTATTTTGTAGAGACAGGTATATTACACCCCTTGATCAGTATTTTGTGAAAGCCGAAGTATCGCAGGCCTTAATCGATATTTGGTGGAAGTAGGTATATCGCACACCTCAATCACTATTTTGTGGAAGCCGTTGTATCGCAGGCCTTAATCAATATTTGGTGGAAGCAGGTATATTGCACCCCTAAATCATTATTTTGTGGAACTATTTATATAGAATCCCTTAATCAGTATTTTGTAGAAGCAGGTATATTGCACCCCTCAATCAGTATTTTGAGTAAAAAAGGTATATAGAACCACTGAATCAATATTTGGTAGAAGCAGGTATATTGCACCCCTCAATCAGTATTTTGTGGAAACAGGTATATAGAACACCTGAATCAATATTTGGTGTAAGCAGGTATATCGCACCAATCATTTTTTTGTGGAAGCAGGAATATAAAACCCGTTAATCAATATTTTGTGGATGCTGGTATATCATACCTTTAAATCTCTATTTTGTGAAAGCAGGAATATCAAACCCCTTAATCAGAATTTTGTGGAAGCAGATATATCACACCTCCTCAATCAGTATTTTATGAAAGAAGTTATATAGAACCCCCTAATCAGGATTTGGTGGAAACAGTTATATAGAACTCCTGAATCAATATTTAATGGAGGCAGGTATAGCGCACCCCTCAATCTTTATTGTGGTGAAGCAGGTATATTGAACCCCTCAATCAGTATTTTGTGGAAGCAGTTATAGAGAACCCCTTAATTAGTATTTTGAAGAAGCAGGTAAAATCGCACCCTCATTCAATATTTTGTGGAATCAGGTATATAGAACCCCTGAATCAATATTTGGTAGAAGCAGGTATATCGCACCAATCAATCTTTTTTTTTTTGTGGAAGCAGGAATATAAAACCCCTTGTTACAATATTTTGTGAAAGCCAGTATATCATTCCGTTCAATCTGTATTTTGTGGAAGCAGGTATATCAAACCACTTAATCAGTATTTTGTGGAAGCAGATATATCACAACTCCTCAATCAGTATTTTGTGGAAGCAGTTATATAGAACTCCTTAATCAATATTTGGTGGAAGCAGGTATATCGTACCCCTCAATCAGTATTTTGTAAAAGTAGGTATATCAAACCCTTTAATCACTATTTTGTGGAAGCAGGTATATCGCACCCCTTAATCAGTATTTTGTGGAAGTAGGTTTATCCCACCCCTCAATCAGTATTTTGTGGAAAACGGTGTATCATAGGCCTGAATCAGTATTTGGTGGAAGCAGGTATATCACACTTCTCAATCAATATTTTGTGGATGCCAGTGTATCGCAGGCCTCAATCAATATTTGGTGGAAGTAAATATATTGTACCCCTCAATCAATATTTGGTGGAAGCAAAGTATATTAAACATTTCAATCAGTATTTTGTGGAAACAGGTATATAGTACCCCTGTTTTAAAATTTGGTGGAAGCAGGTATATTGCACCCATCAATCATTACTTCGTGGAAGCAGATATATCAAACCCATTAATCAGTATTTTGTGGAAGCAGGTATATACACCCCTCAATCAGCATTTTGTAGAAACAGGTATATAGAACCCCTTAATCAGTATTTGGTGTAAGCAATTATATCACACCCCTCAATCTTTATTTTGTGGAAGCAGGAATATAAAACCCTTCAATCAATATTTTGTGGAAGCAGGTATATCATACCATTTCATCTGTATTTTGTGGAAGCAGGTATATAGAACATCTTAATCATTATTTTGTAGAAGCAGATATATTGCACCCCTTTAATCACTAGTTTGTGAAAACAGGTGTATAGAGCATCTGAATGAAAATTTGTTGGAAGCAGGTATATCGCACCTGTCTATTAGTATGTTGTGGAAGCTGGTGTATCGCATGCCTCAATCAATATTTTGTGGAATCAGGTATATCGCACCAATCAATCAGTATTTTGTGGAAGTATGTATATAACCCCTATATAGTATTTTTTGGAAGCCGATGTATCGTAGGCCTCAATCAATATTTGGTGGAAGCAGGTATATCGCACCCCTTAATCAGTATTTTGAGGAAGCAGGTACATCAAACCCCTTAATCATTATTTTGTTGAAGCAGCTATATCAATCCCCATAATCAGCATTTTGAGAAAACAAATATATAGAACACCTGAATCAATATTTTGTGGAAGCCGGTGTATCGTAGGCCTCAATCAATATTTGGTTGGAAGCAGGTATATTGCACCCCTCAATCAGTATTTTGTGGAAGCAGTTACATAGAACCCCTTAATCAGTTTTTACTAGAAGCATGTATATCGCACCCCTCAATCAGTTTTTTTGTAGAAGCAGTTATATAGAACCCCTTAATCAGTTTTTACTAGAAGCTGTTATATCGCACCCCTCAATCAGTATTTTGTGGAAACAGGTATATAACACTCCTGAATCAATATTTGGTCGAAGCAGGTATATCGCACACCTCAATCAGTATTTTGTGGAAGCAGGTACATCAAACCCCTTAATCATTATTTTGTGGAAGCAGGTATATCACTTCCCTCAATCTGTATTTTGTGGAAGCAGGTATATCAATACACTTAATCAGCATTTTGTGGACCAGGAATATAGAACAACTGAATCAATATTTGGTGGAAGTAGGTATATTGCACCCCTTAATCATTATTTTGTGGAAGTCAGTATATTGTAGGCCTCAATCAATATTTGGTGGAAGCAGGTATATCACGCCCTTTAATCAGTATTTTGTGGAAGCCAGTGTATCGCACCCCTCAATCAGTATTTTGTGGAAGCTGGTACATCAAACCCCTTAATCATTAATTTGTGGAAGCAGGTATATCGCTCCCCTCAATCTGTATTTTGTGGAAGAAGATATATTAATTCCCCTTCATCAGTATTTTGTGTAAACAGTTATATAGATCACCTTAATCAATTTTTAGTGGAAGCAAGTATATCGCACCCCTTAATCAGTAATTCATTGAAGCAGGTATATCGCTCCCCTAAATCTATATTTTTTGGAATCAGGTGTATAGAACACATTAATAAATATTTATTTGAAGCAGGTATATTGCACCCCTTAATCATTATTTTGTGGAAGCCAGTGTATCGTAGGCCTCAATAAATATTTGGTGGAAGCAGGTATATCGCACCACTCAATCAGTATTTTGTGGAAGCAGGTATTTCTCACCCCTTAATCAGTATTTTGAGGTAGTAGGTATATAGAATCCCTTAATCAGTATTTTGTCAAAGCAGGTATATCGCACCCCTCAATCACTTTATTGTGGAAGCAGGTATATAGAACCCATTAATCAGTATTTTGTAGAAGCATGTATATCGCACCCCACAATCAGTATGTTGTGGAGACAAGTATATAGAACCACTGAATCAATATTTGGTGGAAGCAGGTATATCGCACCCCTCAATCAGTATTTTGTGGAAATAGGTATATAGAACACCTGAATTAAAATTTGGTTGAAGCAGTTATATTGCACTCCTCAATCAGTTTTTTGTGGTAGCCGGTGTATCTCAGGCCTCAATCAATATTAGATGGAAGTGTCCTAGTCAATGGCACAATATCCTCTCCATTTTCCATTAGAAATGGAACGCGTCAGGGCTGCCCCCTATCACCCCTCCTCTTTATCCTGGCCCTGGAGCCCCTACTGGCCACCATTAGATTGGACCGGGAAGTGATGGGTCTATGTTTGGGAGGTAGGGAACAGAAGTTGGCTGCCTTTGCTGACGACGTTCTTGTGATGACGGTCAATCCCAAGACTTCCCTACCCCGTATTCAGTTCCATCTAAATGAATACAGCAACCTTTCGGACTTCAAAATCAATTCTAATAAATCACTAGTCCTCTGCCTAGGGGTCCCACTAACAATTAAACATCAGTTGATGATAAACTCCCCTTTTAACTGGTCTTCCCCTTCTATTACCTATCTTGGAGTCAAGATTAGCTCTAACGTATCGGACCTATTCTCCCTCAACTACACCCCGCTGAAGCAGTCACTCTTTGAAGCCATTGATCACCTGGCTCGAAACAAACCCACACTGTCTTGGTTTGGTCGCAAAAACCTAATCATGTCCCTAATACTTCCACGACTCACATATTTGCAACAAGTCCTGCCCATATCGGTCCCTAAACATTACTATGATTCCATAATGCAGAAATTCAGATTCTTTATTTGGAATGGAAAAAAGGCGAGACTATCCAGTGCGCTTCTCACTAAGCCTAGACAGGCAGGGGGAATTGGTCTGCCAAATCCTGAATTATACGGAAGAGCCATTCAAATCTCACGGGCCTTGGCTTGGTTACGCCCTTCTCCACCTCCCATAGTGGTTCAGATGGAATTGGACGTTCTAAATAGCCCAGCCAGGGCGCTCCTCCTAGGCCACAAACAAGTCCCTCCTTGCCCCATGACCCATTACCCAATACTTAAAGCCACCTTAGAGGCCTGGAAGTGGCTGTCCTCCACGCATTGCTCTATTCCTTTCCCCTCTCCACTCCTGTCCGTATCTGATGTGTTAAACACGGCCCCTTTGGAACTGAGGAGGGCGACCTCTTCGGAGCTCTCGTCATCCAAGACCCTTATAATCTCTTTAACGCTTCAGTCTGGAGAATGGATGGATCTTAAGGACATGATTGCCCTTCTGAATCCTCATCCGCGTGATTTTTTCTCTGTTACCTACATTAGATCCTACCTGAAACAGCATGTCACCCTAGGAGACCTCACGCGTCCGTGGGTTTGGCTTGAATCTCTGATCTCTCAGTGTCAGATACCAAAGAAACTAATCTCGCGGATCTATAGCAAACTCCGCTCACCCCCTATGCTAGCCAAACCATCATTTATTGCACATTGGGAGTCAGATCTAAACACTACAATCCCATTTGACTTACTGCCTACTTTGCTGGAGTCCCCCCACGGGATCTCTCGCTGCGTCAGAATCCAAGAAAATGGTTACAAAATCCTTACTAGATGGTACAACACGCCAGATAAAACATCAAGGTATGCCAGATCTGCTTCTGACGCTTGCTGGAGATGCCTTGGGGAGAGAGGGACTTTCCTACACATATGGTGGACTTGTCCCCTTATCCATACATGGTGGAGTGAGGTCTTCTCGCTCGCTAACAAAGTGTGCAGCACCTCGATCACTCTATCACCTCAAATAGCCCTTTTGTCCCTCCCTCAGTCTAAAGAGGATGCTAAACCTCCATTTGTATTCACTCAGATGTTGATGGCTGCCCGTCTCCTCATTCCTAAATTCTGGCTCCGCTCTGTTGTTCCAACCCAGGAACAGTGGTTCCTAAAAATTGACCAGATACATAGATTTGAGGAGTTGTCAGCCTGGGAAGCACGCGCCCATGGATCTTTCCTCAAGAAATGGTCCTTATGGTCCAAATTTAGGTCTCCCAAGCCGTAATTCATCTTTGCTGAATGTAGCCCATGTGGGTAGTCTTCTTACATCTTGACCATCATGTGCCATATTTTCTAGGGGTAATCCCCTAGCCTCGCTGTATGTATCTCCACGTATCCCTTCAGGCCTTACCTGCCTTCTGGGGACCAGATACTGACCTCCCCCCCACCCTTTCTTTACTTAGCTTAGCTATGTCTCGATTATGTGTCGACTCTACCCCAAATGACGCACAGTGCCTCTCTGCTGATTATTGATGTATGCCTATTCCATGTCTCATGTTCATGTCTCATATCCATGTCTCATATCCATGTCTTGCATTTGCTTGGCCTGCGAGCCTTTACCTTGGTCCCTTGTTATAAAAAATTTACAATAAAAATATAAATAAAAAAATATATATATTAGGTGGAAGCAGGTGTATCGCACCTCTCAATCAGTATTTTGTGGAAACATGTATATTGAACGCCGCAATTAGTATTTACTGGAAGCCGGTAAATAAAATCCCTTAATCATTATTTGGTTTAAGCGGGTGTATCGCAGGCCTCAATCAATATTTGGTGGAAGCCGGTAAAACAATCCCCTCTATCAGTATTTCGTGGAAACAGTTATATAGAACCCCTTAACGACTATTTGCTGAAAGCCGGTATATCAAACCCTTTAATCAATATTTTGTGGAAGCTGGAATATCAATCCCCTCTATCAGTATTTTGTAGAAACAGGTATATTGAACCCCTTGATGAGTATTTGCTGGAAGCTGGGATATCAAACCCCTTTTTAATATTTGGTGGAAGCCGGTATATCGCAGTCCTCATTCAATATATGGTGGAAGCCGGTATATCAATCCCCTCTATCTGTATTCTGTGAAAACAGTTATATAGAACTGCTTAATGAGTATTTGCTGGAAGTTTGTAAATGAAACCCCTTAATCAATATTTGGTGAAAGCCGGTATATCAATCCCCTTTATCAGTATTTTGTGGAAGCAGGTATATCGAACCCCTTAATCAGTTTTTTGGGGGGTATATCGCACAAGTTGCAATTAGTTATTCCAATAGCGTTTGTCCTTCTATCTATCTGCAGTATCTCAGCAGAACCTCACACAACTGCTGCACAATACAAATGCACTATAATATACTTTCTATGTTAGAAAGTATATAATAGGTATATCATACCCCTCAGTATGTCACACCTATCGATAGCACATCTATACCAGTCCTTAAAAGGACTTTTGTGGCCCTATTAGCTAGCGTTTGGTGTCCCTAACAGTCTGTCCCTGCTCCACAGAGCAACCTCTCCCTACATTGGCAAAAAACTGAATGTATAATGGCTGCCAGATCGGGTTTATTTATAGGGTAGGGGGTATGTCCATGTGCTGAAACGTCTCAGTTTGCTGTCCTGTACCACCTGATAGATGTGTCATGGGTCAAAGTTTGGCACAATGCAGAAGAATATGGTGCCGGCGGACATCTCCATTTGTTTGCATTTTCGGCGAACTGCGAACGAGCAAAGTTCACTGCGAAACTACCGCCGGGCGAACCGCAAGACCATGTCTACCTGTAATGTCTCTCCCTGCATGTTCACACAATTGCCGAGACAGGGCAGGAGGATACTTTCTATAGGACTGTCTATCTGCTGATTGCTTGTCTGCATGGCATTATGAGTCATCCCTCGTTTCTGGGCTACTTACGTCCTCTTTTTAACATCTGCAGCAGCCATGGTAGAAAATTTTATTTATTTTTTCCTGAAATTCGGATCCTATTCTATTTGGTAAACTTCAATACTCTCATCTGTAGAAATAACACATGCTCCCTGTATGACGCACGTCATTAACCTAGTTGTGCAATGCTTTTTTTACAAAGTACACAGGCTTGCGCAAGTTATTGGCAATGTCAAGGAGACTGTACTCTCAATTCTGCTGTTTTTACGTGGTGAGGTACGCTCTTCTGGGATTTTCAGCGACAGAACACATGCTAGAGGGTCTGTACGATCAGTGGAAAGTAATGACTGATTTTGTCACGCATCAGAAGGCCTCAACATGCATTGTTTCGAGGTCAGACAGTGGCAGCTTATCCAAGACGCCTGTCAGGTGCCTAAGCCCTTTGAAGAGATCAGAAAGTTTTTCAATATTTACAATGCAGCTAGAATGTACTGTCAGGCACACCTAGCCTCCTCACTTCTCACAATTATTCTACTTTATAGTCTTTCCCTGCAATGTCCCTCACACTTGAATCGTATAGACTCCAGTTCTCCCTCTTGCTCCATTTTTTCACTGTTGTGTGGATTCTTTTTTGCCTGAATTGTAATGGTATTGTTTTAAATAATGTTTCAATTTTTTTAGTAGGTGTATGCATTGTTCTTTACTTTTTGGGCTAACACGTATGCTTATTGAAGTGATTTAGTTAATCTAGTGTGAACCCATATAACATCAGGTTGGTGTGCAATAGGCGCCTCCCCCTAGGACCCTCTATCTAATGCGACCCAGGTGTAGGAATGCCGAGTGGTATAGTGCGGCCTATAATGTCCCTTATTATGTGTCACGGTGCTCCTACCTGGACACGGCTGGACCCCAGGCTTTGGCTCCAAAGCAATAAATAGGGGAAATAATTGAGGGATTTGAAAGAAAGATTAAGGTCTGACCTTGTATGTAGTTGAATAGCAGCTTTACTTGAATAAACATTCCTCAAAAACAGTCTTTAAACTTTGTCTTGGTCCTAGCAGGCTTTATCATTAAAACTGGCAGGCATACTCGACTCTGCTACATCTGTTGCTCTCTGGCAATGCTGTACTGACTGTATGACTTTGCTTCTTCTGTAAACTGCACTTTCTTTCTTTGGTCTGTCTTTAGATTAGGCCAGGAAACTTTACTCTTGGCTCCTGAGGCTTCAAGATTTGGGCTCCATGGCTAGCAGAGCTTAGAGTGCTCTGGCTGGCTTGGGCATGTCCAGCAGAGACGTGCCCTGCACACCTGTCCCCGAATAGGGGGTAAGCTAGACTGACTATAACTGGTCCCCACCCTTCCTGCAGAAAATAGGACTCACCCACTTCTCCACAGAGGGGGGTTAGAATGGAATGGAAAGCTCCAGTCTACCTAACTGTAGCTCTGCCATGTTTGCTTCCACCTGCTGGTGAACCAGGCAAATTACATGAGATAAACAGTTGCATACAATATTAGGAATTCACAGCGTATAGGACCTGGAAATAAATGCATAGGTGACATACAGGTTAGACCATTAGAGATAGTAACTATTTAAAAAAAACACCAAAGAAAAGGGTAAACTACTGGAAAAAAACTTAGAAGAAGCAAGATCCATATGTGTAATGAATCCAACCGGAAATAATAAGAAGAAATGGGAGCAAGAACATGAAAACTTAAAAACATATAAACATTATATGGATAAAACAAGGAAGGAATTGTTCTTCCAGGGGTTCCAGTTGGCTTCGGAGGGAGAAAAGGTTGGAAAAATCTTAGCAGGTATAGTGAAAAATCTGAAAGGAAAAACATGGATAGGGGCAATTAAGGATAATAGAGATGAAATAGTCAGTTCACCCGAGGGAATTAAAAAGGTCTTTGTTGAATATTTTGAGGAACTTTATAAGTCTAGGGTACAATATAACAAAAAAGACCTGGACAATTATTTTGATCAGATTGTTATCCCCGAGATATCTAAAACACAAAAAGAATATTTGGATAAAGACATTTCTAATTTAGAGATAGAGGAAGTTCTGGGTCAGGTGAACTTTTTTACTTTTTTATCCCATAAAACTGTATATGTTTAAATACCACCTGCCCCAAAAAGTGGCAGTCCATCAATGCTGTCAAACATGCTTTCACTCATAGCTATGGTATATCAGTGTCACTTAGACATTATTAACTATTGCTGTCATTGCGTTCAAGAGCTTAAGTGGGGGGACAAAAAAATCATCAAAATTACTGGAAAGAGATAACATGTTTTCTTAAAAAAATATGTGTCCTGGGAGACTAGAGGGTGTTATATACCAGTTTTCAGGGTCATTGGAGCCACTTTGGTCTGAGTAGAATCGATTCTAGTCCGAACCTAACTTTTTTTCAATAATTTGCAAACCCCACTACCTATGTTTGTGTTTGGACGTACATAGCTTATTTTAATCCTGCAGATCTTGCACAAAGTTGTGGTTTTGGGTGCCGGCCTTGTGGGGGAAAAAAACACCACAGAGTTAGAGGCAGCAAGTAGGTAGGGAAAGCGGGCTAGGTGCTAGGTTAGGGCTCACTGTCTGTGTCTGTCCCCACCTACAGGCATTTCATTATCACTGGTCCAAAATATATATTTTCGAGTTACATGCTCAGTTATGAATGTCATGCCAGCGTTGGACAATCAGGTGGAGGATATTGCCCAATTGGTTTAGGATCCAGCAGCGAGAATCCAGTTTGACAAGTCCCCCCATTGTTATAGCTCTGTTACCAGTAAAACCTAAGGTTCAGCTCCCTGTCCACTTCTCTGGTGGCCATAACATTTTGTGACCTTCCGGGAGAGCTGTAAACTTTATTTTCTTCTTAGGCCACACTCATTGGGTACGGAAGCTCACAGAGTAGGCATCATTATATCCCTGCTTTAGGGGGACCCTCAAGAGTGGGCATTTTCGCTATCGCCCAACTCTCCTGAATTATTTTCTGTTGACGGGTTCTTTTCCACTCTTGGTCTGCTGTATGAAGAGCCCGACAGGGCGGCTTATGCAGAAAGCCAACTTATTTCCTTACATTAGGAAAGATGACCCGTAGAAGAATTTTGCTCTAAGGCCACACTCATTGGGTACAGAAGCTCACAGAGTAGGTATCATTATATCCCTGCTATAGGGGGACCCTCAAGAGTGGGCATTTTCGCTATCGCCCAATTCTCCTGAATTATTTTCTGTTGACGGGTTCTTTTCCACTCTTGGTCTGCTGTATGAAGAGCCAGACAGGGCGGCTTATGCAGAAAGCCAACTTATTTCCTTAGATTAGGGAAGATGACATATAGAAGAATTTTGGTCTTTGGTGTACTGCCTCTAGCTGGGATGATCCAGCTGTTAGGTCACAGTTTAGACTAAGTCTTTCTGATACTCTGAAACACATTCTAGTTAGTCCCCTATGATACCTAGACAAGGCTATGTCCCTAGTTATTTAACTTGACAATCGTCTTAGAGAACATATGCAGGAGCTGTCCTTGACCATCCTTCTCTTTCCTCGGTTCCTTAATCCTCTGTGTCCAAGGCACCAGTGGAGTCTGAGGAGCCCATGCAAATGGGTACTATGTCCTCTCAGCAACGGAAGGAACATCACCTGTAGAATGACCTGTGTTTTTACTGTGGCAGTCCTGCACATCAACTGTGATCCTATCCTTCTAGGCCGAAGGTGGAAACTTCAGCGTCTGCATGATGATCAGGGAGATCACTTAGACGCACAGGTATTTCCAGCAATGTCTGATAGGGTTCTTTTGCCTGTTGTAGATTTGGGGGCTGCAGCAAATTTTGTTAATTTTAATTTTGTATCTGTCTTGGGTCTCAAGGTTAAAAACTACCTGAACCCATTCCAGTGTCTGGAGTGGATACTATTCCATTATCCAGAGGGTTTATTGAGTAAATAACATTGATTTGTTTATGATGGGTCTATTCATTACAATGTTCATTATATGTCACAAAAAACTTGTCTGCTGATATCATTTTGGCATTACTCTGGTTGAGACCACATAGTCTAGTTTTAAATTGAAGGGCTGGATCTTCAATCTTTCTGGGTCTGTAAGACAGGCTATTAAAGAATGTATTAAAGATATATATATATATATATATATATATATATATTAAATACAATATTCAAATTTGCGATATTTCAGGAATATTAGGGTGAATATTCATCATATATTCAAGAATTTGTGATCTCCAGTCATTATTTGATTATTGCGAAAATCAGCAATTGGAAAATTTGCAATTAAAATTTGCGATATACGAAAATTTGTGATCAACACTACTCCTAAAGTCAAAGATATTGCAACCTTCTCATTGGCCCACAAGCAAGAAGCAGTGAGGGATCATGGGTACTGATGAAAAAAAAATCTAGAATATTCGCAATTGCAAAGATATAGCGCTACAGTCTAGATATTTGGGAATTCTCGAAGTGCCAATATTTGCCTCCTCATCCTCCACATCATCTTCCACCCAGTCTTCACCCGTGCCCTCCTTGTCAGTCTGCACACTTTCGAAATCCCCAGCAGTTGGCTTCTGTGTTTCATCATCATCCGAGACGTGCTGCGATGGTCCTCCCATTTACTCATCTTGAAAGATAAGTGGTTGGGCATCGGTGCACTCAATATCTTCCACTTCTGGGGCAGGGCTAGGTGGATGGCCCTGGGAAAGCCTGCTAACAGAGTCATCAAAAAGCAGAAGATACTGCTGCATGACTTGGGGCTCAGACTGCTTGGCTGATTTGCAAGGGGATGAGGTGAAAGACTGATGGACATCATCTTCAGGTGCCAACTGTGGTCTTTCAGCAGGAGACAATGTGAAGGAACTGGATCCACTGTCAGCAACCCAATCTACTATCGCCTGTACTTGTTCAGGCCTCACCATTCGTAGAGCCGCATTAGGCCCGACCAAATACGGCTGCAGGTTTTGTCGCCTACTCGCACCTGAGGAAGGTGTTTCACTTGTGCATGTAGCTGGCACAGATCGAGCAAAGTCCTCTCCCTGCAACAGGAGCTCCACCAGCAGCACCACGACCTGGGCCATGTCCCTTATTTGACACTCTCCTCATATTTTTCAAATTTAGGATCTTGCTCTAAATGGGTGTTTAATTTAAAGTAGAATAGATCGACAATATGTAAAGGGTGTATCTCACATGGCCTGAACAAGACTAGGCCTCAATTAAAGATTTTTTTGCCCAAAATGGCTGTATTTCAAATACCTGAATCAAACCCCTGCATGTAAAGGGTGTATCTCACATGGCCTAAACCAGTATAGGCCTGAATTTAAGATTTCTTTGCCCAAAATGGCTGTATTTCAAATGCCTGAATCAAACCCCGGTATGTAGAGGGTGTATCTCACAGGGCCTGAACCAGTGTAGGCCTAAATTAAAGATTTCTTTGCCCAAAATCGCTGTATTTCAAATACCTGAATCAAACCCCTGTATGTAGAGGGTGTATCTCACAGGGCCTGAATGAGTGTAGGCCTGAATTCAATATTGGTGCACCAAATGGCGGTATTTCAAATCTCTGAATCTAACCTAAATGTATTAAGGGTGTATCTCACAATGACATCTGCAGCAAAGGCTGCCAACAAATTATTTTCTGCCCAAATAAGTGTTTGTTTAACAACTGAATTTGACAGCAATATATAAGCCTGTAATTTCACACGTGCTGATGCTGCAAGGCCTGAAAATTGTGGTTTTTGGCAAAAAAAGTGTGTTTTTAAAACCCCAGAAAATTATGGGTGTATTTCTAGCTTAAATTGCACACTGACTAATCCAGATGTTGTAGATTGCCCCAAAAAATGGTGAGCATGCTTAAAATGGCAAAAGCGCCAACCCGAACCCGAACTTTTACTGAAATGTTCTGGTTCGGGTCCGCGGTCCAGATGTTGTAGATTGCCAAAAAAGTGTTTTTTTTTGGTAACAGAATATGAAAGCTGTATATATTAAACTTGAATTTAACACGTGCAGAATAGGAAAATACAGTTTTTGGGCAAAAAAAGTGTTTTTAAAACCCCAGAAAATGATGGCTGTATTTCTAGCTTAAATTGCACACTGACTAATCCAGATGTTGTAGATTGCCCCAAAAAATGGTGAGCATGCTTAAAATGGCAAAAGCGCCAACCCGAACCCGAACTTTTACTGAAATGTTCTGGTTCGGGTCCGCGGTCCAAAAATCCTAAAGTTTGCTCAACCCTACTAATAAGCCCTTTTTTCCCACTAATACAAGCCAGAAAAATCTTTAGAACAGGGGTGCACAACGTTTTTTGGCCTGGGGGCCACATTGTCACATCGCTCTATTTCAAGGGGCCGCAAATAAAACAAAATGTTGATCGGCGCTCATCTGCTTATTACACAAGCCAGTGCAAAGTGACTGGGGAGGAATGATCACTGCCACAGTCATCGCACCTTCATTTAGATTACATGGTACGTTGTGCTGCAGATAATCGTACATGTTTCATCCTGATAAAATATGCAAATCAGCCGACAAATAAGCAATTCCTTGTTTATCGACTGATCAGCTGCACGATTATGGCGGCCAGATATAAGATATGAGCGTTCCTATGAACATTTTTTCCCAGTTATTGTCTCAAATATCGTGCTGCGGCATAGCCCCTGAAACCGAAGAATTATACTTACCTGTTCCCCACCACTCCGGTCCTTCGCACTGCCCCGCCGTTTACACCTGGCAGTGCATGGACATGGTCATACACCACTCAAGCAAATGACTGGCCTAGGCTACTTTCACACTAGCGTTTTAGTTTTCCGGTATTGAGATCCGTCATAGGGGCTCAATACCAGAAAAAAAACGTTTCAGTTTTGTCCCCATTCATTGTCAATGGGGACAAAACTGAACTGAACGGAATGCTCCAAAATTCATCCTGTTCCGTTTAGTTGCATTCCCATACCGGAGAGCAAACCGCAACATGTTGTAGTTTGCTTTCCGTCCTGGGATGCGGAGCAAGACGGATCCAGCATGACCCCCAATGCAAGTCAATGAGGATGGATCAGTTTTCTCTGCCACAATCTGCCACAATAAAAAAACGTATCTGTCCTCAATTGACTTTCAGTGGAGTTCATGACGAATCCGTCTTGGCAATGTTACAGATAATACAACCGGATCCATTCATAACGGAAGCAGATGGTTATATTATCAGTAACGGAAGCGTTTTTGCTGAACCCTGCCAGATCTAGTAAAAACGCTAATGTGAAAGTAGCGGTGATGTGGCCACAAGCAGCGTGTCACTTCTGAAGCCAGTTATTGACTGGAGCCGTGCAAGTGACCATCGCCATGCACTGCCAGTTGTAAACAGCACGGGGACCGGAAGATGGAGGCAGCGGAGGCAGCGCACAGGACCGGAGCAGCTGGAGCAGGAAATTATGAATCTTTTCTTTCAGAGGCCATGCTGCAGGAACATTTTTACCAGAAAAGTGGCAACATTTACTTCCATTCTGTCTCCTATTCATAAATCAGTGCTTTCCTTCACTGCAGAGGACAGAGCTCACTGGTTATTACCCTCTCCTGCCAATCCAGTTATAGGCGCCCTGCAGTAACCAGTAAGCACTTTACATTGCTAGTGGGGAAGGCGCCTATTGTTAAACACTTTAATGACCAGGCCTGAAAAGGCCTTAAAAACCAGACACTTTAGGCTGGGTTCACACGGGCGTGTCCGGATTAGGTCCGGATGCGTCCCGGTGTATTGCGGCAAACCCGCGCGATTAGGTACGCAATTGCAGTCAGTTTTGACTGCGATTGCGTTCCGATGTTCAGTTTTTATCACGCGGGTGCAATGTGTTTTGCACTCGCGTGATAAAAAACCGACTGTGGTACCCAGACCCGAACTTCTTCACAGAAGTTCAGGTTTGGGTTAGTTGTAGTGTAGATTGTATTATTTTCCCTTATAACATGGTTATAAGGGAAAATAATAGCATTCTGAATACAGAATGCTTAGTACAAGGTCAATTGAGGGTTAAAAAAATTAAAAGAAATTAACTCACCTTGTCCTCTTCATTGCGCAGTTCCCGGTCTCTTCTGATGAGCTGTTGGCTAAAGGACCTTTGGTGACGTCAGATCACATGCTCCAATCACATGGTACATCACCACGGTGATGTACCATGTGATTGGAGCATGTGATCTGACGTCACCAAAGGTCCTTTAGCCGACAGCTCATCAGAAGAGACCGGGAACTGCGCAATGAAGAGGACAAGGTGAGTTAATTTCTTTTATTTTTTTTAACCCTCAATTGACCTTGTACTAAGCATTCTGTATTCAGAATGCTATTATTTTCCCTTATAACCATGTTATAAGGGAAAATAATACAGTGAATAGACTGTCACCTAGCAACCATGAGTGAAAATCGCACCGCATCCGCACTTGCTTGCGGATGCTTGCGATTTTCACTCAGCCCCATTCATTTCTATGGGGCCTGTCCTGCGTTACAAACGCAGAATATAGAGCATGCTGCGATTTTAAAGCATTGCAGAAGTGATGCGTGAAAAAAATCGCTCATGTGCACAGCCCCATAGAAATGAATGGTGCCGGATTCAGTGCGGGTGCAATACGTTCACCTACCGCATTGCACCCGCGCGGAAATCTCGCCCGTGTGAACTCAGCCTTATTGTGATTTAGTGCTCAAACGGTTGTAACTATGTATTATCTATTATTTGTTGGACTACCAAAATAATTTTTGAAGCAATTTTTATTTGGGGGAGACTGTACAAAAAGTTTTTAAAAAGTATTTTGTTTTTTTCAAACTATAGCTCCTTATTTTTAAAATATGCAAACTGATACCAAAATAAATGATTATAATTAGTAACATATTTTGTGTAGGCCGTTTTGTTATATAATATATAGTTTCATGTGAATAGGGCGGTAACGGTGATGGTTTTGGCTGGTGTAGGTGTTTTTTCTTTTATTATTACATTTTTTCATTATTTTTTTTAACTTAATCTTTTATATATTTCTGCTACATAATATGTCCCCCAAGATGTCATAAAAAGACCTTGGGGACACCGTAACTTTTTAAAATTTTGCACTTTTTCCTTTTTAGTTTTTACTGTTATTTGTATTTGATTGTATTATTTTTTTCTAATTGGTTTATTACTTATTTTTTTAAGTATATTTTTGCCATATAATAATAATAATAAAATACAAATAAAATAAAAATAAATAAAAAAATAAATAAAAAAATACAAGGGACACAAGAGGTCATAAAAAAACTGTTGGAGGACAATGAACACGTTTCCTTTTTTATTTTATTTGTATTTTATTATTTTTTTCTTTTTTTAATTTCCTTTTTATTTTATTTGTATTTTATTATTATAATTTTTTTTCTAAATATATTTTTGCTACATAATATGTCCCCCAAGGGGTCCTAAAAAGACTGTTGTGGGACAGTGAACTTTAGCACTTTTTCCATTTTATTGTATTTCATTTTTTCATTTTTTTATAATTTTTATCATTTTTTTTGTGCCACATATTTAATTTCTCTTTTCTTTTATTTATATTTTGTTATATTTTTTTATTTAGTTTTCAATTTCTTTGAAATAATTTTTTTTACCCCTTTTTCTTTTTTTTTTTTTTTTTACATATTATACTATTTTCTCTGTAACTGGAGCATCCAAAGGAGCCCTAGTTACAGGGAAACTAGCCCGCTGGAGGGGGGGCTTTGTACCAGGGCAGAGCTGATCAGGGTCAGGGTCTACTGACCCTGCAGCTCTGCTCTCCTCTGCCCCAAGACACCCAGTGGTCACATGATTGCCGGGTCCACACTGCAGAGCGCTCATAGGGGTGAAGGCAGAAGCTCTGATAAAGCGCTTCTGTCTTCTCCTCGGCTTCCCCGCTCTAACTACTAGCCGGGGACCCTTTCGGCTCCTGCTACAGTGCAGGAGCAAAACCTGTGATCCATCTGCTGTGAGGCGCTCCAGGCAGAAACACAGCTGATCGCAGGATCAGCTGTGTTTCTGTTCAGCAGGATGGGGGCCGCAAACCATGGCGGGCCGCAGGTTGTGCACCCTTGCTTTAGAATATATATACGGTAACTGCACCACACAAGGGCAAATAAGACAGAAATATTTCCTTGTAATAAACCCTGTTACTGGCTGTATAAAACAGCACTTGCACTCTAATAAGAACGGTTTGCTGGAATGACAGAGCTGTATAATGCCAATTTGGATCTGCAGTCAGTGCAGCAAGGTGTAATAGGATTGTTCCTATTACCCAGGCTGTGAACTCCTCTACAGAGACTTGTTCTGCTTCAGTACTGTGGAATGATTCCTCTATATCCTTTCCCTGAATTTCTATACAGCAAAAGAAAAGTTTTAAAAGTATTTTCTACCACTGTCCCTAGCGCCTGCTGACATCTCTTTCTGCACTAAGTACACTGGAAAATGGCTGAATCCAAGGGCTGTGGAATCACAGGGCTGGCTGCTGATTGGCGCCATGCGTGGCATTGTGGGTGATCCCTCATTTCCAGAATTCCTTGCTCCATGTCCTAACATGTGCAGCAGCCATTTTAGGAAAAAAATTGCTTCATTACCACAAAGCGTGAGGAAATTCGGATTCGGTATTAATAACATTTTTCCTGAAATTCAGATCGAATTCCACTTCGTCAACTTCGATTCGCTCATCTCTAGTGTCGAGGAAAAAACATGGGTGCCAGCTCGGGATGTTCATGCTCCTCATTTAAAGAGACAGTTTCATCTTAAATTTCCACTAAAGCCTGCTCCCCATGTTGAAGGGGGGGGGGGGGGGGGTGAATGTCATAAACTTACCTGTCCAAGCTCCAGCAGTGCAATCATCAGCCTCAGCACGGCCATGGCAGGAGGTACTTGCTGCTGAGCTACACCCTGTGGTGATGCGACAGCATCCTTAGCAACAGGATGCAATGCTCTGCTTCTCCCTGCAGTGGGTGTGTGCTGGAGGAAATTAGCAGTGGGCTGATTGCTTAGCTGCTCTATTCCTATGCAGTAGTATTTCTGACTAATGGAGTGCCTATCATGAGCTGATCCAGGGACTTGGTGCTCTATTTAAACTCCTTCCTGGCCATATAGCAGTGCCAGTGATTGTATTGTTTGGACTCACTAGCTAGGTTCCTGGTACTTGTTTCTGTGCTAATTTGGATGGCTTGTGTTTTGGACCTCGGCTCATCCGTTGGCCACTCTCTGTCTCTTGTGATTTGTACTGTGCATCTCGTTTGATTCTGAGCTTGGCTCATCTTTTTACCACTCTGTCTCTCATTTTTGTACTGTGTTGTCCTCCTGGTTCTGACACATTTACATACAACTCTGCCTTTGTGTCATTTAACTGCAGGTGTTTGTCTGTCTGCAACTTAATAGCATATGGACTGTCGACCAGTTGCGGTCTTGCTAGCAAAGGCTTTCATTACATTTAGGTAGGGAAAGCAGGCTGGGTTCTAGGTTGGGGCTCATTGTGTCTGTTCCTACTTACAGGCGTTACATAATGCCTTGCTGTCAATTAACAGTTAAACCCCTTCACAAATTTATTTTGTCCAAGAAATTAAAGTAATTTACAATCAGAATGTGAATTCCTTCTTTTATTCCAGACACCGCGCTCCGCCTGTAGTGAGATTTGTCTTTGTGGATACAGAAAGGCCTACTTGGAAGGAAAACATAAATGCTGCTACTACTGTGCCCCCTGTGCAGAAGGCGAGATCTCCAACCAGACTGGTGAGTGATGGATATTTATCAATCTTTTGGGATTACTCTTTTGAACTGGTCATAATTGATGTTTAAAAGTAAATGTTCAAAACCTCCTCAGTCACGATGAAAATCTGCCTACAGCAATAGAGGTAATAAGCGATTAGGAGAATGAGGCTGTCATTTATGAGAAAACAACAGTGGCTTTTTGGGATCATTTTTGTGGGGAATGCATGGGAGAAGGCGATTGTGGGAAGAAGAGATAAGAGGAGAATAAAGAAGGAGGTCAGATCAGAGATTGCATGTACAATAGGAAGGTATTGGGAGATCAGGTCACAGATGTAGAAGGCTTGGTATATCATAATGAGGCACCATCAGCCACGGCAGATCTATTTACTAGCCTCAGCTTCAGGTGTGTGAAAATCTTCACAGATCCAGGCCTCATTCATTTTGACGAAAGTGATCTTCTGTATATCAACAGAGCTTTGTCCATTTGAAGAAAGGCCAGAGTCCAGTTAGGACTGAACCTGGGTGTTGAGGTTGTATGTCTTCATTTGCAAATTTGTGTCAGCATAATGCGGCACATGAAAAAAATTGCCCACACTTCGGTGCTGCCGTGCACTTTGGTAGACAGCGACAGGCTCGAGGAATGGCCCACCTTCTGTTCTACATGTGTGTGCAGGGCTGGTACTGCCTTTTTGGCAAAGAAATGACGGCTTGGGACTCTCCACATCGGTTCGGCACAAGTCATCAGTTCTCTGAAAGGAGCAGAGTCCACTACTTGGAAAGGAAGGGACTGGCAGCACCAACAACTTAGATAGAAGCACGTTCAGCTTCTGCACCGTTGGATGAGTGCACTCATACTGTTGTCTCTTGGCAATCACTTCGGTGATCGATTGCTGACGGAATAATTGATGAAGAATACGAGGGCGAGGAGCATAAGGACCAGCAGTTGATGGGAAGGACAGACAGCTCCCTTCGGCTAAGGTGGTGGAGCCTTGACTGCCTGAAATTGGCTGCGTGCCACTGGGTGAAGCAGCGGTTGCTGCATCAGGCTGGACCACCACATCAGAGCCACAGTTCTTCCAGGCCACTTTATGGTGACACTGCATATATTGACGCAGGGCCGTTGTGACAACATTGATACCCTGGCCATGCTTCACCTTCATCCCACAGATGCTACACATGGCCATGTTCACCTCCTCCTCTGGTTGCTTAACAAAAAACTGCCACACCGCCAAATAAGTGATTTTTACCTCCAACACTCCACACTGACTGACTGCTACCATAGCTGCCTCCGTGAACCCGTGCACCGCTACTTTTTGGTAGGTAGGCTCCTGCGAAGCGGGTGGTCTACCCCGGGCACGTTTGGCTCCTGACCTCCCACTGCTGCCACCCTGTGACTCCCGGCCATACTATGGACTTGCTGGCTCCACTGCTGCCTCATGGGCAAGCTGCCACCCTCTTCTCTCAATGATGATGAAGCCCCTTTGTCATCCAGCTCCCAAGTGCGATCAGCTACATCATTATCGAGTACTGTCTGCATGTCACTGATGTCCTCCTCAACCATCTCTTGGTCAGGAGCCTGACTTCTCACAACACCAGCTCCCACACCACTCTCCTCATCACTACTTGCCCGCCTAGTAGAGGAAGAGGCAGATGTCTCCTCCACATCTTGGCTTGGCAGTAGCTGCTGACTCCTCTAGTAGCTCGTCCTCACTGTATAGTGGAGCTAAGCCCACAGCATACAATACTTCTCTGACTGAGGGAACAGTAAAGTACAGAGGCAGGTAACGGACAGGTGAGGGCACAGGGCCTGCTCCCGGGCCATGTTAACTAAGGGATGTGTCTGACGAACCCACCAACTCTTGGCTAGGGGTGTCTAATGTCACTTGGGACAAAGTGGATGACCAAGTCAACCATTCAAAAACCACTGGGTTGCTGGTCAAGACACGACCGCTAGATGACAGCAGGAGCTCAGGATTCTCGTTGCGACTCTTGCTGCCATGCCCCCTTACTCTACTGAAAAGTGTGCCTGCGCCAGAAACTTTAGGCCTCTGCCACTCCCCTGTGCAGGGCCTGGCACTTTGCTGTCTGACATACTGTTAGATCAAATAAATCTATAAAAAGGAAACTAAAATACCCCCAATAAAGTCTGTAATTTTCAGACTTCACCAAACAACGGCTAATAAGCCCTCCCCCCCCACACACTAATACACACAAAAAAGGGCTTTAGAACATATAACTGCACTGCTGAACGGCAAATATATTTTTCCACTTATACACACCACAAAAGGCTTTAGAACATCTAACTGCACCGCTGAATGGCAAATATTATTTTTTCTTTTTTCACTAATTCACGCCACAAAAGGCTTTAGAACATATAACTGCACCGCTGAATGGAAAAAATATTTTTCTTTTGCCATTATTACACGACAAAAAGGCTTTAGAACATATAACTGCACTGCTGAACGGCAAATATATCTTTATTTTTCCACTAATACATGCCACAAAGGGCTTTTGAACATATAACTGCACCGCTGAATGGCAAATATTATTTTTTCTTTTTTCACTAATTCACGCCACAAAAGGCTTTAGAACATATAATTGCACAGCTGAACGTCAAATAAATTTTTCTTTTGCCACTAATACAGGCCACAAAAGGCTTTAGAACATATAACTGCACTGCTGAACGGCAAATATATCTTTATTTTTCCACTAATACATGCCACAAAAGGCTTTAGAACATATAACTGCACTGCTGAATGCCAAATATATTTCTGCTTTGCCACTAATACATGCCACAAAAGGCTTTAGAACATATAACTGCACCGCTGAACAGCAAATATATTTTTATTTTTCCACTAACACACACCATAAAAGGCTTTAGAACATATAACTGTACTGCTGAATGGCAAATATTATTTTTTCTTTTTTCACTAATTCACGCCACAAAAGGCTTTAGAACATATAACTGCACCGCTGAACGGCAAATATATTTTTATTTTGCCACTATTACACGACAAAACGTACTTTAGAACATAATACTGCACCACAGAACGGCAAATATATTTCTGCTTTGCCACTAATACATGCCACAAAAGGCTTTAGAACATATAACTGCACCGCTGAACGGCAAATATATTTTTATTTTGCCACTATTACACGACAAAACGTACTTTAGAACATAATACTGCACCACAGAACGGCAAATATATTTTTCTTTGCCACTAATACAAGCCACAAAAGGCTTATTAACATATAACTGCACCGCTGAACGGCAAAAATATTTTTCTTTTGTCACTAATACACGACAAAAAGGTCTGTAATTTGAGCTTTTCACCACACAACGGCTAATAAGCCCTTTTTTCCCACTAATACAAGCAAAAAAAGGTTTTAGAACACGTAACAGCACCGCATAAGGGCAAATAAGTAGAAATATTTCCTTGCAAAACACCCTGTTAATTGCTGTTACACCCAATAACATGAACGGTTTGCTGGAACTACAGAGCTGTATAATGGCAATTTCGATCCCCAGTCAGTACAGCAAGGTGTAATAGGATTGTTCATATTACCCAGGCTGTAACCTCCCCAACTGAACCCTGTTCAACATAAATACTGTGGAATGAGTCCTCCCTATCCTTTCCCTACACCTTCAATAATCTTTCCCTGTAAATCGTTTTTTTAGCACAATTAAGTTTTTTCTAGCACTGTCACTAGCGCCTGCTGATGTCTCTCCCTGCACTAAATACACTCGAAAATGGCAGAATCCAAGATGGCTGAGGCTATTTATAGGGCTGTGACATCTTAGTGTTGGCTGGCTGGCTGCTGTTTGGCTGCATGCATGGCATTATGGGTGATCTCGCCTTCCCAGAGTTAATTGCTCCATGTCCTCAAACGTGCAGCAGCCATTTTAGGAAAAAATGCGATTCATTACCATGAAGCTTGAGTTAATTCGGATTTGGTGCGAATCAAATTTTTCCAGAAATTCGGATCGAATTCCACTTCATCAGCTTTGATTCGCTCATCTCTAATACTTTCCTGGCTGTTTTTGTTGCTTGTAGCGGGGAATGCAGGAGATGGGTGACGCAGCAGGAATTGGTGAGAAGCCTCCTAGTCAGACAAGCGGTTGTAAGACGTCTGTAAGATGTCTGCTTGCAGCTACATACTCAGTGTTTCCTGTTAATAACGTAATTCGGCCTTCCTTTCGAAGGGATGAAAATATTCCTCTATTTAGCTTTGATAGCAAGGGTCTAAAAACATAATTGCATTGGTACTGCTGCCTTCCCTGTTTCTTGTTCCCTTGTACATTTAACGAAGGAGTCGCACTGCCTCACTTTGGCTATATTTCCTGAGCCTTGATAAGGATAGGATAAGTCAGCTTTTTAGTGATGCCAAACAACGAGATTCCACCAGAGGATAGTCTTTGTCACAAATCAACTCTTCTGTAGATATAAAGGTAAAGGCACATAGTGGTTTTATTATACTCACAAAAGTATAAAATCAATAGGCATAGAACAAGGTATAAAAGTTGTCCGTGATTACAAAACCGCCCGACCCAGGTTTCGCCACACCAGCTTCATCTTGTTCTATGCCTATTGATTTTATACTTTTGCGAGTATATTAAAACCAATTTCTATATTGAAGATTGGTGGACCTTCACTATGTGCCTTAACCTTTATATTTACAGAAGGGTTGTTTTGTGACAAAGACTATCCTCTGGTGGAATCTCGTTGTTTGGCATCACTAAAAAGCTGACTTATCCTATCCTTATCAAGGCTCAGGAAATATAGCCAAAGTGAGGCAGCGCAACTCTTTCATTGAATTGACTGTTTTTAATGTGAATGAGCTCGCTTCACACGGTGGTCTGCGACGCCAAAAGAAGAGAAGAAAACACAGTCGTGAACTTTTATTTTATTTTGTTTTTTGTTTATTATTTTTTCTATTTTTTTTCTATTTTATTTGTATTATTATTATTTCATTTAAAGAGACATTATTGTTCCCTTGTAAGTTCAGGATCCGGCCGCTGCCAACCAAATGTAGTGGATCGCTAGTGCGACATAGGATTTGTCCGCCGGTTTTCCAAGGGTTACTTTGGGATCAAGTAGTTAGCACAGGAATAACATCATCAGTAGTAAATAAAAACCATCCACAAATATCCCATCACTTTTCCCCATAACTGCACGACACACAGTATCAGGAGCAGAACCCTGTTTAATGCCACATACCCTGCTTTTATCAACTCTCCCATGCAAGGGAGACACCCACAGAAAATTATACATTCTTCAATCACAAACTGGTTACAGCCCACAAATCCCCTTCTCTCAGCCTGAGAAGTAATCCAATCAATAGTACAGTTGAAACATCCATTGTAGCCATTATGTTTCTACTGAACAACCAGACTAATGCTCAGCAGGGCACTGATTACTTTTTGTCTTACAACTAACAAACCATAGGGAATTGAACATAATATTGCAACAATAAACATTATGGACAGCCAAGATTAAGGACGTTGGATAGTAGCCAAACACAATCCGCTACAATAATTATCCAGTAATCATCAGAATGCTTAATGGGAAGGATAAGCCTGTCATTACATAAGCAAGCAAGCATACAGTTTACCGTTCTCACCAGTGTGATTGAGGATACAGTTTTTTCCAGCTCTGACCCCTACTGAAATGATTCGTCATCATGGTTAGTGTTGTCATCATCATCATCATCAGTCTCATCCTCCTGCACAAGCAACTCCTTTTACTTCTGCTCCTTTTCCTCCACCAGTTGCAGCTCCTCATCCTCCACTTACAGTACTCCTCCATGGGACTTTCTCCTTGTAGGTCCCTAACAGCTACACAATGGCTAGCAAGATATGTAATCTGTTCTTCTTCCACCATTCCTTTTTGCATGAGCATAAGTGTCTGCTGTAAGATAAATATCAAGGGGATGAACAAAGTTTATGGCCTCTTCGAAGGGCCCGAGTACACAACAGTCGTCTCTGATGAGCTGCCACTGCCTGACCTTAAAACAACATATGCTCCCTGCTGAGGCGGTCTGGTGCATGACAAAATCAGTTATGGCTATATGCTGTGTGTATAGATGCTCTAGCATGTACAATTTGGAATTCCACCAAGTTGGAAAGTTGCAGATCAAGCAGTATAATGGCAGACCATTCTGTCGCTACAAGTCCAAGAGTGAATTCCGTGCTGCATAAGAATGGCAGAAATGTGAGGACAGTCTCCTGGACTTGGCCAGATCCCTCTGCAAGCCACTGTGCTTTTTCAAAAAGTGTTGCATGACTATATTTATCACGTGTGGCACGGAGGGAGCATGTGCTATTTCTCAGTGCAGTTATGATGCACCTGCCATTGTCGCAGACCACCTTGCACAGGAGAGACAGACTGCAGGATGTTTGCTGCTTGATGCACTTTAGCAAATTATTGGCTGTGAGGCTACTCTCACCAAGGTCAGTCAACTCTAACATGGTACGGCAACGCCTCATTTGCCCTGCTTCTTTTGAGGACAGGAGGATGTTCATGGAGGAGGATGTGGAGGAGGAAGATACTGTAAGTGCTTGGTGTGGTAACTGAACAAATGTGGAGGTGTCAATAGGACCTGGCTTGCCTCGCCACTGCTGCGAAAAACATTGACCCAGTTGATTGTGAAAGGCATTTACTGACCCTGCATCACCAGTCCCCAAGCTGACCATAATAGATGAAGATATGGCCCGGGCAGTTTATTGGGAGGTTCAGGCTGTACATTGCCTCTGCTCTATATTGCCACTATCAGCATGGCCACCACCCTATTTCGCTGATGTCACCACCTCCTCGGCACACTGAATCGGTTCCATGCTATAGTCCAACACACAATAATCGTCATTATCATCCTCACCCTTCATGCCACTTTTGTCACAATGTGATGTGGCATTGTGGGCTCCTTGATTCCTTGCTCTTTTTGTTGTCCCGAGTGCCACTATTACTACCACTACCCTTACCGCTACCCCTGTGGCTATAGGTGACACTACTACCACCACCACCACCACCAAAACAGCTACACATGGGGTCCCAAGCCTCCCCCAGTTAATTTCTTTAAATGCGATGTTAATGAATACATTAAAAAAGCCTCCCCTGGACCTACTCCATCTTTCATCGCGTGTAATGGGATTTTGTTGCCTCTTCTTAGGAAAAAAAGAAAGAGCTCCACTAGGAGGGGGCAGTTTTGAGGTTTAATGGAATAGAGGCAGGAGGAATGCTGTGATCGTTGGCTCCAAGGTGCGGTGTCAGACTCAGCGGTGATATCCACATCATCCTACTATGAGAGGATTATTGAACCATATAGACTACAATATCATCCTCTTGGTCTTCATTAATAATGATCTGCTTACACTACTACTACTAGCCACATGGCAGATATTGCTACTGCTGTTTGCATTACTGCCCACATTCTGACTCTCGGATGACGGGCATCTGTCTTTTGTTTTATAGTCTTCCAGTTACCCAACATTTTATTATGAAGCCTATAAATAAAAGTAATGGGTTTGGTACAGAGATTATTAGATGGTACAAGCAAAAACTAGCAAGTGTTTTTTCCATACTTTAAAAACAGAGGTCCAACTAAATGTCCCTCGTTTTCCACAAACACACTGCACACTGGTATTGACAATTCACAGTAGTAATAATGCAATTTTTGCAGTAAAATATCTTTGAACTACATGGTGTTATGCAGCAATGTGCTCACTAACATTGAAAAAAAAATATGCAATGCTAATTGGGGTGCTGGAAATGAGTCTATGAACTATAGAAAGTTTTTTTTTACCAAAAAAGCTGTCTGTCTGTTTATACAGAAAAATATGAATTTGATGCAGGATTTTGTAATGCAAATCTAGTTGCCAGTAAGCTTCATTTAAGAGCTGAGACAGAGACCAGTCACTCACTCCCTTACTCTCTCTATGTCTATATGCTTTGCTTGATTAAAGTCTCCAAAATGTACGCAACCATAGCTCTCTAATTTCTTCCTATACTCTGCTGATAGTGTCCATATCCCACTAGATTAATGTTTTTTGTCTGTAATAGCTTTTTGTCAGATACTGCCACAAGAAATCCTTCCAGGTCACACAATGGTGATTCCTTTTTCTCTGCAGAATACTGCCACCTGATTGGCTGATTAGACTCTGAGAGTCTGAGCCAACCAGGTCAATTCCTACCCCCACTTCCTCCTAGTATCATGTGATCCAACATCTTATTCCTCTCTCATGGTTTTCCCCACGAATATTCATAGTACAATAGTGAAGGGCACCATTTTCATTCAGTTTGTCTGGGAATGAATCGGCAACTCTTCGGATTTGTTTGGCTGATTAATGTTATGTGAAATTTGTAACAATTAGATTTAGAATCAATTTGTTCATCTCTAGAACAAATCTATGTTGTGCCACTCCACTGTTATTCTTACTAGCGGTTAACAGTCTGACACTGGCAGCACTGGACGGTTAGCATCAGGCTGTGTAGGAACCTCTTTCTCTTCTGGTAACACCCAGTTTGACCTTTGTTGAAGAGATCTAACAATTAGTTCATCAATTTCTATTAGGAATTATACACAAATAGCACAGCATAGATTTATAAGAATTGATGTTCCAGAATCTTTATTACAAGGGGAATGCTAGTGGTTACTAAAGCAGACAAGTGAGGGGAGGTGGAAGGAACCCTGTAAAGATAAACACAATGGAATGGTAAGTGTAAGTGTTTGATGTAAATGGGAATTTGGTCATTTTATAACTTATTTTTGATGCATTTAAAATAGGATATTCCTAATCACAGAAACTCAGTGGCATATTCAATGATAAAAAAAAATTATGGGAGTCATTTATCAAACTGATGTAAAGTAGAACTGACTTAGTTGGCAGTTCCACCTTTCATTTTTCACAGCTCCATTGGAAAATGAAAGGTGGAATCTGATTGGTTGCTATGGGCAACTAAGCCAGTTCTACTTTACACCAGTTTGATAAATGACCCTCAATAGTTTTTCACACAGCAAATCTCTGTTCATTTATAGATAGTTTCTTATTTGTCATTTCTTATTTTTAAACTTTTATTTTCTACATGATAAATAAGATTTAAAGATTCAATTTCTTTTCTGCAGATATGGAGGCATGTTTTGAGTGTCCTGAAGACCAGTGGTCTAATGAGAGAAGAGACGCCTGTATCCCGCGACCACTTGACTTCCTGTCATATGAAGATACATTGGGATTATCTCTCATTATTATCAATCTCTTCTTCTGTTCTGTGACGGTCGTTGTGTTGGGGATATTTATAAAGCACAAGAACACGTCAATTGTGAAAGCCAATAACCAGAACCTGAGCTACATCCTGCTACTGTCTCTGCTCTTCTCATTTCTATGTCCTCTCTTATTCATTGGACGTCCCACAAGGATGTCATGTCTTCTCCGACAAGTGACTTTTGGGATAATCTTTAGTGTTGCAGTTTCTTCAATTTTAGCTAAAACAGTCACTGTAGTCTTGGCTTTTCATGCCATCCAACCAGGCAGGACACTGAGGCAGTGGTTGGGGAGACATCTGTCCACATCATTACTCATTACTGGTACAATAGGAGAGGTTGTGATCTGTGTCTTCTGGTTGTCTTTCTCTCCACCATTCCCAGATTATAAGACTGAGATAGAGATTGGAAAGATAATATTACAGTGTAATGAGGGATCTGACAATGCTTTCTACTTGTCCATAGGTTACATTGGATTCCTGTCCGTGTTGACCTTTATTGTAGCATTTTTAGCCAGGAAACTACCAGACACCTTCAATGAGGCTCAGTACATCACCTTCAGCATGCTGATCTTCTGCAGTGTGTGGATCTCCTTCATCCCGGCCTACCTCAGCACCAAGGGGAAGTACATGGTGGCTGTGGAAGTTTTTGCCATCTCATCTTCCAGTGCTGGACTTCTGGGCTGTATCTTCATTCCCAAATGTTACATTATTCTAATGAGACCAGAACTCAACACAAAGTCTAAACTTAGTTTTACACAACAATAGAGGAGAAATATGATTCTTTCCAACACTAGATTCAGTCAGTCTTCTTACTTGTGTGCTTATCTTCTGTGGACAGAGTCAGGGTTCTCATTTCTCTATCAAACCTAAAACTGAGATGATTGAATCTTCATCCATCAGGAACAGTATGTTTTTATAGCTTTGTCTCAGAACCCCCCTCCACCCTCCCTACGAGCAGAGGTACCTACATTCAAGAATTTATCAAACTGTTAATTAATTAAGGTATTTATGTGTTGAACAAAAACATGTCATATCAAAATGTGGTATTGAATTGTAACATTATGGTTAATTAAATAAACTGTAGGCATTTCTTACAAGGATAATGTCATGTATCAGTGGTTCATTCCTAAAAAATAAATTGATTGAATTTGTTTTTGTGCCTTGTTAAAACCAAATTCTAACATGAACTTAGTGTGATTTTTTACATAATCTGCTAAATCCACAGTCCATTTACTGTAAAGGCACATTCTGACCAGATATATTTCTGACATATACACAGGCTGTGCCCCAAGCAACCTCTTCTACAGTGAACTATGAAAAAGGAGTCAGGGGACGACCATTCTTCCTATAGGTTGCCATCATAGAAATAGAGCGTGACTCATGAATCTGGGAGACCAAAGCTTTTTCTGGTGTAGACTTTGAATAGGTCTCAGTGCTTGCTTGGGTTTTAGCTCTAACATCAGCAGTAAGGATCAAGCTCTTGCTTTGCTTTATATAGGGTGATCTCCCATTTCCACTTGTACCTTTCTAGTTCCTGTGCAGTTCTGTTGCACACGTTGACTTAATTTCCAATTAACTGTGAGAGTGCCAGGGGACCAGTCATTAAGTCACCAAATCAGAAATCTCTTGTATCTGTCACAGATGTACCAAGACATATGGATGTCCCCACAACAGTGAGTGGCAGGAGATCATTGAGACTGGCAACACATGGTTTGGTTTGACATGTTTACCTTGTGAATCAATAGGCGTCTGTGTTGTTTCTGGTACTGGCCACACCCTTAAACTCCAGGTGTTGCTATTGTGGTCATTTAACGTTCCCTATTTATAGTTGTCTATATCACTAAAAGTACAGCAAGCGATCAAAAAGGCGTATTCCCTCCAAAATAGTACCAATGTAACCTAACACAATTGCCCAAAAAATAAAAAATAAACTATGGCTCAGAATATGGAGACACTAAAACATATATTTTTTTGTTTTAAAGAAGCTGTTATTGTGTAAAACTTAAAAGTTAATAAAAAAATATACATATTAGGTATCGCTGGTCCGTAAGAACCTGCTCTATAAAAATATCACATGACCTAACCCCTCAGGTGAACACCGTAAAAAAAAAAAAGTAAAAAAAGTGTAATAGCAAGCGATCAAAAATTCATATGCACCCCAAAATAGTGCCAATCAAACTGTCATCTCATCCCGCGAAAATGGTACCCTACCTAAGATAATAGCCCAAAAAACTGAAAAAAACTATGGCTCTCAGAATATGGAGACACTGAAACATAAATAAAAACGGTGTAAAAAAAGCTATTTTTTTGTCACCTTACATAAAAAAAGTGTAATAGCAAGCGATCAAAAAGTCATACGCACACCAAGATAGTGCCAATCAAACCTAATCTCATCCCGCAAAAATCATACCCTACCCAAGATAATTGCCCAAAAGCTGAAAAAACTATGGCTCTCAGACTATGGAGACACTAAAAGATGATTTTTTTTGTTTCAAAAATGAAATCATTGTGTAAAACTTACATAAATGAAAAACAGTATACATATTAGGTATCTCCGCGTCCATAATAATCTGCTCTATAAAAATATCACATGCCCTAACCAGGTGAACACCGTAAAAAAAAATTAAATGGTGCTAAAAAGCTATTTTTTCTCACCTTACATCACAAAAAGTGTAATAGCAACCGATCAAAAAGTCATACGCACCTCAAAATAGGGCCAATCAAACCATCATCTCATCCCAAAAAAAATGAGCCCCTACACAAGACAGGCGGCCAAAAAATAAATAAAACTATGGCTTTCAGAATGTGGAGACACTAAAGAATCATAAAAAAAAATGCTTTGTTATGTAAATATTATAGTTATAGTCATATTTGATATTGTTGCGTCCGTGACAACCTGCCCTATAAAAATACCACTTGATCTAACTTGTCAGATGAATGTTGTAAATAACAAAAAAATATAAACTGTGCCAAAACTGTGCTAAAAGCTATTTCTTGTTACCTTGCCTTACAAAAAGTGTAATATAGAGCAACAAAAAATCATATGTACCCTAAAATAGTACCAACAAAACTGCCACCCTATCCCGTAGTTTCCAAAATGGGGTCACTTTTTTGGAGTTTCTACTCTAGGGGTGCATCAGGGGGGCTTTAAATGGGACATGGTGTCAAAAAAAACTGTCCAGCAAAATTTGCCTTCCAAAAACCATATGGCATTCCTTTCCTTCTGTGCCCTGCCGTGTGGCCATACAGCAGTTTACGACCACATATGGGGTGTTTCTGTAAACTACAGAATCGGGGCCATAAATATTGAATTTTGTTTGGCTGTTAACCCTTGCTTTGTAACTGGAAAAATTGTCAGGACACCCATACGGCAGAATAAAGCACTTCCACATGGCATCAGCTGTAGGTTTTGCAGTTAAGTCCTTTACAGGTAAAGCCACAACAAACTTGGCATAGTGGTCTATGATTGTCATAGCATAGATGTACCTGGATCTTCTGGGTTCCAGTTTCATGTGGTCGATTGCCACTATTTCAAGTGGACTTCTACTCACTATTGGATGACGGGGGGCTCGCTGATCATGTATTTCCCCTTTAGCCACAGCACAGGTGGGACACTGCCAACACCAAGTTTCAATGTCACTTCTCATGCCAATCCAGTAAAATTTGTTGTCTGATGGTGGCTTCCGTTTTTTGGGTTCCAAAGTGACCAGACCAGTTATGGTACATGTCAATTACCATCTTGGCATCTCTTCGGGGCACCACTATCTGATGGAGGCACTTACAGGTGACTGGATAAAGAGTTCTCCTGAGGAGTAGGTCTTTTGTAGGAAGAGTAGTTTCCGTTGTCGCCAAAGGCAAACTAGCACTGAGTCAGCTCTCCGCTGTTGGATTCTGTCCGGTATGCGTCCACTGTAAAAATAATCCAACAGTTCTCTGATGGCTCTGCTCTCTGATTGTAGTTTCAGCCAGAGCTCCTTCTCAACTGGAGGTGAGGGGGTCACAAGTCTGCAGAAAACAAGTGACTTTAGAGGTTGGACACCTAATGTGTAAGACCTCCTGCCGGGCAAATAAGGAGTAGAATATTGGCATTTCCAAATCTTCCCACTGATCATCGGTAGAAATTGGTCCTTTCTGGGCAGGTAGCCTAGACAAAACGTCGGCATTGTTATTTAGATTTCCCAGTCATGTACTTAATGGTGAAGTTGAAGTTCGCCAGTCTAGAAGCCAATCTTTGTTCTAGAGCTCCCAGACGTGCAGTGTTCAAGTGAGCTAGCGGATTATTGTCGGTGTAGATCATGAAAGGTGTAGCAGCTAGGTAGTCATTGAATTTCTCAGTTACAGCCCAGACCAAGGCTAGAAACTCCAGTTTGAACGAGCTGTAGTTATGGTCATTCCGCTCTGGCTCTCGTAAAGATCTGCTGGCATAGGAATTTACTCTTTCAGTTCCAGCTTCGGTCTGAGATAGTACAGCTCACAAACCTTTCTTACTTGCATCAATATAGAGGCAAAATGGTAGGCTGTAGTCAGGGTAACCCATGACTGGAGGTTCTGTAAGTTTTTCTTTCAACAGTCGGAAAGCAGCTTCTCTCTCTTTATTCCACTCCACCGGTATTTTGGAATTCTGACAGGGTAACCTTTCACAAGCTCCTGGATATGTTCCGCAATCTGAGCGAAGTGCAGGATAAACCTTCGATAGTAACTTGCAAATCCGAGGAAGCTCTTAACCTCTTTGACTGTTTTAGGGGCTGGCCAGCTTTGTACTGAAGCTATCTTGTTGGGGTCCAGTCTCACGCCTTCCGCACTCACAACATGTCGCAGATATTTCACTTGGGGCTTCAGCAAGTGACACTTTGAAGGTTTCACTTTCAGTCCATGTTGGGTCAAAGTCTGGAAAACTTCCGCCAAGTGCTGTAAATGCTCTTCGTAGGTCTTAGAGTAGATGATCACATCATCCAGGTACAGCAACACGGTCTAAAAGTTTTTGTGTCCAAGACATCTTTCCATGAGTCTCTGGAATGTCCCAGGGGCGTTGCATAACCCGGATAGCATGTAGTTGAACTCAAACAAACCCATTGGGGTGACAAAAGCTGTTTTTTCTTTATCTTCTGGTAGCATGTGGAATTGCCAATAGCCACTAGTTAGATCCAGGGTTGAAAAGTAAGCAGCAGATCCCAGAGCTGCCAGGGATTCTTCAATTCATGGCAGGGGGTAGGCATCCTTGTGTGTAATGCTGTTGATCTTAAAGAGCTTCTACCACCAGAAATAGAAGAAGGATGGAACCATCCGTTTTTGCGTGGACTACTTTAAAGGGTTTCTACCATTAGAAATACTGTTATGTAGCTGACTGACATTAGCGATGCGCTAATGTCAGCACTACATAACAGTATGTTTGTAACATTTGCGCATGTGCCGAACACATAAGTGAACGGCGCAAGCACGGGATTTCGTCAACGATGCGGTCGACCGTGGCATCAATCAAGAGGAGCTGGGCGGGCAGAACAGGTGACCTGGGCGTGATAAAGCGTGAATGGACTGAGCCTCTAGGTGCTGATTTTATGCCCACATAGCACCTAGAGGCTCATTAGCATATTATAAAAGTGCTTATTTTACAAAAATGGCTGCAGTGCCAAATGTTAGAAACATACTGTTATGTAGTGCTGACATTAGCGCATCGCTAATGTCAGTCAGCTACATAACAGTATTTCTAATGGTAGAAACCCTTTAAAGTAGTCCACGCAAAAACGGATGGTTCCATCCTTCTTCTTTAACAGGACTAAGGGGGCAGCCCAGGGGCTGTGACTATCCTGGATGACATTAGCTGTCTTCATATCCTGCACCATCTTCTTCACCTGCTGGTACATGGCAGGAGGGACTGGTCGTTATCTCTCTTTGATTGGAGGATGAGTGCTGGTTGGAATGGTGTGCTGTATTAAGCGAGTCTGAACATAGTCCAGCACACCATTGATCTGTTCGGCAGAGGTTGTGGTATCGCCAATGTGTAGTTCGGCCCACCAGGGCTGTTCCAGCGGGTCTTTGGCTTCCTCCACTGTTTGGAGTGATTGTTGGGCCGTAGCAGTAGGGTAATCCAGGATATCCTGCTGTCAGATGTGATATAGACAGGCCACTGGGTAGTGCATTTTTTCAATTTCACAGCTATATCACCCAGATTGACTAAGCATATGGGTACCTTTCCTTGGGACACGGTGACCACGCTCCTGGTGACTAGTACAAGGGGATGTTTCTGAAGCTGTATTGGTTCCACAAGGGCCTTATAATCTTGACTTTGGATACCGATGCAAGCCTTGCACCATATCAGAGTCTTTGCTCCAGGCTGGAGTTTCATAGAGTGAGCATCTTTGATGCGGACATGGCAGATTTCGCCCCGTTGATTGCTGAATTTTTGTTGGGCGGCTAGCACTTAAATGGTCTGGTATATAACCCATTGAGTTGCATGGGGTATAGTCCGTAGAGTTTTCTTTAAAGGGAGTCTGTCACCTCCATATGGCCATATACAGTGCTTACATGGCTCTGTAGCACACCTATACAGGATTGTAACTGTGCAGTACGCACCCTGCAGGGTGAGCAATGGTGAGGTCACAGGAGTAGTTACTAACCGAGGGTGTTTTTAGTACTCACAGTTTTTATATATATATACCTTGGGCAGGCATACAGCAGTGATGGAGAGGCTGGCACAGGAATCCTCTGGGGCACTCTCTGTATATAGGGACCAGGCCGGATGGTAGGTGAGGTGCCCTGGGTGTTGCAGGTTTAATGTGCCGGTGGCAAGATCCCTTTAAGATCATGACGCCAGTGACGGTAATGGTGGCACACCGATTTGTTGTAGAAATAATTGAGGAACACAAGTTGCAGTGAACCAAAACTTCCTTTTACTGAAACAGTTCAACTATTTACAGTCTTTGGTTAGTTCCTCATGTAAAAAGGCGGAGTACAGGCAGGCTTCATATAAAACGGCAGGCAAAGTCTTTGCAAGATACTCAGAGGGCATAAACACTTACAGATCAGGCTGCACTTTTCCTCAGATCCTGTCTGCTTACTCCAAGGCCCGTATGCCCTATTGCTGGCTTTATCCTTGGGAAGGGACACCTTCCTCTGGTATATGTCTCCTTGCTTTAGAAATATCCTTCTGCCCTTCAGCTCTCTGTTTGGCTGGAAAATTGGCTCTGCCCTGTACTTTTAAAGGAACTTGGTTTCTCAGGAGGCAAACTCTTCTCCTGGTGGCAAGCTAGGAGCCTGGGCTATCTAGCTGCATGTCAGAAGCTGCTCCTCAGCTCTCCTCTGGCTAAAGTCCACACTGACTCCTGACTACACACCTCTCCCTGAACAGGATCTGACTATATATACACTAGGGGGTTCCCTAGCTCCCTCTACTGTCTAGGAGGAGGAACTACACCCTAACAGGCCTGATACACAGATAACAGGAAAAATACACATAAAAACGTTATATAAAATACAGTGATCCTGTCCCACAGAAGGAGGGGAACAGCGTGGCCCAATTGACCCTTGTGTAGTGCCCACATTTACCTAGTGGGACACTACAACTGTACCTTTGTTCTTTTCTTTAGACTTGCACAAGCAGGACAAATGAAGTTTAATTCATATGCAAATGAGCACTCGCAAGTGCCAAGGTGTTCAGTGTGTAAGTGCCCAGGCTGCTCTGCCTTCTTTTCACTTTACTCCTCCCCAGTCTCTGTCTTTGCCCACCCTCCAAGTCTCTTGCCTCATCGATAAGGCAAATAAAGAGGCTGGGGAGGTGTAAATTGAAAAGAAGGCAGAGCAGCCTGGGCACCTACACACTGAACTCCTCCCCTGGGCACTTGCGGGTGCTCATTTGCATATGAATTAAACTTAGTTTTTTTCTGCTGGTGCAAGTCTAAAGAAAAGGACAAAGGCACCGTTACAATCCTGTATAGGTGTGTTACAGAGCCATGTAAGCACTATATATGGCCATATGGAGGTGACAGACTCCCTTTAAGGCCTTCAGCACTTCAGGGTAACAGTTGCCAAGTACATTGGGGCCCACAGGGCAATTGTCATTTTCTGGAACCTGAATCACGACTACCCCTTGGCATGGGAGTTTGGTATCTTCAATCTGTATGGTAGGTTCCCAATAGCCTAGTATAGGCACTGGTTTGCCATTGGTGGCTATGATGCAGAGCCAGAATTCAGGAGGTTGCATCAGCTGGGCTCCGTTTCGGCATGTGTCAAATGCTGCTTGGTGGATGGTAGTTACTTGAGATCCGGTATCAATTAGAGCAGGAAACTTCACTCCGTTGATGTCAACTTCAACCACGGGGCGGGCGCCCACATACCTAGGCATAAAGGCTGGATCTTTGGGACCTAGTATTATTCCTCCTAAGGGGCGGTCCTTGACCTCAGGGGATACCCATTTAACTGACGGCAGTCCTTTTCAGTGTGTCCATACCTCTGACAGTGCATGCATCGCTGTCTCCTAATGTTTTGATAACCGCGGTCTGACAATCTACCGATCGGCTAGCGCCGATAATCTTGTGGACCGGGTGTAGGCCGGTCTCTGTTTGCAGAAGTCCCTTTCCCCACCTTGGGTTGCTGTTCAAGTCGCTCTAGCTGTTTCTTCATCCTTTCCATATTCTCAGCTAAGAGGGAGACTTGAGCGGTCAGAGCTGCTACGGCATCTGGAACGGGTGCCTGAGCCCTATGTTCATCTATTTGACTGTGAGTAGCAGGCCGTAGTGTGGGCCCTGCCCTCTTGTTTTCAGGAGGTTCAGCTTGGTGACTTTCCCCTAGGATGCCAATAGCAAGTTCCTTAAAGTCCAAGAAAGGGGTATCTGGATGCTGAGCTGACAGCATCTTCAGCTGACTTTTGAGGGATTTGTCAAGGACACCTTCAATAAACTGTTCCCTGAGGGTTTGATCTTGTCCCTCAGCTTCACGGGGATCAATCTGGATAACAGCCCGCAGGGCTTCCTGTATGGACAGGGCAATGTCTCTAAAGGTCTCCTTTGACTGCTGCCGCTTTCCAAAGAAGCACATTTTAAATTCAGTGGCGGTTCTAGTCTCAAAGGTGGTACTGAGTCGGTCTAGGATCTATTCAGCGGTTTTCCGCTCTGGCCGGGGACAGGACTTGACCTCCCGAAGCGCAGCTCCCTGTAACTGGCCAATGAGGATTTCCACTTTCTGATCCTGTGATACTGGATATAACTTAAACGTGGCTAGCATTTTTTCATGGAATTCCCTGAGTGAATGGGGTTCTCCTGAGTAACTTGGGAGCCAGCGTGCCCCAAAATAGAATGGCATAGTAAGAGGCATGATGCTGGTGGCGGCCGCAGCTGCTGGTGGATTGCTGCAGTCCAAGTGGGTGCTATCTTTATTGTCAGACATGGCCCTTGATACCCAGTATCAGATTAGAGGAATCAGTACTGGCTACAATGCAATTTAGATGCAGGTTGCTATGGGCGACTGCAATAGAATTGGTTCATGGCTCCTATAAGAGCCGCTGCAACTGCTCAATTTCGGGGAGTATGGTGCTCTGGTAGACAGATTATAACTCTTAACAGTCTTTAGCAAGGTTATTTGCACAGTAGTACTCATTCATATCCAGGAGCTGGTGCTTCTCCAACATTCAATGCAGAAAATACTATTTTCCATTTTTTAAGATGGCCACCGCTTCACTTCCTGTATGGGCAGCGATTTCTCTGTCCTACTGGGAACTTGTATTCAGCACATTTTTTTCCTGCTGCTGTAGGAATGCTTCCTCTGTGGAGGCAGGCTGCTTGGTTTACTTCTCTCCCAATCATCCAGCATCCTTATCAAAACCATGGACATTCCAGATGCCACCCCACTTGAATGTGCCCCATCTAGGAACAGGGGTAATTGACCAAGACCAGGAGTTTCAGTGTTCTCTAGCTCCTCATTGGTTCTTCTTTGTTCTTGTCAGGGTAGAATCTTCACTAGGGTCCTTCATGGCGCCTACACATCTCCAATGGACCGATGGATATGTTGCTCCTTCTCAGACTGCAACCCCTGACCATCAAGTTTAACGTCAGCTCGAACTCCGCCTGCTCTGGGCACTCTCTGGACACATGACCGTACTGCCAACAAGCCCATCCACGAGGCTCTCCCTCCTGGGTCATCCTGCGTGAAGTAGCCTGAAGTGTTGGGGACATTTCCGAGGACCAGGGTGATCCTGCCTTCATCTGGGACACTTCCAACCAAAGTTCTCTCAATTCTGTCCACAGGGCCTGGACCAGATCCATTAAAGACTCAAATTCTTCAGACCCCGGCCGATGCCTTGTAACGTGCTCACTACTCTTGCCACCACAGGTACGTGCTCTTCCTTCCTCTCAACGGCAGCTTGGTAGACACTGTAGAATGTCATGTTGGCTACTGTCCAGGTCATCTCTTGCAGCTTGTCCTGTAGGAACTTGTTGTAAAGCCCCACTATGAACTGGTCTCTTAGTAGCTCGTCCACCTCCCATAAAGCTCCCATGGCCTCTGGGTCCCGCCGCTGTATCTCATTAAGCGTCTCCTGTATGACATTGGAGTACTCCATCAGGGTTTCGCCCTCTCGCTGTGGTCGGTTGGAGTAGTGAGCCCGCAACTGCACTACTTTGGCACCCCTCCTTGGGCTCTCTCTAATAGGGAGAATATCTTCTCTAGCGTGTCTCTCTCGGGTTCGGGCCTCACCATCATGGTCCATGTGACGTCACCCTCTAGAGCACCCAATGCAACTTTGGCTCGCAGCTCGGGGGTCAAGTTACACATTTTAACCGCACTTCGCACCCTCTCAGTCCAGTCCTGCAACGTCATGTTTCTAACGTCATACTTTGGCAGATGATGCAGCAGCACCCCTACGGGGATGTATCCTACTGAGGTGAGCATGGCGTTGGGGGAAAGCTGGCCTTGCACTGGTGCACCCTGAACTGGGTCATGATCCGGTGCCACTGGCGCCAGGGGAAGGTCTCCCACCACGTTCCCGTACATAATATTCGCTGTATTCTGCCGACTACGTCAAGTTGTAAGACCGTGAACCGGGGAGGCTCCCCAGGATACAGCGAAGTCACAGACGAAAGCGACACAGACACCGGCTTTTGTAAACAAAATTTTCTTTACTGAAACACAGAAATATCACCTGCAGCTCTAAAATACAGCTAGCATGAAACAACGTTACATACATTCAGCCTGCAGCTGAGACCCCTGTGCTGCACAGCAAGATGCCCCCTGGTGGATACCGAGGCAGTTTGTCGTAATTTGCCTACTGGCAGACCCAACTAGGACCTGTTATTACCCTTTGCAGAACGCAAACAATTGTATGTATGCTTAATTCGGGGCCCTGGGGTCATCTGCGGTACAGCACAGCAGCTTACAAAGTTATTATTTCTAAGCAATAATTCCCCCTTATAGAACCGATATAACAACACATACTTAAATATTACTTCCTGAACAAAGACACTAAACAGGTTTGTAGTCATGGGAGGTTTTTCTGAGTATGCAATGTCTCTTTAAATAACAGAGTCCTTGTGCAGACGATAGCAACACTTTTGGCCTGATATACTGCAATAACCTTAACTGACTAGCTACAGGCTTAAACTCAGTCTCTTATACTTCAGGCGCCACTCTTACAATGTGATGCGTGCACGATTTTACTGACCCCGGTATGTTTCTCATCCAATGAGGTTGTTAACATAGGAAGCAGCAAGTCTCTGTAGCACACATGCGGCCCTGCAGAGAAGATCACACTTTGTTCCAAAGCTCCTGACAGCCTTCCTGGAAACAATACTTTTTCTCTGGACAGTATCTGGATACAGGACAGTAATAGGGCACTTTCAGCTGCCAGTCAAGCCACCGCAGGACACTTTGACACCTGGATGGTTCTGGATGCTGATCTCACACAGTCCTGTTGAATTCCTTCTTACATGGAGGCAGCTGTCCTAGGTTGCTAATATAGCTTATATGTTTATGCAGCTGGACCTGCCAATAACCTTAATACAGTTCCTATGTTTATGTGTTAGAGACAAAAGCAGAGTTATTTACAGTGACTTCATGTTTTGGATGTCATGTAATAGTCATATTTTGTGTTCACAGAAGCAGAAAAGATAATATGGGTTTAAGATTCATTATGTAATGTAAAGTAAGCTCAATGACACAACAGAAAGCATAGAGTTAATCTGTTGTTTCTGGGCAGGAGTATAGACCAATCACAGCCAGCCTCTCACAAAGCAAGAGTTTTCACCAACCACAGCCAGCCTCACACACAGCCTGTGTGGGGAATTCCCCTAGCAGGAGCTGCTAGAATCATTCTACACCAGAGGAGAGGAGCTGAACAGACATTCACTGCACTGAATGCTGTGTTTTATGGAAGCCAAAATAGGTATTTAGAACAGTTATATAATGTTTCTACTGTGAATATAGTGATTAGAACTGTATACTGAACTAGTTATATGTGTGTTTACTTATAGTTCCACCAAATTGAAAGCTACAATTGCAAACTACAAATACCATACAAACAATTGAAACCATACAAATTCCATATTGCAATCCAAATTGCATACAACCATACCAGATAATACTCAACCAATCTGTAAATAGTTACTGCTAACTGCATGCTGCAAACTGCAAACCAATTAGAGCAAGCAGAACTATTAATTAGATTTCAGATATACCTCTCAGAGAGATCATAAAGTGCTTAAATAATTTAAAGTGAGAGTACAGATTCTGAAGATAGAAATATATCCAGCATTTTATGTTGAATGACAAGATTGAACAGTTGAACCACCTTCTTATGCATACCGCCATTTTGTGATATATTTTCAACACGTGTTATATACATGGACTATCTGCTGCAGAGGCGGCAGTGTTATATATGATAAAAAGTTGAAGTTAATAAAGTTATTTCAAGCATTTGGTAAGCTAATTAAACCTACTGCTTCCATAGAACGGTGCTACAGGAATTACAGAGTAATAGACAGTCTGGTTAGACTAAAATGTCAGAGATATCAAAATTCTTCTAATGCCACAGCGCAAAAGGCACTTCATAGTGCTGCGCCTGCTACATCCTGGTCCTTCTCTGCAGCTTTTTAACCACACCTCTCATGCATATTGTAATCTGAGCAGAGAGTAAGCTGTGTGGGGAAACAGCGGCATCTAGTGGTTAAAGAGCAGAATGACAGTGCTAATAAATCAAAATGCAGATACACAGTACTCAGACAATGGTGACTGTTTATCAACCTCACACATAACAATTATTTGAAAGTTACCAAATGTTGTATTATATGCAAATTTCAACAGTGGGCTTGTGCTCCGGATGTTTTTAGACCCTAGCAACGCCCCTGGTCCAGGTACTTTTAGGTTCCTCCTGGTCACTGGTGCTTGTGAAGTCCATTGGCTAATTTAGCTCTAACTTCTACTAGACTTTCTCTATATTCAGACATAGACTCACTGGTCTGTGCTGTGCTGCTGTAATGCTGTTTTCTATACTATCTTAGCCTGGCCAGAGCCAAGGGGATAAAATAGCAGCTACATTGTGGACCAGGCCTGTTCTGCTCCTCCATTAACTTCCTACCTTCTCCTCTGTTCTCCTCTCAACAACCAACAACCAACTAGTGCTGATCATGAATATTCAAATTGCGAATTTTAATCGCCAATATCGGCACTTCGAGAATTTGCGAATAGTTAGAATATCGCAAAATATATTCGTAATCGCGAATATTAGATTTTTTTAAAATACCAGTTCATGCAAATTTTTATTCAAGAAAATGATGCCTGGAGATCATGAATTCGCAAATTCTCGATTATATGGCGAATATTCGCCCAAATATTCGCAAAATATCACGAATTTGAATATTGCCCCTGCCGCTCATCACTATAACCAACCAACTAACTAATTAGCAAACCCCAGGCTATATATATATATATATATATATATACATATATATATACAAACCGGATTCCAAAAAAGTTGAAACACTATACAAATCGTGAATAAAAACTGAATGCAATGATGTGGAGATGGCAAATGTCAATATTTTATTTGTAATAGAACGTAGATGACAGATCAAACGTTTAATCCCAGTAAATGTATCATTTTAAAAGAAAAATACGTTGATTCAAAATTTCACGGTGTCAACAAATCCCAAAAAAGTTCGGACAAGTAGCAATAAGAGGCTGGAAAAAGTAAATTTGAGCATAACGAAGAGCTGGAAGACCAATTAACACTAATTAGGTCAATTGGCAACATGATTGGGTATAAAAAGAGCTTCTCAGAGTGCAGTGTCTCTCAGAAGCCAAGATTGGTATAGGATCACCAATTCCCACAATGTTGCACAGAAAGATATCAGAAAGGTGTTACCCAGCGAAAAATTGCAAAGACTTTGCATCTATCATCATCAACTGTGCATAACATCATCCGAAGATTCTGAGAATCTGGAACAATCTCTGTGCGTAAGGGTCAAGGCCATAAAACCATACTGGATGCCCGTGATCTCCGGGCCCTTAAATGACACTGCACCACAAACAGGAATGCTACTGTAAAGGAAATCACAGAATGGGCTCAGGAATACTTCCAGAAACCATTGTCAGTGAACACAATCCACCGTGGCATCCGCCGTTGCCAGCTGAAACTCTACAGTGCAAAGAAGAAGCCATTTCTAAGCAAGATCGACAAGCTCAGGCGTTTTCACTGGGCCAGGGATCATTTAAAATGGAGTGTGGCAAAATGGAAGACTGTTCTGTGGTAGGACGAGTCACGATTCAAAGTTCTTTTTGGAAATCTGGGACGCCATGTCATCCGGACCAAAGAGGACAAGGACAACCCAAGTTGTTATCAACGCTCAGTTCAGAAGCCTGCATCTCTGATGGTATGGGGTTGCATGAGTGCGTGTGGCATGGGCAGCTCGCATGTCTGGAAAGGCACCATCAATGCAGAAAAATATATTCAGGTTCTAGAACAACATCTGCTCCCATCCAGACGTCATCTCTTTCAGGGAAGACCCTGCATTTTTCAACAAGATAATGCCAGACCACATTCTGCATCAATCACAACATCATGGCTGCGTAGGAGAAGGATCCGGGGACTGAAATGGCCGGTCTGCAGTCCAGATCTTTCACCTATAGAGAACATTTGGCGCATCATAAAGAGGAAGGTGCAACAAAGAAGGCCCAAGACGATTGAACAGTTAGAGGCCTGTATTAGACAAGAATGGGAGAGCATTCCTATTTCTAAACTTGAAAAACTGGTCTCCTCGGTCCCCAGACATCTGTTGAGTGTTGTAAGAAGAGGGGGAGATGCCACACAGTGGTGAAAATAGCCTTGTCCCAACTTTTTGGGGATTTGTTGATACCATGAAATTCTGATTCAACATATTTTTCCATTAAAATGGTACATTTTCTTAGTCTAAACTTTTGCTCCGTGATTTATGTTCTATTCTGAATAAAATATTAGAAGTTGGCACCTCCACATCATTGCATTCAATATTTATTCACGATTTGTATAGTGTCCCAACTTTTTTGGAATCCGGTTTGTGTATATATATATATATACACAAATAAATTAAATGACACTGCCAGCCCGGTAAAGGGAATTATAAATACATTACATCCATATGCAAAAGTTCAAAGTGTCCATGAATATCACTGAGTGGGACACTGCAGAGGCCAAAGCTTAACCCCTTAAGGACACAGCCTTTTTACACCTTAGGACCAGGCCATTTTTTGCAAATCTGACCAGAGTCAATTTAAGTGCTGATAACTTTAAAACGCTTTGACTTATCCAGGCCATTCTGAGATTGTTTTTTCGTAACATATTGTACTTCATGACACTGGTAAAATGAAGTCAAAAAAATTATTTTTTTTGCACCAAAAAATACCTAATTTAACCAAAATTTGGAAAAATTAGCAAATTTCAAAGTTCCAGTTTCTCTACTTCTGTAATACATAGTAATACCCCCAAAAATTGTGATGACTTTACATTCCCCATATGTCTACTTCATGTTTGAATTATTTTGGGAATGATATTTTATTTTTTGGGGATGTTATAAGGCTTAGAAGTTTAGAAGCAAATCTTGAAATTTTTCAGAAATTTACAAAAACTAAATTTTTAGGGACCAGTTCAGGTCTCAAGTCACTTTGCGAGGCTTACATAATAGAAACCACCCAAAAATGACCCCATCTAAGAAACTACACCCCTCAAGGTATTCAAAACTGATTTTGAATACGTTGTTAACCCTTTAGGTGTTGCACAAGAGTTATTGGCAAATGGGGAGGAAATTTGAGAATTTTATTTTTTTGTCTAATTTTTCATTTTAACCCATTTTTTCCACTAACAAAGCAAGGGTTAACAGCCAAACAAGACTGTATCTTTATTGCCCTGACTCTGCCGTTTACAGAAACACCCAATATGTGGCCGTAAACTACTGTACGGCCACACAGCGGGGCGTAGAGTGAAAGGTGCGCCGTTTGGTTTTTGGAAGGCTGATTTTTATGGACTGGTTTATTTACACCATGTCCCATTTGAAGCCCCCTGATGCACCCCTAGAGGAGAAACTCCCTAAAAGTGACCCCATCTAAGAAACTACACCCCTCAAGGTATTCAAAACTGATTTTATATACGTCGTTAACCCTTTAGGTGTTGCACAAGATTTATTGGCAAATGGCGATGAAATTTGAGAATTTCATTTTTTTTGCCTAATTTTCCATTTTAACCCATTTTTTCCACTAACAAAGCAAGGGTTAACAGCCAAACAAGACTGTATCTTTATTGCCCTGACTCTGCTGTTTACAGAAACACCCCATATGTGGTCGTAAACTACTGTACGGCCACACAGCGGGGCGTAGAGGGAAAGGTGCGCCGTTTGTTTTTTGGAGGGATGATTTTTTATGGACCGGTTTTTTTACACCAAGTCCCATTTGAAGCCCCCTGATGCACCCCCAGATTATAAACTCCATAAAAGTGACCCCATCTAAGAAAATGTTGAATAAGCCACGGCACTCCAGAGGGATTCCAATCAATTTCTTTATTACACCTTGTGTAGCAACGTTTCAACCTAATGGTCTTTGTCAAGCTCCCATTACACAAATGACACAGTGAACATTAAATACAGTCCCCTGACTCCGCATTGGTTGCTGCTGAGCCCTACCCATTAACCCCCTCATTACTTCTTACAGACATTTACATATTACATATTGCCCACTCCATGATCCCTAATAACATACTTTCATCCTTTGTTTCCTTACTTTACCATGCTGCAGGAGACGCCGTCCCATCCTCCTCACTACTGGTGCATATCGATGTTCTCATATTACAACACGAGGCTTCCGCGTCTCTGTGTATAATCTGCGCATGCGCGAAAATTCTGCGCATGCGCGAAAATTCTGCGCATGCGCGAAAATTCTTCCGCCCTTTTCTGCGCATTTCCATCAGATCATGCCCCACTTCCTGGTCATGTGATCTCGTCGCTCCAGAAGCGCGCTATCACAAGATCATACTCCGTTCCATTCAAACTCTAATCCAAATGCCATCAGATGCCAAAGATCCATGTTGCTGTATATTTTTAACATAGTCATATAAGATTATTGATGAGGCCCCCAATTACACGGTGCGGGCTGTCTGGTACACACCACACTCTAATCGACATTCAGTCTGGACATTAGTTATGCCATTCTAATTCTTTACTTGTCTTATGGAGGCTGCCACTATCTGGACCACCAATACATTAATTAAATTTCTATTATTTTACCCTATCTTCAGAGTGACTATCATGGTGTTTCAGAGGCTATACACGTAGGTTTGCCACCATTCATTCAATGACTGGTGTATAGGGTAAGCGTTCATGGGGTGATTAACCCTCAGTACGCCAGCCCATCCAGTCTCATACTATCATTCATTCTATATGGGAGTTTCAGCGGGGGAATGTAGGGCTACCCCCCATTTAGGGAGCCGTCCACATTCCCTCACATTCTCCCTAAAGGATTTTTTTATGGCAAAAACCTATTCTTTCTAGATTTACCTCCAGTACCATTTCACTCGATTATTAGAAAGGAGTTCTCAATGTGAAATATCACACAAGTGGACCCTTTTAGTAGCAGTCTCCATATACTATAGATTTTACTCAAAGGTTATATCATATGTGGTGCAAACCTTGACAGCCCCACATCGTCATTAAAGGGTCTATAGGACTTGTTCCCCTTTTAGCCTATCAGTCATGGGTCCTTCACACACAAGGGCATCGTGAAGATAAGAAGACGGTTCTCCCACAGCATGTATATCCAAGCAAAACTATAGACAAGAGGAAAACAGAGGATTTCTTTAGATAAACTATCTTCATAAAAATGGAGATATGGGCATACACAGGAGTTTAGATATATTCATATATACATATGTATTAAAAACTGGCTTCTTAGCCTGGTATTTGAAACACATTTACACACAACCCGATCGGGAGTTAGAAGAGGGAACCCACCTTAAATTCCCTATTAAGGCCCTTAGGCTCCAATGTCTCCAACTCGTGGATCCATCTTAACTCTTTTGTTTTAGCAGCTTCTCCCTATCTCCACCTCTCCTTAAAGTCGGGACATTATCAATAATCCTAAATCTCAATTGAGAGACATTATGCCTATATTTCCAAAAGTGTTCAGGCACTGGTAATTCTGTTTCATCATCGCTTCCTTGATTTTGCTGATTTCTTTCTTTTTCTTTTTTAGCTAATAGCTTACGTATCGTGTACCGATGTTGGTTAATTCTGTTTTTACAGGGTTGTGTCGTCTCTCCTATATATAGAAGACCACACGGGCATTGTAGGCTATAAATAGCAAAATCTGTATTGCATGTATAGTGCCCTTTAATATCATATTTCTTCCCCGTTTGAGGGTGGCAGAAGGCGTCACCCTTGATCAGGCTGCCGCAATTGCAGCAACCTAAGCAAGGGTAACAACCCCTTCTACCAGCCTCCTTTTTCTTGATTTTAACATCAGCTGATGTCAGGCTATCCTTGAGATTTCTGGGCCTCTTATATGACATCAGTGGGGGGGATTGAAATTCAATGACCCTAGGGAATGACTGCGTCAGTATGTGCCAGTTATGCCTCAGTATGCCTGAGATGCGATTGCTCATTTTACTATAGGTGGATACAAATGGGATCCTATTTATTTTTGGCTCTTCCTTTTTTATTATGTTAGTTAGTAGTTGCTGTCGGTTACTGTTCCTGGCTTTTTCTAGGTGTCTATCTATTAATTTTTTAGGGTATTTCCTATCCCTAAATCTTTGTCCCATTTTTTTCAATCTGTCATCTACTAAACTCTCTTCTGACACTATTCTTCTTGCTCGTAAAAACTGGCTAATCGGTAGAGATTCTACTGACTTCCTAGGGTGAGCACTATCATAGCATTACATGCTATTCCTGTCCGTTGGCTTAATAAAGAGATCGGTTTCCAATTTACCATCTCTTACATAAACCAACGTATCCAGGAATTGTAAACATTCCGCCGAGTATACTTTTGTAAATCTCAATTGGTCGTGAATTTGATTAATACAATCGTGAAATTCCTGTAATTTTTCTTCCGTACCGTTCCATATAAGGAAAATATCGTCTATATACCGCATCCACCCCCTCACATTACTGTAGAGGGTGGATGGGTATATAGACGTCTCCTCTATTTTTGACATGTATATATTCGCATATGTCGGGGCCACGTTGGACCCCATCGCGGTGCCCCGACATTGCTCATAAAACATATCATCAAACAAAAAATAATTATGATACAGTAGAATTTCAAGTAGGGAGATTAAAAATGATTTGGTGTCAGACCCATAATCTGACCTCTCTAGGGCCCATTTAACTGCCTCCAATCCCAGTTCATGATCGATACTGGTGTAGAGGCTGGTTACATCGAATGAAACCAAAAAGTCTCCCTCTTGAAATTCCAGTGCATCAATTTTTAACAGAAAATCCGTAGTATCCTTCACGTAGGATTTGGCTTCCATTGCATAACATCTTAAGATTTTATCTAGAAAAGTTGCAGCATTGGAGAAGACTGACCCCATGCCGGACACAATGGGGCGTCCTGGCGGGTCTTTCAACCCTTTGTGTATCTTCGGGAGGACATATAAGAGAGGAGTCACCGGGTTCTGTGGCACGAGATAAGTATGCAAATTGGTATCGATTAGGTCATTCGCAAAAGCACTATCTGCCAATAGCCTGATCTTGCGTATAATGATCCATTTTGGATCACTATTTAGAGGTTTATATACCTCTTTGTCATTAACTTGTCTCATCACCTCCATTTTATACTTATCCGTGTCCATCACCACGGTGGCTCCTCCCTTATCCGCCCTTTTAATTGTAATTTCCCTCCTATTTTTTAGGGATTTTAATGCTGCTTTCTCTCCCCTTGTCAGATTGGTGACATTTGGATATACCTTTGATCTCTTTAATTTTTCTATCTCCAGTCTGACAAGGGAGACAAAGGTCTCAATAGCTTTATTATATATGGGCGGTTGAAAGTCGCTTTTAAGGAAAAGGCCCACACTCTTCAACGACAGGACCTCCTTCTGTATTTCTTTATCACCTGTAGGCGCCATTTCACTGAAGTGCACCCTCAGTTTGATACGCCTGAAGAAATTATGCAGGTCCATTTCAACTTGGAACCAGTCAATCTCAGTCTCTGGACTGAAAGTTAGTCCCCTATTCAAAAGCAACATTTCATCTCTAGATAGTTCACAAGAGGAAATATTTACCACTAGAGTATTATCAACTTCTTCATTCATTTCCTGGTGAATCTGGAGCCCGTCGGTGGCCTTTTCGATCGTGTGACTCTCACTCCTTCCTCTCCCTTGTCCCCGGCGCCGGCATTTACGTCCCCCTCTCCGTGTGCTTCTCTTGTTCTCTCTCCTAAAAAAGCTTCACTCTGTTCTCCAGAAGACTCTGTATCTGTCAAGTTCCCACGATTAGGTCTTGATATTTGTGTCTTGGATTTTCTTTGAGACCTTGGATTTCTGTTCCTATTTGTTATTATTGTTTTATAGATACTTCCTTTACTATAGTCGTCTTGGTCCCTACTCCACTTTTGTCTCTTTGTTGTCTCGATATTATCTCGGTACTTCCTTAGATCTTGTTCCATCCGTTCTTTTACTGTTTGAAATTCCTGTTCGGTTTGTAGAGATTGTAGTTGTCGTTCATGCTCTATTATTCTTACTTGTATTTTTAACAGTTCTTGTTGTAAAAAGTCCATATTTAATAACATCATGTCCATGGAAAATCTATCCGCTAAAAAGGCGAATTTAGTCAGGAACTCTGGGTTGTTAGGAAACAGAATTGGTCTCAAATGCGTCCTTAGTCCTCTCGGTATGCGTTCAGCCTTATAATACTCCCTTAGTGTGGACAGGTGAAGTTCGGTATTAATAAGCAGTTTTTTTTCCATTTCATATTTACGTTTAATCAGATCCACTGTGGGTTTGTTCAGGAACGCTCCCTCATCATCACTCCCGCTCAGAATGTGCGAAATCTGTTCACTGGTATAGAGTAGACTTTTTGGTGTATCCATTTTTCTCCTCCCACGGTCTCCAGCATAGATATCAAAAAGGCTATGCTAGGTGAGTGTGCATGTCCTCAGACCTTCATTAGCACAAATAGAAAAATAGGCCAGCACTACTCACTATTATATAGCAGATCCAATACGTGGTGGTGCCTGTAGCATTAAATCCTGGTCCTGGGATTTCCGTAGTAGACAATGTTGAATAAGCCACGGCACTCCAGAGGGATTCCAATCAATTTCTTTATTACACCTTGTGTAGCAACGTTTCAACCTAATGGTCTTTGTCAAGCTCCCATTACACAAATGACACAGTGAACATTAAATACAGTCCCCTGACTCCGCATTGGTTGCTGCTGAGCCCTACCCATTAACCCCCTCATTACTTCTTACAGACATTTACATATTACATATTGCCCACTCCATGATCCCTAATAACATACTTTCATCCTTTGCTTCCCTTACTTTACCATGCTGCAGGAGACGCCGTCCCATCCTCCTCACTACTGGTGCATATCGATGTTCTCACATTACAACACGAGGCTTCCGCGTCTCTGTGTATAATCTGCGCATGCGCGAAAATTCTGCGCATGCGCGAAAATTCTGCGCATGCGCGAAAATTCTTCCGCCCTTTTCTGCGCATTTCCATCAGATCATGCCCCACTTCCTGGTCATGTGATCTCGTCGCTCCAGAGCGCGCTATCACAAGATCATACTCCGTTCCATTCAAACTCTAATCTAAATGCCATCAGATGCCAAAGATCCATGTTACTGTATATTTTTAACATAGTCATATAAGATTATTGAATGAGGCCCCCAATTACACGGTGCGGGCTGTCTGGTACACACCACACTCTAATCGACATTCAGTCTGGACATTAGTTATGCCATTCTAATTCTTTACTTATCTTATGGAGGCTGCCACTATCTGGACCACCAATACATTTAATTAATTTCTATTATTTTACCCTATCTTCAGAGTGACTATCATGGTGTTTCAGAGGCTATACACGTAGGTTTGCCACCATTCATTCAGTGACTGGTGTATAGGGTAAGCGTTCATGGGGTGATTAACCCTCAGTACGCCAGCCCATCCAGTCTCATACTATCATTCATTCTATATGGGAGTTTCAGCGGGGGAATGTAGGGCTACCCCCCATTTAGGGAGCCGTCCACATTCCCTCACATTCTCCCTAAAGGATTTTTTATGGCAAAAACCTATTCTTTCTAGATTTACCTCCAGTACCATTTCACTCGATTATTAGAAAGGAGTTCTCAATGTGAAATATCACACAAGTGGACCCTTTTAGTAGCAGTCTCCATATACTATAGATTTTACTCAAAGGTTATATCATATGTGGTGCAAACCTTGACAGCCCCACATCGTCATTAAGGGTCTATAGGACTTGTTCCCCTTTTAGCCTATCAGTCATGGGTCCTTCACACACAAGGGCATCGTGAAGATAAGAAGACGGTTCTCCCACAGCATGTATATCCAAGCAAAACCTAAGACAAGAGGAAAACAGAGGATTTCTTTAGATAAACTATCTTCATAAAAATGGAGATATGGGCATACACAGGAGTTTAGATATATTCATATATACATATGTATTAAAACTGGCTTCTTAGCCTGGTATTTGAAACACATTTACACACAACCCGATCGGGAGTTAGAAGAGGGAACCCACCTTAAATTCCCTATTAAGGCCCTTAGGCTCCAATGTCTCCAACTCGTGGATCCATCTTAACTCTTTTCGTTTTAGCAGCTTCTCCCTATCTCCACCTCTCCTTAAAGTCGGGACATTATCAATAATCCTAAATCTCAATTGAGAGACATTATGCCTATATTTCCAAAAGTGTTCAGGCACTGGTAATTCTGTTTCATCATCGCTTCCTTGATTTTGCTGATTTCTTTCTTTTTCTTTTTTAGCTAATAGCTTACGTATCGTGTACCGATGTTGGTTAATTCTGTTTTTACAGGGTTGTGTCGTCTCTCCTATATATAGAAGACCACACGGGCATTGTAGGCTATAAATAGCAAAATCTGTATTGCATGTATAGTGCCCTTTAATATCATATTTCTTCCCCGTTTGAGGGTGGCAGAAGGCGTCACCCTTGATCAGGCTGCCGCAATTGCAGCAACCTAAGCAAGGGTAACAACCCCTTCTACCAGCCTCCTTTTTCTTGATTTTAACATCAGCTGATGTCAGGCTATCCTTGAGATTTCTGGGCCTCTTATATGACATCAGTGGGGGGGATTGAAATTCAATGACCCTAGGGAATGACTGCGTCAGTATGTGCCAGTTATGCCTCAGTATGCCTGAGATGCGATTGCTCATTTTACTATAGGTGGATACAAATGGGATCCTATTTATTTTTGGCTCTTCCTTTTTTATTATGTTAGTTAGTAGTTGCTGTCGGTTACTGTTCCTGGCTTTTTCTAGGTGTCTATCTATTAATTTTTTAGGGTATTTCCTATCCCTAAATCTTTGTCCCATTTTTTTCAATCTGTCATCTACTAAACTCTCTTCTGACACTATTCTTCTTGCTCGTAAAAACTGGCTAATCGGTAGAGATTCTACTGACTTCCTAGGGTGAGCACTATCATAGCATTACATGCTATTCCTGTCCGTTGGCTTAATAAAGAGATCGGTTTCCAATTTACCATCTCTTACATAAACCAACGTATCCAGGAATTGTAAACATTCCGCCGAGTATACTTTGTAAATCTCAATTGGTCGTGAATTTGATTAATACAATCGTGAAATTCCTGTAATTTTTCTTCCGTACCGTTCCATATAAGGAAAATATCGTCTATATACCGCATCCACCCCCTCACATTACTGTAGAGGGTGGATGGGTATATAGACGTCTCCTCTATTTTTGACATGTATATATTCGCATATGTCGGGGCCACGTTGGACCCCATCGCGGTGCCCCGACATTGCTCATAAAACATATCATCAAACAAAAAATAATTATGATACAGTAGAATTTCAAGTAGGGAGATTAAAAATGATTTGGTGTCAGACCCATAATCTGACCTCTCTAGGGCCCATTTAACTGCCTCCAATCCCAGTTCATGATCGATACTGGTGTAGAGGCTGGTTACATCGAATGAAACCAAAAAGTCTCCCTCTTGAAATTCCAGTGCATCAATTTTTAACAGAAAATCCGTAGTATCCTTCACGTAGGATTTGGCTTCCATTGCATAACATCTTAAGATTTTATCTAGAAAAGTTGCAGCATTGGAGAAGACTGACCCCATGCCGGACACAATGGGGCGTCCTGGCGGGTCTTTCAACCCTTTGTGTATCTTCGGGAGGACATATAAGAGAGGAGTCACCGGGTTCTGTGGCACGAGATAAGTATGCAAATTGGTATCGATTAGGTCATTCGCAAAAGCACTATCTGCCAATAGCCTGATCTTGCGTATAATGATCCATTTTGGATCACTATTTAGAGGTTTATATACCTCTTTGTCATTAACTTGTCTCATCACCTCCATTTTATACTTATCCGTGTCCATCACCACGGTGGCTCCTCCCTTATCCGCCCTTTTAATTGTAATTTCCCTCCTATTTTTTAGGGATTTTAATGCTGCTTTCTCTCCCCTTGTCAGATTGGTGACATTTGGATATACCTTTGATCTCTTTAATTTTTCTATCTCCAGTCTGACAAGGGAGACAAAGGTCTCAATAGCTTTATTATATATGGGCGGTTGAAAGTCGCTTTTAAGGAAAAGGCCCACACTCTTCAACGACAGGACCTCCTTCTGTATTTCTTTATCACCTGTAGGCGCCATTTCACTGAAGTGCACCCTCAGTTTGATACGCCTGAAGAAATTATGCAGGTCCATTTCAACTTGGAACCAGTCAATCTCAGTCTCTGGACTGAAAGTTAGTCCCCTATTCAAAAGCAACATTTCATCTCTAGATAGTTCACAAGAGGAAATATTTACCACTAGAGTATTATCAACTTCTTCATTCATTTCCTGGTGAATCTGGAGCCCGTCGGTGGCCTTTTCGATCGTGTGACTCTCACTCCTTCCTCTCCCTTGTCCCCGGCGCCGGCATTTACGTCCCCCTCTCCGTGTGCTTCTCTTGTTCTCTCTCCTAAAAAAGCTTCACTCTGTTCTCCAGAAGACTCTGTATCTGTCAAGTTCCCACGATTAGGTCTTGATATTTGTGTCTTGGATTTTCTTTGAGACCTTGGATTTCTGTTCCTATTTGTTATTATTGTTTTATAGATACTTCCTTTACTATAGTCGTCTTGGTCCCTACTCCACTTTTGTCTCTTTGTTGTCTCGATATTATCTCGGTACTTCCTTAGATCTTGTTCCATCCGTTCTTTTACTGTTTGAAATTCCTGTTCGGTTTGTAGAGATTGTAGTTGTCGTTCATGCTCTATTATTCTTACTTGTATTTTTAACAGTTCTTGTTGTAAAAAGTCCATATTTAATAACATCATGTCCATGGAAAATCTATCCGCTAAAAAGGCGAATTTAGTCAGGAACTCTGGGTTGTTAGGAAACAGAATTGGTCTCAAATGCGTCCTTAGTCCTCTCGGTATGCGTTCAGCCTTATAATACTCCCTTAGTGTGGACAGGTGAAGTTCGGTATTAATAAGCAGTTTTTTTTCCATTTCATATTTACGTTTAATCAGATCCACTGTGGGTTTGTTCAGGAACGCTCCCTCATCATCACTCCCGCTCAGAATGTGCGAAATCTGTTCACTGGTATAGAGTAGACTTTTTGGTGTATCCATTTTTCTCCTCCCACGGTCTCCAGCATAGATATCAAAAAGGCTATGCTAGGTGAGTGTGCATGTCCTCAGACCTTCATTAGCACAAATAGAAAAATAGGCCAGCACTACTCACTATTAATATAGCAGATCCAATACGTGGTGGTGCCTGTAGCATTAAATCCTGGTCCTGGGATTTCCGTAGTAGAAAATGTTGAATAAGCCACGGCACTCCAGAGGGATTCCAATCAATTTCTTTATTACACCTTGTGTAGCAACGTTTCAACCTAATGGTCTTTGTCAAGCTCCCATTACACAAATGACACAGTGAACATTAAATACAGTCCCCTGACTCCGCATTGGTTGCTGCTGAGCCCTACCCATTAACCCCCTCATTACTTCTTACAGACATTTACATATTACATGTTGCCCACTCCATGATCCCTAATAACATACTTTCATCCTTTGTTTCCTTACTTTACCATGCTGCAGGAGACGCCGTCCCATCCTCCTCACTACTGGTGCATATCGATGTTCTCATATTACAACACGAGGCTTCCGCGTCTCTGTGTATAATCTGCGCATGCGCGAAAATTCTGCGCATGCGCGAAAATTCTGCGCATGCGCGAAAATTCTTCCGCCCTTTTCTGCGCATTTCCATCAGATCATGCCCCACTTCCTGGTCATGTGATCTCGTCGCTCCAGAAGCGCGCTATCACAAGATCATACTCCGTTCCATTCAAACTCTAATCCAAATGCCATCAGATGCCAAAGATCCATGTTGCTGTATATTTTTAACATAGTCATATAAGATTATTGATGAGGCCCCCAATTACACGGTGCGGGCTGTCTGGTACACACCACACTCTAATCGACATTCAGTCTGGACATTAGTTATGCCATTCTAATTCTTTACTTGTCTTATGGAGGCTGCCACTATCTGGACCACCAATACATTTAATTAAATTTCTATTATTTTACCCTATCTTCAGAGTGACTATCAACACCATGATAGTCACTCTGAAGATAGGGTAAAATAATAGAAATTTAATTAAATGTATTGGTGGTCCAGATAGTGGCAGCCTCCATAAGACAAGTAAAGAATTAGAATGGCATAACTAATGTCCAGACTGAATGTCGATTAGAGTGTGGTGTGTACCAGACAGCCCGCACCGTGTAATTGGGGGCCTCATCAATAATCTTATATGACTATGTTAAAAATATACAGCAACATGGATCTTTGGCATCTGATGGCATTTGGATTAGAGTTTGAATGGAACGGAGTATGATCTTGTGATAGCGCGCTTCTGGAGCGACGAGATCACATGACCAGGAAGTGGGGCATGATCTGATGGAAATGCGCAGAAAAGGGCGGAAGAATTTCCGCGCATGCGCAGAATTTTCGCGCATGCGCAGAATTTTCGCGCATGCGCAGAATTTTCGCGCATGCGCAGATTATACACAGAGACGCGGAAGCCTCGTGTTGTAATATGAGAACATCGATATGCACCAGTAGTGAGGAGGATGGGACGGCGTCTCCTGCAGCATGGTAAAGTAAGGAAACAAAGGATGAAAGTATGTTATTAGGGATCATGGAGTGGGCAACATGTAATATGTAAATGTCTGTAAGAAGTAATGAGGGGGTTAATGGGTAGGGCTCAGCAGCAACCAATGCGGAGTCAGGGGACTGTATTTAATGTTCACTGTGTCATTTGTGTAATGGGAGCTTGACAAAGACCATTAGGTTGAAACGTTGCTACACAAGGTGTAATAAAGAAATTGATTGGAATCCCTCTGGAGTGCCGTGGCTTATTCAACATTTTCTACTACGGAAATCCCAGGACCAGGATTTAATGCTACAGGCACCACCACGTATTGGATCTGCTATATTAATAGTGAGTAGTGCTGGCCTATTTTTCTATTTGTGCCCATCTAAGAAACTACACCCCTCAAGGTATTCAAAACTGATTTTACAAACTTTGTTAACCCTTTAGGTGTTGCACAAGATTTAACCACTTCAGCCCCGCTAGGTGAAACCCCCTTCATGACCAGAGCACTTTTTACACTTCGGCACTACACTACTTTCACCGTTTATCGCTCGGTCATGCAACTTACCATACAAATGAATTTTACCTCCTTTTCTTCTCACTAATAGAGCTTTCATTTGGTGGTATTTCATTGCTGCTGGCATTTTTACTTTTTTTGTTATTAATCAAAATGTAACGATTTTTTTGCAAAAAAATGACATTTTTCACTTTCAGCTGTAAAATTTTGCAAAAAAAACGACATCCATATATAAATTTTTCGCCAAATTTATTGTTCTACATGTCTTTGATAAAAAAAAAATGTTTGGGCAAAAAAAAAATGGTTTGGGTAAAAGTTATAGCATTTACAAACTATGGTACAAAAATGTGAATTTCCGCTTTTTGAAACAGCTCTGACTTTCTGAGCACCTATCATGATTCCTGAGGTTCTACAATGCCCAAACAGTAGAAAAACCCCACAAATGACCCCATTTCGGAAAGTAGACACCCTAAGGTATTCGCTGATGGGCATAGTGAGTTCATAGAACTTTTTATTTTTTGTCACAAGTTAGCGGAAAATGATGATGATTTTTATTTTTTTATTTTTTCTTACAAAGTCTCATATTCCACTAACTTGCGACAAAAAATAAAAAATTCTAGGAACTCGCCATGCCCCTCACGGAATACCTTGGGGTGTCTTCTTTCCAAAATGGGGTCACTTGTGGGGTAGTTATACTGCCCTGGCAATTTAGGGGCCCAAATGTGTGAGAAGAACTTTGCAATCAAAATGTGTAAAAAATGACCGGTGAAATCCAAAAGGTGCACTTTGGAATATGTGCCCCTTTGCCCACCTTGGCAGCAAAAAAGTGTGACACATCTGGTATCGCCGTACTCAGGAGAAGTTGGGGAATGTGTTTTGGGGTGTCATTTTACATATACCCATGCTGGGTGAGAAAAATATCTTGGTCAAATGCCAACTTTGTATAAAAAAATGGGAAAAGTTGTCTTTTGCCAAGATATTTCTCTCATCCAGCATGGGTATATGTAAAATGACACCCCAAAACACATTCCCCAACTTCTCCTGAGTACGGCGATACCAGATGTGTGACACTTTTTTGCTGCCAAGGTGGGCAAAGGGGTACATATTCCAAAGTGCACCTTTCGGATTTCACCGGTCATTTTTTACACATTTTGATTGCAAAGTTCTTCTCACACATTTGGGCCCCTAAATTGCCAGGGCAGTATAACTACGCCACAAGTGACCCCATTTTGGAAAGAAGACACCCCAAGGTATTCCGTGAGGGGCATGGCGAGTTCCTAGAATTTTTTATTTTTTGTCACAAGTTAGCGGAAAATGATGATTTTTATTTTTTTCTCTTTTTTCCTTACAAAGTCTCATATTTCACTAACTTGCGACAAAAAATAAAAAATTCTAGGAACTCGCCATGCCCCTCACGGAATACCTTGGGGTGTCTTCTTTCCAAAATGGGGTCACTTGTGGCGTAGTTATACTGCCCTGGCAATTTAGGGGCCCAAATGTGTGAGAAGAACTTTGCAATCAAAATCTGTAAAAAATGGCCTGCAAAATCTGAAAGGTGCACTTTGGAATATGTGCCCCTTTGCCCACCTTGGCAGCAAAAAAGTGTGACACATCTGGTATCGCCGTACTCAGGAGAAGTTGGGGAATGTGTTTTGGGGTGTCATTTTACATATACCCATGCTGGATGAGAGAAATATCTTGGCAAAAGACAACTTTTCCCATTTTTTTATACAAAGTTGGCATTTGACCAAGATATTTTTCTCACCCAGCATGGGTATATGTAAAATGACACCCCAAAACACATTCCCCAACTTCTCCTGAGTACGGCGATACCAGATGTGTGACACTTTTTTGCTGCCAAGGTGGGCAAAGGGGTACATATTCCAAAGTGCACCTTTCGGATTTCACCGGTCATTTTTTACACATTTTGATTGCAAAGTTCTTCTCACACATTTGGGCCCCTAAATTGCCAGGGCAGTATAACTACGCCACAAGTGACCCCATTTTGGAAAGAAGACACCCCAAGGTATTCTGTGAGGGGCATGGCGAGTTCCTAGAATTTTTTTTTTTTTGTCGCAAGTTAGTGGAATATGAGACTTTGTAAGGAAAAAAGAAAAAAAAAGAAAAATCATCATTTTCCGCTAACTTGTGACAAAAAATAAAAAATTCTAGGAACTCGCCATGCCCCTCACGGAATACCTTGGGGTGTCTTCTTTCCAAAATGGGGTCACTTGTGGCGTAGTTATACTGCCCTGGCAATTTAGGGGCCCAAATGTGTGAGAAGTACCTTGCAATCAAAATCTGTAAAAAATGGCCTGTGAAATCTGAAAGGTGCACTTTGGAATATGTGCCCCTTTGCCCACCTTGGCTGCAAAAAAGTGTCACACATCTGGTATCGCCGTACTCAGGAGAAGTTGGGGAATGTGTTTTGGGGTGTCATTTTACATATACCCATGCTGGGTGATAGAAATATCTTGGCAAAAGACAACTTTTCCTATTTTTTTATACAAAGTTGGCATTTGACCAAGATATTTCTCTCACCCAGCATGGGTATATGTAAAATGACACCCCAAAACACATTCCCCAACTTCTCCTGAGTACGGCGATACCAGATGTGTCACACTTTTTTGCAGCCTAGATGCGCAAAGGGGCCCAAATTCCTTTTAGGAGGGCATTTTTAGACATTTGGATCCCAGACTTCTTCTCACACTTTCGGGCCCCTAAAAAGCCTGGGCAGTATAAATACCCCACATGTGACCCCACTTTGGAAAGAAGACACCCCAAGGTATTCAATGAGGGGCCTGGCGAGTTCCTAGAAATTTTTTATTTTTTGCATATGTTAGCGGAAATTGATTTTTTTGGTTTTTTTCTCACAAAGTCTCACTTTCCGCTAACTTAGGACAAAAATTTCAATCTTTCATGGACTCAATATGCCCCTCAGCGAATACCTTGGGGTGTCTTCTTTCCGAAATGGGGTCACATGTGGGGTATTTATACTGCCCTGGCTTTTTAGGGGCCCTAAAGCGTGAGAAGAAGTCTGGAATATAAATGTCTAAAAATGTTTACGCATTTGGATTCCGTGAGGGGTATGGTGAGTTCATGGGAGATTTTATTTTTTGACACAAGTTAGTGGAATATGAGACTTAGTAAGAAAAAACAAAAAAAAAAAAAAAATTCCGCTAACTTGTGCCAAAAAAAATGTCTGAATGGAGCCTTACAGGGGGGGGTGATCAATGACAGGGGGGGTGATCAATGACAGGGGGGTAATCACCCATATAGACTCCCGGATCACCCCCCTGTCATTGATCACCCCCCTGGTAAGGCTCCATTCAGACGTCCGTATAATTTTTACGGATCCATGGATCGGATCCGCAAAACACATGCGGACGTCTGAATGGAGCCTTACAGGGGGGTTATCAATGACAGGGGGTGATCAGGGTGATCACCCCCCTGTCACTGATCACCCCCCCTGTAAGGCTCCATTCAGACATCCGCATGATTTTTTACGGATCCATGGATACATGGATCGGATCCACAAAAAACATGCGGACGTCTGAATGGAGCCTTACAGGGGGGTTATCAATGACAGGGGGTGATCAGGGTATCAGGGTGATCACCCCCCTGTCACGGATCACCCCCCCTGTAAGGCTCCATTCAGACATCCGCATGATTTTTTACGGATCCATGGATACATGGATCGGATCCACAAAAAACATGCGGACGTCTGAATGGAGCCTTACAGGGGGGTTATCAATGACAGGGGGTGATCAGGGTAATCAGGGTGATCACCCCCCTGTCACGGATCACCCCCCCTGTAAGGCTCCATTCAGACATCCGCATGATTTTTTACGGATCCATGGATACATGGATCGGATCCACAAAAAACATGCGGACGTCTGAATGGAGCCTTACAGGGGGGTTATCAATGACAGGGGGTGATCAGGGTGATCAGCCCCCTGTCACGGATCACCCCCCCTGTAAGGCTCCATTCAGACATCCGCATGATTTTTTACGGATCCATGGATACATGGATCGGATCCACAAAAAACATGCGGACGTCTGAATGGAGCCTTACAGGGGGGTTATCAATGACAGGGGGTGATCAGGGTGATCACCCCCCTGTCACGGATCACCCCCCCTGTAAGGCTCCATTCAGACATCCGCATGATTTTTTACGGATCCATGGATACATGGATCGGATCCACAAAAAACATGCGGACGTCTGAATGGAGCCTTACAGGGGGGTTATCAATGACAGGGGGTGATCAGGGTAATCAGGGTGATCACCCCCCTGTCACGGATCACCCCCCCTGTAAGGCTCCATTCAGACATCCGCATGATTTTTTACGGATCCATGGATACATGGATCGGATCCACAGAACGCATGCGGACGTCTGAATGGAGCCTTACAGGGGGGTTATCAATGACAGGGGGTGATCAGGGTAATCAGGGTGATCACCCCCCTGTCACGGATCACCCCCCCTGTAAGGCTCCATTCAGACATCCGCATGATTTTTTACGGATCCATGGATACATTGATCGGATCCACAAAAAACATGCGGACGTCTGAATGGAGCCTTACAGGGGGGTGATCAATGACAGGGGGTGATCAGGGAGTGTATATGGGTGATCACCCCCCTGTAAGGCTCCATTCAGACGTCCGCATGTGTTTTGCGGATCCGATCCATGTATCCATGGATCCGTAAAAATCATGCGGACGTCTGAATGGAGCCTTACAGGGGGGTGATCAGTGACAGGGGGGTGATCAATGACAGGGGGTGATCAGGGAGTGTATATGGGTGATCACCCGCCTGTCATTGATCACCCCCCTGTAAGGCTCCATTTAGACGTCCGTATGCGTTTTGCGGATCCGATCCATGTATCCGTGGATCCGTAAAAATCATACGGACGTCTGAACGGAGCCTGACAGGGGGGTGATCAATGACAGGGCGGTGATCAATGACAGGGGGGTGATCAGGGAGTTTATATGGGGTGATCATGGGTGATCAGGGGTTTATAAGGGGTTAATAAGTGACGGGGGGGGGGGTGTAGTGTAGTGTGGTGTTTGGTGCGACTGTACTGACCTACCTGAGTCCTCTGGTGGTCGATCCTAACAAAAGGGACCACCAGAGGACCAGGTAGGAGGTATATTAGACGCTGTTATGAAAACAGCGTCTAATATACCTGTTAGGGGTTAAAAAATTCGGATCTCCAGCCTGCCAGCGAACGATCGCCGCTGGCATGCTGGAGATCCACTCGCTTACCTTCCGTTCCTGTGAGCGCGCGCGCCTGTGTGCGCGCGTTCACAGGAAATCTCGCGTATCGCGAGATGACGCGTATATGCGTGACTGTGCGCAGCGCTGCCACCTCCGGAACGCACATGTGCGTTAGGCGGTCCGGAGGTGGTTAATGGAAAATAGAGATACAATTTCAAAATTTCACTTTTTTGGCAGATTTTCCATTTTAATTTTTTTTTTCCAGTTACAAAGCAAGGGTTAACAGCCAAACAAAACTCATTATTTATGGCCCTGATTCTGTAGTTTACAGAAACACCCCATATGTGGTCGTAAACTGCTGTACGGGCACACGGCAGGGCGCAGAAGGAAAGGAATTCCATACGGTTTTTGGAAGGCAGGTTTTGCTGGACTGTTTTTTTTTACACCATGTCCCATTTGAAGCCCCCCTGATGCACCCCTAGAGTAGAAACTCCAAAAAAGTGACCCCATTTTAGAAACTACGGGATAGGGTGGCAGTTTTGTTGGTACTAGTTTAGGGTACATATGATTTTTGGTTGCTCTATATTACACTTTTTGTGCGGCAAGGTAACAAGAAATAGCTTTTTTGGCAGCGTTTTTTTTTTTGTTATTTACAACATTCATCTGACAGGTTAGATCATGTGGTAATTTTATAGAGCAGGTTGTCACGGACGCGGCGATACCTAATATGTATACAATTTTTTTTATTTATGTACGTTTTACACAATGATTTCATTTTTAAAACAAAAAAAATGTTTTAGTGTCTCCATAGTCTAAGAGCCATCGTTTTTTCAGTTTTTGGGCGATTATCTTAAGTAGGGTCTCATTTTTTGCGGGATGAGATGACTGTTTGATTTGCACTATTTTGGGGTGCATATGACTTTTTGATCGCTTGCTATTACACTTTTTGTGACGTAAGATGACAAAAAATTGCTTTTTTTACACCGTTTTTATTTTTATTTTTTTACGGTGGTCACCTGAGGGGTTAGGTCATGTGACATTTTTATAGAGCCGGTCGATACGGACGCGGCGATACCTAATATGTATACTTTTTTTTTTATTTATGTAAGTTTTACACAATGATTTCATTTTTGAAACAAAAAAAAGATGTTTTAGTGTTTCCATAGTCTAAGTGCCATAGTTTTTTCAGTTTTTGGGCGATTATCTTAAGTAGGGTCTCATTTTTTGCGGGATGACATGACGGTTTGATTGTTACAATTTTGGCGTACATGCGACTTTTTTGATCACTTTTATTACCTTTTTTTGGGAAGTAAGGTGGACAAAATTTCAATTTCATCATAGTTTTTTATTTTTTATTTTTATGGCGTTCACCGTTCGGGTAAAGTAACATGACCGTTTTATAGATCAGGTCGTTACGGACGCGGCGATACCAAACATGTGTAGGGAATTTTATTTTTTTAATTTTTAATCAGTGATAAATGTGTTTTTTGATTTTTACTTTTTTTTCACTTTTTTTTTGACCCAGACCCACTTGGTTCTTGAAGATCCAGTGGGTCTGATGTCTGTATAATACAGTACTGTACTCTATATAGGGCTCTGTACTGTATTTTACTTACACTGAACAGATCTATGCTTTCAGCACAGATCTGTTCAGCACCATGGACAGCAGGACCGCTGTATGGAAAGGGTTAAACGGCTGACATCGCATCACCGATGTCAGCCGTTTATACCAGGGTGCCAGCAATGTGCTGGCACCCTGGTATACCCACTCTACACCAACGATTATTCAATGGGAGGCGGGCGGGGGATCGCCTCCCGCACCGCCCCCACCGCCCGCAACACCCCCCCTGCACCTCCCACCGGGCTAAAATCATTCAGAGGTGCAGGGGGGGTGATAAATATATATTTTCGCCACACTAAAGTTTCTGATCGCCGCGGTCAGGGACCGCAGCAATCAGAAACTGCAGAAAGCGCAGCAAATCGCAGGTCTGAATTGACCTGCGGTTTGTTGCGATCGCGGACATGGGGGGGTCACGCGCATTTAGCCGAGGTGCCTGCTCAATAATTTGAGCAGGCACCTTGTTCCGATTACAGCCGGCCGCACGGCAGTGATCGGAACAACACATGACGTACCGGTACGTCATGTGTCCTTAAGGACTCGGGAAACATGCCAATGTTAAATTCCAACAACTCCTTCTCTGTGCTTTTTTTTGTCAGTGAGCATATGTACATTATATACAATGATTTCTCTTTAGAGATGAGTGAATTTCTTGAAATTCCAATTCAAGTGAATCAGCAGATTTGATCTGGGTACAAATACTGTAAATGTGAACTGAATTCAGAGTCTTCAGATAAAAACTCAGAAAGTCTCCTAGGGCTGTATCCAACCACTTTAAAGACGGCATTAGTGATGTCAGAGTGATAGCGACTTGGCTATAGATAAATGCACGATAGTAGCGGGTCACAACCTGTTTAATAACATACTCTGACCAGTAAAATGGTGGATGCTGTTTGGAGACATTTGTCTGAATCAAATCGAAAAGATCTGAAGTTGGCTGGAATCAATAGTAGGTAAATCCATTTTGTTTAGAATTGTTTTGCTCATCTCTAATTCTCATGCATTTATTCTCATACATATGCTGACATATTCAACAGCGCTCCTCAGAGATCATCACTCATACTTAGCAATAGGGCTCACAATCTGAGAGACTGTCTCACATTTACTAATGCTGTCTAATAGCTACTGTAACAGTCATACTTATTTTTATGGCTGTGTACAGTGTAAAAGAGCTCAAATATAAAATAATGTGGAAATATATGTGAGTCTATTCCTATAGTCACATATAGTGGATGTGGCGAAACCAACCTCGCCACTGGGTGGTGGAGAAGCCTGGCTACCAGCCTCTTGCCCCAGGATTATGGCCCATACTAACTTTGAAGGAGAAGACAGACCGGCCGCCCAGCTTAAATCTGTGGAACTGTTTTGGGCAGGAAAGCCATGCTTGCGGCCGGCCAAATGTGACTTCCATGGAATTCGGGAACCCCTGCTTGGATCTGGGCGATTTTTGGATATGTTGTTCACCCAGATCAGAGCTATCCATGGATGTATAGATTATGGGGATATGTGGGGTTTTGAGGTGTTTTCTGTGTTTTGGGAAAAATGTGTGTGTTCTGTCTGTGAGTGATTAAGTTCGCCCATTATGCTTGGTAATTGTATTTTGTTGATTGCGTCTCAGACAATGCCAGTGTGTTAGCTAATTGCATCTCAGACAATGCTCATTGTATTTTTTTGATTGCATCACAGGCAGAGGGGAGGATTTTGTGTGGGAGTGTCTGAGTGTATTGTACGTGGTTATTGGCTGTTTTTACAAAACCCTGTGGGTGGTAGCCTTGTTGTAAGATGTGTATAAATCATTGCTTGTGTGTTCAAATAAAGAGTTCCTGTTTTTACCCTGTTGAGGCTGGTGTTTGTGTAACTGATCGACACTGGGGGATTGCCATACGCTGAAGATGCTATACTCCCCTGGCATAACTACTAGCTCTTGTAAGAGCTGTTCCTGCTCTCGGGATTTAGGAGAGGTTCACCCACTGGAGCCTGGAGCATTGTCATAGGTCCAGGGTGGGTAGGAGACAGTGAGACCTCAACCAAGCTTCGGCGGTTCGTGGGGTCTGCAGTGCGTACTGTGTCAAGTGGAGTGCTTGGAGTCCTCACACCCCTGTTAAAATGTCAGGTTTCTGTGATGTAAAAAAATTAGACAAAGATAAATCATTTCAGAAATTTTTCCACCTTTAATGTGACCTATAAACTGTACAACTCAATTGAAAAACAAACTTAAATCTTTTAGGTAGAGGGAAGAAAAAATATAAAAATAAAAATAATATGGTTGCATAAGTGTGCACCCCTCTAAACTAATACTTTGTTGGAGCACCTTTTGATTTTACTACAACACTCAGTCTTTTTGGGTATGAGTATATCAGCATGGCACATTTTGACTTGGCAGGATTTGCCCACTCTTCTTTGCAAAAACACTCAAAATCTGTCAGATTGCGAGGGCATCTCCTGTACACAGCCCTCTTCAGATCACCCCACAGATTTTCAATCGGATTCAGGTCTGGGCTCTGGCTGGGCCATTCTAAAACTGTAATCTTCTTCTGGTGAAGCCATTCCTTTGGTGATTTGGAATGTTTGCTTTGGGTAGTTGTCATGCTGAAAGATGCCTGAAGGTTTTGTGCCAATATTGACTGGTATTTGGAACTGCTCATAATTCCCTCTAGCTTAACTAATACCCCAGTTTCAGCTGAAGAAAAACAGCCCCTTGGCATGATGCTGCCACCACCATGCTTTACTGTGGGTACGGTGTTCTTTTGGTGATGTGCAGTGTTGTTTTTGCACCAAACATATCTTTTGGAATTATGGCCAAAAAGTTCAACCTTGATTTCATTAGACCATAACACCTTTTCCACATGCTTTTGGGAGACTTCAGATCTGTTTTTTTGCAAAATGTAGCCTGGCTTGGATGTTTTCCTTCATAAGAAAAGGCTTTCGCCTTGCCACTCTACCCCATAGCCCAGACATATGAAGAATACGGGAGATTGTTGTCACATGTACCACACAGCCAGTACTTGCCAGATATTCCTGCAGCTCCTTTAATGTTGCTGTAGGTCTCTTGGTAGCCTCCCAGACCAGTTTTCTTCTCGTCTTTTCATCAATTTTGGAGGGACGTCCAGTTCTTGGTGATGTCACTGTTGTGCCATATTTTCTCCACTTGATGATGACTGTCTTCACTGTGTTCCATGGTATATCTAATGCCTTGAAAATTATTTTGTACCCTTCTCCTGATGTATACCCTTTAACAATGAGATCCCTACTGATGCTTTGGAAGCTCTCTGTGGACCATGGCTTTTGCTGTGGGATGCGACTAAGAAAATTTCAGGAAAGACCAACTACAGCAGCTGAACTTTATTTGGGGTTAATCAGAGGCACTTTACATGATGGCAGGTGTATGCTGACTCCTATTTAACAGGATTCTAAATGTGATTGCTTAATTCTGAACACAGCTACGTCCCCAGTCATAAGAGGGTGTGCACACTTATGCAACCACATTTTTTTTTTTTTTTCCTCCACCTAAAAGATTTCAGTTTGTTTTTCAATTCAGAGGTACAGTTTATAGGTCACATTAAAGGTGGAAAAAGTTCTGAAATGATTTATGTCTTTGTCTCATTTTATTTTATCACAGAAACCTGACATTTTGCAGGGGTGTGTAGACTTTTTATATCCACTCCATATCTTTAAATATCTATTCCAGTTTTAATCATAAGCAGAAGGTGTATCCTTCAGAAGTTCTCATGTTATCACATTAGCTACTTCTATGTATACACGATGGCACTCCAAAAAGTAGGCCACCTCCAATATCTCCAAGCCAAACTGCTTAATAGTATATCTGCCTTCATCGTCCACAGCAACCAAGCTCAGAGCCCTGTGGAAACTGAAAGCTGAGCTTTGATTGGTTGCTGTGGACAATGAAGACATTCTATTAGGCAGTTTGGTCTGGAGATATTGGAGGCAGTCTACGTACTTTTTCGTGGGTCCCACTGTATATTAATGATGTATCTATATGCTAATATTTATGGGATACACCATCAGAGGCAGATGGTATGTGATCTGCCAAGAAGTAGCAATGATGGGAACCTCATAGATTCCCAGGAAAGTAGAGAAAACCTACTGACATATGCGCCATTATCTAGTCATAACTCACCAGGGAGTAATCATTGGGAACACGTAAATAAAAATTGGTATAAAAAGGCAAACCATACAACATTGAATTGAGTCTCTCCTATGGGCCAACTGATGTTGTGTGCCTAGGACCATTCCCTTACCATCATTTGAATCAGGAAAAAGCCACTTGGCCTGGTGCTCTTTTGTAAAAAAGCAAACTGAAGGAAATGCAGACCATGAGATCAACTAAGTAACCAGTTATTTTTATGATTACATAAGCTTTATTTCTCTAAGAAACATCAATTTTTTTATTATTATTAGTGATTAACTTTTATTGTTCTACTTTATTGTTATACTTCATTATTGTTATTTGGTGCATATACTTTTCTTTTGTTATCATCTATTTGCCTATTTTATGCTATATCATATATTAAAGTAGTTATTAAAGGGGTATTCCCATCACAGACATTGGGGGCATGTCACTAGGATATGCCCCCATTTTCTGATAGGTAAAGGTCCCACCTCTGGCACCCGAACCTGTCATACAATGAGGGCATATCCTAGCGATATGCCTCCATTGTCTCATAATGGAATACCCCTTTAATAAAGTATCTGATTGTGATTATTGACTTGCATATCCAGAGTAGCGGATACAACTACTCAGCCTAAATTTGGAACAGGGAGTAAAAAGATGTGCTATCACATCTATCACATTGGCGTATGCTGTAGGGTAAATTGCTACAACGTAGACACTTTTGTATTACTTATGCAAATTCTTGGTTGTTTACTTTAGTCTATTAATTTATTACCATACTAAAATCTGGTTTGTATGTTTGAAAGGATTTGGACCTTTCTGGACCTCTACGACAACCTTGGTTTGAGACACTGACGTCAGGAGAGATGTTTCTCAGTTGGCAATAATAGACACACACATCACTGGGAAACACTCTAACTTTATTATGCTATAGCTTGGCCTTATATAGGCAGTAGAAAAGTTTGCATAACAACAGTGTTATACCAATCACAAAGATAAACATTGGTGGTCATACAGATACTACCGGAACATCCTTTTATGGGTATGCAATACGTCACATATAAGAATGTACGCAGTTGTGCCGAATTACCCTGAATGAAACAGAACATTTGTTCTAGTTCTGGGAGATTCACAGAATTTGTCCTGAGACAGATAAGTGAACCTAACTCACAGCGGGGGGATGTGAAACAGTGCGTGAGTGAGATATTATAACAATTCTGTACATGTAAGGGAAGACAAGATGGAGTCACATTTCCCTTCAATCCCCTCTTAGAACCAAATTTCTTAGATAATATGGTTCTTACTCTTGCCCTTTTCCCTGTATACCGCCAGATATTTTCTATATCCTTCATGTGAGTTGTCTTCAGGATTAGGCAGCAGAGTCTCATAAAATGACATATTTGATACTCCTTTCATTATCAGTTTCCGTACACATGGTATGATACATGTTGCAACTATTGCTATTCCTATAATAATTATCAGGATAATGATTCCCAACTGTACAAGTGCCTGTTTCCAGGTAGTGAACCAGCCAAAATACTGATCCCAAGGGTTATCGATACCTGAGTTTCTTTTGAGCTCGATTGATAAATCCTCGAGTTTCTTTATTGCCAGTGTGACCATACCATTAGGGCCGGTGTTGTTGGGTATGAACGTGCAGCAGGATGAGGGGTCTGTCAATACCTTACAGACACCACCTCTTTCTGCAAGTATCATATCGAGTACCATGCGGTTTTGAAATGTCATAATGGAATCTGCCTGTAACTGTTCTGCTACACCCTGTAACGCATCCCTGGTGTAGTTTACAAACCTTTGTTGATTATAGTAAATATAGTTGATCCAGTCTACATTTTTGTTGATTGTTATGTGGGGAATTATGGATTCAAATCCTGCTGCCACCTGACCTCTGGCCTTGAATTCATCAGGGACCCCTCTTGGGACCCCGATTGCATCAAAATACATGTGTGGGTCGAAGCTACCTTTTGGGAGGGCACGACGGTTGCGTATATCTGTGTTGGTGTCTTTTTCATTTTCAGTGAAGATGTGTATGTTCATGATGGCTTTAGCAAGGGCACATTCACCTTTCCAGGAACCCTCTAGTCTAGATCTAATCTTTCCATCCCCACAGATCCAATATACATCTCCAATTGAGTATAATTTATTCTGTGTGAGGGAGGTATCTGTTTCACTGTAAGTTGCACAGTATCCTTCAGTGAAATTACCCAGGGATCTTCCTTGATCTCCCCCTCTGTGGCAGGTATAGTTACCAGGATAGATATGTATACCTGCACCAGGGCGGAGAGCTTTTATGAGGAGTGGGTATTTTTGCTTCCATTCTTCACATGCAGACTGGTTACTAGATAAATTTGAGAATACATGCAAAAAACATTCCTCAACACTAGAGGGCAATATTAAGGGCACAGTACCTAGGTGAGGCTTAGCGGTTCCACATATATAACAATTACTTTTATTTACTGAAGCTGCACTGTACTTCATCCATTCTAACCATAGGTTGGCATCAGAGAACCCAGTTTCTGCTGCAAGAGCCTCCTCATATGTTGGGTCAGATATTGCTCTCATATTGTTAAAAGTTAAGATACAGGGTTTGAGGGGGTTTGTTAGTTTCTGAGGGTATGTCCATTCTTATAGTGGTTGCCGCATCTCGTGGAAGGACTGCACTTCATTATGCTGCATAAACAGAAGGAGTAAGTTGCAACGTGAGTACTGGAGGAATTGTACCAGATGGTAGTGATTCCACCTTTCTGAGTTATAGCAACTTCAGCTTTGTCATCCTCCGGCAGATTCATTAGGATCGTCAGTAATCCCACAGTCCGAGTGGACCATCTGTGCCATCTTCCAGAATTGAGGGAGTGCATCCTGGTGGAGGTCAGAGCTGTCTGCTCCCGTTAGTACCTCACTTTGTCCTTTTTCGAGGTCAGAGCTGTCTGCTCCTGTTAGTACCTTACTTTGTCCTTTTTCGAGGTCAGGACTGTCTGTCCCCGTTATTACCTCCTTTTGGGGTGCCTCCTTTACCAGTTTCACTCTGGTGGCGTGGATCCAAGTAGGTGCTTCTTCCGTGTGTACAGCTGTGCGGGTCGCGGCTACCATTGTAGTTGGTTGTCCGTAGGTGAAGTCTCCTGCGAATTTTCCTTTCTTTAATTTCTTTATCAGCATGATATCTCCCACTTGGAATTGGTGAGTTGGTTCCTGTGGAAGACAAGGAGACTTACAAGCAACTTTTTCCTCAATTTCACTTAGGGCTTTAATCATTCTGGTTACATTGGTGTTTGGGTTGTTCCTCAAACATGTGATACACCTTCCTACATAATCTGACACTAACTGTTTAATGCCTGTAATATAGAAATGCTGTGCTAGCAGCATGTGTGTTGTTTGAATGCTGTTGTGTCCTACTCCATGAAAATGTGCAATGAACAGAGGGGATCTGTGCTGTGGTATGCATGTTTCCCCCTCTTTGCAGAATAATCCTGTTCTAGGATTCTTCTGCAAGATTGGATAACACCAAGTGGCCATTTCATCGTCAGTAGCTGAGGACTGGAGATCCACACGCATTTGAGTTAACTCAAGTGAAGGAGGTACTAATTCACCATTTGCAATGTGGCCGGGGCCATCAGTGCAGCCTTCTTGGCCTCCGCATCTGCCAGGGCATTGCCTTGGGACACATGATCTTTACCAACAGTATGCGCCCTGCAGTGGACAATTGCAATCTGTGAGGGAAATCTTATGGCTTCTAAAAGTTATATGACAAGTTGTGAATGTGAGATATGCTTACCATCAGCTGCAGTGAATTGTCTCCTTTGCCAAATGACCCCGTGGTCCCAGACCACTTCATGTGCGTACCTGCTGTCAGTGTAAATGGCGACTGGCTTGCCTTTATGTAGTATGCATGCTCTCGTGAGTCCAATTTTGCTGCTTGTGCAGATTGGAATGTGATGGGTCTGGCTTTCAGGACAACATGTGTGTCATGTTGTATGGTGTGTATACAATAATGTGCCTCATTCAAGTGATCCTCGGGTCCTTTAAGTCCTAATAGGGCATTCAAGATAGGTGCTGGGCCTGAGGTGTGTGTTGCATATTTGATTTAGAGGGAGGGATTGCTGAGGAGTAGAATCTCATATCCAGATAGTCTTTGTGCAGACATGTGCTGTGTGTGCATGCCTTTGAGAAGGCCCACTACATCATGTGTGGTGTACAGGATAGTCTCATGTCCCATTGTGAGTGGCGTTGCAAGCTCAACCATCATAGCACAGGCTGCAAAAGATCTCAGACAGGCCAGCATTCCTTGGATGGATACCATAACCACCTTTGAGAAAAAGGCACAAGGAAGTAACTTGCCTCCGTGATACTGTGTCAGAACACCCGTAATGGTTTTACAATTTTGTCGAGCATATACGTGGAATGTGAGTTTGTAGTCAGGGGGGCCCAAACCTGGACTTGTCATTAAAGAACATTTCAAATAATCAAATGCATTAAACATTTCCTCAGACCACCTGATGAGATCTGGCATGTCTACAGGAGTGGCTTGTCTCATTACATTGTCATAGTAGGAGCAAACCATTATCTGCAGTAGTTTATCATACCAAGGAAAGATAACATTTATTTCTTGGTGTGCGGGGTGACCAGGCCCGCAATCAGACTGGACTCTTTCTGTGCTGATTCTCCTTTTCACTTTGTGAAAACAAAGCCCAAGTATTCAACTTGCTTTTTACACCATTGCATTTTCTTGCGTGACACCTTGTGTCCACATTCAGACAACCATTTCAACAAAGATAAACCATCTGTTACATTGGCCTTCTCTGACATACTACACAATAACAAATAATCCATGTATTGCAAGAGTAAAGAACCCTGGGGGGGGGGGGGGGTGCCAGTGTTTTAAACTGGCTTGGAGGACAATGCTGTACACAACAGGTGAATCAGCATATCCCTGGGGCATCCTGCACCAGGTAAGTTGATGACCCTCAAAGGAAAAAACTAAAAAAGTCTAGTCTGCTTGTCAACCGGGATAGAGAAGAAAGCATTTTTCAAGTCTATCACGCTGAAACAGACAGCATCTGCAGTAAATGGCTGACAGCAACTGAGAAATGTCTCGGCTGTCTCTGTTTACTTACGTGTTGGCTCCTGAACTTTTGTAACTATGTATGGGGGTCTGTATCTTCCTGATCTCAAAGCATCCCGCTGCCTCCTTCTCATATAACTGTTTCTCAAAGTCTTGTATTTTGTCTGAGATCCATGAGAAAACGTGCTGCTTTACAATCAACATGAGATTGGGAAGGAGACTGTCACTGCAGTCCCTGGTTGGGAGGGGGAAACTCGCACTTAGATTTCCCTCCACCCACAGTAAGAAAATTCACCAAATGACAGAGTGATAATATTACAGTAAGATATGTTCTTACACTTACCACCAGAACAATAGCTCTCACACAAACAGACGAATCTTAACACTCTATGTATCTTATACTCTAAATATAGCTATGCGTCAAACCAAGGTAGGTCGGTCTCCCTGAGACTGTTCTCTTAGATGTACCCCTGGTACTAAAAAAAATCTCTGTCAACAGTTAGATAAAGAAAATAAATCTCCCGGAGATCCTTATGGTGTGTCCCTGACACAAACCAACTTACGGATAGATCTCCCCGAGACTCTATGCCGTGCATGGCACTCCATTTTCCGGCCTTATTCATGAAAGTACTCCAAGTACTTATTATAAACTCCTGGAGTCTATTTTTAAGGCTTAACAATGTATCCCGGATACATAATAAAAACTCACGGGTAGGGATGTCTCTCTTTCCGGACACGAGGATGGCCTTCTCTATCCCAGATGGAGCCCCCAAACTGAAAGGATTTGGACCTTTCTGGACCTCTACGACAACCTTGGTTTGAGACACTGACGTCAGGAGAGATGTTTCTCAGTTGGCAATAATAGACACACATCACTGAGAAACACTCTAACTTTATTACGCTACAGCTTGGCCTTATATAGGCAGTAGAAAAGTTTGCATAACAACAGCGTTAAACCAATCACAAAGATAAACATTGGTAGTCACACAGATACTATCGGAACATCCTTTTATTGGTATGCAATACGTCACATATAAGAATGTACGCAGTTGTGCCAAATTACCCTAAATGAAACAGAACATTTCTTCTAGTTCTGGGAGATTCCCAGAATCTGTCCTGAGACAGATAAGTGATCCTAACTCACAGTGGGGGGAGGGGGGGGATTGTGAAGCAGCGCGTGGGTGAGATATTATAACAATTCTGTACATGTAAGAGAAGACAAGATGGAGTCACATTTCCCTTCAATGTTTATGCATATATCATCAAGTAATATGGCTTTTTCCCTAAGGTGAACGGAAATTGTTACACTACTGTAAACTGTAAAATTATGCTATTGTTCAAAAATTAGATTTGGTTTTGTGTTCAGTTCTGGCCTCATTAGAATAATGTAACATTTGGGAATGAAGATACAGCCCAAAAGTCCAGCACTGGAAGATGAGATGGCAAAAACCTCCACAGCCACCATATATTTCCCCTTGGTGCTGAGATAGGCTGGGATGAAGGAGATCCACACACTGCAGAAGACCAGCATGCTGAAGGTGATGTACTGAGCCTCGTTGAAGGTATCTGGAAGTTTTCTGGCCAAGAAAGCTACAATAAAGCTTAACACAGACAGGAATCCAATGTAACCAATGGACAAGTAGAAAGCAATGGCAGATCCCTCATTACATTGTAAGATTATCTTTCCAATCTCTATCTCAGTGTTATAATCTGGGAATGGTGGAGAGAAAGACAACCAGAAGACACAGATCACAACCTCTCCTATTGTACCAGTAATGAGTAATGATGTGGCCAGACGTCTCCCCAACCAGTGCCTCAGTGTCCTGCCTGGTTGGATGGCATGAAAAGCCAGGACTACAGTGACTGTTTTAGCTAAAATTGAAGAAACTGCAACACTAAAGATTATCCCAAAAGTCCCTTGTCGGAGCAGACATGACATCCTTGTGGGATGTCCAATGAATAAGACAGGACATAGGAATGAGAAGAGCAGAGAGAGGAGCAGGATATAGCTCAGGTTCTGGTTATTGGCTTTCACAATTGAAGTGTTCTTGTGCTTTATAAATATCCCCAACACAACGACCGCCACAGAGCAGAAGAAGAGATTGATAATAATGAGAGATAATCCTAATGTATCTTCATATGACAGGAAGTCAAGTGGTCGCGGGATACAGGCATCTCTTCTTTCATTAGACCACTGGTATTCAGGACACTTCAAACATCTTTCCATATCTGTAAAAAAGAAAATATGTTTTGTTTTGTTTTTTCATTTTTGTCAACACTTTAAAAAGTTACAAAAAATGTACAGTTACTGAAAGTGACCATGACAGTTTATAATTACATTTATTAGCTTATAATTTTATTTTTTATATAGAAAATTGCATTGATTTTAGTAGTAGTTTTACTCAGTAGTAGTTTTACTCAGTTCAGCACATACATAAAATGAAACCATGAAAAAAAAAAAAAACACAATGTGAGGAGCCAATCTAGGTAGAAAAAGAGAAATGCTGGTAAAAGTGTCCAAAGAACACATAGGTGAATCCGTATTTGAACAAATAGTACTAGCAGTAGATCTATCTGGTGAAGAAACCAATAGTCAACCAATAAATTATGGTAGGTATACCTAAAAGGATATAAATATAAATGAATATAAATAGATGGTGTGGCGAAACCACCCTCGCCACTGGGTCTTAGAGGGGACTGGTTGCCAGCCTCTTGCTCCAGGATTATAGCCCATAGTAACTTTGAAGGAGAAGACAGACGGGCCGCACAGCTTAAATCTGTGGAACTGTTTTGGACAGAAAAGCCATGAGTACAGCCAGGCCCAAGAGACTTTTACAACTAATTTGTGGTATGTTGTAATGTTAAATGTCTATGCGTATTGTAAAGGGTGGGACATTGTATACGTTAAGTAGTGAGGTCTGTTCCATTTCTCTCTGTGTGTATTGGCGATTGCCCTCTGTCCTGAGAGATAATTGAATTACAACTCGGTTGTCTCCAGGACAGAGGACATTATGTATTCTCCTGCCTGTGATGATTATGTTAACCATGGTGTACCATGATTATATAACAGGCAGAGGGGAGGATTATATGTGAGTTGTAGCCTTTGTGTTATTGGTAATTGTATTTTGTTGATTGCGTCTCAGGCAATGCCAGTGTGTTAATTAATTGCGTCAAAGACAATGCTCATTGTATTTTGTTGATTGCGTTACAGACAGAGGGAAGGGGGTTTTGTGTTCAATTGCTAAGAAGGTTTTAATACTGTAAATGCATGGATTGGCTAAAATATAAACTGTCAGTCTTCTACAAGGGCCCCAGGGGGAGTGTCCCTTGCTAGGAGACCTGCATAAAAGGCTGAAAAATAACCCATTAAAGAGTTCCTGTTTTACATTCAACATAAAGCCTCGTCTCGTGTGTGGGGATTGCTATACGCTGAAGATTTGCTATACTCCCCTGGCTATAACTACTAGCTCTTGTAAGAGCTGCTCCTGGCTCCTGTGGTGGTTTTGGTATAGAGCGGAGTACTTGGACTCCTTGGGAAGCACTGGGAGCATCCATCGACGGAGGTACCCGGTTGAGGTGCTAGGAGATCCGTTACAGATGGTTTAAATGCTATCCGCATGGTTATTTATATAGATACTTGTATCAGGAAACCAGAAAGGTGAATATCGGAGGATTGTAATCCTAAAAAGGATGTGACATATATTGATTAAATAAATGGAGAAAAGGGGGTGCGGTGTACAAGGATATACCACTCCAATGTATGGGGGGGACCTTTCACCTTTCTGGTTTCCTGATACAAGTATCTATATAAATAACCATGCGGACAGCATTTAAAAACCCGATCATTCTCTACCTATATAAAAAAAAAAATCCGATATAGGTCACATTGCCGTGCTTAAACTGATCCTGGAGATGGCGAGACGTTGAGGGTAAGCGCTTCCTGGTTGTCAGGCAACGATTCATGTGACGAAGTCATGTGATCGGGAGGCCGAACTGGAGGAAGCTGCTCTCCGGATCGTCACGCTCTGGGGGAGGTACCTGGTTGCCTGTGTGCGCATCGAGACTGGCGTCACTTGTAGGCGCGGTCTCTGTTTGTATACGCAGGTTCCCTGGATACCGGGCATGCGCGGTAGGACCTGAGGGATGCCACGACGGCTGCCACCATGAAACTCCACGTTGTAAGTCAGTACTTGTTTGTTTGAAACCACGCGGCCATTGATCGCATGATTAGCACTTTCAGGTGGTCATCATAATGTAAGCACAAATGCACTTTATGAAACTGATAATGTTTCTTGAAAATTTATGAAACCCACTATGTATGTGATTATGGCACAGGTTTATGGAACATGTTATCGAATGCACATATGAATATGTAAAAACTTTTATATATATGCACGCTTTTGATATATTATTGAATATGTTACTGTCAATTACCTTGTTAAATTGACCCACTAAGCATTGTGGGTATAAATGTAGATGTTGAGACACCAATGTTATGCTTGAGAAAGACTGCAACGAGCAGTTGAAACGTTGCACAGGGGAAATAAAGCGGGCCACTGTTTCATTTTATCCTGGAGTGCTGCCTCTTCTTTGAGATATCTATATCTATATCTATATATATATATATATATATATATATATTGTAGGAAGGCGCAAGGGTCCGTCATTGACGGAAGGTACGTGTCACCGAGGTTCCTGGCCTCGGTGAGATAAGAACCAGTTATTTTATGTGTCAGTCGCAGCTAGTGCTCACTGACACTGTTTTATTCTTAGTGTGGCTGAAAAGCCGATCCGGGCCGGTTCTTATTGGGAGCAGCCAAAGAGCAGGGTGGGTGGCTGTTCCCCTCGTCCAGGCCAGGTTTTGGGCTGGGGTTTAAAAGCCCAGCCAGAAGCTCAGCTGGGTGTGGTATGTTCCTCCAAGTAAAAGTGGTGCTGTGAAGGCTCTGTGTCTTGGGGAGCTGCATGAGAGCCACCAGCTGGAAGCCAGGCACCCTAAAAGCCTGCTGTGGATATTCAGGTGACGTGTTCATTTGGAGTTCTGTGGACTTTGGCCATGTGAAATAACATGGGGAATTTCTGTGGTGTGAATTAACACCAGGACTCTGCCAAGTGTTTGTGTTATTTTTTTCCCTTGTTGTGTGAATAAACACTGACTTTTGCTTTACTACCGTGTTCTTGCCTCTGTACTGCGTCCGCTTACCCTGCCTACCAGAGCGAATCCCCACAATTGGTGGCTGGATGCGGGCAAGCGCAGTGAGGCTGGCGTGAACGCCGAATTTTTTTTTCTCTCACGGTTGTATGTCATTTATCAAACCGGCTAGATTTAAACCGGTGTCAAGAGACAAAATGGAGGCTGTTATGAAGGCCCTCGTGGAAGCTAACCTGCAGCAACGCGAGGCTAATAAGCAGCAGCAGGAGACCAACCAGTTGCTACTACAACATGTAATGGCATTACAGTCAGCAGGAGCAACCCCAAGCTTACATGATGCCCGGAAAGCAGTACGTGCAGCGATCCCTAAAATGACCCCTGCAGACGACGTCGAGACCTACCTGGCGATGTATGAAAAAGTGGCCACCAGGGAAAAGCTGCCCCAGGACCAGTGGGCTGAGATCGTCGCTCCGTTTCTGACGTCAGAGTCCCAGCGGGTGTTTTTTGACTTGCCTGACGATCAAGCAGCCGACTACCCAAAGGTAAAGGGGGAGATCTTGGCAAGACTGGGGGTGAATGTACTGGTCCGGGCCCAGCGGGTGCATCAGTGGGGGTTCAACCCGGCGGAGCCCGTGAGACCCCAGTATTATGACTTGCTTAACCTGTTACAAAAGTGGCTACAACCTGACGTGTTGAGCCCCACTGCTATGTTGGACCGGTTATTAGCAGACAGGTTCTGGAGGGCTCTGCCACCCCCTCTCCAGCAATGGATTGGCCAGGTCTCCCCAGGGAATGCGCTGGAGATGGTCGACCTGGTGGAACGCTATGAGGCCACCCGGAACTTACAGGGGGGTTCTGTTGGGAGGGGGGCAGTCAGGTCCCGTAACTCTCCACCCCGGACCCAACAACCGGTGCCCATCAAACCTACCCGGGATATAACCCCTGTGGACCCCGCTCCAATAATCTGCTGGCGGTGTCGGGAGCCAGGTCATGTTCGAGCTGACTGTCCTCGTCAGGGGGAACCCATGGACACGAACTGTGGCTTCCGTCATTCATTATATGCCGGGAAACTGTGTGCAGTGGGTGCTTCGGAGTCTCTGAACCACCTGTGCCAGGTTGAGGTGGGAGACACTCCAGCGGAGGCTCTGTTGGACTCAGGAAGTCTGGTGACCCTGGTAAGGGCTTCCCTGGTACGCTCCGCTGAGTACACCGGCCGTAAAGTTGGAGTCATGTGTATCCATGGGGACTTAAAAGACTATCCTACTGCTATAGTGACTCTGTCTACGGTTTCCGGCAGATGGATCCACGAGGTGGCTGTTGCAACCCATCTCCACTATGAACTTATACTAGGGAGAGACTTCCCGGGCTTCACGGCACTGTGGCCGGTTCCGAGAGTGACTGATATGCATGATACAGGTGTAACCCTAGCAGAATGGCCCGGCTCAGGGGGGAGACCAGAACCCTGGGAACCTGAGTCTAAAGGTCCCGCGGTAGGGGTGACCGCCACCTCGGTGGAAGAGGAGGAGACAACCCCACTGAGTGTAATGGTGGGAGACATGGAGGACTTGCCGCCGGGGCCTGAGCTGGCAGACCTCAATGTCTCTGGGGATAATTTTGGTACCGCGCAACACCGGGATCCAACCTTATCCCGGGCCTGGGAAAATGTGCTAATAATAGATGGTGAACCACAACAACCAGGGGCAGAGTCGGTGTTCCCCCGTTTTGTGGTCCAGCAGGATATGTTGTATCGGGTAAATCAGCTGCGAGGTGAGTCCATTGAACAGTTGGTGGTGCCTCAGGCTTATCGCAAACTCGTGTTAGAGTTAGCACACCAGCATGTTCTTGGGGGTCATCTGGGAATGCAGAAAACACAGGACCGGATACTACAACGGTTTTACTGGCCCAGTGTGTTTAAAGAGGTGGATGAGTTCTGTAAGTCTTGCCCGACCTGCCAGGCAACTAGCCCCCAGCACCTTTTTCGCAGTCCCTTGGTACCCCTCCCGATCATTGAGGTACCGTTTGAGCGAATCGCTATGGACCTGGTAGGTCCTGTACCAAAGTCCGCCCGGGGACACCAGCACATCTTGGTTGTCCTGGATTACGCTACTCGGTACCCGGAGGCAGTGCCACTGCGACATACTTCTGCGAAACTTATAGCTAAAGAGCTAATGGAGATGTTCTCCCGAGTGGGGCTACCTAAAGAGGTCCTGACTGACCAGGGGACCCCTTTTATGTCCAAGGTCATGAGGGAACTCTGCAAGTTGCTGCGTATAAAACAGTTACGGACGTCCGTGTACCATCCACAAACGGATGGACTGGTGGAAAGGTTTAATAAAACTCTAAAAACCATGTTAAAAAGGGTGGTGACCAAAGATGGAAAGGATTGGGACCTTCTTCTGCCCTATCTCATGTTCGCAGTGCGAGAGGTGCCCCAGGCCTCTACTGGGTTCTCGCCCTTCGAATTGCTATATGGCAGACATCCTCGTGGCTTGTTGGACGTAGCCAAGGAGGCATGGGAACAACAACCCACTCCACATAAAAGCGTCCTGGAATATGTTACCAAGATGCAACAGCGGATAGAGACTGTTTTGCCTCTTGTCAGGGAACATATGGAGGCCGCCCAGCGAGCCCAGAGTCGGATCTATAATCGGCAGGCTCGGGTCCGGAACTTTAACCCGGGTGATCGGGTTTTGGTTCTGGTGCCGACAGTGGACAGTAAGTTCCTAGCCAGGTGGCAGGGGCCCTACGAGGTACGTGAAAAAATAGGAGAGGTAAATTACAAGGTACACCAGCCGGGGAGGCGGAAGCCGGAGCAGGTTTACCATGTTAATTTGCTAAAACCTTGGAAGGATAGGGAAACCTGTACGGAAGACAGCCCGCGACCGGGCTTTCTTGGACAAGAGGTTCCGGCTCCTAAGTTTGATGCAAGGGAAGCGGTTGCCACAATAAAAATTGCTGACAGCCTCTCCCCTAAACAGGCTCAGGAAACCAGGGAGTTTGTTAGTCGGAACACGGATGTGTTCTCAGACCTCCCTGGACGCACTTCCGTAATCCAACATGATATTGTCACCGAGCCTCAGGCAAAAATCCGGTTAAAAGCATACCGAGTACCCGAGGCTCGGCGAAAAGCCATCTCGGAGGAAGTGCAACTTATGTTGCGGTTGGATGTTATCGAGGAGTCTAAAAGTGAGTGGGCCAGTCCGATAGTATTAATACCCAAGCCAGACGGGACATTGAGGTTCTGTAATGACTTCCGCAAACTTAATGAGGTGTCCAAATTTGACGCATATCCCATGCCCCGAGTGGATGAGCTTATTGAAAAGTTGGGCCAATCCCGGTATTTTTCTGTGTTGGACCTCACCAAAGGCTACTGGCAGGTACCCTTGACAGAGGCTGCCAAAGAAAAAACGGCTTTTGTCACGCCAGAGGGGCTGTATCAGTACAAGGTATTACCCTTTGGTCTACATGGTGCTCCCGCCACGTTTCAAAGGCTAATGGATATTGTACTCCGTCCACATCGTCGATACGCTTCGGCGTACCTGGACGATATCGTTGTCCATAGCACCGACTGGGAAAGTCACCTTCCTAAAGTACAGGCTGTAGTGGACTCCCTTCGAAAAGCGGGACTAACAGCTAACCCAAAGAAATGTGCAATAGGGTTAGAGGAGGCTAAATACCTTGGGTATGTCATTGGACGTGGAGTCATTAAACCCCAAGTGAGCAAAATAGAAGCGATACGGAATTGGCCCCGACCTGCCACCTCTAGACAAGTAAGGTCATTCCTGGGAATAGTGGGCTATTACATGAGGTTCGTTCCCCATTTTGCCACTTTAGCGGCTCCGTTGACAGGGCTTTTAAAGGGACGGAAGTCCGTGATAGTCCGCTGGAATGACCAGGCGGAAGAGGCTTTCTCCGCTTTGAAGTCGGCCCTGTGTGGGTCCCCGGTTTTAGTGACGCCCGACTTCAAGGGGGAATTTGTGGTCCAGACTGATGCCTCCGAAGTAGGCCTCGGTGCGGTACTGTCTCAGGAAGTCAACGGGGAGGAGCATCCCGTTGTCTTCCTCAGCCGTAAGCTCACTCCAGCGGAGACCCGGTACAGTATAGTGGAGAGAGAGTGCCTGGCCATCAAGTGGGCACTCGAGTCTCTCCGCTATTATCTATTGGGGAGGAAATTCCGTCTGGTGACCGATCACTCCCCTCTCAAGTGGATGAGCCAGGCCAAAGAGAGGAATGCTCGGGTCACCAGGTGGTTCTTGTCGCTGCAAAACTTCAAGTTCACAGTAGAACACAGGGCAGGCCGGTTACAGGGAAACGCGGATGCCCTGTCCCGAGTACACTGTCTGGCGTGTGTTCACCCCCTCAGGGTTGAACAAAGGGGGGAGGTATGTAGGAAGGCGCAAGGGTCCGTCATTGACGGAAGGTACGTGTCACCGAGGTTCCTGGCCTCGGTGAGATAAGAACCAGTTATTTTATGTGTCAGTCGCAGCTAGTGCTCACTGACACTGTTTTATTCTTAGTGTGGCTGAAAAGCCGATCCGGGCCGGTTCTTATTGGGAGCAGCCAAAGAGCAGGGTGGGTGGCTGTTCCCCTCGTCCAGGCCAGGTTTTGGGCTGGGGTTTAAAAGCCCAGCCAGAAGCTCAGCTGGGTGTGGTATGTTCCTCCAAGTAAAAGTGGTGCTGTGAAGGCTCTGTGTCTTGGGGAGCTGCATGAGAGCCACCAGCTGGAAGCCAGGCACCCTAAAAGCCTGCTGTGGATATTCAGGTGACGTGTTCATTTGGAGTTCTGTGGACTTTGGCCATGTGAAATAACATGGGGAATTTCTGTGGTGTGAATTAACACCAGGACTCTGCCAAGTGTTTGTGTTATTTTTTTCCCTTGTTGTGTGAATAAACACTGACTTTTGCTTTACTACCGTGTTCTTGCCTCTGTACTGCGTCCGCTTACCCTGCCTACCAGAGCGAATCCCCACAATATATATATATATATACATATATAGATATTACTTTATATTATATTGTTATATGTTATGAAGACATGTATCCAGTATATTATATATATTTCTCATTAGGAGAATATTCGTCTCTAAAAGAGTGTCTGTGTGTTTTGTAACAATTATTTGCATCTTTGGTATGACAGGAGGTACTGATATCTCTGTGAGAAAACAAGGCCATTCAAGTTATTTATGATCCATAAATCAACATTGTGAGAAACATTCAGAGAGACGCCTAGAGGTCTGTCTCTAATTGCTACAAGTGTCAGAATTAATCCCTATAGCTTTGAATTAAAGCTTTTAAGGCCAAAATGTATAACATACGTTTTATTCAGACTAACATAATTTAACCCTTTATACTATGATGTAAATAGCTTACACAGCAGTGCCACCTAGGTATGGTAGGTGACATTACAACAGTAGCAAAAGTGCATTCTGGGTAAGGTTATGATGTCACATTTTTTATCAATAGTCACGCCCATCCGACTATGATTGGAAAGTTCCAAACTAGGAAGGTGTGTCTAACTGATAAGTTTGTGATCATAAACCATACACAGAAGGTAGGAGGACACACAAAAAAAAAAAAAAAAAAAGAGGAGAAGGAGACAAGTTGAGCTCTCTAGAGGGGTCTATCAAGATGAAAGCCATGGTGAGATGCGCTATGATGGACCACCCAGCTTTCCTAGGAGCAGAAGTGAGATTTCTACTAGGACTTGGTAAGAGACACAGAAAATGTTATTTCATTTGATTAAGACTAATTTGATAGTGTGGGTGAAATTATACCATCTAGATTGGCGAATAAATAAAATTAATAAATTAAATAAATAATTAATTGATCATCTCCATATTGAGATGTAGTCTTAGGATATTGTGAGGCTTCATTCTACCTGCAGAAGAATCATGACTCATAATTTAGCAAAGCATGAAATAATTGCTTTTATATATATATATATATATATATATATATATATATATATATATATATATATTGATAGAACATTCTTCGCCAAGCTAAGTGATGGATTCCCACAGGAAAGACTTCCAGTGCTTCCCATTTAAGATATGGTCTAGCAAAATCCTAGATCCCTGTTATTTGTCTTAATAGTCTTACCAAATTCATATGTGTGAAACTAGTCCAGGATGGGGCGGAAGGATACAGTTATCTCTTCTAAGTTATATCCTTGGATGGATTTGCCCATGCCTGAAGTCATGTGATGTGTAGTTGGTTAGAGGGGGTGGAATGTATTTAGCATTCCATATTGATGTCTAGGATTAGACATGCCCATCCTGATATCATGAGGTTTTCTCTGAACTGAAGTAATGTATATCACTTATGTTCCTATTTTGATATCCTAACCTAATAATCGCTTGGTTATAATGTTATTTTCACTCACATGTATTGTTAAGCTTGTAATGCTTTATATTAGCTATATATATATATATATATATATATATATATATATATATATATTCATTTGCATGTATCATTGTGTTTATTTACTTATATATGTTTGTAACCAATAAAGCTGTATATTTTTTTAAACCTGTGTATTATTGTATAATGCAGAACTACATGTTTATCATTAATGTCATCTCACGTCAAAAAGAACTTATTTATCTGAGGAAATAGTCAGACTCAGATGTGAATTGTATTAATTAGGTTGTCTACAATTCACCAGGTCGTGATTTTAAGAATTTATGACAAATTTTATAAATGAAATTTTTTTATGGTTATTTTTATGACCATAATTAATAATTCTTAATTGAATTATTACCCCCCGACACTCACACGTCTATTGTCATGCAAGGTGCTCAGAGTCTAACTGATTCATTTTTGGTCAAACTAATTTCACTTTGTGGCTATTACCTCCCTTTGTGGCGACAGCTTACTTTTTATATTCCATTTTTATATTTCATTTTTATACTAGATTCATTTTTTATTTTGTATTTTCCATTTTTCTATCTATTTTTTAACTATAATAGGGAGAATAAATTATTACCTACTTAATATAACTTGTCAGTCCTCTACTTGCTACCAGATATAGTGTGCCAGTCTACTAAGAAAAAGTTAAATATATGGACTGACATTCTGCTGTTTGTCCGCAAGATGCTGCTGTTTCCTAAAAACAGCTAACAGACTGTATGTTTTCCATATTTATGAGAGGTGGAGTTACAAAAGCCTGGAGAGGAATAGATAGAGCAGCCATCTTGGGGAGAGCTTGGAAGAGGATCCAGGGGCTGTCTGTGAGGAGAATCCATCGACATCCAGGTGTGGAAGCTCCAGAAAGACGTTGTAAGGTACAACTTGTCACTTATGGCGCCCTGGCTGCGACTGACCAGTTTAGTAATCTCATCAAATGGCTGCAGAAGTCTTCATGCATCACGCATGAGCAGCCACTGGCGCGGTGAAAAAAAAAACAAGCTCCCTAGAACCTGTCCTGCCGCAGAGTTCTCACAGGTAGTCGTTAACTGCACGTTTCTGCTGGAGCAGCCTATCAAGCGTATACATGGTGGATTTCCGTCGTGCAGTTACAAATCAGATGTCTGACAGGCAGGTGGTGTCGCCGCTGAACGTCAGCAAGGCGAGCCATGGCCGTGTAAGATCTTCTAAAATGGTCAGAGATTTTCCTGGCCTGCTGCAAGACGTCCTGGACACCGGGGTATTTGGCAACAAATCGCTGCACGACTAAGTTCAGTATGTGTGCCATGCACGGCATGTGTGTCATTTTGCCCTGTTTCAGCGCTTTTAGCAGATTGGCACCATTGTCACACACCACTTTACCAACTGTCAAATTGAGCGGTGTTAGCCACTGATCGGCCTATGACCGCAAACCTGAAAGGAGTGCAGGACCTGTGTGGCTCTTGGCTTGTAGGCACAATAGCCGCAGCACAGCATGGTAACATCTCACCTGGCACATCAAATAGGTTCTGGGGAGCTTAGGGTTGCAGCGGAAAAGGAGGAGTCAGCCGAGGAGGAGACGGAGGATGGAGTAGGAGGAGGAGAAGAAGAGGCAGGCCTGCATACCATCCGTGGCGGTAACACAAAATCCACACGGGGGCCACGGGTTGCATGCTTGACGGCCGTCAGAAGGTTCACCCAGTGGGCAGTAAAAGGTATGTACCTTCCCTGCCTGTGTTTGCTAGACCACGTGTTTTTGTTCAGATGTATCTTGGACCGACACGGTGTGCCAGAGATACATTCACTTGCCTCTGAACGTGGCCATATAGCTCTGGAATGCCCTTCTGGGAGAAATATTTCCTTCCGGGGACCTTCCATGGCCACAAATGTCTCCGAGTCCACAGGTTTATATGGCAGTAGTTGGCGAGCTAGCAGTTCCGACAAGCCAGCGGTCAGCCGTTGGACAAGAAGGTTATCCAGTGTCATCATCTTTTTACGCTCGAACATTTGGGCCACGGAAGCCTGCCTTATGAACGCGACGACGGAACGGTGGACGGTGGAGTGGAAGACAAATAGGAGGAGAGATGAAAATGAGAAGAGTCAGGACATGGAGCGCCAGGAGTGTGGCTTTGACTAATAAATCGTTTGATGCATGTGTCTTTACAGAGGAAGATGTTCTAAGTTTGCTGTCTAAAGTGAAGACAAATAAATCACAGGGGCCTGATGAGATACACCCAAAATTATTAAAAGAGCTTAGTGGTGAGCTGGCAAAACCGTTAACAGATTTATTTAACCAATCATTAGTAACAGGAGTCGTCCCGGAAGATTGGAAATTGGCAAATGTCGTGCCCATTCACAAGAAAGGTAGTAGGGAGGAATCGAGCAACTATAGACCAGTGAGTCTGACATCAATAGTAGGCAAATTAATGGAAACCCTATTAAAGGATAGGATTGTGGAACATCTAAAATCCCATGGATTGCAAGATGAAAAACAGCATGGGTTTACTTCAGGGAGATCATGTCAAACAAATCTTATAGATTTTTTTGACTGGGTGACTAAAATAATAGACGGTGGAGGTGCAGTAGACATCGCTTATCTGGATTTTAGTAAGGCTTTTGACACTGTCCCACACAGAAGACTTATCAATAAACTGCAGTCATTGAGCATGAACTCCAATATTGTTGAGTGGATTAGGCAATGGCTGAGGGACAGACAACAGAGGGTTGTAGTCAATGGAGAACATTCAAAACAAGGTCATGTTACCAGTGGGATTCCACAGGGATCTGTACTGGGACCAATTTTGTTTAATATCTTCATAAGTGATATTGCAAAAGGCCTCGATGGTAAGGTTTGTCTTTTTGCTGATGACACAAAGATATGTAACAGGGTTGATGTTCCTGGAGGGAAACGCCAAATGGAAAAGGACTTAGGAAAACTAGAAGAATGGTCAGAACTCTGGCAACTGAAATTTAATGTGGATAAGTGCAAGATAATGCACCTGGGGCGTAAAAACCCAAGGGCAGAATATAGAATATTCGACACAGTCCTGACCTCAGTATCTGAGGAAAGGGATTTAGGAGTAATTATTTCAGAAGACTTAAAGGTGGGAAGACAATGTAATAAAGCAGCACGAAATGCAAGCAGAATGCTTGGATGTATAGGGAGAGGTATAAGCAGTAGAAAGAGTGAAGTGCTTATGCCGCTGTACAGAACACTGGTGAGACCTCACTTGGAGTATTGTGCGCAGTACTGGAGGCCATATCTCCAGAAGGATATAGATACTCTAGAGAGAGTTCAGAGAAGAGCTACTAAACTGGTCCATGGATTGCAGGATAAAACTTACCAGGAAAGGTTAAAAGACCTTAATATGTATAGCTTGGAAGAAAGAAGAGACCGAGGGGATATGATAGAAACTTTTAAATACATAAAGGGAATCAACTCGGTAAAGGAGGAGAGCATATTTAAAAGAAGAAAAACTACCACAAGAGGACACAGTTTTAAATTAGAGGGGCAAAGGTTTAAAAGTAATGTAAGGAAGTATTACTTTACTGAGAGGGTAGTGGATGCATGGAATAGCCTTCCTGCAGAAGTGGTAGCTGCAAATACAGTGAAGGAGTTTAAGCATGCATGGGATAGGCATAAGGCCATCCTTCATATAAGATAGGGCCGGGGCTATTCATAGGATTCAGATATATTGGGCAGACTAGATGGGCCAAATGGTTCTTATCTGCCGACACATTCTATGTTTCTATGTTTCTATGTGGGTTCTGACTGCATTGCTTCCACTGGACTCGGTGATGGGAGGCCAGGTGCCTTCTTAAGGTAGTCGTCCCTAAGAGAGTGTTGGGCTTACCGCGACTTATGCGTTGACAGCACAGGCTGCAGATGGCAACACTGCGGAGCCATATGCCAGCGTCCTGGGAGAGCCAGATGTGACCGTGCATGGTGGATGGCTCGCTCCAGATTCTTTTGCAGTCTGCTTTTTGCATCCTGTGCACTGCGAGTTCTGCCTTCTTATCCGCCTTCTCCTCCCTATCTGCTGCTCCGTCTCTACCTCTGAACTCCCCTCCTCTTCCTCTCTTGTGGGCACCCATGTGATGTTCATCGACACGTCATCATCCTCACCTTCACCACCACTGACATTAGAGATCTTGGAGTAGGCAGCAACAGTGGCGACCTCCGTCTTTGGGCTGATCTGGCTACTGTCGTCAGACCGCTGGGTGTCTGCCATTGCTACCTCCTCTTCCTGATCCGATACCAAGAATGGCTGCACATCTGTAGGGTCTGGTAATGGATTGGAAAATAATTCTTCTGACTCGAGCAGAGGGGATATGGTGGTGGTGGTGGTGGTGTCTTTGGGGGTGTACACAGCAGAGAGTGAAGAGTGTTCAGATAGAGAGGATGAAGAGGGTGCAGAATCGGAAGGCTGAGTGAGCCACTCAATCAAGCCTGGTGTGTCCTTTGATATAATCGCACGCCCCTTCTGCAACTTCCCGCTTAGGCTCCGGCCTGGTGCACCTGCCCTACCCCTACCACCCCTGCGGAATGGCCTGCCTCTTCCGCTGCCTGTCATTTTCAAAGTGACCCTGTGACAAAAGTCCCTTTAGAAGAGCAGTATTTGTGGAAGAAGGTATATCACGCACCTGCCTCAATCAGTTTTTTTGGGGGGCAACTGGTATATCACACCAGAAGAAATTATTTGTTCCTATATCGTTTATCACTCTGTGTAGCTGAGGTAACGCAGCAAAACCGCAAACAAATGCTGCACTACCCAAATGCACTATATAGAAAGTATATTATTGGTATATAACACCCCTGCTTCAATCAGGTTTTTGGGGGGGAAAACTGTTATATCACAACAGTAGAAATTATTTGTTCCTATAGCGGTTGTCACTCTGTGTAGCTGAGATAACACAGCAAAACCGCCATCAAATGCTGCACTACCCAAATGCAGAAAGTATATTATTGGTATAACACCCCTGCTTCAATGAGTTTTTTGGGGGGGCAACTGGTATATCACATCAGTAGAAATTATTTGTTCCAATAGCGTTTGTCCCTCTGTATAGCTCCAGTATCGCAGCAGAATCGCACACAACTGCTGCACAATACAAATGCTCTATAATATACTTTCTATGTTAGAAAGTATATTATAAGTATATCACACCCCTCAGTATATCACACCTATCGATAGCACACCTATACTAGTCCTTAAAAAGACTTTTGTGGCCCTATTAGCTAGCGTTTGGTGTCCCTAACAGTCTGTCCCTGCTCCTCACAGCAACCTCTCGCTACACTGGCAAAAGACTAAATGTAAAATGGTGGCCAGATCAGGTCTATTTATAAGGTAGGGGTATCTTCATGTGCTTAAACATCTCAATTGGTTGCCCTGTACCATCCTGTCCTGGATATGTCATGGGTCAAAGTTTAAGTATATTATTACAATATTTCAAGCTTGTATTTCACACTAACAAATGCAGCATAGGCCCCAGATGTAGGGTGTTGCCAAAAATGGGTGTTTTTTTTTAAAACCAGAAAAATTATTGAAGCATTTCAAGCTTGTATTTCACACCGACAGATGCTGCAAAGGCCCCAGATGTAGGGTATTGCAAAAAATTTGTGTTTTTTTAAACATATAATATTATTGCATGATTTCAAGCTTGTATTTCACACTGACAAATGCTGCAAAGGCCCCAGATGTAGGGTATTGCCAAAAACTGTTTTTTTTTTAACCCAGAAAATTATTGAAGTATTTCAAGCTTGTATTTCACACTGACAAATGCTGCAAAGGCACCAGATGTAGGATATTGCCAAAAACGGGTGTCTTTTTAAACCCAAAATATTATTGCTGTATTTCAAGCTTGTATTTCACACTGACAAATGCTGCAAAGACACCAGATGTAGGATATTGCCAAAATTGGGTGTTTTTTTAAACCCAGAAAATTATTGCAGTATTTTAAGTTTGGATTTCACGCTGACAAATGCTGCAAAGGCACCAGATGTAGGGTATTGCCAAAAATGGGTCATTTTTTTAAACCCAGAATATAATTGCAGTATTTCTAGCTTGTATTTGCCTGTCTCAAATGCACATATGCTGTGCTGGTGCACTGAACTTGCATAAAATGGCCGCTGCCGCCCACCTAACTAACAGACGGAAAAAAGTAATTTTTCTGGGTCACTGGGCTCAGGGCAGGGTAAAAAAATTGTGCACTGCACCCGCACAACTAAATCTATGTAGAAGAACTTCAGATTAAAGATTCTTTCCTATTCTCTCCCTCACAGCAGCAGCATCCTCTCCCTACACTAAGCACAGCAGAATGACGTGCAGCGCTACGTGACTCAAGCTTATATAGAGGCCGGGTCACATGCTGCACTGGCCAATCACAGCCATGCCATTAGTAGGCATGTCTGTGATAGCTTCTAAGGGCGCAAGAGTAAAACACTTGTTGATTGGCTGCTCTGCATCCTTTCTAAAGGCCCCATTAAATCGCCGAACTCTAAACCCGAACTTTTACTGAAAAGTTTGGGTTCGGGTCCGGGGTCCAAAAATCCTAAAGTTTGGATTATCCAGCAAAAATTGAGCCCCAAAACATCTCTATAGACATAACTATAAAAAAAAAAAAGTTACGGGGGTCAGAATTTGGCAGTGAAAAGTAATATATTTTTTTCAGTATTAAAGTGCAAGAAAAGCCATACATATGTGATATTTCTGGATTGATCCTGACCTGCAGAATGAAGAGCACAAGTCAGTTTTACTGCACAAGACCTAAAACTATGGCAGAATTGCATTTTCTTCCAATTCCATCCAATGCAGAATTTTCTTCCCAATTCCCACTACATACTATGCAATATTAAATAGTGGCATTAGAAAGTACAACTTGTCCTGCAAAAAATAAAAATAAAAATCCATCATACAGCTATGTCAACAGAAAAAAAAAAAAGTTACGGCTCTGGGAAACCAGGGAGCAAAAAACGAAAGTGCAAAAAATCAATAATTGCCACTTCAGGAAAGGGTTAAATGTCCTGGAAAACCCCTTTAGGAGTTCTTCTCTACCTCTTCAAACCTCAATGTACAATTCTTTACATCTAGCAAAACGAACAAGCCAATAAATGTCCATCCCTCACCAGTCTGGTTGGAGATCTCGCCTTCTGCACAGGGGGCACAGTAGTAGCAGCATTTCTGTTTTCCTTCCAGTGGGACTTTCCTGTGTCCTGGGAGACAAATCTCAGTACAGACGGAGCGTGGTGTCTGGGATAAAAAGTCATACAGAATTTTCTTTTGAGTCGCGATAAGAGACAGCAATGTATAAAAGGACAAAGAATACTTGAGGTGTGAAATCTACCTGGAGAAAGCGCTGTTCCCAAAAAATTGAACTTTCATTTATCACAAATTGTAGATGGCCGTTGACTTCATGGAATTCTCCTGCTGGATATTTCTTTATGGTTCTATTAGAATCTACAACGCAATTTACCAGAGAGAATCTTGTCGCGAAGTTTCCTTTTTCATCAAGGTGAATGGAATCTCCACCAGGAGTTGTAAAATTAACTCTTCTTATATATCGATGGAGCTTAAAGAGAAATAGCAAAAGATTTAAGGGATATCCCATCTCCCCTCTTCTACTTTCTAACCCTTGCATTAAACTTTCTATAAATATTTAATATGCTACACCTCTTCACGCATATTTTTTATACCCATGCCTCCAAATTCACTGTCTGGCGCCTCTCTTATTGACTTTTCGGCTACAGTGGGTGATATAAAACTCTTCCATCAAATAATAAGCAAGTGTTGCTGATAGACAATGCAACATCTCTCGCCTCTGTGTGCATGATTGCTGACTAAGTGTATTTGTTCCTCCATCTATCCTCCGAATTATATTCACTGTATTGTAATACGCAGTGGGTTTGGACCCAGTGTGCTAACTAACCAGTTTGACTTTGGGATAAAACTAAGGGCGTAGTCCCGGCATTTCCATGGTGTTCACCCTTTAACCTCTGCACAAGGATATGGACTTCGCTGCAGGAAAACAACCACACTGCTACCCAATGGGGTAGTGGCAGCCTGCCAAAATGTGGACAATTAGTTAGCATTTGTGCAAACATAGCCACCCCTACAGGACCTCAACAGTGGCTGCATCCCAAGGAAAAAAAGTGAGCAATATTAAAGAGTCAGATACTGTACAAACAGTAGCGAAGGACTGAAAGGTCTGGGTCCAGGTGTGCAGTATGCATTTATACTTGTATCTGGAGAATTACTTACCATCAGAGATGAGAGAATGGATTCTAAAGTAATAAGAATTCATCTGCCAAACAAATCCAAAGTTTTGGTGATTCGTTTTGCACAATTTTACTGTGAAAATTGATGGGGATAATAGGAGGGAAAATGAAGATGAAGGATCACAGGACACTGGGAGAAAGGAGGGGGAGGCTTGCCCTGACTAGCTCAGAGGCGAACATACAGCCTGATTAGCCCGGGACAAGATTCTGGCAGGTCCATTTGCCCAGAAGAAATGCCATTCTAAGTCTAGCTTGAGATCCAATATTATGTGTGTTGTCGTTTTTTCTGCAAAAAGCAACTACAGACACAAGCTACCGTAGCAATGTAGGTGTGAAAGGGAGAGTTTAGGAAGAGCATAGGGAAATAATTAGTGCAAGCGGTTATCTAAATTGGGTTTAGAATTTTTTGTAATACAAAGTAATGGTCTGCACACTCATTATGCTCCAGCCTCTCTGCAGCTTATCTAATTATACCGGCCACAGCACACATCCAATTTGGGCCTTTGATAAGGTTACTCATCCTATTCTGGTCCAACTCCACCTAAGGACCTGATAATTCCTGTCCTGACTAAGTGTATTTGTTCGTCCATCTACAGGAATTACCAGTAGAAAGAGGGAGGTGCTCATGCCGCTCTACAGAGCACTAGTGAGACCTCATCTGGAGTATTGTGCTCAGTACTGGAGACCATATCTCCAGAAGGATATTGATACTTTGGAGAGAGTTCAGAGAAGAGCTACTAAACTGGTACATGGATTGCAGGATAAAACTTACCAGGAAAGATTAAAGGACCTTAACATGTATAGCTTGGAAGAAAGACGAGACAGAGGGGATATGATAGAAACTTTTAAATACATAAAGGGAATCAACAAGGTAAAAGAGGAGAGAATATTTAAAAGAAGAAAAACTGCTACAAGAGGACACAGTTTTAAATTAGAGGGGCAAAGGTTTCAAAGTAATATCAGGAAGTATTACTTTACTGAGAGAGTAGTGGATGCATGGAATAGCCTTCCTGCAGAAGTGGTAGCTGCAAATACAGTGAAGGAGTTAAGCATGCATGGGATAGGCATAAGGCCATCCTTCATATAAGATAGGGCCAGGGACTATTCATAGTATTCAGTATATTGGGCAGACTAGATGGGCCAAATGGTTCTTATCTGCCGACACATTCTATGTTTCTATAAGCCAGATACAGAAAATGATTTCAGACAGCACTACAGTCACAATTCAACAAGCATTTTTTGTTAATCCAGCTGAAAATAGTGCATTATTTTTACAGCAACATTTCAGGCCACAATATGATTTGGCCATTTGTCAAGTCAGTTTACATTTGCTCCTTATTTGGGTTTGATTAATAAAGAAATGCTTGTTGCATTGCAACTGGAATGCCATTTGCAAATGTTTTCCCCCCCTCTCTGGAGCTTAGTTTGTGGGTTGGCCGCACCCCCTAGTCGACAGTCTGGAGCCTCCTGCACCTCAACAAGCTCCAAGATATGAAAGTAAGAAAGAATGAGGAGGAGGATTTGCATGTGCAACAATAGCAGTCTGCAAAGGGCCCCTTTGAGATGAGATAAGTGTTTTGTGACGCCAGTTGCAATGAAGCAACAACGGGACGAAGTCCCTTTAAGAAATGGTGTTGGCACCCAGGTGTAGGAATGGCCAAGTGACATAGGGTGGCCTATAATGTCCCTTAATGTTTTTTACACGTGTCACAGTGCTCCTACCAGGATACACTGGAACCCCAGGCGTTGGCTCTGAAGCAGACAGATAGGGTGAACAATTGAGGGATTTGAAGAAATATTTGAGTCCAGACCTTTTGATGAAGTTCAATGGCAGCTTTACTTTGCATAAACATTTCTCCAAATGGTTTACAGACTTTATCTTGGTTCCAGCAGGCTTTATCATTAACTCTGGCAGGCAAACAATCTCAACACTGCTACATTGTTTTTCTTTGGCTCTGCTGTACTAACAGACTTAAGTGGAATCTCTGCTTTTGCAGGATGCTGCAACTTCACTCTGTAGTCTGACTCTAGGTTATGCAAGGGAATAGGTTAGAATCCTGGCAGCTCCAATATGGAGTCTCAACCAGAACTCCCTACCTCCTACTGGTAGCAAACAGGACTCACCCACTTCCCCTCACCAAGAAAGGAGGGGAGAATGGAATGGTGAGTTCCATTCTCTCTAAGTGTAGCTCTGCCATAGTTGCTGCCACCTGCTGGTGAACCAGGCACATTACATGAACAATTTCATAACATTATTATAAATGCACATTATTATAAATGCACCTGGAAATAAATGCATAAGATAACATTATATTAGCATTCACAAATATAATCTGGTCGTAGGAGTGGTAATGCCACTCGGGGCCATTACACATGGTGAGAGAGAGAGAGAGAGAGAGAGAGAGAGAGAGACAGAGAGAGGTAAGTCAGCTACTGCATTCCAGACCCTGCTACTTCAAAGGAGAAAAGAGTAAAGTTGCCCTATGCACTCCAGAATAATGGACACTACAAGCCACAGTTGCTAGAACCCAGTTATTACCCAGAAATCTCTGAAGCAGATATTTTAGCCAGAGACATCTGAAGGCTAATGCCATACTCATCTGCTTTTCTCATGTTGAGACATCTGGGAGGACTTTGTACTGTGCAAAAAGATTTGTTGGATATTCAATCTGGCCTGGTCAGTAACTCTCTTAACTGCACATGCTGGCCATTACATCTCCAGCTCCTGCCCTTGCTATCACTCACATGGTCATTAACACCATGGATAGCCCCAAACTACCATCATGCAGAAGCACATAGCTATAGGGAGTGCTTCAAGGGAATATAGGGTGCCTCTTCTTCACTTCAATGACCCCATGGAGCAATGGCCTGAGGGGCTTGCTGATTTGCTGCTTGATGCACATTAGAAACTGATTGGCTGTGTCGCTACTTTTGCATAGGCTCATCAGCTGTAATACAGCATGGCAATGCTTCACTTTACACATATGATAGATAGAGGGGGGTCGAAGTTGCACTCTGCCCTGCTTCTATTGGAGATATTTCCATTAAGAAGGGTGTAGAGGGGGTAGATAGACACCTGGTGTGGGAACCAGACTGACACAAACATGGAGGTGTCAACAGGACCTGGCCTTGTTGCAAAGTAAGCTGCGTCAGTGCTGCTGCTGAAAAGAACATTGACCCAGTGAGCAGTGAAATACATGTACTGTCTAGCTTCTCCAGTTGTTGATAGGGGTGTTTACCTTGCTAGAAAGAGACAATTACAAGGAGAGGCCCATGTTCTCTGCTACATTGCTTCTTTTTAGAAAGAAATTAGGCAGCCCAATAGGAGGGGTCAGAGAAGACAGAGATGATGCAAGAGAAGGTTTTTTTCTAGAGCTACAAAGAAGAGGAGCAAAATGAATGTGCAGTACACCAGATTTGGGGGTATCTGCAAATGATTGTAATGTATTGTAATGTAACATATTTTCTTTGTAGTCGCCATGTGTACCAGTAAGAAGAGGCATGGTTGGCATTGGTTGGTAGGCACTTGGCTACCAGGAAGCAGTGGGCTGGTCCTGCTTCCTGCCAGGAGTAGGAGTTGCTGTCTAGCTACAGAGAGAAGATAAAGCACATGCCAGAGCTTCTACTCCTGGAAAGGAGATTCTTCTCATGTGAGACCAACACTCAAGGGAAATAAGCAAATTGTGCCTCCAGAAAGCATCAGAGTGACCAGACAGCAGAGCGATCAGTGAAATACAGCAATACGGTATATAGACACTGCTGTAAGGTGAGGGACTATGGTTCAGACATCCATAACTGTAGCTCCATTTTCTGTTGACTGTAGCTCCATTTCCCCCCGAAGACGCCGCTGGTGCATCGAACCATGTTGGGAGAACTGCGTATTTAGCTTTTTAATTTAATCGACAAAATGAATGAATATATGTGGTGGGGTGTAATGCAGACACCCTGACTACCTACAGGAATGAATAAATGAGAAAGTGGATAAATTGATGAGGGACAGTTAGTCACAATTATAAGATTAGGTAAAAGGATGGTATAGTGCTAACAATTCCTACATAAGAGCAAGAGGCTACTAGATAGCTAGGCTGCTAATTGGGTGGCAACAATAACAGCCAATATTGACACTATTTGATACTATCTGTTACAAAGCAATACAAAGTGAATATAATCATAGCATAGTGACTATAAAGGATAGTCAATATCCCAGTCGATCCCTCACACCTGTTAAAGAAATCACTGAAAAAGACAAAAATACACTCAGATCGTCACTTACAAATTGTATTAGTGTTAGTATCTTGGACAATAGAAAATTTTGATTTTAAGTATATGTTTATTAAATGTAAAATTTTATAATAATGACATGAAACAGGAATTAGATAGCCTTTGGGTTTTCACTCTGTAATACGACCACTATGCAATGAAAGCCCGCAAATAGAAGGGTGGCGTCATCCTGTATTACCTTCCAAGCACCAAGGCCTTATGATGTTTTGCGCTTCAGAGTCTCCGGGGGCGGAGGTAGAGTCTGGGACTTGTGAAGGAGGATCAGCAATCAGACTTGGTTCTGTAGATGGAGTAATCTCAGCAACTGGCACCAAGATTTGGGGCTGGAAAAACCACTGAAGGGGGTCAAGCATGGAAGGCAACTCTGTTGGAGTCTCAGTTTCTGGATAAAATGGTAGCTCGGGTGACTTATCCACTTCTGGCTGCTCCTGAACAGGTTCCTGCAGGCATTTCTTGAGCCTGTTGCAATGTACTCGCTGAGTACCTTTATCTTCTCTCTGGATCTCATAGACCTCCTATGAGGGGGACAGCCACTACTGTATATGGCTGGTGGTCCCAGTGACTATCCAGCTTTCTCAATGGGTGATTATTCCTGAGCCAGAACTGGTCTCCTGGTTGTAAGGGCTCAGGTTGTGTATGTAGATCAAAGTCCTGTTTTTGTTTTTGCTGGGCCTTCTCTATTTTGGAATCTACTATTTCTCTGGCACTCTGGCATCCTTTAGGCACCTCTGATGCTCTTTGACCCACTCAGATTGGGGAAGGAGTAGTTCAGAGTCTGGCACAGGGACATCAAGGGCAATGTCTGCGGGTAAACGGTCCTGTCTTCCGAACATGACGTAGTATGGGGTGTACCTAGTGGAGCAATGAGTGGTGTCATTTTACAGGTACACCAATTCAGGGAGAAGCAAAGGCCACACGGCCCTCTTGTGAGGTGGCACAGCCTTGAGCATATCGATGTGTCTGGTTCGTCTTCTTACAAAGCCCATTCCCCTGAGGGTGATATTCAGTGGTCCTCAGTTTTTTGCAGTTATACAAGGCACAAAGTTCATAGAAAAAGTGAGACTCGAATGCTTATCCTTGATCAGTGAGTATCTTGTCAGGACACCCATACGGCAGAATGAAGCTCTTCCACATAGCAGCTGCTGTAGTTTTAGCAGTTAAGTCCTTTACAGGTAAAGCCATGATGAACTATCTAATAGAGGTGCTCACAGGTGACTGGATCAAGTGTTCTCCTGAGGAGCAGATCTCTTTGTAGGAAGAGTAGTTTCCATTGTCGCCAGAGGCGAACCAGCTCCGAATCAGCTCTCCACTGCCGGATTCTCTCCGGTACACGCCCACTGGAAAAATAATCCAACACTTCTCTGATGACTCTACTCTCTGCTTGTAGTTTAAGCCAGAGATCTTTCTCAATTGGCGGTGAGGGACCACAGGTCTTTCGAGGACTAGTGGCTTTGGAGGCCTGATGCCTAGTGTGTTGTGCCTGCCGGGCAAATCGGGAGTAGAACATTGGCATTTCCACATCTTCCTACTGATCATCATTAGAAATTTGTTCCTTCTGGGCAGGTAGCCTGGACAAGGCGTCAGCATTGTCATTAGTTTTGCCATTAAGGTACTTAATGGTGAAGTCGAAGAGGCCCATATTTGCTTCAGAGCTCCCAGACATGCAGTGTTCAAGTAAGCCAGGATTATTATCAGTGTTGACAGTGAAAGACGTGACAGCTAGATAATCCTTAAACTTCTAAGTTACAGCTCATACCAAGGCTAGGAATTCAAGTTTGAAAGAACTATAATTCTGGTTATTCCGCTCTAGCTTTCGTAAAGACCTGCTGGCATAGGCGATGACTCTCTCAGTTTCCACTTGTGTCTGAGATAGTATGGCTCCTAAATGTTTCTTACTGGCATCAGTATAGAGGCAGAATGCCAGGCTATAGTCAGGGTAGCCCAAGACTTGTGGCTCTGTAAGTTTTTCTTTTAACAGTTGGAAAGCAGCTTCTCTCTCTTTGTTCCACTCTACTGGTATCTTAGAATTCTGACAGCCTTTAGGATGACCTTTTAAAAGCTCCTGGATAGGCTCTGCAATTTGAGCGAAGTGCTGGATAAATCTCCAGAAGTAACTTGAAAATCCAAGAAAGCTCTTGACTTCTTTGACTGTTTTAGGAGCTGGCCAGCTTTGTACTGCAGCTATCTTATCAGGGTCCGCTTTCACGCCCTCCTAACTCACCGCATGTCCCAGATATTTCACTTGGGGCTCCAGTAAGTTGCACTTTGAAGGCTCTACTTTCAATCCATATTTGGCCAGAGTCTGGAGCACCTCCGCCAAGTGCTGTAAATGCTCTTCGTAGGTCTTGGAGTAGACGATCACATCATCCAAGTACATAAATACAATTTCAAAGTTTTTGTGTCCAAGACATCTCTCCATGAGTCTCTGAAATGTCCCAGGGGCGTTGCACAGCCCAAATGGCATGTAGTTGAACTTGAACAGACCCATTGGCGTAGTGAAAGCTGTTTTCTCTTCATCTTCTGGTGCCATGGGGACTTGCCAAAAGCCACTGGTTAGATCCAGGGTGGAAAAATAAGCAGAAGATCCCAGGGCTGCTAGAGACTCCTCAATTCGTGGCAGGGGGTACGCATCCTTGTGTGTAACATTGTTGATCTTGCAGTAATCCATACAGAAATGGATGGTTCCATCCTTATTTTTTACTAGGACCAGAGGGGCAGCCCAGGGGCTGTGACTATCCTGGATGACGTTAGCTGTCTTCATATCCTGAACCATCTTCTTCACCTGCTGGTACAGGGTGGGAGGCACTGGCCTGTATCTCTCTTTGCTTGGAGGAGGAGTGCCGATTGGAATACTGTGCTGTATTTGGCTAGTTTGACCATAGTCCAAGGGGTGTTGGCTGAAGACTTGGTGGTGTTCCTTGGCTAAGTACAGCACGCCTTTGATCTGTTTGGCAGAGGTTGTGGCATCTCCTAATATGTAGTTCAGCCCACCAGGGCTGCTCAGGCGGGTCTTTGGCTGCATCCGCTGTTTGGAGCGAAAGTTGGGCCGCAGCATTTGGGGGAACATGGATATCCTGCTGACGAACGTGATATAAACTCGCCACTGGATAGTACTTTTTTAATTCTATAGCTTCACTTAGATTGACCAAGCGTTTGGGTACATTTCCGTGCAACACAGTGACCAAGCTCCTAGCAGCTAGGACAACAGGATGATCTTGTAGTTGCAGGGGTTCCATGAGGGACGAGTCATTCTGACCTCGGACACCGATACAAGCCTTGCACCATATCAGGGTCTCTGCTCCATGTTGGAGTCTAATAGGCTGAGCATCCTTGATGTGAACCATGGCAGATTTCACCCTGTCAGTTGCTGAATTTTTGTTGGGTAGCTAGCGCCTGGATGGTCTGGTTTATGACAAGTTGAGTTATACAGGGTGCGGTCAGTAGGGTTTTCTGCAAGGCTTCCAGCACTTCAGTGTAACAGTTGCCGAGTACATTCATACCCAGGACCACAGGGCAATTGTCATCTTACGGGACCAGGATCACGACTACCCCTTGGTATGGGAGTTTGGTATCTTCAATCTGGAAGGTAGGTCCCAATAGCCTAATATAGGCACTGGTTGGCCATGGGTAGCTATGATGTGGAGCCAGGATTCCAGGGGTTGTGCCAGATGGGCTCTGTTTAGGCATCTTTCGAATGCAAATTGACAGATGGTAGTTACTTGAGACCCAGTATCAATCAAAGCAGAAAACATTACTCCGTTGATGCTAACTTCAATGGGCATTCACATATCTAGGCATAAAGGCTGGATCTTTGGGACCTAGTATTCTTCCTCCTGAGGGGCGGTCCTTGGCCTCAGGGGATACCCGTTTAAATGCAAGCAGTCCCTTGTGCTTCCTGGTGTCTCAATACCCAGGATCTAAAAAAATACCGGTCGGCCGGTGCTGATCTGCACCAAGAGACCACACTACACCAGTCTACGAGAAGAAGTCCCTTTCTCAAACTTGGGCTGCTCTTCCAGTTGCTCTAGCTGCTTCCTCATACTCTCTATATTCTCTACTAGGAGGGAGACTTGAGCAGTCAGGGCTGCGACAGCATCTGGGATGGGCGCCTGAGCCCCATGCTCAGCTATCTGGCTGTGGGCAGCAGGTCATAGGACGTTCCATGCCTTCTTGTCTTCAGGAGGTTCAGACTGGTGACCTTCCCCTAGGATGCCAATAGCAAGTTCCTTAAAATCCAAGAAAGGGGTATCTGGATGCTGAGCTGACAACATCTACAGCTGATGTTTGAGGAGTTTGTCGAGGACACCTTCAATAAACTGCTCTCTGAGGGTTTGATCTTGTCCCTCAGCTTCACGGGGATTTATGTGGATAATAGCCCACAGAACTTCATGCAGGGACAGGGAAAAGTCTCTCAAAGTCTCTTTTGACTGCTGTTGCTTCCCAAAGAAGCGCATCTTAAAGGGATTCTGTCACCACATTGTACCCCTTACAGTAAAACATAGCTACTTGTAGGTCTCCCTGAGCTGTATTAAATGATGCCCTTATTAACTAATAGTCTTGATTTATTTCTTTATAAAATCGATTTTAGTAATATGCTAATGACTTACATAAGGTGCCCAAGGGGATATCCTTTCCTAACTTGGTGCCCAGCCGCACCCCTCGGTCCGGTGCCCAGCGACGCCTTCCTGAGTCCAGTGCCGCCTCTAATATAATATATTCAATAGCCGGCGCGCTGACGTGATCCCTGAGCCTGTTTGAAATCCTGCGTGTGCGCACTACACACTGTAGTCTGCGCCTGTGCGGACTACAGGTAATTTCATTGTCGAGCGAAGTGCATATCATTTAATACAGCTCAGGGAGACCTACAAGTAGCTACAGTATGTTTTACTGTAGGGGGTAAAATGTGGAGACAGAATCCCTTTAAGCTCGGAGGCGGTCCTAGTTTCAAAGGTGGTACTGAGTCGGTCTAGGATCTGCTCAGCTGTTTTTCACTCTGGCTGAGGCCAGGACATGACCTCCCGAAGCGCAGCTCACTGTAACTGGTCAATCATGATTTACACTTTCTGGTCCTGCAATACTGGATATAGCTTAAAGGTGGCCAATATTTTATCACGCAATTCCCTGAGTAAATGAGGTTTTCCTAAATAAAGTGGGAGCCAAGGTGCCCCAAAGTAGTATGGCATAGTAAGAGGCATGATGCAGGTGTCTACAGCTGCTGCTGATAGATCACTGTAGTCTAAGTGGGTGCTATCTTTGCTATCAGACATGGCTTTTGATACCCTGTACCAGACTAGAGGGGTCAGTGTAAGCTAAAATGCAATTTAAGTACACGTTGCTATGGGCAACGGCAGCAGAATTGGTGCATGGCTCCTTTAAGAGTCACTGAAACGCCTCAATTTTGGGGAATATGATACCCTGGCAGGCAGATTATGGCCCCTAACAGTCTCTAGCTAGGTTATTTTTCCAGCAGTACTCACTCAGACCTCTGGACATTACTTCTCAGGGTCCAGGGAAGAAGGAACTGTATTTTCCCTTTTCCAAGATGGCCACCGCTTCCACTTCCTGTAGGGCTGCAGTGGATTTCTTTGTCCTCCTGAGAACTTGTACTGAGCAGTTTAGTTCCTTCTGCTGCAAGAATGGTTCCTTTGTGGAGGAGAGCTGTTTGGTTCCCTGCTGGGTGGATGTCTTCCACTCAACCCAGGATGTCCAAATCCAAGACGGCCAATTAACCCCTGTTTTGCCACAGTGCTGCAACTGATGCAGATCCACACTCTCCAGCAGTAAGTAAATGCTATAAAGTATCTTGTAGGGGGTTTTACAGATAGAGTGGGGCCTTCCAGGTGCAAAAGTAGATCCTGTTCGTGATGCCAAAATTGCAATGTACGCCTCTGCCCAGGGCCCTCTCTATAACGCGTCCCAGCTGTAATAGAAATGCTGAGTGGTGTAGTGCGACCCAAATGTCTCTTTATGTGTCATGGTGCTCCTACCTCGATACTGCTGGACCCCAGGCTTTGGCTCTGAAGCAAATAATAGGGGGAATAATTGAGGTATTGGAAAGAATAACTTAAGCCCAGACCTTGAGATGAAGTTCAATGGCAGATTTACTTTGAATAAACATTTCTTCAAACAACTTACAGGCTTTGTCTTGGTTCCAGCAGGCTTTAGCTTTAAACAGGCAGGCAAACTCAACTCTACTATATCTTTCTCTCACTCTGCTGTACTGACAAGCTGACTGGATAACTTGACTTCTTCTTTATGCTGCACTTCACATTTTAGTCAGACTTATCTTCAGCCAAGGAATAGGTTAGAATCCTGGCAGCTCCAACATGGAGTCTCAACCAGCACAAACCAGAACTCCCCCACTTCCTTTTGGTAGCAAGCAGTGCTGTCCACTTTTGACCAATGGAGGGGAGAATAGAATGGTGAGTTTCATTCTATCTAACTATAGGTCTGACATGTTTGCTGCCACCTGCTGGTGAACCAGGCACATTATATGAACAGTTACATAACATTATGTTGAGGGACCTAGAAATAAATATATAGGTGGCATACAGGTTAGACCATAAAAAATAGTAATAAGGGGCAGAATTGGTAACACAACTCTGGGGTGTTACACTTGCCCGTCGTGGTAATAAATCTGATTTATTTTCTAAAACAGCTGCTGCACATGTTAGAAATTAAGAAGCTTGGGAACGCGATATGACCCATAATGAAGTGCAGCCAGACAATCTGCAGATAGCCATCCCCTGTAAAAAGCCTCATCCTGCACGGTCTCTGCCATATCACTGTGGTCTCAGCTTAGGGAAAGCTGTGACAAGCTCTTGCTCTAGCTATTGATAGAAGAATATTGGATAGGGAGAGTGCAGGGGCAGGGACAGTGCAACAACTGTGCAGGGAGAGGTAGAGTTTTTAGACACTGTAGGGAGAGCATAGGAAGAGCATAGGGAGACTGCAGGGACAGTATAGGTTGAGTGTAAGCACCATTTGCATCTTGGTGAACTGCTGCCACAATTCCATTTAATCTGTTTATATATAGAATACCTATGCTTCAGTATTAAAAGGTGTTCTAATATATTGTCGTCTCATCTTGATCTGCTGGCACATTCATAGTTAATCTCCTAGTTTAGATTTAGAATTACTGTGCCTCAGTATTACAAGGTGGTCATATATATAGCCATCTGCATCTTGTTGAACTGCAGACACATTCACAGTTAATCTCTTAGTTTATATATAGAATTACTGTGCCTCAGAATTAAAGGACTGTCTAATATATTGCTGCGGTTATCTTGTCCAACTGCTTTGACATTCATAATTGTCACGTTCCGGAGGACCAAGGCAGACCTTCGGGACGCCATGCCAACAGGACACAGACAGAAAACAGACCAGGGACCAACAGAGCACTTTCTTACACCTGTAATAAACAGAAATAACAGTAAGGAAAAGCAGGCTAGGTAATAGTGGTAGCACTACCCCTGAACCAAGTGCACCGGTAGACCAGAGGCAAACCCCAGTGGGCGAAGAGCTAGTGAGCCCCGTTCGTCACAGAGCCCCTGGTGGTGAGGATAAACTTGACCGAGGGCTCACTGGTCGCACCTCCAGGAAGGTCCCAGTACACTTGGCCACAGACAACAACAGGACTGGAACCAATACAAACACAGGACTTGGATCAGACGGAAAACGTGAACCAGCACACAAGCAGATGCCTGGACCCCATGCGGAATGGAAGCATGGCAGTCACAGTCAGAGCTAAAAACAGACCTGGTATCCTCCCTCCGGAGAACCCAGGAGCCCTCTCATCGAAGGCAGGGCATATACAAGAGCAGAAGCAGTAATGCTTCCAGGCAAAAAATGGAACAGACAAGAATCAGAAGCAGTAGACACTGCCAGGCTATACATGGAACAGACACGATACAACATCTGTGACAACACCAATGCTTTACCTGGCGACACCACAAAAAAGGGCAGATAGCAAAACCCCCTGGGTCAGCAGCAAGGGGCTACACCCAGCAAGGCAAATGACAGACTGACCACAAGCCCCACAGCTTACAGATAGATGAAACTACATAATGAGGGCATCTGATAAGCCACACCCAGGGACAGACCAGGGAATGTTAACCCCATCAGAACCAGGAGTAACCAGAAGTACAGACACAGAATCACAAGTGTCAGTTCACACCAGTCACAGAATGCTGCAGCCCACCCCAAACGACAACCAGCAAACACAGGATAAACTATTGCCTACACAGCAACAAGGAGTGACAGAATCACACTGATGATACAAACACAAAAGCATCCATACTCAAACCCAGTTCACACACAAGGCCGCAGCCAGCACGCATCAGAGAACCAGCATCCATGGGAACACCCGCAGCCATTACACAATGTGTATGCAGCCAGCCTGCATGGCACCAGTGACAGGAACCACAGAGATATTGACGTGGGGAGACACAAACACAGGCAACAGCCAGAACCACACAAAACCACAGCCAGCAAGCAGCCCTAAGCAACCAGCATACACAGTGATCAGCCTGCAGCCAGTACATGAGAGAGCACGCAGCCAGCCTACACAGACCCACAAGTGTCACCGTGAGCAGCACCGTGACAATAATAAATGTGTTACATTACCGATACAGTTACTGTACACTATGGCCAACTGACAGTTACCCGGGCCCTCCAAAGGAATGGGCAGTGGCAAAAAATTGTTGCTGTAGCTGGCACAAGTAGCAGCAGAAGAAGGGGAATGGTTATGGGGGATCTCTGGAGGGCATTGTTATGGGGATCTCTGTATGGTACTGTGATAGGGGAAATGTGGATGACACATACTGTATATAGCATCTTATGCTGTGTGCCATCCACAGATCCCCCCATAACAGTGTCCTTGCAGTGTGAATGACCCCCAATACAGGGGCTGTGGGCCGGCATCTGGATTAGGAATGACAGCGGGAACTGGTGCAGTCCCTGTATTCAAATGCACTGGCCCCTTGTAGAGGTCCTGAAAAAGAAGGGCCAACACTGCAAATACTAACTCTTTGCATAAATGTAATTGTCGATAAAAGCCTTTGAAACGTATGAAGTGCATGTAATTATATTTCACTACATCACAGAAACAACTGAAACAAAGATCTAAAAGCAGTTTAGCAGCAAACTTTGTGAAAGATCTAAAACTGCTTTTTGATCTTTGTTTCAGTTGTTTCTGTGATGTAGTGAAATATAATTACACGCACTTCATACGTTTCAAAGGCTTTTATCGACAATTACATGACATTTATGCAAAGAGTCAGTATTTGCAGTGTTGGCCCTTCTTTTTCAGGACCTCTACAATTCGACTGGGCATGCTCTCAATCAACTTCTGGGCCAATTCCTGACTGATATCAATCCATTCTTTCATAATCACTTCTTGGAGTTTGTCAGAATTAGTGGGTTTTTGTTTGTCCACCCGCCTCTTGAGTATTGACCACAAGTTCTCAATGGGATTAAGATCTGGGGAGTTTCCAGGCCATGGACCCAAAATGTCAACGTTTTGGTCCCCTAGCCACTTAGTTATCACTTTTGCCTTATGGCACGGTGCTCCATCGTGCTGGTAAATGCATTGTTCTTCACCAAACTGTTGTTGGATTGTTGGAAGAAGTTGCTGTTGGAGGGTGTTATGGTACCATTCTTTATTCATGGCTGTGTTTTTGGGCAAAATTGTGAGTGAGCCCACTCCCTTGGATGAGAAGCAACCCCACACATGAATGGTCTCAGGATGCTTTACTGTTGGCATGACACAGGACTGATGGTAGCGCTCGTCTTTTCTTCTCTGGACAAGCCTTTTTCCAGATGCCCCAAACAATCGGAAAGAGGCTTCATCGGAGAATATGACTTTGCCCCAGTCCTAAGCAGTCCATTCACCAAACTTTCTGCAGAAGATCAATCTGTCCCCGATGGTTTTTTTTTGGAGAGAAGTGGCTCCTTTGCTGCCCTTCTTGACACCAGGCCATCTTCCAAAAGTCTTCGCCTCACTGTGCATGCAGATGCACTCACACCTGCCTGCTGCCATTCCTAAGCAAGCTCTGCACTGGTGGCACTCCGATTTCGCAGCTGAATCCTCTTTAGGAGACGATCCTGGCGCTTGCTGGACTTTCTTGGACGCCCTGAAGCATTGTTTAACAAGAAATGAACCTCTTTCCTTGAAGTTCTTGATGATCCTATAAATTGTTGATTGAGGTGCAATCTTAGTAGCCACAATATCATTGCCTGTGAAGCCATTTTTATGCTACGCAATGATGGCTGCACGCGTTTCTTTGCAGGTCACCATGGTTAACAATGGAAGAACAGTGATTTCAAGCATCACCCTCCTTTTAACAGGTCAAGTCTGCCATTTTAACCCACTCAGCCTGACATAATGATCTCCAGCCTTGTGCTCGTCAACATTCTCACCTGAGTTAACAAGACGATTACTGAAATGATCTCAACAGGTCCTTTAATGACAGCAATGAAATGCAGTGGATAGGTTTTTTTGGGATTAAGTTAATTTTCATGACAAAAAAGGACTATGCAATTCATCTGATCATTCTTCATAACATTCTGCAGTATATGCAAATTGCTATTATTAAAACTTAAGCAGCAACTTTTCCAATTTCCAATATTTATGTCATTCTCAAAACTTTTGGCCACGACTGTACATGGAACATTTTTAGAAAAATATGCATGCCACTGGGCCTTGCTATCACACTACTGTTGTCGGGTTCTGCTACTACTGTGATCTGCCACCATCTTGTGCTGTATGCCCCTGCTGCTGGTGTTGGCTTAAAAATACTGATCAAATAGTAACCATCTGAAAGAGGCTTTTTTAATGCTCAAAATACAGGCTTAATATTTTTTTTTAGTTTTCTGTTCTTCTGATAGGCTCAGAAGAATAGGAAAATAAATACTGATATGAAGACAGCCTCAGTGTCACAGCTGCTGCTACACTCCCCTCTCTGTCTTTGGGCCACTTACTGTCGCTGGTACTGCCACTGTTGTCACCCTCCCCACTCATGTCATGGGGTCACTTCTTGAATCTTGGGATAATGCATGGTTAAGTCCACAGCGATTAATTAGACCTGACTGTAGCAGTGACCTGTAATACTGACACACAGTGAATCTACAGCTAACAGAAGGGATTAAAAAGCAGGTGTTTGGACTGCCACAACATGCATTTTGTAGAAGTTCCCACTAGGGGCAATGCTCTGTTGGATCTGGTAATTTCTAATGATGCAGAGCTTGTTGGAAACGTTACTGCTTGAGAAACCCTAGGTAATAGTGACCACAATATAATTATATTCCCCCTAAACTATGAGAAGCAATGTCTGTCAGGAAGAGCAAAGACACTAAATTTCAAGAAGCTAATTTCCCTGGGTTGAGGGCAGCATTTCAGGGCACAGACTGAGAGCAGCTACTGTCACATAATAATACTGAGGATAAATGGGAGAGCTTTAAAACCACATTAAGTAATTGCACTAAAAATGTATCCCTTTAGGTAACAAGTATAAACGGCTAAAATTAAACCCCCCATGGCTTACAGCTACTGTAAGAAGGGCAATAAAAGACAAAAAAAAATTAAAATACAAATCTGAGAGGTCAGCTGGAGCGTTTGAAGATTACAAAGGGCTTAATAAAATCTGTAAAAAGGAGATAAAATTAGCAACAATACAAAACGAACATCAGGTGGCAAAAGAGAGCAAAACAAATCCCCAAAAAATATTTAATGGGTTTTTGTCATGAAAAATAACGTTATGTAGCTGACAGACATTAGCGATGTGCTAATGTCAGCAGTACATAGCAGTATGCTTTATAACTCCCTGCCTGCCGCCGTTCTCTTAAAATAAAGACTTTTAAAATATGCTAATGACCCTCTAGGTGCTATTAGGGCGTTGATTCAGCACCTAGAGGCTCGGTCTACGACCCCTTTGGCATGCCCATGTACACTTGATTGACTTTTGAGTTCTCCTCATCGTCCTGTAAATCCGGCGCCTGGGCCACCCGTTTAGTATTCGGCACAGACGCAGTGAGTGAAGGACGCGCTCCTGCTGCCGGCTTCACTTACTGCGCCGAATGCTAAACGGGCAGCACAGGCGCGGTATTTACGGGATGATGAGGAGAACTTGAAAGTCAATCAAGTGTACATGGACATGCCAAAGGCTGCGTAGACTGAGTCTGTAGGTGCTGGAGCAACGCCCTAATAGCACCTAGAGGCTCATTAGCATATTTTAAAAGTCTTTATTTTAAGAGAACGGCGGCAGGCCGGGAGTTATAAAGCATACTGTTATGTACTGCTGACATTAGCACATCACTAATATCTGTCAGCTACATAACGTTATTTCTCATAACAGAAACCCTTTAAATATATAAATGCTAAAAAACCTAGGTCTGAGCAGGTAGGTCCACTAAATAATGGTAAACAGGGGGGAGGGGGAGTCACTAAAGATAAGGAAAAGGCAGAGTTACAAAAGTTTTTTTAGCTCTGTATATACAAAAGAAGAGAAAGGAGCTGATATCTGTGGTGCTGGGGCTGTTAGTACATCCAGTAAAATACTCAATTGGCTAACTGTAGATATGGTCCAAGAGAAGTTAAATAGGGTAAATGTGAACAAGGCTCTGGGTCCAGATGGATCACACCCAATAGTGCTTAAAGAGCTCAGTTCAGTCATTGCTGTGCACCTGTTTATAATTTTGAAAGATTCTCTGGGTACTGGTACAGTGCCAAGTGATTGGCGCAAAGCAAATGTGGTGACCATATTCAAAAAAGGATCTAGGTCCTTCACAGGTTACCTATAGGCTTGGAAAGTATAGCTTGTAATTGGATTGAAAACTGTCTGAAGGACCATGTCCAGAGAATTGTGGTCAATGATTCCTATTCAGAATGGTCCTGGGTTATAAGTGGTGTACCCCAAGGTTCAGTGCTGGGTCCTCTATTATTTAATTTATTTATTAATGATATCGAGGACGAGATTAATAGCACAATTTCTATTTTTGCAGATGACACTAAGCTGTGTAGAACTGTACGGTCTTTGGAAGATGTCCACAAACTACAAGCTGACTTGAACACTCTGAGTGATTGGGCATCAACTTGGCAAATGAGGTTCAATGTGGATAAATGTAAAGTTCTGCATCTTGGTAGTAATAATCTCTGTACTTCATATGTTCTAGGTGATGTAGCACTGGGAGAGTCACTTATAGAGAAGGATTTGGGTGTCCTTGTAGATGGTAGATCAAGTAACAGCATACAATGTCAATCAGCTGCTTCTAAGGCCACCATGATATTGTCATGCATTAAACGAGGCATGGACTCGCGGGGCAGGGATGTTATATTACCACTTTACAAAGCGTTGGTGCGGCCTCACCTGGAATACGCAGTCCAGTTCTGGGCACCAGTCCAGAGAAAGGATGCAGTGCATCTGGGAAAAGTACAGACGAGAGCGACTTAACTGATAAGGGGCATGGAGGGTCTTAGTTATGAAGAAAGATTAAACTAAATTAATTTATTTTGTCTTGAGAAGAGACGTCTAAGGGGTAACATTATTAACCTATACAAATATATAAATGGGCCATACAAAAAATACGGTGAAAATCTGTTTCATGTAAAATGCTCTCAAAAGACAAGGGGGCACTGCCTCCGACTGAAGAAGAAAAAGTTCAGGCTCCAGAAGTGTCAAAGCTTCTATACTGTAAGAACTGTGAATCTGTGGAATAGACATCCTCAGGACGTGGTCACAGCAGGAACAGTGGACGGGTTTAAAAAGGGTTTAGACAAATTCTTAAATGTAAACATTGAAAATGTGTCCCACTTCCTTCTGGGATTTGCGTCCCCACCTATCCCATGGTTGAACTTGATGGACTTAGGTATGATGTCTTTTTTCAACCGAATTAACCACCTCCGGACCGCCTAACGCACGGATGCATCCGGAAGGTGATTGATTCACTCCTCCTGGACGCATCCGTGCGTCATCTCGCGATAGCCGAGATTTCCTGTGAACGCTCGCTGCTCACAGGAACGGAAGGTAAGCGAGTGGATCTCCAGCCTGCCAGCGGCGATCGTTCGCTGGCAGGCTGGAGATGTGTTTTTTTTAACCCCTAACAGGTATATTAGACGCTGTTTTGATAACAGCGTCTAATATACCTGCTACCTGGTCCTCTGGTGGTCCCTTTTGTTTGGATCGACCACCAGAGGACACAGGCAGCTCAGTAAAGTACTACCAAACACCACTACACCCCCCCTGTCACTTATTAACCATTTATGAACCACTGATCACCCTTGATCACCCCATATAGACTCCCTGATCACCCCCCTGTCATTGATCACCCCCCTGTAAGGCTCCATTCAGAGGTCCGTATGATTTTTACGGATCCACGGATACATGGATCGGATCCGCAAAACGCATACGGACGTCTGAATGGAGCCTTACAGGGGGGTGATCAATGACAGAGGGGTGATCACCCATATAGACTCCCTGATCACCCCCGTCATTGATCACTCCCCTGTAAGGCTCCATTCAGACGTCCGTATGATTTTTACGGATCCACGGATACATGGATCGGATCCGCAAAACACATACGGACGTCTGAATGGAGCCTTACAGGGGGGTGATCAATGACAGGGGGTGATCACCTCATATACACTCCCTTATCACCCCCTGTCATTGATCACCCCCCTGTCATTGATCACCCCCCTGTCATTGATCACCCCCCCTGTAAGGCTCCATTCAGACGTCCGTATGTGTTTTGCGGATCCGATCCATGTATCCGTGGATCCGTAAAAATCATACGGACGTCTGAATGGAGCCTTACAGGGGGGTGATCAATGACAGGGGGGTGATCAATGACAGGGGGGTGATCAGGGAGTCTATATGGGTGATCACCCCCCTGTCATTGATCACCCCACTGTAAGGCTCCATTCAGACATTTTTTTGGCCCAAGTTAGCGGAAATAGTTTTTTTTTCTTACAAAGTCTCATATTCCACTAACTTGTGTCAAAAAATAAAATCTCACATGAACTCACCAGACCCCTCACAGAATCCAAATGCGTAGGGCCCCTAGAGACTTCTTCTCACGCTTTAGGGCCCCTAAAATGCCAGGGCAGTATAAATACCCCACATGTGACCCCTTTTCGGAAAGAAGGCACCCCAAGGTATTCTGTGAGGGGCATATTGAGTCCATGAAAGATTTAAATTTTTGTCCCAAGTTAGCGGAAAGGGAGACTTTGTGAGAAAAAAAAAAAAAAAAAAAAAAAAAAAAAAATTTCCGCTAACTTGTGCCCAAAAAAAAAATTTCTATGAACTCGCCATGCCCCTCATTGAATACCTTGGGGTGTCTTCTTTCCAAAATGGGGTCACATGTGGGGTATTTATACTGCCCTGGCTTTTTAGGGGCCCTAAAGCGTGAGAAGAAGTCTGGGATCCAAATGTCTAAAAATGCCCTCCTAAAAGGAATTTGGGCCCCTTTGCGCATCTAGGCTGCAAAAAAGTGTCACACATGTGGTATCGCCGTACTCAGAAGAAGTTGGGGACTGTGTTTTGGGGTGTCATTTTACATATACCCATGCTGGGTGAGATAAATATCTTGGTCAAATGCCAACTTTGTATAAAAAAAAAATGGGAAAAGTTGTCTTTTGCCAAGATATTTCTCTCACCCAGCATGGGTATATGTAAAATGACACCCCAAAACACATTCCCCAACTTCTCCTGAGTACGGCGATACCAGATGTGTGACACTTTTTTGCAGCCTAGGTGGGCAAAGGGGCACACATTCCAAAGAGCACCTTTCGGATTTCACCGGTCATTTTTTACAGATTTTGATTGCAAACTTCTTCTCACGCATCTGGGCCCCTAGAATGCCAGGGCAGTATAACTACCTCACAAGTGACCCCATTTTGGAAAGAAGACACCCCAAGGTATTTTGTAATGGGCATAGTGAGTTCATGGAAGTTTTTATTTTTTGTCACAAGTTAGTGGAATATGAGACTTTGTAAGAAAAAAAAAATCATCATTTTCCGCTAACTTGTGACAAAAAATAAAAAGTTCTATGAACTCACTATGCCCATCAGTGAATACCTTAGGGTGTCTACTTTCCGAAATGGGGTCATTTGTGGGGTGTTTGTACTGTCTGGCCATTGTAGAACCTCAGGAAACATGACAGGTGCTCAGAAAGTCAGAGCTGCTTCAAAAAGCGGAAATTCACATTTTTGTACCATAGTTTGTAAACGCTATAACTTTTACCCAAACCATTTTTTTTTTACCCAAACATTTTTTCTTTATCAAAGACATGTAGAACAATAAATTTAGCGAAAAATGTATATATGGATGTCATTTTTTTTGCAAAATTTTACAACTGAAAGTGAAAAATGTCATTTTTTTGCAAAAAAATTGTTAAATTTCGATTAATAACAAAAAATGTAAAAATGTCAGCAGCAATGAAATACCACCAAATGAAAGCTCTATTAGTGAGAAGAAAAGGAGGTAAAATTCATTTGGGTGGTAAGTTGCATGACCGAGCAATAAACGGTGAAAGTAGTGTAGTGCAGAAGTGTAAAAAGTGGTCTGGTCATTAAGGGGGTTTCAGCTAGCAGGGTTGAAGTGGTTAACTATGTAAAAAAAAATAATCTGTAAATTAAAAGAAATGTTTTTTTCCTCCTCTACTTTATTGGCGCTGCCTCCATTTCTTTATTTTGTTCCACTAAGGAGCCATTGCACTGTAGGGAGTGATGCACACGTTTGTTTTGCTTTACTGAAGGGTACTGTATGCTTTTCTTTTTAACAGAAGGGATTGCTTTGAATGTTGGTGTCCTCCACAGTGATGTAGACGATGATAACTTACAGCTGCCTGTAATACTGATGGCACAGTATCTACAGAACAGATTTACTATGAATGTGGGTACACTAGAACGTAATGAACGATACACTCCCCCTGCAGTCTCCCTGTAGTTTAAGTTCCAAACCTTCACACTGAGATTGGGCCACCGAGTGGGATGGATATGATTAAGCAGAGTGGCCTGGGTATACCTATTTTTTTGCGATTCGTGACAAATTCATAACAAATCACATTTCTTGTTGAAGTTTGGCAAATCGATCAAATCAAATTTTTTAAAAACTTCTCTCATCACTAGTAATTATGCTGCAAAATGTACAGTATTTTTACAGGTAACAATTATGAACAGCTAAAAATGAACCCCACATGGCTAATAGCTTCTGTAAAAAGGCCATTAAAAAATCTGCAGCCATTGTAAATTGCAAGGAACTTAATAAAATGTGTAAATAATAATAATAAAATCTGCTAAAATGGAATATGATTGCAGGTGGCCAAAGAGAGCAAAATAAATGCCCTAAAATTCTTCAAATGCATAAATGCAAAAAGGTATGTCCCAAAAATAATCCTAAGTGGTCACTGAGAAACAGAAAAAGGCAGAGCTACTAAATGATAGTGTTGGGCGCAAATATTAATTGCGAATATCGGCACTTCGAGAATTTGTGAATATGTAAAATATAGTGATATGTATTCGTAATTTCGAATAGTGTAGATTTTTTTTTCATCAGTAACCTACCTTCTTGCTTGTGGGTCAATGAGAAGGCTGCAATGTCTTTGTCTGAGCTTAGCAACATCCCTAGCAACCAATAGGAAAGCTGCCTACCCCTTACTATGTAAGAACCTCCCCAGCAGCCATTTTCTACAGTTTTTTAAAGTTCTAAGAGAGAGAGCAGTGTCATTGCTGTGCCCTGTGCTTTACACACTTCATTAGATAGATAGTTAGATAGCTTATACAAACCGGATTCCAAAAAAGTTGGGACACTGCAATGATGTGGAGGTGCCAACTTCTAATATTTTATTCAGAATAGAACATAAATCACGGAACAAAAGTTGAAACTGAGAAAATGTACCATTTTAAGGGAAAAATATGTTGAATCAGAATTTCATGGTGTCAACAAATCCCCAAAAAGTTGGGACAAGGCCATTTTCACCACTGTGTGGCATCTCCCCTTCTTCTTACAACACTCTTTGAATCCAGAGGGAAAACAAACCAGGCTGGTGTAGTGAGCTTCATCTATATAAGGAGATATATAATGAGAGTTTGACCGCGACACATGGTTGATTAAGTGTGGTTGCGTAAGTGTGTGATTTAAGATTAAGTGAGGGAGTATCTGAGAGCTAAATTATTTGTGGACATTGAGTGGCTGTATTTGACTGTATTGTATGCTGTGATAACACTTTTTTTTCCCTTCTCCAGGGGTTGCACAGGTGAGTAATTAGGGTGTGGTTGTCTAATTAGGAGACTATAAAAACTCAGCAGTGTGAGCAGCACAGCCTCTTTGAATCCAGAGGGGAAACAAACCAGGCTGGTGTAGTGAGCTGCATCTATATTTATTTATATAAGGAGATATATAACACGAGTTTGACCGCGACGCGTGGTTGATTAAGTGTGGTTGCGTAAGTGTGTGACTTAAGATTAAGTGACTTTAGATTCAGGGACTTCAGTGGGGGACTGTAATTAGCCAGTTTCTTAGTACTACATTATATTGTATTTTTCACTTTTGTAGTGTAATCCCCATTTCGTATGTGTTGCACGATTGACAACGCAGTCCAGTGCACATCTTGCATGATGTATGCAGTCCTGGAACAGGAGTTCAAGGGTGCATATCTTTGTTCAAGATGTGAGCAAATTACCCGTTTGGAATCGCTAATCGAGTCTCTAAATGGGCAAGTTGCTACACTGAGAGGCATTGACAATTTGCAAAAGAGTTTGCTTCTCACCGAGCAAGCACTCTTTGGGGTAGATGAGGGGGAGGGTGACAGAGAGGAGGCTGAGGAAAGTGAGGTAGCTACCTGGGTAACAGTTAGAAAGCGGGGTAGAGGGAAGAGTGCCAGGGAGGCTAGCCCTGATCTGACACACCCCAACAAGTTTGCACGTTTGGCAGATGAGGGGGATGTCAGTCCAGGGATGGCACTGCCGCAGCCAGACACTTCCTCTGCCAGTCAGGGGAATGCAAGCTCCAGTAAGCAGGGGACCAGGAGAGCAGGGCAGGCCAGACAGGTGCTGGTAGTGGGAGACTCAATTATTAGGGGAACAGATAGGGAAATCTGTCACAAAGACCGTGATCGCCAAACAGTGTGCTGTCTTCCTGGCGCTAGAGTTCGACACATCGCGGATCAGGTTGACAGATTACTGGGAGGAGCTGGAGAAGGTCCAGCGGTCATGGTCCATATCGGAACCAATGACAAAGTTAGGGGTAGGTGGAGAGTCCTTAAAAATGATTTCAGGGATTTAGGTCAAAATCTGAGGGCAAGGACCTCAAAGGTAGTATTTTCCGAAATACTACCTGTACCACGGGCCACACAAGAGAGGCAGCGGGAGATTAGGGAAATTAACAAGTGGCTCAAGAACTGGTGTAGGAAGGAGGGGTTTGGGTTCCTGGAGAACTGGGCCGACTTCTCTATCAGCTACAGGCTCTATCGTAGGGACGGGCTGCACCTCAATGGGGAAGGGGCAGCTGTGTTGGGGAAGAAGATGGCTAGAAGGTTGGAGGAGTGTTTAAACTAGGGACTGGGGGGAGGGTAATTATGTTATAGAATGGGAAGATAGTGCAGATAGAGACCAGGGGCAAGGTAGTGAGACTGGGGGAGGAATGGAAGGAGGGACTAGAACAGTTCAGAAGGAAAGGTATAGAGTAAAAAATATACATAAACCTCTCAAATGTATGTATACTAATGCCAGAAGCCTGACTAATAAAACTGGTGAACTGGAATTAGTGATGTGTGAGTGAGGAGGACTATGACATAGTGGTAATAACTGAGACATGGCTGGATGATAGCTATGACTGGGCAGTTAATGTACAGGGTTACAGTCTGTTTAGAAAGGATCGTCAAAACCGGAGAGGGGTCTGCCTTTATGTAAAGTCCGGTCTAAAGCCCACACTCCGTGAAGATATAAGTGAGGGACATGAACATGTGGAGTCACTGTGGGTAGAGATACATGGCGCTAAAAACAATAATAAATTACTAATATGAGTTTACTATAAACCACCTAATATACCAGAGTCCACAGAAAATCTACTACTAAACGAGATAGACGAGGCGGCAAATCATAATGAGGTGGTTATTATGGGTGACTTCAACTACCCAGATATAGACTGGGAAACTGAAACTTGTATATCTCATAAAGGAAACAGGTTCTTGGCAATAACCAAAGACAATTACCTCTCCCAACTGGTTCAGGACCCGACTAGAGGGACAGCCATACTGGACTTAGTATTAACCAATAGGCCTGACAGAACAACAGACGTGCAGGTTGGGGGACACCTGGGAAATAGTGACCACAAAGTAATAACCTTCCAATTATCATTCAAAAGAGCGTTTCTACAGGGAGGAACAAAAATACCAAACTTCAAAAAAGCTAAATTTAGCCAACTAAGAGAGGCCATAGGCCTAACTTAATGGGATAAAGTCCTCACAAATAAAAATACAGCCACAAAATGGGATACCTTTAAAAGCATCCTAAAATCTCATTGTGAGAGGTACATACCGTATGGGAATAAAAGGTTAAGGAACAAAAAGAAACCAGATAAAACAGAACTGTAAAGAAAGCAATAAATGACAAAAAGAAAGCATATAAAACACTAAAACAGGAAGGTAGCACGGAAGCACTGAAAAACTATAAGGAAAAAAATAGAACATGTAAAAAACAAATAAAAGCGGCCAAACTAGAGACCGAGAGATTAATTGCCAAAGAGAGTAAAACTAACCATAAAATGTTCTTCAATTATATAAATGTTAAAAAGTATAAATCTGAAGGTGTCGGCCCGTTAAAGAGTAATGAGGGGGGAGTAGCAGAGAGCAACGAGGAGAAAGCAAAGCTGTTAAATATTTTTTTCTCCAATGTATTCACTGAGGAAAATAAACTGTCAGATGACATGCCGAATGTTGAAATAAATTCCCCATTAAAAGTGTCCTGCCTGACCCAGGAAGAAGTGCAACAGCGACTTAAAAAGATTAAAATAGACAAATCGCCAGGACCGGATGGCATACACCCCCGTATCCTAAGGGAATTAAGTAATGTCATAGCCAGACCCTTATTTCTGATATTTGCAGATTCTATATTGACAGGGAATGTCCCTGTAACAGTCCTACAGGCTCACCTGTGTCAGAGGACCGCTGGCTGGAGGTAGGAGTGGAGCCCAGTGGCAAGGACCGCAGGCAGGTAGTAAGCGTGGTCAGACAATCCGGATGGCAACGGTGGTAGCAGTTCAGTAGGTAGGGATAAGGCAGAAGAGTAGTCGGTAGGCAATTCCTGGTCAGCAGTGGACTTCCAGCAGTAGCAAGAGCAACAGATGAGGAGAAGCTTGATCAAGGCTCAGGAGCTCAATAATCAGCAAGCTAGAGTGCAAGGGGCTGGACTTATATAGGGAAGTACCAGGTGTGGGGAATCAAGGGTGATGAGCAAGGCTTGGCAAGACTAAGTTTACATAATAGGTTTCAGGGAGGAATTTCCAGAGAGGATGGTAGCCTAGTAAGCAGGGCTACTGCCTGGGATGTGGCTGGTCACAGGTTCGAATCCCAACAGTACTCCCCCCCCTTCCAAGGTGACCTCTGGTCACCGCAGGGGCAGGCTTACAGGGATGCCGTTGGTGGAACTCTTTTACCAGTCTGGGGGCGTGGACATTTTCTTCTCGCTCCCAGGAGTTATCCTCGGGAGGGTAACCCTCCCACCCAATTAGGTATTGTAGTCTTCCCCGGTGGATCCTGGAGTCGAGAATCTTTGCGACAACATATTCTTCTTCACCCTGTACCCTCACAGGTGGTGGAGGGGGCGAGTGGCGGCCTGTGAAGGTGTTCTCCACGTATGGCTTGAGGAGAGAGCAATGGAAGAAAGGTGCACCCTAATGGAGTCCGGAAGGTCGAGCCGGAACGTGACCTCGTTGATTTGTGCGGTGATCCGGAACGGACCCATGTATCTTTGGGCAAATTTTTTGGAGGGGACCTTCAATCTGAGGTTCCTGGTGGACAGCCATACCTTGTCTCCCACATGGAAGCCCGGGGTGGGTTTGCGACATCTGTCTGCTCCCTGTTTAAAGCGCCTCTGGGCAAGCTGGAGGTTGTCTATAATGTTCTCTTGTGCCTCCTGTAGGGTTGTTAGGCGTTCGGCCACTGCTGGGAGGGTGGAGGCAACGGGTAGGTGGGGAATGAACACCGGGTGCGAGCCTGTGTTAGCAAAGAAGGGGCTGTGCTTGGTTGAGCTGTGCTCAGCATTGTTGTAGGCGAACTCGGCCGTGGGGAGATGATCAAGCCAGTCATCCTGCAGGTGGGAGCTGAAACAGCGTAGGTATTGCTCTAGGGTCTGATTAGTTCTCTCCGTCTGCCTGTTTGACTGAGGGTGGAAAGCAGAGGACAGGTTCACTTTAACCCCGAGCGCCAGGCAGAAGTTCTTCCAGAACTTTGAGGCAAATTGTACACCTCGGTCGGAGACCACGTCGTCCGGGATCCCATGCAGCCTGAAGACCTCTCTGAGAATAAGATCGGCCGTCTGTTTGGCTGTGGGTAGGCCTTTGTAGGGGATGAAATGGGCCATCTTGGTGAGACGGTCGACCACGACCAGGATGGTGTTCATCCCTTTTGAAGGAGGAAGGTCTACCACAAAGTCCATGGAGATCGAGCCCCAGGGGCGGGAGGGAATCGGGAGGGGTTGTAACAGACCCACGGGAGAGGAACGAGGAGTCTTATTGCGGGCACAGACCGTGCACGAGGAGATGTACCTCTTGATGTCCTCCTTGTATGTTGGCCACCAGAAGGAGCGGGAGAGAAGCTCCTGGGTCTTTCTTGTGCCAAAATGGCCGGCCACCGTGGAGTCATGGTTGAGTTTGAGCACTTTGAGCCATGCGATTTCTGGTACATATAGTTGTAGGTCCTGATGAAACCAATGACCGTTCTTAAACGTAAGGCTGACATTGCCTGTGGGGTGGGAGAGGAAGGGGTCATTTTCATATCCTTCTTTGATTGTGCCCAGGAGTTCTTTAGAGTAGGTGGCCCCTACGACCCTTCTCTCGGGCAAGATGTTATTTTGGCCCTTGTTACTCTGTGAGGGCTCGGAAAACATTCTGGAGAGGGCGTCAGCCTTGCCGTTTTTTGATGCAGGGTGATAGGTGATGAGATAGTTGAAGCGGGAAAAGAATAGGCTCCATCTGGCCTGTCTGGCTGAGAGTCTCTTAGCGCTGCGGATGAACTCGAGGTTCTTGTGGTCAGTAAGTACGATTATGGGGTTGGTGGCTCCCTCCAGCAGGTGTCTCCACTCGGAGAAGGCATCCTTGATCGCCAGTAGTTCTTTGTTCCCGATGTCATAGTTCTTCTCAGAGGGGGACATCTGGCGGGAGAAATATGCGCACGGGTGTAATAGCATCCTCTCCCCTGTCCGTTGTGACAAAACTGCCCCCACCGCAGAGTCTGATGCATCCACTTCGACTGTAAATGGGAGCTCGGGGTTCGGGTGGATTAGGATTGGGGCAGAAGTGAAGAGGAGTTTCAACTTGGTGAAGGCCTCCTGGGCCTCGGGTGTCCAGGAGAAGGGGACTGCCTTCTTGGTGAATTGGGTGATTGGTGCTATGACCTTGGAGAAGTTCCGGATAAACTTCCGATAGAAGTTGGCGAAGCCAATTAATCTTTGTATCTCCTTCTCGTTTTTCGGAACGGGCCAGTTCATCACAGCTTGGACCTTCCCCGGGTCCATACTTAGGCCCTCTGGGGAGATGATGTATCCGAGGAACTGAGTGGTGGTTCGCTCAAACTCGCATTTCTCTAGCTTAATATAAAGAGAGTTCTGTCTGAGCCTCTGCAGTACCCTGCGGACGTGTTCGCGGTGCTGCTCGAGGTCTTCAGAGAAGATCAAGATGTCGTCCAGGTAAATGACTACAAACAGATCCAGCATGTCCCTGAGGACGTCGTTAATGAAGTGCTGGAAGGTGGCGGGAGCATTGCAGAGTCCGAAAGGCATGACCAGGTACTCGAAATGACCATAACGTGTCCGGAAGGCGGTCTTCCATTCGTCCCCAGGGCGGATTCGGACGAGGTTGTAGGCCCCTCGAAGGTCAAGTTTGGTGAAGATCTTCGCTTCCCGGAGTCTCTCAAGGAGTTCGGAAATCAGTGGGAGCGGGTACCGTTTTTTTACGGTTATGTCATTAAAGGGAGTCTGTCACCACTTTTTTGCATGTTAGACCATTAAAATAGGGTTATTTGATCCAGCCAGAACATAAAAACGGTACCTTTGTGGTAGAAAACTGACTTTTCAATTTGCAGAAAACGAACTTATAAGATTATTTTCGGAGCCCTCTCAAGTGCCCAGGGCGGTCTCTCAATCCTCGGAGCCCCTGGCTGGCACCTCCTAAATGGCTGATAACTCCGCCCTCCGTGCGCCTCTGCCCGCCCGTTTACTCCCCTCCCCTGTCCCTTTCCACTGCGGCTGTGCGGTCCAAATCGTAGCGGGCGCATGCGCAATAGGTATTGCGATGCCCTGCCAGGAGCGGGCATCGCATTGCGCATGCGCCCGCTACGATTTGGTGGTGTCCGTGACCCAACGGCGAAACTCAGTGGTGTATTCGGCGACGGAGCGTCTCCCTTGCCGCAGACTATGTAGTCGCGCCTCGGCTGTCGCACAGCGGTTGGGGTCGTCGAAGACTTGGCTCATTGCGGTGATGAAGTTGTTTAGGTTGTTCAGGAGCTGACTGTTAGTCTCCACGTATGGTGATGCCCATGCTAATGCTTCATCAGTCAGGAGATTGACCATGAATAGCACCTTCTTCTTCTCGGTGGTGAAGGGGGCCGGGTACATCTGAAAATAGATGCGGCATTGGTTTAGAAACCCCCGATACTGGCGTCTGTCACCGCCGAATCTTAATGGGAGTGGCATGCGGGTGTCTGCAGCCGTGCCGCGGACGTCCAGGAGTTGCCTCTGTAGTTCAATAATCTCGCTCTGTTGGCTTTGGACTACGACTTGGAGCTGGGCAAATTTCTCCTGATATGTAGTACCAAATTCTTGAAGTTCAGAGACCTGCTTACGCAGAGTGGCCATTGCGGACTCCATAGTGTGGCTGATTATTCTGTAACAGTCCTACAGGCTCACCTGTGTCAGAGGACCGCTGGCTGGAGGTAGGAGTGGAGCCCAGTGGCAAGGACCGCAGGCAGGTAGTAAGCGTGGTCAGACAATCCGGATGGCAACGGTGGTAGCAGTTCAGTAGGTAGGGATAAGGCAGAAGAGTAGTCGGTAGGCAATTCCTGGTCAGCAGTGGACTTCCAGCAGTAGCAAGAGCAACAGATGAGGAGAAGCTTGATCAAGGCTCAGGAGCTCAATAATCAGCAAGCTAGAGTGCAAGGGGCTGGACTTATATAGGGAAGTACCAGGTGTGGGGAATCAAGGGTGATGAGCAAGGCTTGGCAAGACTAAGTTTACATAATAGGTTTCAGGGAGGAATTTCCAGAGAGGATGGTAGCCTAGTAAGCAGGGCTACTGCCTGGGATGTGGCTGGTCACGGGTTTGAATCCCGACAGTCCCACAGGATTGGCGCATGGCATATGTGGGGCCAATATTCAAAAAGGGTCCAAAAACAGAGCCTGGAAACTATAGGTCGGTAAGTTTAACATCTGTTGTGGGTAAACTGTTTGAAGGTTTTCTGAGAGATGCTATGTTAGATAAGCAAATAATGCCATATCAGCATGGCTTCGTGAGGGATCGATCAAGTCAAACAAATTTAATCAGTTTATATGAGGAGGTAAGTTCTAGACTTGACAGCGGCGAATCAATGGATGTCGTGTATCTGGACTTCTCCAAAGCATTTGACACTGTACCACATAAAAGGTTAGTATATAAAATGAGAATGCTCGGACTGGAAGAAAACGTCTGTAAGTGGGTAAGTAACTGGCTAAGTGATAGAAAACAGAGGGTGGTTATTAATGGTACATACTCAGATTGGGTCACTGTCACTAGTGGGGTACCTCAGGGGTCAGTATTGGGCCCTATTCTCTTCAACATATTTATTAATGATCTTGTAGAAGGCTTGCATAGTAAAATATCAATTTTCGCAGATGACACTAAACTATGTAAAGTAATTAACACTGAAGAGGACAGTATACTGCTACAGAGGGATCTGGATAGATTGGAGGCTTGGGCAGATAAGTGGCAGATGAGGTTTAACACTGACAAATGTAAAGTTATGCACATGGGAAGGAATAATGCAAGTCACCCGTACTTATTAAATGGTAAAACACTCGGTAACACTGACATGGAAAAAGATCTAGGAATTTTAATAAACAGCAAACTAAGCTGCAAAAAACAGTGTCAGGCAGCTGCTGCCAAGGCTAATAAGATAATGGGTTGCATCAAAAGGGGCATAGATGCCCGTGATGAGAACATAGTCCTACCACTTTACAAATCATTAGTCAGACCACACATGGAGTACTGTGTACAGTTCTGGGCTCCTGTAAACAAGGCAGACATAGCAGTGCTGGAGAGGGTCCAGAGGAGGGCAACTAAAGTAATAACTGGAATGGGGAAACTACAGTACCCTGAAAGATTATCAAAATTAGGGTTATTCACTTTAGAAAAAAGACGACTGAGAGTAGATCTAATTAATATGTATAAATATATCAGGGGTCAGTACAGAGATCTATCCCATCATCTATTCATTCCCAGGACGGTGACTGTGACGAGGGGACATCCTCTGCATCTGGAGGAAAGAAGGTTTGTACACAAACATAGAAAAGGATTCTTTACGGTAAGAGCAGTGAGACTATGGAACTCTCTGCCTGAGGAGGTGGTGATGGTGAGTACAATAAAGGAATTCAAGAGGGGCCTGGATGTATTTCTGGAGCGTAATAATATTACAGGCTATAGCTACTAGAGAGGGGCCGGGGATCCAGGGAGTTATTCTGATTGCCTGATTTGAGTCGGGAAGGATTTTTTATTCTCCTAAAGTGAGGAAAATTGGCTTCTACATCACAGGTTTTTTTTGCCTTCCTCTGGATCAACTTGCAGGATGACAGGCCGAACTGGATGGACAAATGTCTTTTTTCGGCCTTATGTACTATGTTACTATGTTACTCAACAGACGTCTGGGGACCGAGGAGACCAGTTTCTCAAGTTTAGAAATAGGAATGCTCTCCCATTCTTGTCTAATACAGGCCTCTAACTGTTCAATCGTCTTGGGCCTTCTTTGTTGCACCTTCCTCTTTATAATGCGCCAAATGTTCTCTATAGGTGAAAGATCTGGACTGCAGACCGGCCATTTCAGTATCCGGATCCTTCTCCAACGCAGCCATGATGTTGTGATTGATGCAGAATGTGGTCTGGCATTATCTTGCTGAAAAATGCAGGGTCTTCCCTGAAAGAGATGACGTCTGGATGGGAGCAGATGTTGTTCTAGAACCTGAATATATTTTTCTGCATTGATGGTGCCTTTCCAGACATGCAAGCTGCCCATGCCACACGCACTCATGCAACCCCATACCATCAGAGATGCAGGCTTCTGAACTGAGTGTTGATAACAACTTGGGTTGTCCTTGTCCTTTTTGGTCCGGATGACATGGCGTCCCAGATTTCCAAAAAGAACTTCGAATCGTGACTTGTCTGACCACAGAACAGTCTTCCATTTTGCCACACTCCATTTTAAATGATCCCTGGCCCAGTGAAAACACCTGAGCTTGTGGATCTTGCTTAGAAATGGCTTCTTCTTTGCACTGTAGAGTTTCAGCTGGCAACGGCGGATGGCACGGTGGATTGTGTTCACTGACAATGGTTTCTGGAAGTATTCCTGAGCCCATTCTGTGATTTCCTTTACAGTAGCATTCCTGTTTGTGGTGCAGTGTTGTTTAAGGGCCCGGAGATCACGGGCATCCAGTACGGTTTTACGGCCTTGACCCTTACGCACAGAGATTGTTCCAGATTCTCTGAGTCTTCGGATGATGTTATGCACAGTTGATGATGATAGATGCAAAGTCTTTGCAATTTTTCGCTGGGTAACACCTTTCTGATATTGCTCCACTATCTTTCTGCGCAACATTGTGGGAATTGGTGATCCTCTACCCATCTTGGCTTCTGAGAGACACTGCCACTCTGAGAAGCTCTTTTTGTACCCAATCATGTTGCCAATTGACCTAATTAGTGTTAATTGGTCTTCCAGCTCTTCGTTATGCTCAAATTTACTTTTTCCAGCCTTTTTCCTTTAAAATAATACATTTACTCGGATTAAACGTTTGATCTGTCATCTACGTTCTATTACAAATAAAATATAGACATTTGCCATCTCCACATCATTGCATTCAGTTTTTATTCACGATTTGTATAGTGTCCCAACTTTTTGGGAATCCGGTTTGTATATATAATACAGATAGTTAGTGGGAGATAGTCAGTGTATGGTAGGTTATATACTGATATACAGGTCCTTCTCAGAAAATTAGCATATTGTGATAAAGTTAATTATTTTCTGTAATGTACTGATAAACATTAGACTTTCATATATTTTAGATTCATTACACACAACTGAAGTAGTTCAAGCCTTTTATTGTTTTAATATTGATGATTTTGGCATACAGCTCATGAAAACCCAAATTTCCTATCTCAAAAATTTAGCATATTTCATCCGACCAATAAAAGAAAAGTGTTTTTAATACAAAAAAAGTCAACCTTCAAATAATTATGTTCAGTTATGCACTCAATACTTGGTCGGGAATCCTTTTGCAGAAATCACTGCTTCAATGCGGCGGGCATGGAGGCAATCAGCCTGTGGCACTGCTGAGGTGTTATGGAGGCCCAGGATGCTTCGATAGCAGCCTTAAGCTCATCCAGAGTGTTGGGTCTTGCGTCTCTCAACTTTCTCTTCCCAATATCCCACAGATTCTCTATGGGGTTCAGGTCCGGAGAGTTGGCAGGCCAATTGAGCACAGTAATACCATGGTCAGTAAACCATTTACCAGTGGTTTTGGCACTGTGAGCAGGTGCCAGGTCGTGCTGAAAAATGAAATCTTTATCTCCATAAAGATTTTCAGCAGATGGAAGCATGAAGTGCTCCAAAATCTCCTGATAGCTAGCTGCATTGACCCTGCCCTTGATAAAACACAGTGGACCAACACCAGCAGCTGACATGGCACCCCAGACCATCACTGACTGTGGGTACTTGACACTGGACTTCAGGCATTTTGGCATTTCCCTCTCCCCAGACTCTGGCACCTTGATTTCCGAATGACATGCAAAATTTGCTTTCATCCGAAAAAAGTACTTTGGACCACTGAGCAACAGTCCAGTGCTGCTTCTCTGTAGCCCAGGTCAGGCGCTTCTGCCGCTGTTTCTGGGGAATGCGGCACCTGTAGCCCATTTCCTGCACACGCCTGTACACGGTGGCTCTGGATGTTTCTACTCCAGACTCAGTCCACTGCTATCGCAGGTCCCCCAAGGTCTGGAATCGGTCCTTCTCCACAATCTTCCTCAGGGTCCGGTCACCTCTTCTCGTTGTGCAGCGTTTTCTGCCACTCTTTTTCCTTCCCACAGACTTCCCACTGAGGTGCCTTGATACAGCACTCTGGGAACAGCCTATTCCTTCAGACATGTCTTTCTGTGTCTTACCCTCTTGCTTGAGGGTGTCAATGATGGCCTTCTGGACAGCAGTCAGGTCGGCAGTCTTACCCATGATTGCAGGTTTTGAGTAATGAACCAGGCCTGGGAGTTTTTAAAAGCCTCAGGAATCTTTTGCAGGTGTTTAGAGTTAATTAGTTGATTCAGATGATTAGGTTAATAGCTCGTTTAGAGAACCTTTTCATGATATGCAAATTTTTTTAGATAGGAAATTTGGGTTTTCATGAGCTGTATGCCAAAATCATCAATATTAAAACAATAAAAGGCTTGAACTACTTCAGTTGGTGTGTAATGAATCTAAAATATATGAAAGTCTAATGTTTATCAGTACATTACAGAAAATAATGAACTTTATCACAATATGCTAATTTTTTTAGAAGGACCTGTAGCGTAGCTGTTGCAGTGTAGGGTGTTAGGTAGTGTGATAGGTTCTGCTGTCCATACAAACATGCAGACCTGCTAAAATGTGAAAATTAGCATCATTAGTGCCGATTAGCACAATCGCGGATGTATTGGAGCACTCTAACTGCTTATAAAGCCATTTTTAATGTTCTGCCGTGCCAACCATTTTCTCCAGTCTCAGGAAACTTCTAGCAGCTTGGAAAATGTAGCAAAAGTGTATTTTGCGCGCATTATGCAAATATTACAATGTCGATTTTTCGCAATCAAAAAATTATATAGAATTCGCAAATTTGCGAATGCATCATGAATATTTGCCCAAATATCTGTGAAATATCACAAATTATAATATAGCCCCTGCCGCTCATCACTACTAAATGAGCTTTTTTGCTGGGTATATACAGTAGAACAGAGAGAAGCTGATGTAGGTGGTGCTAGTGCCAAGGTGCGGATACAGATGGTGCCGATGATGAGAAGATCATGAAGGTGGTACCAGTGCTGTTAATACATCTAATTATTGTACTTAAATGGCTGTATATGGTCAAAGCTGAGCTAAATAAGGCATCGTAAACCTCGGTCACCAAACTGTTTTGCACTGTATTCAAGCTCTGGTGTCCGTGCCCTCTCTGCCTATTCTGCTATACTGTGGACCAGCAGCACATTCCTGTCTTTACATCAGGACCCTGTGATCCATCATGTCTTGATCTTAGTAATACCAGATCTTAAAGTAACAGATCTATGACAGTATTATTAACAAAAATTAACTAGGGAGGATGCCAGCACCCGCTATGCAGCAGTTGACCGGGAATTTCTCATGTGGCATCTATTGCTGTTACAGCCCTGGCCTGATCCTCACTACCTAATATCTGAATGGTGTCATCTGTATTATTTGGCAGATATAGCTGCCATTTTTTAGGTGATATAAGTCAGAAAAAGTCTCCACACTGGAGATCTCACCTTCCATGCGTCCTTTGAAGGTTGGATGGTAAGTAATTGGAGATGTTCTTGTCTTTTATGTGAGTAGATCAGATGATGTAAGGCATAAGCCACAATATACACTGCAGAGTACACACTGAATGTGTAACGGAAATTGTCTACATCATACCGGGAGCGATCCACATTACCTAGAACATCTCTTTCATTACATGGTTTATCATCGAAATACTGTTCAGAGCTGCAAGAAAGATAAGTATACCATAAATCAAACATCAGCTCAACCTCTGGATATTTTAGAGGACCGGCTGTGAGTAAATATTCTTGTAATCCTGGAATTCTTCCTTTTTGAAGAGTGATCTGAAAAGATGTATGCAATGTACTGAATTCAATAAACGTTTCGTGAAAAATAAGTGACATTATGATTATAACCCTTCTAGGATTGAGGTCATCAGACAGTAGTAAGTTCAGTGATGATAAGCCATATGAGCTACCAACAAATATGATCACGTTGCAGGGCATCTTCTGCATTTGATATAACACCTTCCTGTAGGCCATAGATCGCGGGAAATAAACTAAATTACCGACAGATTCTCTGTAAGCTATGCAGACTCCACTCAATGTTATTACATTGTAGAGCTCCATGCTGGCTCGTTGGCTGCTCTCATCATCTGCTGTCACCATCCCCACCCAGCTCCAGCCAAAATGCTTCAGTAGTAGGACAATGGCTTCATACTGAGCGGACTCTTCAGGGACTGTGCGATAGAAATAAGGAAACAGGAGCTTGTTACTGAAGACAGGATCCATCGCTCCATAGCTGATCTGTAGAGATAGAACATTAAACCAGAATTTTATTTCCTTAATAAAAAGTAACAACCCACACGTAACCGGCTCATTTCTCATCTTCATGGACAATGCTTCTACTATTTACATCGCCCCTAAAAAAAATCATTACCGGTACTTATTTTTCATTTTCACGATGTATCATACGGTAGCTGGAATATGGGGCGATTTGTATTGGTCATTGCAAGATAACCCATTACAAATAGCAGGACAACTGAGCACCCTGTACACCCGTTATTTAAGATTTACTACATCATATTGATATGTCCTCTTTGACCCAGAAGTGAAGGAAGAAAGAGCCGCGTGTGCAGGGTGAATCATCATAGCTGAGTTTCCTTACAGAAAAGTATAAGGATCTTTCTTGCCCAGAGAGGTATGCGTGGCTCCTCATTCTAGAATGGTGGAAGGAATCAGGATGATGCAGTTGTAATGTAAGTAAGGTTGCTTTTAGTTGATTCATATGGAGTAACATGCGTATGGTTACAACAGTCATTGACAGGCAACAGGCTTAGTGGTTAGTGTCAGTGATGGCCAGTTCACAGTGTTCGCCAGTGAACAAATGCGGGCTGCCATATTTACTCACAAGTCCGGCGATGCACAGGTAAGCCTTTACCTGTGCATGTGCCAGGAGCCGGTCTGAAACAAATGCGATCACCAGGAGCAGGCAGTTCCGAGAACAGCCCGATGAAGGCCCCCCGGCGGCTGTTCTCTGAACTGCCTGCTCCCAGTGACCGCATTTGATTTCAGACCGGCTCGCGGCACAGGCACAGGTAAGGGCTTACCTGTGCATCGCCCTACTTGTGAGTCAAGATGGCAGCCCGCATGTATTCAGAGGCGAACACTGCGAACTGGCCATCACTGGTTAATGTCTCTCAGTGAGGGCACAGGCTTAGTCAAGGTAACACATATTTTACTCTTCCTTTACTCTCCCTCTGACTGTGAGCTGTTAAAGGAACAGTACCATTTGGTTTCACTTAAAAAGGCTGTTCCAAATGATTTACAGAGCATCAAAACAGGAGTGGCTTCTTTTAGTACATGGTTTACATAAAAAGGCCTTACTAATTTACTATTTGAGATACAGCAGTAGTATAGATATGGCTCCATATTAAGCCCATTACATAAATGTAATTCTAGAACGAGGCAGGGTGCATATATACAGCACCAGAACCAAGCATGGCATATAGAGATGAGCGAATGTCTAAAAAATTCCATATGGTCGGTTTGTAGAATTTTTCCAAAAATATTTGATTTGATCAGAATTTATTTATGACGAATCACGTAAAAAAAAGGCTATTTTCTGGCTGCATAGAGCATGTATATTGATGAAGAACATTATGCCTTGCAGAAACATGGATAGGGAGCCCTCTTTGGTAGTCAAACATTACTGTGAGTCAATATGACACTCAGATGACAGGCGTCGCTCTTAGAATCACTGCACACTTCACTTATTTGGTCAGTTACGGGGACAAAACTGAACAAATAACTCAAGTGTGAACTTATCCTTACAAGTCAGTGTTAGCGCCAGGAATAAAGAACTGTGCAGAGGCCCAAGATCCTACTATAGTGTAAAAGAGTTCCCTCCTGTTACACCGTCGTCAGCTGATTCCACGTAGATTTCCACAGTACCAATTTTGTTACACGCTGAAACAAGTAGTGCCCTCCCTGACCGAGTGGTGAGATGGCAACAGCATGAGGAGTCAACACAGTGGACCACTCACAGAGTGGAGAGGTTGGGAATTGCATAAGGAATTGCATGAGTCGTCAACACAGTGACCCAGTCAGAGAGTGGTGAGTGTGGGAATCTCATGAGGAATCCCATGAGGAATTGCATTAGTTGTCAACACAGTGGCCCAGTCACAGAGTGGGCCATGCTGATAGTTCTCCGGTTTGGGTGTTGCACAATGGCTGATCAAGTCTGATGCATCAGGCACTAGTGTATGAAAATCCTAGTGTATGAAAAGCCTGGCTGATCCACGCCTGATTCATCTTCACAAAGGTCAGTTTCTCCACATTTTGGGTGGAAAGGCGAGTTCACCTTTGGGTAACTATGGCCCCCAGTGCACTAAACACCCGCTCTGATGCCACACTACTGGCCGGGCAGGAAAGGTTGTCAATGGCAAACTTGGCCAGTTGCGGCCACAAATCAAGTGTGGCTGATCAGTAGTCCAGGGGATCTTCGAGGGGGTGCACTCAAGTATGCCACAAACTGCTGGTTTCGTTTCTGCTCCATGTCTAGCTGCTGCTGCTGGTGAGTAGTTTCTTCACTAGGTGGGTGAAGAAAACTGCTTATCAGAGACTCTACACTTAAAATGGTTTTGCCATCTCAGACAATAAGGGCATATCGCTAGGATATGTCTCCATTGTCTGATAGGTGCAGATCCCACCTCTGGGACCCGTACTTACATAGAGAATGGAGCAGGGAAATGAACGGAGAGCGCACTGTGCATGCGCAGCCGCCCTTTATTTATTTCTATGGGGCCGCCAAATTTCCATCCGTCTAATAGAAATGAATGGGAGCAGGGGCCGTGCGTGTGCTCCAATTTACTTCTATGGGAGCAGCACTTGATGGTAGATGGACCCCGGGAAATCCGGAGTCCTCCAGCCACAGCTCTTCACACTCCATTCTCATTGTAGTTGCTGGTCCCAGAGGCGGATCCTGCACCTATCAGACAATTGTATGTGATGGGAATACCCCTTTAAGTTGCTGCTGATGGAGCTGGTACTGCTCCTGCGCCCTCCCAGCAGTCATGGCAGTGAGAACAGAGGGCCCCCCCAGTCAGACCCTTGTGTGGATGGGCGACGGCGCACATAGGCAGCGGCCAACTGACTACATAGGATGTCTCGATAGTAGTTAAGTTTATCCTTCCTCTCACCTGGTGGAAAAAAGGCCCCCATTTTGGACCAGTAGCGAGGGTCTAACATAATGAAGAGCCAGAAGTCATCCTTCTGCCGAATGGTGACAATTCGGCTGTCACTACTCAAGCAACTGAGCATGCATCGTGCCATTTGCGAAAGTGACTCAGAGGGACTCCCTGCCTCCATCTCCACTGCATACTACCCCAGTGGGTCTGGGTCATCTGTCTCATCTTCCTCATTGTCCTGTAGCTCCTTCTGCTGCTCCTGCTCATCCTGCTCCTCCTCTCCTGTCATCTGTGCAGAAAAATTACCCATTTCTCTAGACATTGCTTGTGTGCAAATGTCCTCCTCCTTCAGTTTAGCCCCAATAGGGCTCATGTGGTAGTGAGATGTAGACGCCACGTCTCCTGTCCCCGTTCCAGACAGATTTATCAGCATCTGTTAAAGGACATGAAGCAGTTTAATGATGCTGTTCATCCCGTAGTCCTGGCTACTGACAAATAAAGTGGCCTCCTCAAAGGGCCCTAGGAAAAGGCAGGTGTCACGCATGAGCTGCCACTGGATAACATTGAAGTTACATAGGGAAGTATCTCTGTCTGCCTGTATCATCAAGAAATCATCTATGGCATTTCTCTGTTCATATAGTCGGTCCAACATATGGAGGGTGGATTTCTAATTGGTGGAAACATTGCATATCAGCCTGTTTTGGGGAACGCCATTATGCCTTTGCAGCTCAAGGAGGGTGTACTTTGCAGTGTAAGACTGGCTAAAGTTAATGCACAGTTTCTAGGATGTCATGCAGATGGGCAGAAAACTTCAGGAACCTCTTTACAATCAGAATAAACACGTGTGCCCTGCAGGGCACATGGCTCAGCCCTCCTTAATGCACTGCCGACACCATGTTCTTCCCATAGTCGGTAATCATGGTTCCGATTTTGAGTTGTCGCGGAGAAAGCCAGGATTTGATTTTTGATGAAGGACACGGATCAATTCCTCCCCTGGAAAACTAAGTGCAGAACAGCATGGCACACCCATGCCATGCACATGTGATATGCTGGAGGAGCACTCTGAATTATCCTTGTGGTGGAGGCTGAGAACACAGTGCAGGATGAGGAGGCATAGACGGACATTGTTGCAGGACCAACGGTGTGAGAACATGGAGGCGGCAACAGCGTCAACTGGCCAAGCTACTGGTGTGGCTGGGCAGGAACCACATTTACCCAGTGGGAAGTAAAGGACATATATTGTCCACACGTCAGCGCTGCCATGCACTTTAGCGGACACCGACAGGCTCAAGGACTGGCCCACTTTTTGTTCAACATACGTGTGTGTGCAGGGCTCGTACTGCATTCTTTGCAAAGAAATGACGGATTGTGGCTCTCCACCTCGGCTCGGCACAAGCCATCAGTCTCTAAAAGGTGCAGAGTCCACCACTTGGAAAGGGAGGGACTGCAGTACCAGCAACTTGGCCAGGAGCATGTTCAGCTTCTGCGCCATAGGATGAGTGCATGCATAATGTTGTCTCTTGGCAATCGCTTCGGTGATCAATTGCTGGGGAAATGACTGACGAGGAGTAGGAGGATGAGGAGCAGGAGCAACAGGACCAGTAGATGATGGGAAGGACAGTCAGCTCCCTTCGGCTGAGGAAAAGGGGTGTGGGCCACTGGGTGATGCAGTGGTTGCTACGGCAGGCTGAACCACTAACTACATGGAAGCCAAGGTTCTCCCAGGTCACTTTATGGTGATGATGCATGTGTTGACGCTGGGCCATGGTGCCAACATTGGTTCACTGGCCACGCTTCACTGGCCATGCTTCACCTACTGCCCACAGATTTGGCAAATGGCCATGTTTACCTCCTCAGGCGGTATGACGAAAAACTGCCACACCACCAAGTATGGCATTTTCCCCCGAACACTCCACGTTGACTGCCTGCTACATCTGCCTCTGTGAACCCCTGCACCGCTACTTTCCAGCAGGTAGGCTCCTGTGAATCTGGTGGTCTACCCCAGGCACGTTTGGCTCCTGACCTCCCACTGCTGCCACCTCCCACTGCTGCCACCCTGCTAACTCATGGCCACGCTACGACCTTGGTGGCTCAGCCCCTGCCTTACGCGCAAGCTGCCACCCTCTTCTCTTGATGATGATGAAGCCCCTTCTTCATCCGGCTCCCAAGTGCAATCGGCTACATCATCATTCGCTACTGTCTGCAAGTCACTGATGTCCCCCTCAAAGGTCTCAGGGTCAGGAGTCTGACAGCTTCCAACACAAGCTCTTATGCGACTCTCATCATCTCTACTTGCCTACCTACCGGAGGAAGTGGATGTCTCCTCCAGACCTCGGCTGGGCAGTAACTGCTAACTGTCCTCTAGAAGCTCATCCTTGCTGAAAAGTGGATCCGAGCCTATGGCGTATAATGCTTCTCGAGCTGAGGTAACTGAAAATGACAGAGGTTCAGGACAGGTGTGGGCATAGGGCCTGCTTTCAGTATGGCTGGGGGTGTCCGATGTCACTTGCGACAAAGTAGAAGACAGAGTCAACCATTCAAGCACTGCAGGGTTGCTGGTCAAGACACGATTGCTAGATGTCACCGGGGGCTCAGGCCTCTCGCTGTGACTCCTGCTGTCACCTCCCCTTCTTCTGCTGCCATTTCTACATTTTACCCAGTGGCGTAGCCATGTATTGCACCCCCACTCCCAACCTGTGTACACGCCCCTTTTACAGATAATGTAGCAGTCCTATATAACACCGCAGATAACATGGTGTTAACTCTCTAAGTACAGATGATTTAGTAGATGGGTATAAGGCCCCAGAATTCAGAACACGCACAGTGTGACCTGAAGTCTGGGGTCAGGATGATTCAGGGTGGGGCAAAATCTTAATCCACCCCCCAACCCTACAGTGAAACAAATATGTGTTTGGACATTACATACATCACTACAAAATATACAGGAGAATACAGCAGCACATACCTCATCCATCCAGTGACATCTCCTGCGAAGTAGACTTTCCTCAGCGTCTTCATTCGGAGATAAGACTGCCATGACACCTTCTTTCAGCCGCGTCTCATCTATGCAGAGTTTTATTATTATTAGTTATTATTATATATAATGGCCCCCTCTGTATAATATATAATGGCACCTCTGTAATATTAGGATATATAATGGGCCATTATATATCCTAATAATACAGAGGGGGCCATTATATATTATAATAATACAGGGGGGTCATTATTAGAGTTGAGCGAACACCTGGATGTTCGGGTTCGAGAAGTTTGGCCGAACTTCTCGGAAATGTTCAGTTTCGGGATCCGAACTCGACCCGAACTTCGCCCCGAACCCGAACCCCATTGAAGTCAATGGGGACCCGTACTTTTCGTCACTAAAAAGGCTGTAAAACAGCCCAGGAAAGGTCTAGAGGGCTGCAAAAGGCAGCAAAATGTAGGTAAATCCCCTGCAAACAAATGTAGATATAGAAATGAATCGAAATAAAAATAAAATAAATAAAAATTAACCAATATCAATTGGAGAGAGGTCCCATAGCAGAGAATCAGGCTTCATGTCACCCACCACTGGAACAGGCCACTGTCAGATATTTAGGCCCCGACACCCAGACAGAGGAGAGAGGTCCCATTGCAGAGAATCAGGCTTCATGTCATAGCAGAGTATCAGGCTTCACGTCACCCACCATTGGAACAGGCCATTGTCAGATATTTAGGCCCCGGCACCCAGACAGAAGAAAGATGTCCCATAGCAGAGAATCAGGCTTCATGTCATAGCAGAGAATCAGGCTTCATGTCACCCACCACTGGAACAGGCCACTGTCAGATATTTTTAGGCCCCGGCACCCAGACAGAGGAGAGAGGTCCCATAGCAGAGAATCTGGCTTCATGTCATAGCAGAGAATCTGGCTTCATGTCACTTAACACTGGAACAGGCCACTGTCAGATATTTTTAGGCCCCGGCACCCAGACAGAGGTCCCATAGCAGAGAATCAGGCTTCATGTCATAGCAGAGAATCAGGCTTCATGTCATAGCAGAGAATCAGGCTTCATGTCACCCACCACTGGAACAGGCCACTGTCAGATATTTTTAGGCCCCGTCACCCAGACAGAGGAGAGAGGTCCCATAGTAGAGAATCAGGCTTCATGTCATAGCAGAAAATCAGGCTTCATGTCACCCACAACTGGAACAGGCCACTGTCAGATATTTTTAGGCCCCGTCACCCAGACAGAGGAGAGAGGTCCCATAGCAGAGAATCAGGCTTCATGTCATAGCAGAGAATCAGGCTTCATGTCACCCACAACTGGAACAGGCATTTGTCAGATATTTTTAGGCCCCGGCTCCAAGACAGAGGAGAGAGGTCCCATAGCAGAGATTCAGGCTTCATGTCATAGCAGAGAATCAGGCTTCACGTCACCCACCATTGGAACAGGCCATTGTCAGATATTTAGGCCCCGGTACCCAGACAGAAGAGAGAGGTCCCATAGCAGAGAATCAGGCTTCATGTCATAGCAGAAAATCAGGCTTCATGTCACCCACCACTGGAACAGGCCACTGTCAGATATTTTTAGGCCCCGGCACCCAGACAGAGGAGAGAGGTCCCATAGCAGAGAATCAGGCTTCATGTCATAGCAGAGAATCATGCTTCATGTCACCCAACACTGGAATAGGCCACTGTCAGATATTTTTAGGCCCCAGCACCCAGACAGAGGAGAGAGGTCCCATAGCAGAGAATCAGGCTTCATGTCATAGCAGAGAATCAGGCTTCATGTCACCCACCACTGGAACAGGCCACTGTCAGATATTGTTAGGCCCCGGCACCCAGACAGAGGAGAGAGGTCCCATAGCAGAGATTCAGGCTTCATGTCATAGCAGAGAATCAGGCTTCATGTCACCCAACACTGGAACAGGCCACTGTCAGATATTTTTAGGCCCCGGCACCCAGACAGAGGAGAGGTTCATTCAACTTTGGGTTGCCCCGCAATATAATGGTAAAATGAAAATAAAAAGAGGATTGAATGAGGAAATGCCCTGGAGTACAATAATATATGGTTAAGGGGAGGTAGTTATAAATGTCTAATCTGAACAAGGGATGGACAGGTCCTGTGGGATCCATGCCTGGTTCATTTTTATGAACGTCAGCTTGTCCACATTGGCTGTAGACAGGCGGCTGCGTTTGTCTGTAATGACGCCCCCTGCCGTGCTGAATACACGTTCAGACAAAACCTCCAAGCCATAAAAGGCTAGCTCTGGCCACGTGGACAATTTGGAGACCCAGAAGTTGAAGGGGGCCGAACCATCAGTCAGTACGTGGAGGGGTGTGCACACGTACTGTTCCACCATGTTAGTAAAGCGTTGCCTTCTGCTAACACGTTCCGTATCAGGTGGTGGTGCAGTTAGCTGAGGCGTGTTGACAAAACTTTTCCACATCTCTGCCATGCTAACCCTGCCCTCAGAGGAGCTGGCCGTTACACAGCTGCGTTGGCGACCTCTTGCTCCTCCTCTGCCTTCGCCTTGGGCTTCCACTTGTTCCCCTGTGACATTTGGGAATGCTCTCAGTAGCGCGTCTACCAATGTGCGCTTGTACTCGCGCATCTTCCTATCACGCTCCAGTGCAGGAAGTAAGGTGGGCACATTGTCTTTGTACCGGGGATCCAGCAGGGTGGCATCCCAGTAGTCCGCACACGTTAAAATGTGGGCAACTCGGGGGGGGGGCGGAGCCTGCACCGGAGCTAGATGGCAGCTTGAAGTGCAGCTCTGCTATGTTAAAACCCCTCACAGCCTTATCTATCCAGCGACTTGGACCCAGAATGGTCAAGATAGGTGGCCCCAGACCCGTGGAATCACAGGGACACAGCAGAGAATCGATTCCGAACGAATCAATGGACAGATTTATAAAGAAAGCCGCTCAGGCACATGTTGCCAAAGAATCCAAGATGGCGCCCGGCACGCCGAGAGCAGCGGGGAGCAGTGTGAAAGCTGCGTCCGCCTCTGAGAAGGTAAGGGAGGTCTCCCCTGGGGCCAATACCCTGCCTATATCCAGAGCGTTCCTGAAAGACGCTCTGCTTGAAGCGCTGGAACCCATTAGATCGGATCTAAATACTATTAAAGAGGACATGCGCCATATAGGAAGGAGACAGAAACAAAGGAAACGGAGCTCATATTACCAAAAAAAGAGTATATAATTTATTGAAGCATGATAAAATGACATGGGTAAAACACATGAATAAATGATGCCGTAAACAAGATTAGAAGCGGAGGACAGAAAAAAGAAGAAACGCCACCCTGGGAGCACAAGCACACGGATCTAGAAGAGACGGTACGAAAAAAGGCGTAAGGCACATAACATCAATAAGAAGTCAATGCTCAAAGTCATGTACAATGTACAGCTAATATACAGTACCTGGTGAGCCACCTGTCAAACGCTAGAACACCTCTGTATGTGTAATATATCTAATCATTGGTGTGCAGACAGCCTGTGCACTATGGAGTTGTGCTGCAGACCAATGGAACATAAAAGAAGGATGACGGTAATGACAATGACCAGAGGGAAACAGCAGGAGACAGGAACTCACCAAAGATAAGAGCCGTGTGCCAGAACTACCAGGGTGGCGCTACCCCCCCACAGGCTGTCTGCACACCAATGATTAGATATATTACACATACAGAGGTGTTCCAGCGTTTGACAGGTGGCTCACCAGGTACTGTATATTAGCTGTACATTGTACATGACTTTGAGCATTGACTTCTTATTGATGTTCATGTGCCTTACGCCTTTTTTCGTACCGTCTCTTCTGGATCCGTGTGCTTGTGCTCCCAGGGTGGCGTTTCTTCTTTTTTCTGTCCTCCGCTTCTAATCTTGTTTACGGCATCATTTATTCATGTGTTTTACCCATGTCATTTTATCATGCTTCAATAAATTATATACTCTTTTTTTGGTAATATGAGCTCCGTTTCCTTTGTTTCTGTCTATAGCTCGGGAGCTTTTTGCCGAGTTTCATTTTTGAGTGTCCCCATTGGGGGTATATTGGGTGAACACTGTGTTCTTGCCCCTCCCCTTTCCCCTAGGGACACCCTGGGTTTACCCTTTGTTTCCTCATATAGGAAGGAGAGTGGAGGTGCTGGAGAATACACAATTGGCAATTATATTGCATCAAAACGATACCTCCTCCACCCTGTCCCAGCATCAGAAGCACCTTAATTCCTTGTATACACTCCTGGATGACCAGGAGAACAGGGGACGGCGCAACAACCTGCGATTTAGGGGCATACCTGAAACAGTAGGTACAGAGGATATACATAAAGCTGTGACTAACATATGCACGCAGCTGCTGGGCCCAGATTCATCCCACGAAATAATCATTGAGAGGGCACACAGAGCACTGCGGCCCAAGCCCCAACCTGCAGAGCCTCCAAGGGATGTGATTTGTAAATTTTTACATTATCCTGTAAAGGACGCTATACTGAATAAGGCAAGGAATGCACCACAAATAAGTGTGGATGACTGTCCTATCTCAATATTCCAGGACTTAGCACAAACTACTTTAAAGAAAAGGAGAGCCCTTAAACCACTAACTGAGTGGCTACGTAATAATAAAGTGATGTATAAGTGGCTGTTTCCCTTTGGACTGTCCTTTCTTTTCAACGGTCAAAGATTCTCTATCTCCTCTTTTCAAGACCTAAACAAAGCATTTGATATACTGCAAATCACACATCTCAACATTGAAAACTGGGACATTATTCAAGGGAATATATCGTCGACTAACCTTCCTTCAATTGTCCCATGGGAGACACCTCGCCCATCTAAGAACCAAAGATCAAGAAGAGGTCACAACTCATTCACGCCAAGACGCCTTCCTCTTACCGAAGATTAAAGGACTTCCTATATGATGAGCTCAAGATTATCGACTACATAAGTATTAGTGCTTTATGCACATTCATTCTTCTTTTAAGTATTTCAACCCGGGACATTTGTTTCTGGAATCTTATTAAAGAGTGATATCGTAAATATAATGTTATTCTCTACACCTATTCTTGTACCTATTTTTATTTTTTTTTGTTTTAAAAGTATTTTATTATACTCTTAAGAAAATATACAGTGTAACATAACACCAACAGTGGTGTAAATTGGTACCATCCACATAAGCATGAAAGCATCTTGTAACACATGAAGGAGTTACAATCCAATAATAAAGAGAGACATAGCTCATAAGGATTGTATAAGCCAAATGGAGAGGGAACCAAGTTATACTAGTCAGAAATAATACAGTTGTAATCGGAGGAGAGTAATTGGGTAGGATAAGTCTCACATTGATAGCCAAGTCCCTAACATCCATTTGAGGGGGGTGCACACAGGTACAGGGGGAGAGGGGAGAATCCACCCTCACTGGTGTCCAGCCATTGGGCTGTACTGGTCCTAATTTGGAAAGAGAGTGACGTGAAGTGGTTAGTGCTGGGTAAATCTATATTTTGTCCAGGGGGCCCACTTTCTCAAAAATGTCAGGTGTGTTCGAGATTCCCAAGAAGCCATTTCTTCGAAACTGTGGATTTGATCTACCTTCAATCTCCATTGCTCCACTGAAGGTAAACTAGACTGCAACCAGTATTTGGGAACCAAGAGACGGGCTGCTAACAAGAGCTGCTTAAAGAGGAAAGTGGGTGGCAGAGATGTTTTGTCGTTGAATAAGGAGAGCAATGCACCATAGGGTGAGATAGCAATGTCTGAGGAACAAATCTGATTGCTAATCCGAAAGATCTCTGCCCACCACTTGTTTATAGGAGGACACGTCCACCAGATATGGAGAAAAGTACCTATCTCATTTTGGCATCTCCAACAATCGACAGAGGTGCGTCTATTGAAGCGTGAAGACTTAATTGGGGTAATATACCATTGCGAGAGGATTTTGTAGCCATTCTCTTGGGCCCTAACACATCTAGATGATTTGTGAGGGGTGTCAAATAGCGTAGGTAAGGAATTGATAGGGAGATCCACACCAGTTTCCAATTCCCATGAGCGTATGAAAGCTGGTTTAACAACTAAAGGCGGAGATCTTAACTTGTTGTAGATAAGAGAAATAGTTTTTTTAGGGGAACTGGGGTTGGCTATTAAAGCTTCGAACCATGTAAGGGGACGGAGGAGTTCCCCATTCATGTTATTTCTGTGAACAAAGGATTTGATAAGTGGGATGAGAGTGAACTCACGTGGTTGTGGGTTCAGAAGGGTTTTGATGGTTTCGTTCGAAGGTGTTAAACCCTGGGGGTCGAGGAGAAGGGAAATTGGCAGGGCTGAAGATCTAATTATTTTAGAAGAGGTGTTTCTGGGCCCGCTGGTAGATGAACCAAGGATGTCACTGGTCGTGATAAGGGGAGAGGGGAATGGAATGGAGCAGTGGGAAAGATTCCACCATTTCCAAGCTTCTACTGTAGCTTTGATGAGTCAGAAGGGTTGTAGATTGGTTTGGGGGGGGGGGGTACGATAGCCCAAACAGAAAACTCCAGTCGGCATTCCAATAATGTTTTGTTCCATGGCTACCCAGGATTTGCTCTCCGTGTTTCTCAACCAGTCTATAATTCTTGACATAAGAATAGCCTTCCCATATAGTTCAGGATCTGGAAGCCCAATCCCACCAGTCATGCGTGAACGAGACAAGAATGAGTAGGAGAGTCTCGCTTTCCTGCCGTTCCATATGAATGTTCTGAATCTCTGTTTTAGGGAAGTATAGTAAGATTTAGGCACTGGAATCGGGAAAACTTGTTGGAGGTAGGTAAGACGGGGTATAATGAGAGCCGAGAGGATATTTTTTCTACCAAACCATGATAGGGTTGGGGCTGACTTAGTGAGTTTATCAAGAGCTGAGAATAGGGCAGTTTTTAAAGGGACATAGTTGAGTTTGAATAGGTCTGGTATGGATGGGCTGAGTTTCACTCCTAAGTAGGTAATAGTTGGAGAGGACCAGTTGAAAGGGGAATCTTTCATTAAAGAGAGTTTGAGTGATGATGATAGTCCTGTGCTAATGATGGTGGATTTGCTCTCGTTAATCTTAAAGTTGGAAACTGCACTGTAATTCTTTAAATGCTCCTGAATTATGGGGAGGGAAATTTTAGGGTTGGATGTCATTATCATGACGTCGTCCGCGAATGCCGCAATCTTGTGACTCTTACCCCTAGGGTTAGCCCCTCAAACTTGGTATCTGATCTGAGTTTGGATAGGAGGGGTTCCATAGCCAATATGAAGAGCAGGGGGGATAAGGGACAGCCTTGACGAGTTCCGTTTTGAATTCGAAAAGGAGTGGATAGGTCACCATTGACCATAACTCGAGCTGTAGCCTGGTCGTACATAGCAAATACAGCCTTGATATATGGATCAGGCAGGCCAAAGAACTTAAGAACATGACTCAAATAGTTCCAGTTTATGCGGTCAAACGCTTTTTCAGCGTCAGTGCTAAGGAGTACAAGGGGAGTGGAAGTATGTCTAGCATAAGAGAGTGCATTGACAACTCTAGAGGTGTTATCCCTACCCCCCCTATTATGTACAAAGCCTACCTGATCCATATGTACCAGAAGAGGGAGAAGGGCTGCCAGGCGATTGGCCAATAGCTTCGCAAATAGTTTAAGGTCGATATTCAAAAGAGAAATGGGCCTGTAGTTTGCACACAGCTTAGAGTCCTTCCCCTCTTTAGGAATCAAGGCCATATGAGCTGATGTCATATCCCTGGACAAAGGGATACCTTGCAAAGATTGATTGCACACTGCCAGTAGGTGTTTCGAGGGAGTGTTTTTGATCCACTGATAAAGTTGGGCAGGAAGTTGTTTTTAGAAAAGCGTCTACAAGGGAGGAGTGGGTTGATGAAGATATGGGGGAAGGGAGATTATATAACGCTTCATAAAAGTCTCTAAATTGTTTTGCAATCTTAAATGAAGCAAAGATTGGTTCACCACTAGGGGTAGACAATTGGTGAATGTAGTTGTCAGCTCTTCTAGTTTTAATTCTGTTCATGAGGAATTTGGAGGCTTTGTCCCCATGTTCAAAGAACTTATATTGAGAACTCAGATAGTACTTGGCCGAATTATTATGTAGTAAGGTTTTTAGCTCTGCTCTTGCGTTAGACAGCTCTTGGAGTTGGATGTCCGATAGGGTAAGTTTGTGGACAGACTCCAATTTGTTTATTTTGGAGAGGAGGATGTTGATATTGTTTTCTCTGGTTTTCTTTAGATGCGATCCTAAACTAATGAACTCCCCCCTAATATAGGGTTTGTGTGCGTCCCAAATGGCCTGTGGTGAGAGCTCGGGTAAGGAGTTTATAGTGAAGTATTCTTCCAGAAGTGACGCAATTTTCTTTATAGGAATCTGGATTGCCAAGGATAGATTCATTTAATCTCGTTAAAGCTTTTAGATTTCCGTGTAGGGGAGGATACTTTAAGGAATATAGGGGCGTGGTCTGAAATATGTATAGACCCAATTTTGGCCATTTGGCATAGTTGAAGGTGCTCTTTTGCGATAAAAAGATAATCTATACGGTGATAGTTATTGTGTACATGGGAGTAAAACGTATAATCTAGGGTATCTGGATGATGGGTACACCAGACGTCTACTAGATGGAGATCCCAAAGGATATTTTTGATGAACTTTAAGGAGCGTTTTGAGTGGGAAGTTGTGTGTGATGATGAGTCCATTTGGGGGTTGAGGGCTAGATTGAGATCGCCCCCTAACACCACTATGCCCTCCTTAAAGGAGGTAATCAAGGGAGCTATGGAGGAGAGCCACTTAGCCTGTTTAGCGTTAGGGGCATAAAGGTTTACGAATGTATATAACTGAACACCTATGTTCCCCTTAACCATAATGAATCTACCCTCCGGGTCTTGCTTGTGGTCAATATATTTAAAGGGAACCTTCCTCTTGAAACCAATACTTACTCCCCCGGACGAGGCAGAACTCCCCCCGCAATGAAACCAGAGTGGATAATGAGAGAATTCCATGTTAGGGTAATGGTTGAACCTAAAGTGTGTTTCCTGGAGGAGCAGCACATCCGATCCCTCTTTACGTAAAATGGTGAAAATTTGGCTTCTTTTGGAAGGTGAGTTGAAGCCCTTTACGTTATACGAGGCTATGAGAATATCAGCCATAGTCAAGGGTCGTTGTGTAAGGAAGAGTGAATGGTGTGCCAGTCCCCCAGGAGAGGGCACTTACGGTTTCAGGTATATCCACCTCGTCCAGGAGAGAAGCCCGGTCCCTCAGATCCTGTGCATCCCTCAAAAGGTTCAGGAAAGTGTGTGTCAGGTACCTTGAACTAAACAAAGGGAAAGGGGAAACAATGAGAACAGAATAAAAGAAAACAAAAAAGTAACTTAGACTGTGGATTGACCCACTGGTGTAAAGCATGGGGGGAAAATTGGTCAAAGACCTGTGAACATACCGTTCTGCACATAAGATTGCAATTTGGAACTAGACTAACTTTAGTTCAAGCAATTGTCAGCTTTTTATGTGAAGGAGGAATTGGTCAGGCCTTCCTCGGGCAGTCAGAGTAAGGGGAGTAGAGAATCAGCAAGGTATTACAGGAAGAAAAAATTAAAGAAGAGAAACTAAAAAAGAAGAAAATTAGAAAAGGTCGATGGAGGTTGAAGGGGGAGAGGAGAGGCAGATGAGAGAAGCATGGACTATAAAGTACAGAGGCAATATTATGCTAAACAGCACTTAACCCTCCTCTTATGTTAGCTTTCTGTTACTATCCATGATGTTAACGGGTCGGTTTTGACCCGTGTCTTAAATCAGCCATAAAATACCCTCTGAACAATTATTTTTCATCCAATTTGTTTCTTACCTCTTCGTTACCTTGTTAGGCTTCTTTATCCTTGAAAAGATTGGTTTTAATATTTTTGGTGTGACCCTTAGACCTTTCTTTTGATAGCATACCTCCCATGCTGCATATTGGAGATGATTACTCTGCAAGTCAGCAACTCTGAAATGTATTGGTCCTATGTTTCTTTACTTTATTTAGAGAAGCAGACAAGCAGGAAAAGAGATGGGCCCTACCCTAACTATAGCTCACAGGGTTGAGAGGGGATTGGCTGTCAGTGTTACTAAGCACAGAGAGTGTTTATTAGTGTCCTATAATCCTATATTATAACTGGGTCAGAATTGACCCTAACACCATAAACGTATTAATTTTAACCACAGTATTTTATAATTTAGTGAAAAGGATTCTTTTTCTATTACATTGTTTAAATAGAGGTTCCTGACAAAGTAAAGAAATCTTGATGCAATAAACAAATTTATGTGATACTTATAGACATTCAAAACCTGAAAACGGGTCGGTTCTGACCCTAACATAAAAGGAGGGTTAAGCCTGGGTCCACTAGCAGTATGGTAAGCTAACAAGACAGATAATAGCCAAGGTCTCTTTATAAGGAAGAAGCAAATTATCTGGATAGATCCAGGGAAGTCCAGAGGAAAGGATAATACCGTCTCTGTATATGAAGATTATGGCGGACACGGTCCAGGGAAATTAATCCTGAGACAGTCTCTTGGGTGTTAACTGCCGACTCCTCTTCCCCACTTTGTGGGCCTTAGGGGTGTGCTGCACAGTGAAGGCTTCAACCGACGGGACTTCTGGTAAGGCGCCTATGTCCAGGAATAAGTCCCAGTTCTCAATTGGCAAAGGAGGGATTTGCAGGTGGTCATAAACAGCCTCCAGATCAGCGTAGGTGGTGATGTTTATGCGGCGGCCTCCATGAGAAAAGGAAATGCCAAAGGGAAAGTTCCATTTGTAAAGGATCCTATTCTCCCGTAGCCATTCTGTCAGAGGCTTGAGAAGTTTGCGCTTCCTTAAAGTAGAGGGGGCTAAGTCCTGGTAAATTGATACTTGAGCCCCTTCAAATAAGATGTCTTGTCTGTTCCTCGCAGCTTCCTGGACAGCATTCTTGACTTGGAAATTGAGGAATTTGCACACTATATCTCTTGGGGGTTCGTCTGGTTTGGGTCTCAGCGCTCTGTGAGCCCTTTCCAGAACAATCTCCAGCGCAAATTCTGGGCCCAGGAGTGAGGAGCAGAGGGAGACAACCGCAGCTGGAATGTCGCCGGGTAGCACAGACTCAGGGATCCCCCTGATGCGCAAGTTGTTTCTGCGTCCCCTGTTTTCCTGGTCCTCTAGGGCGTTCTGAAGTTGATTCAGGTAAGAACCACATTTCTGGAGGGAATTGGACGTGGCCCTCTGGTGATCCAGCATCTGGACCTGTTGATTTTCAAGCATTTCCACCCTGTCCCCTATGTGACGCATATTTTGGCGCATGGCAGCGAATTCGCTCAACAGGGGTTCAAGGGCTTTACTCAGTGTGTTCTTTAGATAGTTTCTGGTGATCGGTAGGGCCCCCCTACCTTGCGGTTCTTCATTATCACTCTCGTCTTCTGATCTGGCCTTCTGAGGCAGGGCAGGCGCCATTTTAGAATCGCGGGCAACATATGAAGCGGCCGCTTTCTTCAGGAATTTGTCCATGTCGCCTCCTGCAACTTGATTTTTGCTGGTACCGGAGCTGTCCCCTGCTCTGGGGTTCCCGATTTTGACCATTTTCTGGCTGATTGCTACTGATAGCTAGTGCATAGAACGGACTGTAGCACGGAGCTCAGAATTCAAGCGGCCATCTCAGACCGGCGCTGGCTCCGCCCCCTATTCTTGTACCTATTAGGGGTTCAAGATACAGTACCTTAGGAGGGTCACACTAAGTCACAATATGTTGTGTATTCCCCCCTCCCATTCATATCATTTGAGCATAAATGCTCTAATTTTCAAGGTTAACGAAACCATTCGTTGCTATGTTTTTATGTTTATGTTCTCTGTTTTCTGTTTTAATGACAGGTATTTCCAAGCACCTAGGATACATCTCAATAGGGAGGGGGGTGTCTTCGGAATCTAGACGATCCACCAGGGAAGGCTAAGTACCTTCATGTTTCAATCATACAGGTTGTCTCGAAACTACTGAGGGCAGACACTTTTATGTCAGATGGCTGATATATGTGTAGCATCCTTTAATGTAAAGGGATTCCACGCCCCAGCCAAGCGTAGTCAGATCTTTACACACAAGAAGAAGGAAAAGTGCTCAGTCCTGATGCTTCAAGAAACACATTTTAAATTTAATAAATATCCCAACCTCTCACGATCCCTATTTCCTAATTGGTACCGTTGCGGTTCAGATTCGGCAGCATCTAGAGGTGTGAGTGTCGGTTTACGGAGGGGACTCCCCTTCTCATATGTGTCGCATATTCAAGACGTAGAGGACAGATACATCCTATTGAAGGGAACTATTGCTAATCAATTATACACCTTTTCTAATGTATATGCACCCAATGTCAATCAGGTTTCCTGGTTAGTAGAAGTGCTCTCCCTTTTAGAGACATTCAAAGAAGGTGTAGTGCTACTTGGAGGAGACTTCAATATAACACTGGACCCCTTATTGGATTCCACATCTAAAAAGTCTGCAATCTCTTTTAGGGCCCTAAAATTCCTTAAGACGAAAATGTGGGCAACTCTGCTGTCGTTGCGCAGGCACTGCAGCATGTAGTCGCTCATGTGTGCCAGGCTGCCCAGAGGTAAGGACAAGCTGTCCTCTGTGGAAGGCGTATCGTCATCGTCCTGCGTTTCCCCCCAGCCACGCACCAGTGATGGGCCCGAGCTGCGTTGGATGCCACCCCGCTGTGAACATGCTTCATCCTCATCCTCCTCCTCATCCTCGTCCTCCAGTAGTGGGACCTGGCTGGCCACATTTGTACCTGGCCTCTGCTGTTGCAAAAAACCTCCCTGAGTCACTTCGAAGAGACTGGCCTGAAAGTGCTAAAAATGACCCATCTTCCTCCTCCTCCTGGGCCACCTTCTCTTCCATCATCGCCCTAAGTCTTTTCTCAAGGAGACATAGAAGTGGTATTGTAACGCTGATAACGGCGTCATCGCCACTGGCCATGTTGGTGGAGTACTCGAAACAGCGCAACAGGGCACACAGGTCTCGCATGGAGGCCCAGTCATTGGTTGTGAAGTGGTGCTGTTCCGCAGTGCGACTGACCCGTGCGTGCTTCAGCTGAAACTCCACTATGGCCTGCTGCTGCTCGCACAGTCTGTCCAGCATGTGCAATGTGGAGTTCCACCTGGTGGGCACATCGCATATAAGGCGGTGAACGGGAAGGCCGAAGTTACGCTGTAGCGCAGACAGGCGAGCAGCGGCAGGATGTGAACGCCGGAAGCGCGCACAGACGGCCCGCACTTTATGCAGCAGTTCTGACATGTCGGGGTAGTTGTGAATGAACTTCTGCACCACCAAATTCAGCACATGCGCTAGGCAAGGGATGTGCGTCAAACCGGCTAGTCCCAGAGCTGCAACGAGATTTCGCCCATTATCACACACCACCAGGCCGGGCTTGAGGCTCACCGGCAGCAACCACTCGTCGGTCTGTTGTTCTATACCCCGCCACAACTCCTGTGCGGTGTGGGGCCTGTCCCCCAAACATATGAGTTTCAGAATGGCCTGCTGACATTTACCCCGGGCTGTGCTGAAGTTGGTGGTGAAGGTGTGTTGCTGACTGGATGAGCAGGTGGAAGAAGAGGAGGAGGAAGCCGAGTAGGAGAAGACTACATTTACCTAGTGTGCAGTTATGGAGATAAAGCGTCCCTGGCCGTGCTTACTGGTCCACGTATCTGAGGTTAGGTGGACCTTGCCACAGATGGCTTTGCGCAGTGCACACTCGATTTTATCGGATACTTGGTTGTGCAGGGAAGGCACGGCTCTCTTGGAGAAGTAGTGCCGGCTGGGAACAACATACTGTGGGACAGCAAGCGACATGAGCTGTTTGAAGCTGTCTGTGTCCACCAGCCTAAATGACAGCATTTCATAGGCCAGTACTTTAGAAATGCTGGCATTCGGGGCCAGGGATCGAGGGTGGCTAGGTGGGAATTTACGCTTTCTCTCAAATGTTTGTGAGATGGAGAGCTGAACGCTGCCGTGTGACATGGTTGAGATGCTTGGTGACGGAGGTGATGGTGTTGGTGGTACATCCTCTGTTTGCTGGGCGGCAGGTGCCAACATTCCTCCAGAGGCGGAGGAAGAGGCGGAGGCGGCAGCAGCAGAAGAGGCCGAGGCGGCAGCAGCAGAAGAGGTAGCAGGGGGAGCCTGAGTGACTTCCTTGTTTTTAAGGTGTTTACTCCACTGCAGTTCATGCTTTGCATGCAGGTGCCTGGTCATGCAGGTTGTGCTAAGGTTCAGAACGTTAATGCCTCGCTTCAGGCTCTGATGGCACAGCGTGCAAACCACTCGGGTCTTGTCGTCAGCACATTGTTTGAAGAACTTCCACACCAGGGAACTCCTTGAAGCTGCCTTTGGGATACTCAGTCCCAGATGGCGGTGGCCAGTAGCAGATGGACTCTCTAGGCGGCGGGTGTTCTGCTTTTGCCCACTGCTCCCTCTTTTGCTACGCTGTTGGCTCGGTCTCACCACTGCCTCTTCCTCCGAACTGTGAAAGTCAGTGGCACGACCTTCATTCCATGTGGGGTCTAGGACCTCATCGTCCCCTGCATCGTCTTCCACCCAGTCCTCCTCCCTGACCTCCTGTTCAGTCTGCACACTGCAGAAAGATGCAGCAGTTGGCACCTGTGTTTCGTCATCATCAGAGACGTGCTGAGGTGGTATTCCCATGTCCTCATCATCAGGAAACATAAGTGGTTGTGCGTCAGGGCATTCTATGTCTTCCACCGCTGGGGAAGGGCTAGGTGGATGCCCTTGGAAAACCCTGCCAGCAGAGTCTTCAAACAGCATAAGAGACTGCTGCATAACTTGAGGCTCAGACAGTTTCCCTGATATGCATGGGGGTGATGTGACAGACTGATGGGCTTGGTTTTCAGGCGCCATCTGTGCGCTTTCTGCAGAAGACTGGGTGGGAGATAATGTGAACGTGCTGGATCCACTGTCGGCCACCCAATTGACTAATGCCTGTACCTGCTCAGGCCTTACCATCCTTAGAACGGCATTGGGCCCCACAAAATATCGCTGTAAATTCTGGCGGCTACTAGGACCTGAGGTAGTTGGTTCACTAGGACGTGTGGCTGTGGCAGAATGGCCACGTCCTCTCCCAGCACCAGAGGGTCCACTAACACCACCACGACCCTATCCGTGTCCGCGTCCCTTACTAGATGTTTTCCTCATTGTTACTGTTCACCACAATAAGAAAAAAATTATTTAGCCCAATGTATTGAATTCAAATTCAGGCCTTTTTTTACAGGCACCTAACACTATCTGGCTATCTATTTAGGTACCTGTATTACACTAATACAGGCACAGCAGTAACGACAGATTTAGCTGAATATAAATTGTAGGCCTAGTATTTAGGCGCTGGGTGACAGGTATACGTTTACGGACAGAATTAGACTTGGAAATGCACGGTAGCGTCTGAAGTTATTGAGGATGACCCTATCCGCACCTTCAATCTAATATACCCTTTTATGGATAGATTTAAACTTGGCCTAATACAGCAGAAACCACTGATTTAGGGAATTGCTAAGTTGGGAATTGTATTTCAACCCAGAACAAAAACTGTGCTTTGGCGGACACTAAATAAATTGACCAGCCACAGCAATAATGACAGATTTAGCTGAATATAAATTGTAGGCCTATTATTTAGGCGCTGGATGACAGGTATACGTTTACGGACTAAATTAAACTTGGAAATGCACGGTAGTGTGTGAAGTTATTGAGGATGACCCTATCCGCACCTGCAATCTAATATACCCTTTATGGATAGATTTAAACTTGGCCTGATGCAGCAGAAACCACTGATTTAGGGAATTGCTGAGTTGGGAATTGTATTTCAACCCAGAACAAAAATATATCCTTTGCCAGACAGCAGACAGTATTACAATTGGCTAGCCACAGCTGAAACACCAGATTTAGGGTACTGCTATTTTGGCAATTGTATTTCACCCCTCAATAAAATAGCAAGCACAGCCAAGCCCCTGATGTAGGATATAGCAAAAAAAAAAAACACACTATTGATGGTTAAATGTATTTGGTGGCAGCTTGTGCTGGCGCACCACAAGACACAAAATGGCCGCCGATCACCCCTGAAAAAAGTGACAGAAAAACGCTCTGGGCGGCCTAAAAACAGTGAGTAATTAAATAGCAGAGGTTGAATGATTCACAGCTGTAGATCGATCACTTCATTAAGTGTTTTGGAAGAGTAAATCCCTGCCTAATCTCGCCATAACAGCAGCTGCATCCTCTCCCTACACCGATCAGAGCAGAGTGACGGGCGGCGCTACGTGACTCCAGCTTAAATAGAGGCTGGGTCACATGCTGCACTGGCCAATCACAGCCATGACAATAGTAGGCATGACTGTGATGGCCTCTTGGGGCAAGTAGTATAACGCTTGTTGATTGGCTGCTTTGCAGCCTTTCAAAAAGCGCCAAGAAAGCGCCGAACACCGAACCCGAACCCGGACTTTTACGAAAATATTCGGGTTCGGGTTCGCTCATCCCTAGTCATTATATATAGTAATTTTACAGAGGGTCCACTATATATCCTAATATTACAGAGGGGTCACTATGTATAATATACAGAGGGGCCATTATATATTACAATTATACAGAGATGCTATTAATAATGGGCCCTCTGTATAATTATTATATATTATGGCCCCTCTGTATAATTTTATATACATATATATATATATATATATATATTTATATAATGGCCCCACTGTATAACTATAAATTATAGTTATACAGTGGGGCCATAATATATTATAATTATACAGGAGGGCCATTATATATTAGAAGTATACAGAGACAGAGGGCCATTATTAATAGCCTCTCTGCATAATTATAATATGCACTCACCTAAAGAGTTATTATGAACACCTGTTCTATTTCTCATTAATGCGATTATCTAGTCAACCAATCACATGACAGTTGCTTCAATGCATGTAGGGTTGTGGTCCTGGTCAAGACAATCTCCTGAACTCCAAACTGAATGTCAGAATGGGAAAGAAAGGTGGGCTACAACAGCAGAAGACCCCACCAGGTACTACTCATCTCCACTACAAATAGGAAAAAGAGGCTACAATTTGCACAAGCTCACCAAGATTGGACTGTTGAAGACTGGAAAAATGTTGCCTGGTCTGATGAGTCTCGATTTATGTTGGGACATTCAAATGGTAGAGTCCGAATTTGGTGTAAACAGAATGAGAACATATATCCATCATGCCTTGTTACCACTGTGCAGGCTGGGGGTGGTGGTGTTATGGTGTGGTGTAATGTTTTCTGGGCACACTTTAGGCCTTTTAGTGCCAATTGGCCATCGTTTAAATGCCACGGGCTACCTAAGCATTGTTTCTGACCATGTCCATCCCTTCATGACCACCATGTACCCATCCTCTGATGGCTACTTCCAGCAGGATAATGCACCATGTCACAAAGCTCGAATCATTTCAAATTGGTTTCTTGAACATGACAATGAGTTCACTGTACTAAAATGGCCCCCACAGTCACCAGATCTCAACCCAATAGTGCATCTTTGGGATGTGGTGGAATGGGAGCTTCGTGCCCTGGATGTGCATCCCTCAAATCTCCATCAACTGCAAGATGCTATCCTATCAATATGGGCCAACATTTCTAAAGAATGCTATCAGCACCTTGTTGAATCAATGCAACGTAGAATTAAGGCAGTTGTGAAGGCAAAATGGGGTCCAACACCGTATTAGTATGGTGTTCCTAACAATTGTTTAGGTGAGTGTATAATGGCCCCTATGTATAATATATGATGGCCCCCTTGTATAATAATTATATATTATGGCCCCCTTGTATAATTATTATATATTATGGCCCCACTGTATAACTATAATATATAATGCCCCCCTGTATAATATAAAACAGTGCCCATTCTTTCTAAATATACTGGCCTCCTTTGTATCTCTTCTTACCTTCATAGTGCCCCCCAGTATGGCCCCCAGTACTTACATAAAAAAATAAATAATAATACTCACCTCTCTTCATCACCTCTTGTAGTCTTTGCTTGGGTCCCGGCGCAGGCGGTCAAAAGCACATCACCCTGCCCTCCTGCGCCGCGTCATCACGTCATTGCGTCATCTCGCGAGACCCAGTACAGGAGGTCTCGGTTATATAAAATCGCGATCTCCTGGACTCCTGCGCCGTTCTGCTGCTTCTTAAAGCTTCAGGCCTGGCGGAACGGAGGGGATGGGAGTCATAGGTTTCCATCACCCTCGTTTTACTGCCTTCTGCCTGGCACCCCCTACAATTTGGCGCCGGGGGCAACGGCCCCCCTGGCCCCCCCACGCTACGCCCCTGATTTTACCCACTGCCCTTTCTCTTTGAAAGGCCTGTCACTTGTCTGTCTGACTTACAGTAAAAAAAAAATAATTACATTAATTTAAATTAAAATCAAACACCCCAAAAATGGCTGTATCACAAGGTAAGTTCACCGCAGAATGGCTAATAAGATTTATTTATATTTCCTATAAATACATTCCAAAAATAAGACGTACTTGTGTTTACTATAAATAAACCCCCCAAAAATACTGTGTCACAATCTAAATTCATCGCAGAACGGGTTATAAGACGCACTTATATTTCCTATAAATAAACTCCAAAAATAACTGTATAATAATGTAAGTTCACCGCAGAAGGGCTAATAAGATGTATTTGTATTTACTATAAATAGACAACAAAAATGTCGGTGTCACAATGTAAGTGTCACTGTCCCTCCTGTGACAGGAGATCAAGGAGACTGGCGGAGAGTGGAGGAATCTAACAGCCTCTTTGATTATGTTTTTTTTTTTTTTTTTAATTTTTTTTTTTATAAAAAATATATCAAAACATTACAGAATAAAGAAAAAAATACAGTTCCCCCCAGCCCCCCCCCTCCCCCCCTGCCTGTGGTGCGTCAAAATAGAACCCTTATAAGTAAAACGGTTTGACCTCAGCTAATCAATCCTCCAACCACCCCATATCTTAATCCACTGGTCCTCAACTTCCCTCCGTTTGTACATAATTTTCTCATAATTTTTTACCTTCTCAGTTAAATTTATACATGTATTTATATCTGGAGTGGATCGGGCAAACCAAGTCCGACTGATCAAAACTCTAGCCAACATCAATATTCTGCTCAGGAAGATCTTTTGATACTTGTGGTTATTTAATTTGGAAAAATCATTAAGCACAAATACTTGTGGTTCAAAAGGGATTCGAATTTTTAGTTTATACATAATACAATTATTAATACTATTCCAGTAGTTTATAAGTTCTGGACAAGTCCATATCATATGGAGAAAGTCCGCTCCTACAGTATCGCATTTGGGGCAGCTAGACGTGTCTCTTAACCCACATTTATTCATCCATAAGGGAGTGATATATAATCTATGGCAAATATAAAATTGTATTAGAACATGGTTGGAGTTCTGGGATAGTGAAACTAAGTTCCCAAAAATATTCTCCCACCCTTCTATTTGTAAATTCGGACAATCCACCTCCCACGCTTTTTGTCCTGGTGACTGTGTATCACTAAACCGTGCCTTAAGTAATATCTTATATATATTTGAAATTTTTATTCTAGAAGGTGTACCCCCTACCCAATCATTCAAAAAGGATAAATTATCTATATCCAACACCCGTTTATCATCCAAACTCTTTGATTTTGTTTGATTCAATGTTGTTATTGTTTTAGGTGTAGCTTAGTAGCCATCACTTCTACCCTATTTAGTCTTACCCCACCCTTCTGACTGTGCGGTAGATAGCTTCATTTGGTTTTGGAGGAGCTGGTGTGTTGTCCTCTCTGGAGTTCTTGCTCATCCATCTCACTACAGAAGGTAAGTGTCACGTTTGTGTTTTGCTTTCCCTTCCTTGTTGGTTGTTACTAGGCCTCAGGGAAACACTTGTTTCTTCATCTGGGAAGGAACATGTTGTCTCAGCCCTGCCAATTTCCATAGGGTTCTTTAGGGTCTCCAGGGTCTCAGGTTACAGGGTATGGGCATTCCTACCTTTAAGGGGTGCCCATACGGTTAGGAGTCAGGGCCAGGACTAGGGTTCTCTAGGAGGTGACCTTTTCCTTTCCCTAGCATTGAGTCCTAGTGGCTTTCCCTCCTGGTTGTCAGTGTGGTGTTCCCTTGTATAGCTTATCCGTGACATTATCTACTGCCCAAAACCACCAATGTTTGTTTGGGTCAGTGAAGCTATGGATCCTATGTCTGCACTAGTCGGACAGCTGCAGGGTCTGTCTGTGGATGTAGCTGGCCTCCGCGCGACCATCTTGCAGATCAAGAGACCACAGGTGGCTGGTTCCAGTGGTGGGTACCAGGCCTGCCCTGAACCTAAGGTTGACCTCCTGGACAAATATCCCGGGGGAAGTACCGTGAGCCAACGCGTGGGTATGATCATTTCATTGCTTAAAGGTGACACCCAGTCCCTCCAGTAGGTAAATGATTTTTTTACAGCCTTGTGTCTTATTTACGATGACCCGGATCGGATTTTTCAGGCCGAGACCAAGTTACTTGGTTTACGGCAGGAAAGGCGCTCCACGGAGAACTATTGCTCTGAATTTAGGAGATTGTCTATGGACACAGAGTGGAATGATCCTGCTCTCCGTAGCCAATTCTTTCAGGGTCTGTCTGAGAGGCCGAAGGACGCATTGGCCTTTCATGAAAATCCTGAGTTATTGGAAGTAGCTATGTCCCTTGCTGTACGTCTTGATAGACACCTGAAAGAGAGATCTAGGGTCCGTCACCCTTAGGACGTACTGTCTAATTATGTGGCGGCTTCCTTTGACTCTTATGGTGGAGAGACACCTGTGGTTGCACCTTGCTAAGAGCCTATGCAGATGAGGGGAGCTACTCCTGATACTGCTGGCAGGAGCTTTAGTCATATGAAGAGAGTCTGTTTTTGTTGTGGAAAGAAGGGACATTTTGTGAATATTTGTCTGTATGTTCAGCATCAAAGTAAAAACTAAGAAAACAAAAAATGTTTAATCCCCAAATTACTATTGATGGTTTGGATGGGGAGTAAGAAAACTTACTTTTGTCATTTACTGGTAGTATTCTATTTCTCCTGTCTGCCGAGGTGGCGCACAGTCCAAAACTGTGGAAATCTAGGTATTTATCAACAGTGGGGAAGGGTTAACCTTATTAATGGACAGTTTGTTTGTATTCATGGATTGACTACTAGTGCATTAGAGAAAAGTATTTCTGTCTTTGCAATTGATTCAGCACTTCTTACCCAGAAATGCATGCTGCAGGTGGTGAATGACATCCATTTAAGGTGATTTTTATCATCAGTTTATGTTTTGTGTTGGAGGGTCTGCCTGCTCTGTAGGTTTTGGGATTGCCATGGTTAAGCAAACATAACCCGACCATTGACTGGCAAGCGAGACAGATTCTCGATTGGAGTGAATTTTGCATAGACAACTGTCTTAATACATTGCTCTCTGTGGTTACCACTAAAACTGGACCCTCGTTCATTTCTGAATATTCTGATGTATTTTCTGAGAGTGGCAACCAGGAGTTACCTCCGCATCAGGAGTATGATTCTCCCGTCAATCTTATTCTTGGAGCTAAACTGCCCAAATTTCGGTTGTATAATCTTTCGGAACCCGAAAGAAAAGCCATGCGGGAGTATATCATGGAGAGTTTGTGGAAGGGACACTGAGGAAGGGGCCACTAAGAGCCCCGAAACGTGTCTGGTACTGGACCCCCCGATTGGACTTAAGGACCACTAACTCTTGCAGCTTCGACCCTTCTTGGAGAAAACACACTGAAGGTGGAACGTATACCTGCAGAGCTGTGGACTATAAAGATACTACTGGCGCCAGTAAGTGAGGAACTTTGATTGTTCAATTGAAAAACAGCTTGTTGAAAACTCTCTGTGAAATCTACTAGGAAGTTATCAAAGACTATTCCATTGTGAAGTTGAGGCTCACACGTACAAGCGGAGATCATACCCTGACCATTACGCGGGACGCCGCGGATTGCTGATCTGAGCCGCCTAAGTACATTTATTATGTGAGTAGACTATAATACAACTGACAAATAATCTATTTGGAAATTAACGCTGTTACTTTGAACTGTGCGAACATATTTGAATTCAGGACTATTAGTCTCTGTAAAAGATCCTAGGATATCCGATCGACTATTTCATCCGTCCTTTTTGTATATGGCACACTTCTGATATTGGACTGAACATTTGGATAGTTTTGGATTGTTCTCATCCTCCATATATGCAAATTATTGGTCACATCCGATTTTTTTATATATATCAAATAGGTCCTTTTACCATTGTGTTACAGTGATTATATATTTTAGTCATTATAATCGATGTGTATGAATGTGTGTTAGAATATGTGTTTTTAATAATATAAGAATTGATTTTATTTAATAAAGTACCACGGCTACTAGATATAGTGAGTGCCCAGCCCTTTCTTTTGTATAGTGTTTATTTGTTGTTGATCTGACTTCTATTGTTTTTTTAGGAAACGAAGTCAGTTTGCAATTGCCGCATCTGCCACAACGATAAAAGCCCTTAATATTTGCCCAAGATTGGATGGTTGAGGTACAAGTTTTCTTTATTGGGACGGTAGGTGCTATTTTAATACTCAAATTAGGGGCCTTAGTGAACACGATTTTGGGTTTGACTGGTATCAGTGCATTCAATATTTTATCCTTATTTAGTAGATGCCAGTGTTTATTGACAATGGACTGTATTTTTCTAAAGTCTCCATTAAAGGGCAAAATCAAGCGCAAATTTGCATCCGTTTGCTCAACTTTACTATTTCGTTTGGCTTTTTTATCAATAAAAAATTCCTCCCTCTTCATTTCTTTAACTTTGTTAAGAGCCACGTCTAGGATCTCCATAGGATACTTTTTTTCTAAAAATTGGTTTGTCATAACTACAGCTTCTTTTTCAAATTCTTCATTTAGTGTACAATTTCGTGTTGCTCTCCGTAACTGTCCCTGCGGAATATTAATCAGCCAGTTGGGGAGATGACAGCTATTATATAAAATGTAGCTGTTACAGGCCGTTGGTTTCACGAATGTTGTACATTGCAGTTTACCTCCCTGATTTAAAATCCGTAGGTCTAAAAATTCTAGTGAAGTTTGACTAATGTTACCTGTAAAGCTTAAATTCCACTCATTTTTGTTAATATCGTCTAAAAATTGTTTCAAGGAATCCCTATCTCCCTGCCAAATAAAAAATATGTCGTCGATATACCTTTGCCAGAGCACCAGGTTCGTCCCCAGCCTGGGTTGAATGTTTTCATATTCCCACTGTGCCATAAATAAATTAGCATAGCTGGGGGCGAACCTGGTGCCCATGGCTGTCCCTTGTGTCTGTATATAAAAATCTCCTGCAAAATTAAAATAGTTGTGGGTCAGGATAAAATCTATTGCTTCTGCGACATATTCAATTTGTGTTTGATTTAAAATACCCTCCATTGTCAATTGGGATATGACTGCCTTTTTGCCTTGTTCATGTTTGATCACGGTATAGAGTGACTGTACGTCAAGGGTACCCATAATCCAATTTTCACCAAAATTTTATGATTCAATGATTTTTATGATCTGTGTTGTATCCTTGACGTATGAAGGGACTTGTTTAACTCTAGATTGTAAGTGTCACATCTATATATTTAGATAGATTTGAGGTCAGTGATCCAATCCCTGATATAATCGGGCGGCCAGGTGGATTCACATTGTCTTTATGCACCTTAGGCAGGCAATAAAAGACAGGGATGCGTGGGGATTTATTAATTAAAAAATTCTGTTCATCTTCATTTAAAATTCCCATTTCCCTACCCTTAGTACATAATGTTTTTAATTCTGTTAAAAATAATTCAGTTGGGTCATTTAAAAGTTTTTTATACGTGCTGCTATCTGCAAGTTGGCGTAGGCATTCAGCATTATATTTTTCTAAGTCCTGCACCACTATGGCCCCTCCTTTATCCGCGGGACGAATAACAATGCTCTCTTCTTTTTGTAGTTCTTTTAAGGCTTTTACCTCAGTGTTTGTTAAATTGTTGCGTTTGTATCTAATTTTTCCTTTTAATTTACGAATATCGTGTTCAACACATTCTTTGAAGCTGGCCATCTCTTGACTTATCTCATTCCTGGGGTATTTCTTTGAGGTTTTTTTTTAAGTCAGTATGAACGAATGTGTTATCAATTACGGTTTCTCGATTTATGGGATTCTTCAAAAAGTATTTTTTTAGACACAGACGTCTTATGAATTTTTCGACACCAATAAAAGTGTCAAATTTATTCAGTTTGTTAGTGGGAGCAAATTTAAGACCTTTATTTAATAAAGTGACCTGTGCATTAGTTAATTTTTGGTACTCAAATTAATAATAGAATCATTAGTGATTACAATGTCACCTATCTGTGTTTTCTCCCTCTTCTTTCTCCCTCCTCTACGTATCTTTCCCTTTCTCCGTGGTTCCTTGTCCTCATCCGGTATTCCTGAGTGTTGTAGTGTTCGTGTTGCTGTGTTTTTTCTATTCTGAAGTGTTGTGTTCTGTGTGTTTCGTGCGGAGTCTGAGGTCTGTGTCTGAGGTTGTATTGGTGATCTATTTGTGATTCCTTGTGTCGTGTATGTGTTCTCCCTTGTGGTGATTCGTGTCTCATCCGTGTTCTGTGGTGTGGTGGTGTCCTGTCTAAAAAATGTTCCCGTTCTTCCAAAATTTCAAATCTATTTTGGACGGGTATAGTAAAATCGTTTGTGAATTTCTCCCTATTGGATGTGCCCTCTTTTGTATATTTTTCCCTATTGGATCTATCCTCATCCTGTGTGGAATTTTTTTTTTTTTTTTTTTTTATTTGGCAGGGAGATGGGGACTCTTTGAAACAATTTTTAGACGATATTAACAAACATGAGTGGAATTTAAGCTTTACAGGTAACATTAGTCAAACTTCACTAGAATTTTTAGACCTACGGATTTTAAATCAGGGAGGTAAACTGCAATGTACAACATTCGTGAAACCAACGGCCTGTAACAGCTACATTTTATATAATAGCTGTCATCTCCCCAACTGGCTGATTAATATTCCGCAGGGACAGTTACGGAGAGCAACACAAAATTGTACACTAAATGAAGAATTTGAAAAAGAAGCTGTAGTTATGACAAACCAATTTTTAGAAAAAAAGTATCCTATGGAGATCCTAGACGTGGCTCTTAACAAAGTTAAAGAAATGAAGAGGGAGGAATTTATTGATAAAAAAGCCAAACGAAATAGTAAAGTTGAGCAAACGGATGCAAATTTGCGCTTGATTTTGCCCTTTAATGGAGACTTTAGAAAAATACAGTCCATTGTCAATAAACACTGGCATCTACTAAAAAAGGATAAAATATTGAATGCACTGATACCAGTCAAACCCAAAATCGTGTTCACTAAGGCCCCTAATTTGAGTATTAAAATAGCACCTACCGTCCCAATAAAGAAAACTTGTACCTCAACCATCCAATCTTGGGCAAATATCAAGGGCTTTTATCGTTGTGGCAGATGCGGCAATTGCAAACTGACTTCGTTTCCTAAAAAAACAATAGAAATCAGATCAACAACAAATAAACACTGCCATAAAATCAACGAATTTCTCACCTGTAGCACAGAAGATGTTATTTACGTGATAGAATGTCCCTGTAAGCTTCAGTATGTGGGAAGAACTAAAAGAACGTTGAAAAAACGTATCGCAGAACACATTGGCAATACAAAAAAGGGCTTTGAAAACCATTCACTGTCATATCATTTTAAAATGAAACATAATCAAGACCCCTCATGCCTGAAATATTCAGCAATTGAGAAAGTGCAAAAAGATTGGAGAGGTGGCAATCATGTTGAGAAGATGTCACGCCTAGAAACAAAACAAATCTTCGAACTAAACACACTACAACCGTCCGGTTTGAATGCGGATTTTGAATTATTTGTTTTTTTATAGGATGGGTACCACCTGTCGATGACTAACTGTGCGATATGTTAAAGTCGCACAGTTTTTCCTCTACATCTGGTCCCCATCCACCGACCACATAATCATGGCACATAAATATAGAATTTATTAGAATAAGAACAGCCGTATATAATTTAAAAGAATACATCGAAACCGCATCCAAACCGTATGTCACTTCTATATTAATATGGTGTGTTTTTCAAATTCTTCATAGGATTGAATATTAGCAGTAACTTGGTAGATACACTACTTGACCATAGTTAATCGAATATTGCAGAGTTTTTGAAAAGAAAGTCATCTCAAAAAAATCCCAAAAATTCTGCAATATCGAACTATCAAGGAAGGCGCATCGGAACCGCATTGGACTTAAATATATTAATCATAGGATATGCCCTAATATGAGACATTGGACAACTGAACAAATACCTGTAAATCCAGAAGCGTAGTAGGATATTAACATTTGGGTCTACAGAGACATACCATTGTCATCTAGACACCCGATATACTCTATATAAATGTTTTTTAACATCTGATCAACACTATAATAGTATGTCTTTGATGCGTCCCTTACAAGATATGTTTCTAGGGATTAAATCCTGCTGAAAAAAATGAGGTCACTACGATAACCGCAATAGCGGTAAATATAACAAACTTTCACACAATATGAAGGCTACCTTTGAGACCTGAAGATCCCTGGGGAGGGGAGGGAATAAAACTCCCTGGAGATATATTGAAGCCACACCAATGCGTTTTTTATGCGTTTTCTTATGATGTTTTTTATGATGTTTTTTATGATATCTAACAAAAGAAAATATTAAACAGTGTAAGCAAGCCTGCACTAGGAGAAATTTGCTATCTATCTTTGGTGTCCATATATTGGGGTTGAAAATAGATACTCCCTTATTAACGTTGGATATACATATTCCACTTCCCTTTTTATATTCATATATTTCTTTATATTTATATTCATTTTACATTCATGTATTTGGAATCCACTTTTTAAACAGTATATTTTATCCATTTATGTAAGAAGTTGATAAAATAGTTGACAATGAAAGTATTACCTTTGATACATGTCTGAAGTCAGAAACAGATTGCATGGATCCCAATCCGAAAAAAATCCTGGATTCCGAACCAGTTCTTTTGATATACTTTATCCACTATAAAAGTGGAACACAAGTAGGGGGAAACTAACCACTGAGGAAGGGGTCATTTCCGTAAATCCCCGAAACGCGTCTGGTACTAATCCCCCTATGTAGAGAGACCTTGTAAAACCGAGGAAGTCTGGACAACCGCTATCTTAACCAGTGAACTGCTGAAGTGAACTACTGCTATCACGCTGGTGACGAAAGGCACCTACACCGCGTGCAACAAACAAACTTCACTGGCGCCAAAAAATTCCAATCTGGGCATTAGCTCTTGAGACCGGAGTCAAGACAGGTACGCCGAGTCGAGAGCCTACTATCCAGCATTAAAAGACCCTCGGGTAAGCCTCTACACATCTCCAACAAGCGATCGCTTTTTACATAAAATACAGCGGGACGCCGCTGTGCGCATGAACAGCCTGACTACTGTATGACTAAAACTTTCAGGCTACATACGCTCCTGATCACTGCCAATATTGGCGAGCAAGGATTTTCTGCAGGAGAGGATTATTTATAACATCACATTAATCCTATATGGGACTCTATACCAAGCAAAACCAGTGATTTTACATCTTTTGATCGGTTATCCGAATCCAAAGCTCACATTGGGATCCATGCACACACTGATTATAATTAATGTATTTTTAGATACAGTTTTTATGGTCATTTATAATTTAGGATTTATCTTATTATCAATATTTTACCTTTTTTAACTTTTTTCAGCAATTTTCCATTTAATATACACTTGCTGTCATTTTATTTTATTATATTGCTACCAATAGTGTTAATAAAGATCCCTATACTTTTAGAGTGTGCCCCACCTCCATTATTTATACTATTTATCACTTTCAGACTGGGTGTTGTCTGTTAAGTGGGTGCACCTCTGTGTGGTTTTCCACCCCATTTTATTGCGACATTTTCTGTTTTGTTAATTATATAGTGTAGCTGATAGGTTCTGTTGTCCATACATACATGATACATACATAGTGCTGTATGTATGTATGTATTTATGTATGTATGCTACATACATAGTGCTGTGATGTCACAAGTTCACAGCAATACTTAGTAGTCAGACCTGTTAAAATGTGAAGTTGCCCGTATTGCACAAAAATATTCACATCATTAGTGCCGATTTCGCAATCGCAAATATATTGGAGCACTCTATCTGCATATAAAGCTAATGTAATGTTCTGCCATGCCAACCATTTTCTCCAGTCTCAGATAGCTTCTAGTAGCTTGAAAAATGAAGCTATAGTGACCCACGTCTGTATTGCACGCGCATTACACACCAATTTTCTCAATCAAGAAAATAATAGCAAATATGCAAATTTGTGAATATATGACGAATATTCTACCAAATATTTGCAAAATATCCCAAATTTGAATATTGCCCCTGATGCTCATCACTAGTCATCACTTCTACCCTATTTAGTCTTACCCCATCCTTCTGACTGTGCGGTAGATAGCTTCATTTGGTTTTGGAATAGCTGGTGTTTTGTCCTCTCTGAAGTTCCTGCTCATCCATCTCACTACAGAAGTTAAGTGTCGCCTTTGCTTATGTTTTGTTTTCCCTTCCTTGTTGGTTGTTACTAGGCCTCAGGGAGACGCTTGTTTCTTCATCTGGGAAGGAATAGGTTGTCTCAGCCCTACCAATATCCATAGGGATCTTTAGGGTCTCCAGGGTCTCAGGTTACAGGGTATGGGCATTCCTAGCTTCAAGGGGTGCCCCTATAGTTAGGACTCAGGGCCAGGAGTAGGGTTCTCTAGAAGGTGACCTTTTCCTAGCATTGAGGCCTAGTGGCTTTCCCTTTCCCTCCTGGTTGTCAGTGTGGTGTTCCCTCCTATATCTCATCCGTGAGAGTAAATTTACCACAGAATGGCTAAGTACTTATATTACCTATAAATAAACCCCAAAAATGGCTGTATAACAATGTAAGTTCATAGCAGATGAATGGCTGTATCACAACATACATACTTAGATTCCCTATTAAAACGCCCCAAAAATGGTATAATAGTAATCGCTCCTAATACCCAGGTTTTACACTCCCCTACCTATTGGTCCCAGCTCTCTCCCTATAGTGTGGATAATGCCTCCCTATCCGTTCCTCACACTATGAATGATCTTCCCCTGAACTTCTAAATAGTTTGTTTTTCTGAATAAAGTATTTCCTAACACAGTCCCTAGCACCTGTCACATCTCTCATTACCACAATGCAAATCGACTTTATCCTGAAATTCGGTTTGAATTTCACTTTGAGAACTTTGATTCGCTCTTCTCTAATGGCATGTCATGTGTATACACCAAGGTCATACAAAAATATGACTCGGTAACAAAGCATTCTCCATATGTACAGCACCGGAACCAAGCTAATTACATAAATACAGGACCAGAAACAAGCACAGTATAAACATGCAGGAACAGGACCAATTATAGCACATACAGTACATGAAGCAGCATAACCAATATCATTACATAAATACAGGACCAGAATCAAGTATATATGTAAATATGAGGGGGATGAGATTGTTCATGAATCAGTTGCGACTGCTACAAACTTTTCGGCCTCTTCATTGGGATTCAGGACTAGACAGGAGTCTCGAGTCAGCTGCCACTGCCTAACAACACACGGTCTGATTCATGACAAACTCATTCATGGCTTTATGCTGCTCATACAGATGCTCTAGCATGGGTAAAATGGAATTCCAGCGAGCTGGACCATCACATATTAAAGGGATTCTGTCACCAGGATTTACCCTACAAAGATATTCATATGTGCCCATCAGTCTCCTTGTTTTGTATTAAATGATCCCACTCTTACTGATTTTATTGCTATGTAAATGACCTTGATAAAGAGCCCAAGGGGTCGTCCCGCGATCCGTTGGAGCCCGGCCGCGCCCATCGTTCCGTAGCCCAGCACCGCCTACCAGTTCATTTATTTACTGCACTTGCCCTGACATCATTCCTTCCAAGCGCCATAATCTCGCACAGGCGCAGTGTACACAGTAGTCTGCGCCCGTGCAGACTACTGGCACAGGCTTCGTTGATCCAACTGTGCATGCACCGGCTCCCTTTTTGCCTTCTCAGTGTTTAGCAAGGTATATTACACTCACCTAAAGAATTATTAGGAACACCATACTAATACGGTGTTGGACCCCCTTTTGCCTTCAGAACTGCCTTAATTCTACGTGGCATTGATTCAACAAGGTGCTTATGGCATTCTTTAGAAATGTTGGCCCATATTGATAGGATAGCATCTTGCAGTTGATGGAGATTTGAGGGATGCACATCCAGGGCACGAAGTTCCACCACATCCCAAAGATGCTCTATTGGGTTGAGATCTGGTGACTCTGGGGGCCATTTTAGTACAGTGAACTCATTGTCATGTTCAAGAAACCAATTTGAAATGATTCGAGCTTTGTGACATGGTGCATTATCCTGCTGGAAGTAGCCATCAGAGGATGGGTACATGGTGGTCATGAAGGGAGGGACATGGTCAGAAACAATGCTCAGGTAGCCCGTGGCATTTAAACGATGGCCAATTGGCACTAAGGGGCCTAAAGTGTACCCAGAAAACATCCCCCACACCATTACACCACCACCACCAGCCTGCACAGTGGTAACAAGGCATGATGGATACATGTTCTCATTCTGTTTACGCCAAATTCGGACTCTACCATTTGAATGTCTCAACAGAAATCAAGACTCATCAGACCAGGCAACATTTTTCCAGTTTTCAACAGTCCAATTTTGGTGAGCTTGTGCAAATTGTAGCCTCTTTTTCCTATTTGTAGTGGAGATGAGTGGTACCCGGTGGGGTCTTCTGCTGTTGTAGCCCATCCGCCTCAAGGTTGTGCGTGTTGTGGCTTCACAAATGCTTTGCTGCATACCTCGGTTGTAACGAGTGGTTATTTCAGTCAACGTTGCTCTTCTATCAGCTTGAATCAGTCGGCCCATTCTCCTCTGACCTCTAGCAACAACAAGGCATTTTCGCCCACAGGACTGCCGCATACTGGATGTTTTTGCCTTTTCACACCATTCTTTGTAAACCCTAGAAATGGTTGTGCGTGAAAATCCCAGTAACTGAGCAGATTGTGAAATACTCAGACCGCCCCATCTGGTACCAACAACCATGCCACACTCAAAATTGCTTAAATCACCTTTCTTTCCCATTCTGACATTCAGTTTGGAGTTCAGGAGATTGTCTTGACCAGGACCACAACCCTACATGCATTCAAGCAACTGCCATGAGATTGGTTGACTAGATAATCGCATTAATGAGAAATAGAACAGGTGTTCCTAATAATTCTTTAGGTGAGTGTATAATGACTTCTACACATTCAAGGGCAGCAATTATTGGTTCCATGGCATAAATATAAGCCATGAAGGGGGTTCAGTGAAAAAAAAAAGGGCCAGTTGGATCGACAAAGCCTGTTCCAGTAGTCCGCATGGGTGCAGACTACTGTGTACACTGCGCCTGCACGAGATTACGGCGCTTGGAAGGAATGATGTCAGGGCAAGTGCAGTGAATAAATTAACTAGTAGGCAGGTGCTGGGCTCCAGAACGATGGGCGCAGCCGGGCTCCAACGGATCGTGGGACAACCCCTTTGGCTCCTTATCAAGGTAATTTACATAGCAATACATTTTTTGACGAATAAAGGACACACAGAGCAGTAAGAGTGGGATCATTTAATACAAAACAAGGAGACTGATGGGAACATATGAATTTCTCTATAGGGTAAATCCTGGTAACAGAATACCTTAAACTAATTCTGTCACTACAGGTCCATGAGAGCATTACTGGCCACTTACAGGCTATGTAGACCTATGTAGACTGGAGGATTATTATTATTTTTTTATTGCACGTTACTCATTTTGTGCTAAAATATTTTTTTCAATCAGTATTTAATACAAATATTGAGCCATTCTTTCACAAAGGGTTAACCATTTTATCTAGCTGTGTGAAACCTACTTTCACTTTCCTTTTGCCAGTTATCTAGGCTGCGGCCTGTTACCTTAAAAAATTCGTTTTTTTATAGAGATATTTTCCTACCACTTAATTGGTGGTCCTAGCTCCTGGCCCAAAGTCGTCCTCGGTCCCTTCAGCCTACGGTATCGTTGGTCCACGATCCGCCGCCTACTGCACCGGAGGTAGCGGCAGCCAAGGCTACAGTGGCGGAGCCTATCCGCACACTGTCCGCTTGCGAGGCTGTGGATCGTTCGACATCTCTGTCTCCCCGGCTGCACGACGCTGCACGGCCGACAGGAAGTGCGTCATCGACAACTTCCGGTTCTCACGCCAGATTTGTTTGTCCTAAATGCAGGTGTATTTCTGTAATATGAGCCCCGGGGGCTACAGGATTTAAAGATATATGTAATATATATGTTGTTTAAAACTAATATTCCTGAGCTTTCAGGAAAAGTTTAGGTTGAGGCGGAGCTATTGGCAGGGGGCCGAGCTAAGGTCAGAGGTGGAGCTAGTCCACCTACAGTGGGATGCTAAAGTTTGGGCAACCTTGTTAATCGTCATGATTTTCCTGTATTAATCGTTGGTTGTTACAATAAAAAATGTCAGTTAAATATATCATATAGGAGACACACACAGTGATATTTGAGAAGTGAAATGAAGTTTATTGGAATTACAGAAAGTGTGCTATAATTGTTTAAACAAAATTAGGCAGGTGCATAAATTTGGGCACCACACAGAAGAAATAAAATCAATATTTAGTAGATCCTCCTTTTGCCTCAAAACTCTTCCTGTAGGTTCCAATGAGAGTCTGGATTCTGGTTGAAGGTATTTTGGACCACTCCGCTTTACAAAACATCTTTAGTTCATTCAGGTTTGATGGCTTCAGAGCATGGGCAGCTCTTTTTAAGTCACACCACAGATTTTCAATTATATTCAGGTCTGGGGACTGAGATGGCCATTCCAGAATGTTGTACTTGTTCCTCTGCATAAATGCCTTAGTGGATTTTGAGCAGTGTTTAGGGTCGTTGTCTTGTTGAAAGATCCAGCCCCGGCGCAGCTTCAGCTTTGTCACTGATTCCTGGACATTGGTCTCCAGAATCTGCTGATACTGAGTGGAATCCATGCTTCCCTCGAATTTGACAAGATTCCCAGTCCCTGCACTGGCCACACAGCCCCACAGCATGATGGAACCACCACCATATTTCCATATTTTACTGTAGGTAGCAGGTGTTTTTCTTGGAATACTGTGTTCTTTTTCCTCAATGCATAACGCCCCTTGTTATGGCCAAATAACTCAATTTTAGTTTCATCCGTCCACAGCACCTTATTCCAAAATGAAGCTGGCCTGTCCAAATGTGCATTAGCCCACCTCAAGCGGCACTTTTTGTGCTGTGGGCGGAGAAAAGGCTTCCTCTGCATCACTCTCGCATACAGCATCTCCTTGTGTAAAGTGTGCCGAATGGTTGAACGATGCACAGTGACTCCATCTGCAGCAAGATGATGTTGTAGGTCTTCGGTGCTGGTCTGTGGGTTGACTCGTCACATCTGTCTATCCAAGATTTTTCTTGGTCTGCCACTTCGAACCTTAACTTGAACTGAGCCTGTGGTCTTCCATTTCCTCAATATGTTCCCAACTGTGGAAACAGACAGCTGAAATCTCTGAGACAGCTTTCTGTATCCTTCCCCTAAACCATGATGGTGAACAATCTTTGTCTTCAGGTCATTTGAGAGTTGTTTTGAGACCCCCATGTTGCTACTCTTCAGAGAAAATTAAAAGAGGAGGGAAACTTACAATTGACCCCCTTAAATACTCTTTCTCATAATTGGATTCACCTGTGTATGTAGGTCAGGGGTCACTGAGCTTACCAAGCCAATTTGAGTTCCAATAATTAGTTCTAAAGGTTTTGGAATCAATAAAACGACAACAGTGCCCAAATTTATGCACCTGCCTAATTTTGTTTAAACAATTCTAGCACACTTTCCGTAAATCCAATAAACTTCATTTCACTTCTCAAATATCACTGTGTGTGTGTCTCCTATATGACATATTTAACTGACATTTTTTATCGTAACAACCAACGATTTATACAGGAAAATCATGACGATTAACAAGGTTGCCCAAACTTTAGCATCCCACTGTATATAAGCCCACAACAAGAGGAGTACTTCCTCTTTCTGACTAGAGAGCTAAGGCTACAGTTCTGTGGCTGCGACTACTACTAAACTTAAAGTTTCTTTCTAAATGGCGTCCCCTAGCGCGGGAAAAGCCTCCCACAAGCAAAGACATCTAGTCAGCGCTTCCTGCGAGATGCCAATGCCGGACTCCTATGAGTACAATAGGTGTCCGTTATGTCGTCCTCCTCTGTCGCAACCCACCGTAAGCGACATGTTTGGGTGGATGAAGGACTTTATGGGAAATTCCATTTCTGAAATTAAGAGCGCCCTCGCCTCCAAGAGATCAAGAGCATTATCTCCGGGTCCGATGCATATGCTGGAAGACGCGATCTCCGTGGACGACCATTCTTCCTCTTCCTCGGACGACGAAGACTCACTGTTCCTGTTTCCAGCCGAAAAAACCCAAAGGCTTTTACGCTCCATCCGGTCAAGGGATCGTAATGTTGAGCAAGGGGAAGCTCCGCCGTCCACCTCTAGGGAGTTAAGAACCATCAAAGTGGACGAAAACCTTAAGCGTTTCATGCTTACCGAATGGAAGCATCCGGAGAAGGGTCCAGTCCTCAACAAGAGGTTTAAACTCATGTTCCCTCTCCAGGAGTCGGAGTCCGACCTTTGGGTACTGCCTCCGAAGGTTGACATGGCGATATCCAAATTGTCCAAAAGAACCCTAGTCCCGTCAGATGACGGTAGTAATCTCCAGAACCCGTTAGACCGGAGGGTCGAATGCACCCTAAGGCGCAATTACTCCACTGCAGCAGCTTCTGCGTCAGTAGCTGTTGCCTCATCTGAGACCGCAGACTTTGTACGTTCCCACATCCTAAGAATTCAGGCTGACCTGGAGGCCGGAGTGGCCAGAACGGATATTCTGGATCAGTTTAAGACCCTCCTGTTAGGAGCAGACTTTCTATGCGATGCCTCTGCACAGCATTTAAAGCTGGCTGCGAAAAGTATGGTGCTTTCTTCTGTCAGCCGTAGGCCCCTCTGGTTGCGACCTTGAGTCACTGATAACACCTCTAAGTTTAACTTATGCGGTCTGCCCTATGAGCCAGGAAGGCTATTTGGTTCTGAGCTGGACAAGCTTATGGAAAGCTTGGCAGACAAATAAGGGAAAAATCTCCCTCAGCAGTCCTTTTGGGGTCACAGTAGGTCCAGAAACACAAGACCCCAGGGCCTCTCTAGATCCCAAAGACGTCAAGGGTCCTCCAGACGCGGACGCGGTCGTGGTCGGGGTAGGGACTGCAAGGCGGACCTATGACTCTCCCGCTTACCTTCCCCCTTCCCCTCCAGACCCTCCGTGCGATGCACAGATTTCAAGTGTTCCTCCAGTCGGAGGTCGTTTAAGTTTTTTTCAGCAGGCTTCGCTGAAAGAAATTCCGGATCAGTGGGTCCTAAATATAATTTTGTCCGGCTACGCAATAGATTTCATGTCTCCCCCTCAGGAGAAATTTGTGTTAACCTGGCCTTTACCACAAATCAAACATAAGATCCTGGAGGACGCAGTCCTCCTTTACCTTCACAAAAAAGCCCTAGCGGAGGTTCTCTCCCGCGAACGAGGACGAGGGGTGTATTCCCCCATATTTCTAGTCCCAAAGCCTTCCGGAGACTGGCGCATGATAATAGATCTGCGCTACCTAAACTGCTTCATAAGACAAAAGCGCTTCAGGATGGAGACCATCCGTTCCTTAATCAATATTCTAAATCCCGGAGACCTCATGGTCACCATAGATCTAAAGGACGCTTATCTTCATGTCCCTATTCATCCAACTCACTGGAAGTTCCTAAGAGTTGCAGTCTCCATAAAGAGTGTGGTAAAGCATTACCAGTTTGCTGTTCTACCCTTTGGCATCTCTTCTGCTCCCCACACCTTTACCAAGGTTGTGGCTACGGTTGTTGCCAAACTCAGGCTTCAAGGGCTAGAAATCGTGCCATATCTAGACGATTGGCTTTTAAAAGCCGCCTCTCTAGAAGTTCTTCAAACCCATCTTCATCTGGCTCTTCAGACTCTCCAGCGGTTAGGCTGGTTAATAAACTGGGAAAAGTCCCAGATCCTGCCTTCCACTTCCCGGGTATTCCTGGGGTTTATAGTGGATTCTCAAGGCTCTCTCTCTCTCCCCAGAGAGGAAAGATCGGGTCATAAGAGCCGCTCATTTTCTCATGGCGCCTCCACGAGTGCCCATCAGAACACTTATGAAGATGCTGGGCCACATGTCAACATCTGCAGAAGCAGTTCCTTGGGCCCTTTGGCACCTCCGTCCACTTTAAGAAGAAGTGTTAGCAGTCTGGAACCACAACCCCAAGGGGTTGGACAAGACTCACTCCCTGTCTGTCAAAGTCCGGTCCTCACTCAAATGGTGGAGGAACCTATCAGAGGGGAGGTCCTTGAGTCAACCTTGTTGGATCACGTTGACCACAGACGCCTCCTTTCTAGGTTGGGGAGCCCATCTGGAAGACAGTCCAATACAGGGTATTTGGACTCCACAGGAGAGGCTTCTCTCGTCCAATATGAGAGAACTAAGAGCCGTACGTCTAGCTCTTCGTTATTTTTTTGCTCCTCTCATCCACAGGAAGGCGGTGAGAGTCCGTTTGGACAGTACGACGGTGGTCGCTTATATCAACAGACAGGGAGGTACGAGATCTCGACCTCTTCTTCAGGAAGTTGGTCTAATCCTCTCTTGGACAGATCTCAGTCTATCCCACCTCTCCGCGGTTCACATCAGGGGAGATCTCAACATAGTTGCGGATCGACTCAGTCGGGGCCTACCAGTTCCAGGCGAATGGTCACTGAACATAGACATCTTCTCCCAGATCACTCTACGTTGGGGCACTCCGGAGACATGATGGCGAACCCGGTTGAACGCGAAGGTGGACAAATTCTGCTCCCTCTACAAGTAGGACAACCCTCTGGCGATAGACGCTCTGTCCATTCCATGGAGGTTCAGGCTGTCGTACATATTACCTCCACTTTCCATGATACCAAGGGTATTGATGAAAATCAAACAAGACCAGACCCCGGTCATTGCAATAATACCATTCTGGCCGAAGAGGTCTTGGTTCACCCAGCTCATGAAGATGAGTCAGGGCACATTTTGGAGACTTCCCCTAATGCAGGACCTTGTGTATCAGGACACAGGCCTCTGCCTAGATCTGAGGAAACTCAATATGACAGCCTGGAGATTGACAGGCCCCTACTAGAAGCTAGAGGGCTTTGTGTGGAGGTCTTAAGAACTATTTCACACTCCAGTGCAGAGTCTACAAACAAGGCGTACTCAAGAATTCACAATATCTTTCTTCAGTGGTGTGCTGTTAAAAAGGGTTGTACCCTAAGATCCTCCTCTTTCAGCTATTTTACAATTGCTGCAGGACGACCTGGAAAAGGGTCTAAGCCCGTCTACTCTCAGAGTTCACACCAGTGCTCTCTCTGCCTTTCTAGGTAGACCATTATCTCAAGACCCCCTACTCAGGAGGTTCCTCAAGGGAGCAGAAAGATTAAAACCTAGAATCCTGAGACCTATCCGTGAATGGGATTTATCCATTGTTCTAAAGGGGCTATCCTCTCCCCCCTTTGAACCCTTAGAGAATGTAGACCTTAGGTTTCTATCGTTAAAGGTCACATTTTTACTGGCCATAAGATCGGCCAAAAGGATTGGAGAGTTATAGGCCCTAGCGGCCGCTGAGCCTTATACCATCTTTCTCCATGACTCTGTCCTGTTGAGATGTTTACCAACCTTTGCTCCTAAGGTTCCCTCATTCGGTAACCAAAATCAGACCATCTTCTTGGTGGTCCTATGTCTCACTCCATAATCTCCTGAAGAGGAAGCCCTTCACTCCTTGGACATTTCCAGGGATCTCTAAATCTAGCTGAACAGAACTGTGGACTTTAGGAAATCAGAACACCTGCTGCTCTATTTCTCTGGTAAAAGCAAAGGTCTAAAAGCCTCCAAACCCTCTCTAAGTAGATGAGTAAAGGAGGCAATCTGGGAAGCCTTTTTATTCCAAGGCTTGTGTCACAACCAGACATCTGAGAAGCTCTGACAGATGCCTTTCAGAACCTCCTCCTTGAGCTTTCTTTGTTTTGGTTTTCAGTTCCTCATCTCGTTAGCCTCTCTCAGCTGTCATGTAGTTGGACTGATTGCATCCCTTTAAATTCCTCCCCATAATGCATTAGTGTGCGGTTTATACAACTTCCTGGAGTGTGTGTGCATGCTGATCCTATTTCCCAGTCTTCTACAAGATAAGTGTTGTACATTCATTTGTGATTTTATGTTTGCTGGATCCCAGGTGACCCTGAATCCCTCCGTGTCTAGTGTAGGGAGCTGGTGGTCGTGTCCCCTCACTATTGTAGGGTGTTCAGGTGTTATATAGTCGAGGTACGAGGATATGCTATCATCCACCATTGGGGTGTTTGCATAGGCTGAGCAGTCAGGGAGAGTGCCAGGTCTTATGCAGGGGTCTCCCTTTTGTTCCTTAGTTTTGGATCCAGTGAGTCATATATTCATTTTGCATTGTCTTGTTTCCTGTACACCTTCCGTGACATTATAAACCGCCAAAACCGTCTCAAGCATGGATCCGGTTTCAATTTTGACTGAACGCTTCCAGGGTCTTTCATTGGAGGTAGCTGATCTCCGTAAGACTCTTTCTCAGTTTCTAGTGACCGGTTCAGCTTGCGTTCATGGAGTTTGTTCTGAGCCTAAGATCTCGCTCCCGGATACGTTCTCCGGGGGTAGTGAGAATTTTGTGCGTTTCAGAGAGGCTTGCAAACTCCATTTTCGCTTTCTTCCCCATTCCTCTGGTGATAAGGAACGGAGGGTGGGGATCATTATATCGCTGCTCAGGGATAACGCTCAGTCGTGGGCCTTTTCGCTACCGGTGGGGGCACGGCCCCTCCGTTCAGTGGATGAATTATTTTTAGCCCTGGGTCAGATATATGATGATCCGGATCGTGTTGCTTTGGCTGAGTCTAGACTACGTCTATTATGCCAGGGTAAACAATCCGCAGAGATATACTGCTCAGAACTTCAGAGATGGGCAGCTGATACTGGTTGGAATGATGCTGCACTCCGAAGTCAATTTTGACATGGTCTTTCAGAGGGATTGAAAGATGCATTTGCTTTTCATGAGAGGCCTATCTCCTTGGACTCTGCTATGTCTCAGGCCGTTCGTATTGACAGGCGTCTTAGAGAGAGAGGAGAGATCTCTCCTTCCTGTCATACTCAGTCCCAGGACAGTGCAGTGGTCTCATTCTGTGCGCAGGGGTCTCAGTCGCTGTCAGCCCCTTCTGAGCAGGAGCCCATGAAGCTGGGGTTGATTGCCTCTGACAATAGAAGATTCAGCCCGCATGGGAAGGTTTGTTTTTGTTGTGGAGGTATAAATCATTTGGCAAATGTTTGTCCCTCTAGGAGATTCAGGCAGTTTTCTGGGAGTATTAAAGAAACAAAAAGGAAAAAATCTTTAAAAAATGTTCCATCTGTTACTATTGGCAGCGTTGAGGCGGAAATTGAAGGTTTTCCGTTTGCTTGTAGTTTCCGTTTTGTCCTGCCTGCCAGGGTGGCGCTAGAGAGCAAGAACATTTTTTGTGAGATTTTTGTAGATAGTGGAGCAGCTGTCAATCTCATTGATAATCATTTTGCGATAACGCATGGTTTCCAGGTATGCACTTTGGGAAAGGATATTCCTGTTTTTGCTATTGATTCGGCTCCACTTGCTCAGAAATCATTAAAGGGCATAGTTCACAATATTCGTTTAATAGTGAGTGATGCTCATGTTGAGGATGTAGCGGATTACCTACTCCTCTTGTGTTGGGGCTACCCTGGCTCACTAAACATAACCCCACCATTGATTGGCAAGCGAGGCAAATAAATGGTTGGAGTGACTTTTGCAGAGAGAATTGCCTCACGACATCTGTTTCTGAGGTTTCTACTAAGACTGTACCACCTTTTCTCTCTGAATTTTCGGATGTCTTCTCTGAGAGTGGAGTTCAGGATTTGCCCCCGCACAGGGAGTACGATTGCCCTATTAATCTCATCCCAGGCGCCAAGCTGCCTAAATCTCGTTTATACAATCTTTCCCAACCTGAAAGGGTCGCTATGCGTGCTTATATCTCTGAGAGTCTGAGAAAAGGACACATACGATCCCTCGAAGTCACCTGTTGCCTTTTTTTTTTCTTTGTTAAGAAAAAAGATGGTTCTTTAAGACCTTGTCTGGATTTCAGGGAGCTGAACAGTATTACAATTTGTGACCCTTATCCGCTTCCTCTGATCCCGGACCTGTTTAACCAGATTGTTGGGGCTAAAGTCTTTTCCAAATTAGATCTAAGAGGGGCATACAACCTGGTCAGGGTCAGAGAAGGAGACGAATGGAAGACGGCCTTCAATACCCCTGAGGGCCATTTTGAGAATTTGGTTATGCCTTTTGGTTTGATGAATGCCCCAGCCGTTTTTCAGCATTTCGTGAACAGCATTTTTTATCATTTAATGGGAAAATTTGTATTAGTGTATTTGGATGACATTTTGATTCTTTCTCCTGATTTCAAAACTCATAAGGAACACTTACGTCAGGTCTTGCTCATCCTGCGGGAGAATAAATTATACGCAAAACTGGAAAAATGTGTGTTTGCGGTTCCAGAAATTCAATTTCTGGGGTTTCTTCTCTCCGCTTCTGGTTTTCGCATGGACCCCGAGAAGGTCCGCGCTGTGCTTGAGTGGGAGCTTCCTGAGAATCAGAAGGCGCTGATGCGTTTTTTGGGCTTTGCCAATTATTACAGGAAGTTTATTTTGAATTAGTCCTCTGTTGTTAAACCACTCACTGATATGACCAGAAAGGGGGTAGATTTTTCTTCCTGGTCAGTAGAGGCGCGTAAGGCCTTTTCTAATATCAAGGAGAGTTTTGCTTCCGCTCCCATCTTGGTACAACCTGATATTTCTCTACCCTTCATAGTTGAGGTTGATGCTTCTGAGGTGGGTGTGGGTGCGGTCTTGTCTCAGGGTTCCTCTCCTGCCAAATGGCGACCGTGTGCCTTTTTCTCGAAGAAACTCTCCTCCGCAGAGAGAAATTACGATGTGGGAGATAGGGAGTTGTTGGCCATCAAGTTGGCTTTTGAGGAATGGCACCATTTGCTAGAGGGAGCCAGACACCCTATTACCGTGTTTACTGACCATAAACATCTGGCCTACTTGGAGTCAGCCAAGCGTCTGAACCCGAGACAGGCCAGATGGTCTTTGTTCTTTTCAAGGTTTAATTTTGTTGTCACGTTCCGCCCTGGGGTTAAGAACGTGAAGGCAGATGCCCTGTCACGTTGTTTTCCGGGAGGTGGGAATTTTGAAGACCTGGGTCCCATTTTGGCTGAAGGTGTGGTGGTCTCTGCTCTTTATCCTGAATTGGAGGCAGGTAGCCCAGTCAGAGGCTCCTGATCTTTGTCCTCCTGGGAGGTTGTTTGTGCCTCTCGCTTTAAGACACAAGATTTTTAAGGAACACCACAATACTGTCCTTGCTGGGCACCCTGGGGCAAGAGCCACAGTGGATCTCATCGCTTGGAGATTCTGGTGGCCTGCGCTTCGTAAGTCGGTTGAGGGTTTTGTGGCAGCCTGCGAGACTTGCGCTCGTGCCAAAGTCCCTCATTCACGGCCATCAGGACCTCTCCTTCCCTTACCCATTCCTTCCTGTCCTTGGACACATCTGTCCATGGACTTCATAACGGACCTGCCTCGTTCCTCGGGGAAGACTGTGATTCTGGTGGTGGTGGACCGTTTTAGCAAAATGGTGCATTTCATCCCTTTTCCTGGTTTGCCCAATGCTAAGACGCTGGCGCAGGCATTTATTGATCACATTGTCAAATTGCATGGTATTCCTTCAGACATAGTCTCTGATAGGGGCACGCAGTTTGTTTCCAGATTCTGGAAGGCTTTCTGTTCTCGCTTGGGGGTTCGGTTGTCATTCTCTTCTGCTTTCCACCCGCAGTCGAATGGCCAGACAGAGCGCGTCAATCAGAATCTGGAGACATATCTGCGCTGTTTTGTGGCGGAGAATCAGGAGGATTGGTGTTCTTTTTTGTCCCTTGCTGAGTTTGCTTTAAATAACCGTCGTCAGGAGTCCTCTGATAAGTCTCCATTTTTTGGTGCATATGGGTTTCATCCGCAGTTTGGGACTTTCTCGGGAGAGGGGTCTTCTGGTTTACCTGATGAGGACAGATTCTCCTCGTCTTTGTCATCTATTTGGCAAAAGATTCAGGATAATCTAAAGAGCATGAGTGAGAGATATAAGCGTGTGGCAGATAAGAGACGTGTGCCTGGTCCGGAGCTGAATGTTGGTGATTTGCTGTGGTTGTCTACCAAGAATATCAAATTGAAGGTTCCCTCCTGGAAGTTGGGTCCTAAGTTTATTGGGCCTTACAAAATCCTGTCTGTCATCAATCCTGTTGCCTACCGTCTTGATCTTCCTCAGACTTGGAAGATCCATAATGTTTTTCATAAGTCCTTATTAAAACCTTATGTTCAACCCATTGTACCCTCGCCTTTGCCTCCTTCTCCGATTATGGTTGATGGGAATCTTGAATTTCAGGTCTCTAGGATTGTGGATTCTCGTGTTGTCCGCGGTTCTCTCCAGTACCTCGTTCATTGGGAGGGTTATGGTCCTAAGAGAGGATGTGGTTCCAAGTGACGGACATTAAGGCCACTCGTCTCATCAGGGCTTTCCATAGGTCCCATCCTGAGAAGGTGGGCTCTGAGTGTCCGGAGTCCACTCGTAGAGGGAGGGGTACTGTCACAACCAGACATCTGAGAAGCTCTGACAGATGCCTTTCAGAACCTCCTCCTTGAGCTTTCTTTGTTTTGGTTTTCAGTTCCTCATCTCGTTAGCCTCTCTCAGCTGTCATGTAGTTGGACTGATTGCATCCCTTTAAATTCCTCCCCATAATGCATTAGTGTGCGGTTTATACAACTTCCTGGAGTGTGTGTGCATGCTGATCCTATTTCCCAGTCTTCTACAAGATAAGTGTTGTACATTCATTTGTGATTTTCTGTTTGCTGGATCCCAGGTGACCCTGACTCCCTCCGTGTCTAGTGTAGGGAGCCGGTGGTCGTGTCCCCTCACTATTGTAGGGTGTTTAGGTGTTATATATTCGAGGTACGAGGATATGCGGTCATCCACCATTGGGGTGTTCGCATAGGCTGAACAGTCCGGGAGATTGCCAGGTCTTATGCAGGGGTCTCCCTTTTGTTCCTTAGTTTTGGATCCAGTGAGTCATATATTCATTTTGCATTGTCTTGTTTCCTGTACACCTTCCGTGACAGCTTGGTTCCTCCATCTTTTGTCACCGGCCACTCCACGAGGGCAATATCGACTTCCTTTGCGGAAAAAAATCTAGTTCCACTTGAACAGATTTGTGCTGCGGCTTCCTGGAGCTCCCACAACATTTTCGTTAGACATTATCGCCTAGACTCTAGGCGCTCTGAGGGGGTAGCATTCGGATGCACCATTCTGTCTGCCGCCCTCTCATAAAAAAAAAAAGGGACGGTATTGTGTACCTGTGAGGAGACCCTCCCAATTTGTTGCTTGCTAGGTCCCCACTTGTGCTGCTGGTTAGGACGTAAGGGAATTTTAATTTTTAATGTAAATTTGTTTTCCCTTAGTCCTAACAGCAGCATACAAATTTCCCACCCTTGATTTGTTTCTACTTGATATAAAGCACTGGATTATGGGCAGTCTGCCCTTTATAGGGGTGGGTTTTCTACTAATTATTTAATTAGTGCTTGGTAGGAAATGTTTTTGTCATCAAAAATTCCACCTGTCCTACTAGTTTCACAGGGGAGAACTGCTGTTAGGACTAAGGGAAAACAAATTTACGTTAAAAATTAACACTTCTGCTACTAGATAAACTCAAGGCTGCACAAAGACAGTAGCACAAATTTTTTAATAACAATTAATTGAAAAAGTAATTTATTATTTGCAATAATAAAAAATAAAAAAAACTGTGCACATTTTTAATAAGTGGTACACAACTAGGTGAATCCTTTCAAGCCCAGAGGCTTTTTTTTTTTGGTGGGGCGATTTTCATTTTGCGCTCCTTGCCTTCCCAGAGCCATACATTTTTTTATTTATCTGTTTACATAGCCATATGAGGGCTTGTTTTTGCGGGACAAGTTGTACTTTCCAACGCCACCATTTAATATTGCATATGTTGTATTGGGAAGCGGGAAAACAATTTTTTGTTAATTTGCGACGTTCGATAAAACTGACTGGTTACTTTTATTCTACAGGTCAGTATTAATCCGACGATACCTTATATGTATATTTTTTTGCGTTTTGATAGTGATAAAAAAAAGTTGAAAAAAATCTGTTTTATTTTTTTGTTGCCATATTTTGACAACTTTTTGGTAATTATGTGTACGGGGCTCATGTTTTTTGGGGTCGGTCTGAACTTTTCATTGATACCATTTTGGTGTGTGTATGACTTTTTAATCACTTTTTACTGAAATTTTTGTAGAAAATGAAGCGGCCATTTTTATGCTTTTTTTTTTTTGCTCTTGCCACATAGGGAATATAGTTTTATATTTTTATACTATGGGCATTTTCGCACATTGCAAAACCCATTATGTATATAATGCCATTCATTAGTTTTACCTGAGGATATCCATAGATTGACGTTATCTCAGATATGGACAGACTGGAGGAAGTCATCAAGTGCCCAATAAAAGCCACAACATTGTTCTTCTCATCACAGCTGTAGTTGGGGACAGCTTCTTCTCGTCCTGACAGTATACTCAGTACACTCTGTACAGCTTTATGTTCTAACACACCGGAGTCATAGATCTTATATCCCAGAGTGATATTAGGTAAAAGGTCAGATCTTCTGTTTATTTCTTCTATGGCGAACATGAAGACCAGGAGATGTCTCACCAAATGAAGAGATTTCCTGAAAAAAGTTGCACATGTGAACTTACAAATTACAGCTGAATTATAGATGGCAATACCTTTCCGCATTGCATATATTAAGACCAGATTATTAGAGATGAGCAAATTTTTCAAAAATTCTATTCGGCTGGTTCGCCAAATTTTAAAAATAAATTTGATTTGATCCGAATTTATTTGCGGCGATTCTTGTTAAGAAACAGCTATTTCCTGGCTGCAGAGAGCTGCAGAGAGGGTGTCAGCAGAAAGTTTGTGTTGATGTCACTGATTATTTTGCTCTTCCTCTGAACCGTCAGAACAATAACACCCCAAAAATGGATCCTGTCTTTTGAGCATCTGCCTTCACTTGGTCAACATTTGGTCAGTAATCCATCAGTATTGCTAATGCCCCCCCAAAAAATAGGAGTGGATCCAAAGCAGAAATGACACGTGAATGGAATATTTGCATGTCTTCTGTGTTTTGTACCCACTCGTGCTTTTGGCTACCATATCAGAGGCTAACTCTGATGGTACCATACAGGCCTTAAAGCTGCTACACATACAGGATCCGTTGTGCGTCTCATTTTTCCTTCCTTCTGACAGATCAGAAGAAGGATCAAATAAATGATGTCAGCCAGGCCGAAAGGCAAAATAGTGGGGAGAGTGGGAACAGCATGAGTCCACAGTAGTAAAGGGCGACACATCTCATCAAATAAAAAGTGACAGGTCGACATGCCCCTGTCCCTCCCAAACCATGCCTAAATACCGACCCAAACCATGCCTAAATACTGCTTCATTTAACGCCCCTTATTCTGTTAGTTCTGATATTATGTAAGTAATTAAATAAAATTTTAATATCTTTAAAAATAAAATTATATTATGTCACGGTGGGGAGTGGGACAAACTCCCCACCGTATAAAGTGAGGTAAACAAGGCAGAAACTAGGCCTGTACACCAGGAAAAGAGAGCAGGTCACCTCCTAATGCCACCATAATCCTGGCCCTGACTCCTACCCATATGAGCACACCCAGAAGGTGGGACGGCTCATATCCAGGAACCTCAGATCCTGGTATCCCATAATAGCCCTAGGGATAATGTCAGGGCCTGAGACATCCTGTTCCTCCAGGACACGGAAGAACAGAAGTCTCAACTGGCCTAGATACAAACGAAGGGGTAACAGTGAGCCGCAACTGGATCAGCAGGCAAGAACCAGAACACTAGCTCTTATCTGCTGCAGCAACAATGGCTGGAACCCATGCCAATGTACTGGAACCCAAACACCAACCAGGACACAGTACAAACAACATACACAAGAATCCAGCAAACCATTAACTGCCTGGACACTCATGCTGACAGGATACATGACAGCCCCAGGCAGAGCTGCTCACTGACTTATGGTTTCCCCTCCGGGCCCTCTCACCAAAGGCAGAGACAGACAGGAAAATGTTTATCATCAATGCTGGACTACAAACACCAACAGACCAGAAATGGAACACCAATCTAGACATAACAACACACCTTGAACATAACCCACACCAAACAACACAACAGGTGGGGAAAGGTAAAGGAAACAGGGATGACATTGATATCAAAATAGGTGACCCTCACGCTGGACAGAAAGAATCTCCAGCACAGGAGCATAACTCCAACACAGGAGCTTAACTCCAGCACACACCAAGGCTGGAGTACAACTGGCCTCACGCTCAAAGCACCAGAATAAGAAGAGCCTTGAGGCCACACCCAGAACACAACTAGCCAGAACACACCTAGCCAGGGAATTAACCCCTCCAGCACCAGACAGGGAAGGAACCAGAATATAAGGGGCTGTGCACACACATGCTGAATAACCAACACGTTGCCCCTGGCAAACAGGATGCACGGCAAATGTATCACAGTGAACAACACCAAGACCATGACACAGCCGTGACATATTAAGCTTGTATTAACCTCTTACTAAGCCATTATAAATACTGAGAATGGCTAATTGATCCGTCGATCTTCCTAAGATCTGTCTAGCTTCCTAAAGCTAAAGGACCTTTGATGATGTCATACCGCCCATTCAATGCTCCTTTTATTCTGTTAGATCTGATAATGCGTCAGTAATTTAATTAATTTTTAATATCTTTAAAAATAAAATGATATTAAGCTTGTATTAATCTCTTACTAAGCCATTATAAATATTGACAATGACTAATTGATCCGTTAATCTTCCTAAAACTAAAGTAGCTTTGATGATGTCACTGCAGGTCCTGGAAGGGGAACTGTTTGTTAGATCCTGCAGGACCTGCGATGTAAATTTGCCTTAATCATATACTATAGTGTTTAATAAAATCAACGGTGTACATGATTTAAGCAAAATATTTGATCACCGTTTTTAACACAGATATGTATCATTTATAAATATTAACAATAGCTAATTGTGTCACCCAACTTTCCCGAGTGCCGATAACACATTGAAGACATGTTCGGGCATGTCCTAAGACGTACCGTCAGTAATTCAGATGTCCGAAGACGCTATTTATGTAGCATTTATATATATATTAACAATAGCTAATTGCGGCACCAAAATTTCCCGGGGGGCGACTATCTAGCTTCTAGTTGGAGACATGTCCTAAGACGTAGCGTACATGGCCTGAGACGTTATTTAACAGTGCCGAAATCATTAAGGTTTATTATCTTAAAAAATATATATATGCTATTAAAAGCTGTACGAATCTATTAAAAGCTTATCAAACTCATAGAATCTTTAATAAAATCAATAAAAACAGACTACAACAAGATTAAAAAGGCTACCCAACTTTCCCAGGTGGAGATTCTGTGTTCCCATATTGTCCGATTTCATAGTCGCATCTATCACAGATGTTCAACATATCTATCTAACACAGATGTGTAGCATTTATAAATATTAACAATAGCTAATTGCGGCACCCAACTTTCCCGGGTGCTGATAACCCATATGTAACTTCTAATACGCCATCTTTCCAGTAATTTGTACAAACACCTACCAAATTTAGAAGTCCACAATGTTTATACATGTGTTACTGAGACATAGTCAGCCTAATGTACGAGCAGCTGTGACAATAGCAAACAGTTGTCAAACACAAGCCTGGGACACATCCTAATATTTAAAAAAATAAAATTATATTAAATTATATCTATCTACCAACTCATAACCATCTATGATTTATCTATCTCATATTGATCTATCTTCTAATAGCTATCTAATATCTATCTTTCTCATATCTATCTATCCATCTATCTATTATCTATCTATCAATCTATCTATTATCTATCTAATATATATATATATATATATATATATTATATTATATTATATTATATATATATATATATTATATTAGATAATATATATATATATATATATATATATAATATATATCTAGCTCATACACATATCTATCTTTCTATCTTTCTATCTATGTTATATTAGCAAATTAGGAAATTATGTTTAATTATATACGAGCATGTTTAATAAAATAATATTATAAACATTGGCAAGTAATAAAAATTTCAAAACCATGTTTTGCTACATGGCATATAAAAACTGCATCACTGTATGTAACTATTTGTAACAGAAAACTGTATTTATAAAACTTTTATTATGTATCTAGCTATCTAACGTCTATCTTTCTATGTATCTGGCTATCTATCTATTATCTATCTATTTATTTAGCTATCTATTTAATATTTATCTAATATCTATCTCATATCTATCTATCTTATATCTATCTATATATCTATCTAATATCTATCTAGCTCATACCCATATCTATATAACTATCAACCAATCAATCAATCAAGCTTTATTGGCATGGTCTAAAATTATACATTAATATTGCCAAAGCATGTGGGAAATAGGGGGTTGGGAAATGGGGACACACCCGGGGCCGGTGTATAGGAGTCCGTGGCAGTATCAACTATCTATCTTTCTATCAATGTTATATCTATCATCTACCTATCTATGCGTATATCTATCTATCTATTTATTTATTACCTAATAACTATCTAGCAATTACAAGCTATCTATCTATCTATCTATCTATCTATCTATCTATCTATTATCTATCTTTCTATGTATCTGGCTATCTATCTATCTATTTATTTAGCTATCTATCTAATATTTGTCTAATATATATCTCATATCTATCTATTTATCTATCTAATATGTATATAATATCTATCTATCACATATCTATTTATCTATCTGGATATCTATCTATGCATATAACTATCTATCTATCTTTATATCTATTTATCTAAAACCTAATAACTATCTTGCTATGACATCTATCTATCTATCTATCTATCTATCTATCAATCTATCAAGCTATTTAGCTATCTAGCTCTCTATCTATCATCTATTTATCTATCTTCTATTATCTATCGATCTATCTATCTTCTAATATGCTAAATATATATCTATAAATTTGTACAAATGTAGAAGGCCTAACCAGACCAACCTCACGCTGTTTGGACATGTGTTCTGACGCGTCAAAAACCAAAACAGCCAGAATAACAGTCCTAATTAAAGCTAAACAGTTGTCAAAGCATGCCAGGACACGTCCTAATATGATATAGTCAGAACACACGTTTTACTATCTTTAAAAATAAAATTATATTAAGGTTCTATTAAGCTCTTTTATCAGACTATTAAACCCTATTAAACCCCTTTTCTTATCTTTTTACATTTTATTTTAGCATTTTTATTTTAACATTAGATTAATTGTATTGTAGCGCTACACCCGTGGACACTGGATCTGATAAAAAATAAAAGCTACATAATAAAAATGTTAAATAAAAATATAAAGCTAAAATATAAATAATATTGCCTACCAAAATGCCCCCCATCAGTGACTGTACTCCTATTGACACATTTGTGTTTGTGGTCTCTAGCAAGTAAAGTCAGATTGATCTCCATGCATTCAGCAAGGACAATCTGAATGAACAGGAGAGAGAGGCTCTCTGGACGCTCCAACAGGACAACGAGCTGGTGATTAAACCCTCAGAAAAGGACGGGAACATCGTGATCCTTGGGCACGAGCAAAACCGCAATATGTGCATGAGAGTGCTCAAGGATAAGCTTACATATGAACAACTCCCGTCTGATCCTACATCAGCTTATAGGATGGAACTGTCCTGTATTTTAAACAGAGCTCTAGAGCAGAAAATTTCTGATAGAACTGAATTAGCTTTTCTCCTACCTGCGCACCCAGTCACAGCCGCCTTTTACTGTCTTCCCAAAATCCACAAGGGGTATGAGCCTCTTAAGGGCAGGCCTATATTGTCTAAGACCAATTGCCTCACGGCCAACATCAGTACATACGTGGACACCGTTTTACCCCATTCGTCAGCAGTTTAATCTCACATGTCAGGGACACCATGGAGGTACTGGGACGTTTGAACGGTGTCCATTGTGACAAGGACACTTTTTTGGCTAGTTTGGACGTGGAGGCGCTCTACAGCTCAATTCCTCATGATTTGGGCTGTGGAGCGGTCCTCACGTTCCTTCAGCAAAGAGGCGAGCACTGCAGGAACCACAACACCTTTGTAATGGAACTTTTGAGTTTCATTCTCAAGCACAATGTGTTTTTGTTTGATGGGCAGATCTTCCACCAGCTCAGGGGGGTCGCAATGGGCAGTCCCTGTGCCCCGACTATTGAGAACCTCTACATGGGCTGGTGGGAAAGGGAGGTGGCATTCTCTGAGGATATGGAGCAATTTACATCGGTCATCCCCCTCTGGATCGGATACATCGATGATGTGCTGGTCCTGTGTGGGGGGGGGGGGGACAGAGTCTTGTTCCAGGAGTTTGTTGCAGCCCTGAATATCAATACACTAGGGCTTTTTTTTTTTTACGTCAGAGATTGATTCTAACTTCATTTCCTTCTTGGATCTCACCATTTCACTTGATGCTGGTGGTCGCATCAGTACTAATGTATTTAGGAAGCCCACGGCTACTAACAACTTGCTAAAATTGGAGAGTGGGCACCCGCTGGCCCTCAAAAGAGGGATCCCAAAGGGACAATACTTAAGGGTGAGGAGGAATTGTTCTCAACTTAGTGACTACAGGGTGGCTGCGAGAGACCTTCAGCAGAGGTTCCGGCGTCGCGGTTATCCCTAGCGATGTCTGAGACAGGCGTATCAACATTCATTAAGTACCAACAGGGACCTTCTGTTATCCCCTAAAAAGAGGGATATCGGTGACAACACTGTCAGAAATATTGGCACGTATGACAGTGCCCATGAGGCTGTACGCCAAGTCCTCTCTTAACACTGGGATATACTTAAATCTGATCCCGATATTGGCAGTATGATCCCACCCAGACCCTCTGTCACCTATTGGCGTAGCAACAACTTACGAGATATGTTGACACACAGTCTATATGTAAGTCCTAAACCACAGTCTTGGTTGCGTAATCCGCTTACAGGGACGTTTCCCTGTGGATCCTGTAAATTCTGTGGGTTTATAGATAAGACCAATAGTTTTGCAAGCAGCACTTTAGACAAGACCTTTTTTATCAGGTCATTTTACAACTGCAAGTCGATTGGTGTTATCTACCTCATGACGTGGCGTGTGTGGCATCAAATATGTTGGCAAAACCATTAGGGAGCTCAGGCGACGCATTGGGGAACATGTTTTGGACATTACGAACTTAAAGGACACCCCCATTGCACGTCATGTATCGGATTTTCACAGTGGAAGAACGTAATCGGTTAAATTTCAGGTGATTGATTCTGTGAAGATGTCATCAAGGGGCGGTGACTGTGACCGCATCCTGCTGCAAAAAGAGGCGAGATGGATTTTTTCCTTAAATACCATCAAACCGTCCGGCCTCAATGATGCCATCTCGTTTGTCCCCTTTATATGAATTTACACTGGCTTCGTTGAGTCCTATGTTCATTCATGTATTTAACTTGAGGGGTACTATTAGATATGTGTGGGCTCCCGAATATATTTAACTGTGTGTCAGCACTCTTTCTCAGGTTCCTCGATTTTGGTCTCATTCCACTGTATACAGATGGTAATGTTTAGGTTTTGATGTTGCGATGGCATGCTCATACAGAGCCGCCGTGAATTTCTCTATCTTTAATGCGGCGCATTGCGCTTTCCTTGGGACTGATGTAGCTCCTCCAGCTGTTCAGCCATTGGTTGGTCCTGTACCGAGCCTCCTGGCCAGATTGGCTGTCACGCGGGGGGCATGTCTAGCGGGGCGGGGTTTAACCCTGTAAAGCTCGGCGTTCTGTGAGCCTCTTTGCGGCCATTACAGCACCGATTTGTTTGCACACCTAGAGGTGGTCAGCTTAGGCAGGAGAGTAGATTATAGTGACAACACCGTCCTCACACTAGAGGAACCCGGTGTCAGGCAGGTCACCCTACTGCTGCCTTGTGTTCATAGTCTCGGTCAAATATCTATGTAAGAGGTTTTGGGCTTCATTACTTGTGGTGCATGTTGCTCCTGATGAAATGCATGTTTAATGCATGGAAACGCGTAGAGCATTTACCACTGAGGACAGTGTTAGGGCAATCGTTGCTCCAAGTACACCAAACGGAGCCAAGGGTTTTGCCCTGCACCTGTACTATGTTAGTGCAGTGAATGCCTGCGCGCTGACATTCACTGTTAGGAGTGATACCTGGTGTCTAATCGGTACCAGATATCCACCTAGATAGTACCTCACCCAGGTCACACACATACGCTTTTGTATTAATTCATCTGTAATGTTTACCACACACAAATGTCATGTGATGATGTGGTTAGAGATCATGTGACCTGTTTGATGACATGTGTAATCACTGATTGTAATTGGCGTGTATTGAATTGTGGGTATATATACCCGGTTGTATGCACTGTTATGTAGCTTTATAAAGACCTCATTGAGCAGGCCGAAACGTCGCTGGGATTAAGGTTTTGGGGTCTTCACCCTGTCATCTAAAGCTGGAAGTGCTGCCTCGTCATTTGTTAAGTATATATATATATATATATATATATTGTGGGGGTTAGCTCACTAGTAGTGGGCACAGCAGTCAGAGACAGTGACACAATGGCACAGCTCACACAGGGATTTGCCTGTTTTCTTTATTCTCGTCCACAAACAAAATATAAGGTCTTTACATTAATTCAAAGATACAAAATAAATTCCTGCTCGGCTAAGCACTAACTAAACATTAAATCATTTGGGATCTTATATAAGATCTTACCAGGATGATTTGATGAGTTAATTTTGAGCAGCCGCCATAGGGACCGGGCACCTACTTAAACCCAGAGCACAGGTAGAACAACTATCCCTGACGAAGAAACCCGTAGGTTTCGAAACGCGTAGGATCTTTTTGGTCTCTGGACTACCCCGTAGGACAGTCGTGACGTCACGCCGCACGTCCCGGAACCCTGCACCATCACAGCTCCCTCGCGTGCACGCCAGCCACCGGCCGGGGCGGCATGCATGCTTAGAGGTTGAGCAGGAAGAAACCTTTCAGAGAAGCGCTGCACAAGTCATCTCATCCTGTTTGCAACATCAGATAGTCGGCAGTTAACCATCTGAATACAACCGAACACTGGCATAAGGTAATTACTAACCTATAAATTTTACTCCAGCGCTGGTACCGAACATTAATTTGTTCACTCCTTTTACTATCTACACAACCTTGGATCGGAGCAGCCGTCATCCAACCAGGTACACAGCAGCGGCTCTGTCTGCCTAGCGCACACAGAGAAAATCTCATACAGCGACAGCGCAGGCACAATTATAAATATATATTCTAATATTGGCATCACTAAAGCTGCTACTGTGCCCTGCTGCAAATCGACATCTATATATTAATAACTAACTATCTCCCTATAATACTATCTCCATAATCTTCTCCTGTATATCCACTACACTCGATTTCCTTATATTTTATTGTTGCTAAATCCACTGGCACACATAGACAGCCAATACTCCATCTGTGTGTTTTATATACTGACCCACCATGAGCGAATTATGGGGGGACCGCCAGGATCGTATCAAATTCGTCCAGTCATTCTTTTACAAACCAAACCCCCTTTCAGAGGTCAGTAATATAGATGAAGATAATATTGAGGAAGCCCTGATAAATATCAAAAAGCTAGAAAGACTCCTAATCAGAGAAATGAGAGACCTGTGGGAAATGGCCTCATTAGAAAAATACTTGGAACATGACATAATACCTAAAGGACTCCGGATCCATAAAGCGTTAACAAGTGACCTAGATGGCCCAGAAATTATTAATGAATGGAATTCATTATTCCATGAATTCTCAAGAAAAACTGTACTGTTCATTATAGAAAAAAGAAGAACGGGTTTAACTAAAATAAATCAAGAAATAAAGGAATTGTTCCAAAACCTTAAACCATATAAAAACCACATAGAAATAATTAAAATATCCAGATCAATTAAAACACGGATAAGAACGAAAGAGAATGAAATTATGAATATGAAAATTAAAAAATTTGATAGGGACCTAGTAACATCAACAGTAACTAAAGATGGGACTGGAATTAAAACTGAATATAGCGTAAATAATTCAATAGAGAAGACTATATGTGAGGACCATAATTCCAATTTCAGTGATTTTTCTATTTATGATGATGATATTAATGATTGTTCCACCAATACAGGATCAATAAGATCCAATAGACAATCCGTAACTAAGTCTAACATGGATAATATATCTACTAGTGAGAATATATTTGTACAACAGCCCCTAATACCGAATGTAATGATAAGGGCCTCCACAACGAATGGTTCTATTCAAACCAGCAACCGATATGATATATTGGAATCACTGGATGAGGATCCTAGTAACGATGATTCCAACATTATAGGAGAACAGGTAGACAATGGTGTCCTATCTCATCAGGAAGAAGAAATCAATGGCACACACCATCAAATGCCACATAGTTACAGCTCAATATTAAAAAAGAACATTAATAGACGAGCTAAAGATAAATCCCTAAAAATAGATAACATAATAAAAACGAAAAGAAAGACAGTAAAAAGGGATTTTTTCCAGGCAAGACCTTCACAAAGAAAAAAACAAAAAGAGGCACGAGAGGGAAAGGATTAACCAGGAAACTTGAAATTAAACGTAAGAGAGGGCAGGGTATATATAATCTCAGTCGTTATACCCTGAAGGATAATGAGCTGGCATTGTTGGATAAAGGTCTCAAATTTGCCCCCACCTCCAAATTCTGCCCCTTTTATGCATTTGTAGGTATTAAAAAAATATTGAGAAATTTAGCTCTAAAGAAATATTTTTTAAAAATGAATACCACTGCGCGTCCCAACATCGACAAAACTACACCAAAGGTTGACGTAACATCATCTATAGGATCCCATAATAATCTCCATATCAACATGGGACAACAAACCATTGTCAATACAGGTACTTTAATTAGGACTCCTTTACACACTACGCTGAGACTGAAATCTCATTTTAACCCTCTCGGTGAATATTCTGACGCTTTTAATGCATTTCAAGCTTTGGTACTGAGAGATTTACGCAACATCAACCCCAATAATAAACGAACAGGCCCTCAAAACTTGTCCCCATGGGAGAAAAAGGCCATCAGGTCATTACAAACTAACAATCAAATTGTGATTAGGCCCGCAGACAAAGGGGGGGGTATTGTTATTCTAGATGAGGATTCCTATCTTAGTGAATCAAAACGACTCCTCAGTGATACAAAGACTTATAAAAAAGTGAGCTTTGACCCTACTAATATATACAAACAAAAACTTGAATCTCTCATCAAAAAAGGCAAACTAAAGGGTATCCTAACAGGTGAGGAAGCACAATTTATCAATAACCAATGTCCCAAAATCCCTATATTTTACTATTTGCCGAAAATTCATAAAAATCTAACTAACCCCCCCTGGTCGACCGATCATCTCAGGGATAGATAGTTTGACGGCCAACCTTTCCAAATATGTGGACACTCTATTACAAAATCATGTTCAGAAACTTCCGGCGTATCTTAAAGATACCAAACATATTTTACAACTTCTGGAAGATATCAAATGTGAGGATGACTATATCCTGGGGACCCTGGATGTCACCTCCTTATACACTGTGATCGAAAACATAAAAGGAAGGACAGCGACTGAATATTTTTTAGAGAAGGATGGTAATATGCCGAAAGAACAAATAGAATTTACTGGTGATTGTATCAGTTTTATCCTTACACATAATTATTTTAAATTTAACCAGGATTTTTATTTGCAGACGTGGGGTACCGCGATGGGGACCAGATTCGCGCCGAGTTTTGCTAATCTATATATGGGCCAGCTGGGAGGACACCGCCATCTTCCCAGAAGGCAGACTCGGCGCGAATCTGGTCCTATGGAGACGTTTTATTGAGGATATTGTTTTTATTTGGAAGGGTGAGGAATCAGATCTGAACCATTTTTTAATTAATTTAAATAAAAATGAATTTTATCTAGACTTTGTACCATTATATAGTAGAGAGCAGGTTAACTTTTTAGATCTAACCATATTTATTGAGGATGGGCATATTCACACAAAGACATATTGTAAACCTACGGACTGCAACAGTTACATTCCCCTTAAAAGCTGCAACCTACCCACGTGGCTTACGAACATTCCTCGCAGCCAATACATCAGGTTACGCAGAAATTGCACAAGTATTGGTCATTTTGAGGAGGAGACTAAAGATCTCAATATCAAATTTATTGAAAAAGGGTACAAAATGGAGGACTTGGAACCCACCATTAAACAAATTAGAGAGGTAGACCGGAACTCACTATTGAAGAATAAAGTGCAGGACCCAAAACAACTTGCTACGAACCAATGTACTGATGCCCCTATGAAGATCCCCATAATCACTGGTTATAATGAAGGGGCAATAATTCTTAAAAGAATTGTTAAGAAACATTGGGAAATGTTGCGACAAGACAAATTAATAGGTGATAGGATCCCAAAAAATCCCACATTCATCTTTAGAAAATCATTAAACTTGTGCAATATGGTAGCGCCCACTGTGAGACTACCCCCCAAGAAATTAAATCATCTGACACACAAAGGTTTCTTCCCATGTAAAATGTGTAATAACTGCAAAAAAATTTAACATGGCATAACTAAATTCCCCATAACAGAAATAGGGGATAACCATCACAAATACAAAATCAATCAATATATCTCATGCAATACCCGAGGTGTTATCTACTTCATTAAATGTCCATGTTTAAAAATATATGTGGGTCGAACCAAACGTGAACTAAAAACTAGGATGGGGGAACATCTCAATAATATAAAGAAAAAATATGATGTTCACCCTCTGTCCCGCCACTATACCCAACACCACGCAGGCAGTTTTGTCGGTTCCTATTTTGGGGGCATTGAAAAAATAAAACCAAATCTGAGAGGCGGAGATATTATTAGACAATTGTCAAGATGTGAAAGTAAATGGATGTTCAGATTGAACTCTCTGGCACCTAACGGCCTGAACCGAGAGATGGAACTATTTGCATTTTAAAATTCCTACATTTTAGAATTCCTACATTTTAAAATCTAATTAAAATCAAATTGATGTTTATCATAAGAAGGTAGTTGCCACGCTCTATCTATTTGGGATCTTATATAAGATCTTACCAGGATGATTTGATGAGTTAATTTTGAGCAGCCGCCATAGGGACCGGGCACCTACTTAAACCCAGAGCACAGGTAGAACAACTATCCCTGATGAAGAAACCCGTAGGTTTCGAAACGCGTAGGATCTTTTTGGTCTCTGGACTACCCCGTAGGACAGTCGTGACGTCACGCCGCACGTCCCGGAACCCTGCACCATCACAGCTCCCTCGCGTGCACGCCAGCCACCGGCCGGGGCGGCATGCATGCTTAGAGGTTGAGCAGGAAGAAACCTTTCAGAGAAGCGCTGCACAAGTCATCTCATCCTGTTTGCAACATCAGATAGTCGGCAGTTAACCATCTGAATACAACCGAACACTGGCATAAGGTAATTACTAACCTATAAATTTTACTCCAGCGCTGGTACCGAACATTAATTTGTTCACTCCTTTTACTATCTAAACATTAAATCACCCTTTCTATACGGGCGGCCTACTACCAGCCACACGACACAATTCAAAATAAACTCACAGTGTCCTTTTGTTGCTTTAGCAGACTTCAGCAGCAATGGTGAAAGCCAGTCAGTTCTACCAGTCCCCACCCAGACATGCTCATAGTGCAAACCTTTATAGCCCAGAAACGAGCTGAGATCCATCACCTGGCGGAGAGCTCTATATGAAACCCGTTCTGGACAGGAAGGGAATGAGGAGCCCCGTTACCAACCTGCATCCTCATTCCAATAAAATCCAGGCCCGACAACACAATTTACCAAAGTCCTCAGTAGACTATGCTTTGCTAAGGCAGACCAGCTTTTCCTGGATTTCTGATATCTCACCCAGTTTCCTAGTTGAGATATCCACCTCCTGTAGCATAGTACATGGTATATGAAAGAAACCTAGGGGAAATATAACGATTCTCTACTACTTTTCCAGTCACTCTCTCACAATATATTATATGCATATCTATATATTGGTCCTGTATGGCCAGTGGGGAAACATGGTTACCCTGTAATGGGTATATATGTGGGCTTATATTTGCCCATTTATGCCCCAGGTTTATCTCATGTATATATATATATATATATATATATATGTATATAGATATGCCCCAAGTTTCTATATAGATATATATGCTTATATTATGTGGCCGATATCCCCCCAGTCACTGGTGCCCCCCAATGCTATGTGCCTGCAGGAGGGGGAGGCCGACAACTGGACAATTATGTCCAGTTTCAGCCACTTCAAAGGACAGAGCATCAATAAAGATCCTCTGCCCTTGGATTACATCTCCGGCAGTGCCGTTAGAATTGGACCCAAAACCAATTTCAAGAAACTTGCTCATCTATAACACTGAACATAAAACCTCTGCACAGGCAGGGTAATGGATGGAGTGAAAGAAAGAGAAACCATGAAGTCAGGAGGTGGATGGTAAGATGATGCTGATGCCTAATCTCCAAAATCACTCCGCACACTGTTGGGACTTGGGACTATCCTAGACAGAACTAATCCGTACTGTTCCACTGTGCAATATGGCACAATAGAATAATGTGGTCCAGCAGCAGAGTAGTTTGATTTTATTAATAATGACCACCACTGACTGATCAGTATTGAGTTACTTGATGAAATAATAATGTAGAAATGCAGATGACTTACTGAGCACACTCTGTGGTACTGGGACCAAAATTTGAATTAGGACGTCCAAGGCTTACGGCGGCAGAAAGTTCTATGATCCCTCCTATTATGAAATCTGCTGCTTTTGAGGTAAACTCAACATTATCAATTAGTTCGATTTGCAGAGAATCCTGGGAATGTCTTCCGGCTGTGATAATGAGTATCAGGGGTAGTATGTATAGATATCTGCTCATTCTGTGTCCTGATGAGAGAGAAAACATGAAGTTTACTTTACTCATTCCTTGATAACATATCCTTCAGCTCTCTCTAAACAGATTATAAACATTAGATAAATGTCAGCAGACTCTTCCAATTATTGCTGGACCATTTAATGTGTATGAATGTCTCCTGATATCAGGTATTAATGGGGATAAGCATCTGCAGCGTCCCACTCAGTGATGGTTGTGGGCACTTTAAACTTCCGTATCTGCCTATCTTTAGTATTTCTGTGTAAACTGTAAATTCCTTATAACAGGCTGTTTTGGAGGAGAGTGTTATTTCATTTATCAGTCCCTAGGTGGTACTGGCACCACATATATATATATATATATATATATATATATATATATAAAGATGAAATAACGAGGCAGCACTTCCAGCTTTTAGTGTACGGATGAAGACCCCAAACTTTAATCCAAGCGACGTTTCGGCCTGCTCAATGAGGCCTTTATCAAGCTTGATAAAGGCCTCATTGAGCAGGCCGAAACGTCGCTTGGATTAAAGTTTGGGGTCTTCACCCGTACACTAAAAGCTGGAAGTGCTGCCTCGTTATTTCATCTTTGTATATCGTGGAGGAAGAGCCTACCTCTGTGGGGATTTGCACCCAGTCCACCAACTCTGACTGTGCTGCTGCACTATCTGTGTTTTATATATATATATATATATATATATACAGTACAGACCAAAAGTTTGGACACACCTTCTCATTCAAAGAGTTTTCTTTATTTTCATGACTATGAAAATTGTAGATTCACACTGAAGGCATCAAAACTATAAATTAACACATGTGGAATTATATACATAACAAAAAAGTGTGAAACAACAGAAAATATGTCATATTCTAGGTTCTTCAAAGTAGCCACCTTTTGCTTTGATTATTGCTTTGCACACTCTTGGCATTCTCTTGATGAGCTTCAAGAGGTAGTCACCTGAAATGGTCTTCCAACAGTCTTGAAGGAGTTCCCAGAGATGCTTAACACTTGTTGGCCCTTTTGCCTTCACTCTGCTGTCCAGCTCACCCCAAACCATCTCGATTGGGTTCAGGTCCGGTGACTGTGGAGGCCAGGTCCTCTGGCGCAGCACCCCATCACTCTCCTTCATGGTCAAATATCCCTTACACAGCCTAGAGTTGTGTTTGGGGACATTGTCCTGTTGAAAAATAAATGATGGTCCAACTAAACGCAAACCGGATGGAATAGCATGCCGCTGCAAGATGCTGTGGTAGCCATGCTGGTTCAGTATGCCTTCAATTTTGAATAAATCCCCAACAGTGTCACCAGCAAAGCACCCCCACACCATCACACCTCCTCCTCCATGCTTCAGGGTGGAAACCAGGCATGTAGAGTCCATCTGTTTCCTTTTCTGCGTCGCACAAAGACACGGTGGTTGGAACCAAAGATCTCAAATTTGGACTCATCAGACCAAAGCACAGATTTCCACTGGTCTAATGTCAATTCCTTGTGTTCTTTAGTCCAAACAAGTCTCTTCTGCTTGTTGCCTGTCCTTAGCAGTCGTTTCCTAGAAGATATCCTAACACGAAGGCCTGATTCACACAGTCCCCTTTTAACAGTTGTTCTAGAGATGTGTCTGCTGCTAGAACTCTGTGTGGCATTGACCTGGTCTCTAATCTGAGCTGCTGTTAACCTGCAATTTCTGAGGCTGGTGACTCGGATGAACTTATCCTCCGCAACAAAGGTGACTCTTGGTCTTCCTTTCCTGGGGCGGTCCGCATGTGAGCCAGTTTCTTTGTAGCGCTTGATGGTTTTTGTAACTGCACTTGGGGACACTTTCAAAGTTTTCCCAATTTTTGGGACTGACTGACCTTCATTTCTTAAAGTGATGATGGCCACTCGTTTTTCTTTACTTAGCTGCTTTTTTCTTGCCATAATACAAATTCTAACAGTCTATTCAGTAGGACTATCAGCTGTGTATCCACCTGACTTCTCCACAAGGCAACTGATGGTCACAACCCCATTTATAATGCAAGAAATCACACTAATTAAACCTGACAGGGCACACCTGTGAAGTGATAACCATTTCAGGTGACTACCTCTTGAAGCTCATCAAGAGAATGCCAAGAGTGTGCAAAGCAGTAATCAAAGCAAAAAGTGGCTACTTTGAAGAACCTAGAATATGACATATTTTCAGTTGGTTCACACTTTTTTGTTATGTATATAATTCCACATGTGTTAATTCATAGTTTTTTGAGCCTTCAGTGTGAATCTACAATTTTCATAGTCATGAGTCAAGGTGTGTCCAAACTTTTGGTCTGTAATGTATATATACAGGTCCTTCTAAAAAAAATTTGCATATTGTGATAAAGTTCATTATTTTCTGTAATGTACTGATAAACATTAGACTTTCATATATTTTAGATTCATTACACACAACTGAAGTAGTTCAAGCCTTTTATTGTTTTAATATTAATGATTTTGGCATAGAGCTCATGAAAACCCAAATTTCCTATCTAAAAAAAATAGCATATTTCATCCGACCAATAAAAGAAAAGTGTTTTTAATACAAAAAAAGTCAACCTTTAAATAATTATGTTCAGTTATGCACTCAATACTTGGTCGGGAATCCTTTTGCAGAAATCACTGCTTCAATGCGGCGTGGCATGGAGGCAATCAGCCTGTGGCACTGCTGAGGTGTTATGGAGGCCCAGGATGCTTCAATAGCGGCCTTAAGCTCATCCAGAGTGTTGGGTCTTGCGTCTCTCAACTTTCTCTTCCCAATATCCCACAGATTCTCTATAGGGTTCAGGTCAGGAGAGTTGGCAGGCCAATTGAGCACAGTAATACCATGGTCAGTAAACCATTTACCAGTGGTTTTGGCACTGTGAGCAGGTGCCAGGTCGTGCTGAAAAATGAAATCTTCATCTCCATAAAGCTTTTCAGCAGATGGAAGCATGAAGTGCTCCAAAATCTCCTGATAGCTAGCTGCATTGACCCTGCCCTTGATAAAACACAGTGGACCAACACCATCAGCTGACATGGCACCCCAGACCATCACTGACTGTGGGTACTTGACACTGGACTTCAGGCATTTTGGCATTTCCCTCTCCCCAGTCTTCCTCCAGACTCTGGCACCTTGATTTCCGAATGACATGCAAAATTAGCTTTCATCCGAAAAAAGTACTTTGGACCACTGAGTCCAGTGCTGCTTCTCTGTAGCCCAGGTCATGCGCTTCTGCCGCTGTTTCTGGTTCAAAAGTGGCTTGACCTGGGGAATGCGGCACCTGTAGCCCATTTCCTGCACACGCCTGTACACGGTGGCTCTGGATGTTTCTACTCCAGACTCAGTCCACTGCTTCCGCAGGTCCCCCAAGGTCTGCAATCGGTCCTTCTCCACAATCTTCCTCAGGGTCCGGTCACCTCTTCTCGTTGTGCAGCGTTTTCTGCCACACTTTTTCCTTCCCACAGACTTCCCACTGAGGTGCCTTGATACAGCACTCTGGGAACAGCCTATTCCTTCAGAAATTTCTTTCTGTGTCTTACCCTCTTGCTTGAGGGTGTCAATGATGGCCTTCTGGACAGCAGTCAGGTCGGCAGTCTTACCCATGATTGTGGTTTTGAGTAATGAACCAGGCTGGGAGTTTTTAAAAGCCTCAGGAATCTTTTGCAGGTGTTTAGAGTTAATTAGTTGACTAAGATGATTAGGTTAATAGCTCGTTTAGAGAACCTTTTCATGATATGCTAATTTTTTTTTATATGAATTTGGGGTTTTCATGAGCTGTATGCCAAAATCATCAATATTAAAACAATAAAAGGCTTGAACTACTTCAGTTGGTGTGTAATGAATCTAAAATATATGAAAGTCTAATGTTTATCAGTACATTACAGAAAATAATGAACTTTATCACAATATGCTAATTTTTTAGAAGGACCTGTATATATTTACACTTACCTACAGAATTATTAGGAACACCATACTAATACGGTGTTGGACCCCCTTTTGCCTTCAGAACTGCCTTAATTCTACGTGGCATTGATTTAACAAGGTGCTGATAGCATTCTTTAGAAATGTTGGCCCATATTGATAGGATAGCATCTTGCAGTTGATGGAGATTTGAGGGATGCACATCCAGGGCACGACGCTCCCGTTCCACCACATCCCAAAGATGCTCTATTGGGTTGAGATCTGGTGACTGTGGGGGCCATTTTAGTACAGTGAACTCATTGTCATGTTCAAGAAACCAATTTGAAATGATTCGAGCTTTGTGACATGGTGCATTATCCTGCTGGAAGTAGCCATCAGAGGATGGGTAAATGGTGGTCATGAAGGGATGGACATGGTCAGAAACAATGCTCAGGTAGCCCGTGGCATTTAAATGATGGCCAATTGGCACTAAGGGGCCTAAAGTGTGCCCAGAAAACATCCCCCACACCATTACACCACCACCACCAGCCTGCACAGTGGTAAGAAGGCATGATGGATACATGTTCTCATTCTGTTTATGCCAAATTCGGACTCAAATGAATGTCTCAACATAAATCGAGACTCATCAGACCAGGCAACATTTTTCCAGTCTTCAACAGTCCAATTTTGGTGAGCTCGTGCAAATTGTAGCCTCTTTTTTTCCTATTTGTAGTGGAGATGAGTGGTACCTGGTGGGGTCTTCTGCTGTTGTAGCCCATCCGCCTCAAGGTTGTGCATGTTGTGGCTTCACAAATGCTTTGCTGCAGACCTCGGTTGGAACGAGTGGTTATTTCAGTCAACATTGCTCTTCTATCAGCTTGAATCACTCGGCCCAGTTTCCTCTGACCTCTAGCATCAACAAGGCATTTTCGCCCACAGGACTGCCGCATACTGGATGTTTTTCCTTTTTCACACCATTCTTTGTAAACCATAGAAATGGTTGTGCGTGAAAATCCCAGTAACTGAGCAGATTGTGAAATACTCAGACCGCCCCTCTGGCACCAACAACCATGCCACGCTCAAAATTGCTTAAATCACCTTTCTTTCCCATTCTGACATTCAGTTTGTAGTTCAGGAGATTGTCTTGACCAGGACCACAACCCTACATGCATTGAAGCAACTGCCATGTGATTGGTTGACTAGATAATCGCATTAATGAGAAATAGAACAGGTGTTCCTAATAATTCTTTAGGTGAGTGTATATATATATATATATATATATATTGTGGCAATGTAAAAAGTGATGGGTGCAGTAAAGTCCCGGGGAAGCATGAAAAGGGGTGTTGTTCGCACCAGGAGCGTGTCACCAAGCAATGTGCTGGGTGGGTGCCTGTTCCCCATGCTCCAGTCCTGGATTTTAGAAAATGCCCATGTCCAGGGATGCTATTTAATCCTGTTCCTGGATTGGGTGTGGCTCCCAGGGAACAGAGCAGGCTGCATAGAGGCCTGTGGGATCTGGGACCCTCTAACCCTGTGTGTGGGGTAAGCACAGGTGATGTGTTTTGGGGAGCTGGGTGGTAGACCCAGATCCCGATAGAGAGGGAAAGACTGTTTAGGATTTTTTTTTTTTTTTATGTTTTGGTTCCTGTTTTGTGCTGATGTGCTTGAAAATAAAACATTGTTTGGACTTCAATCTGGTGTTCGTAGCAGTCTGTAAAAATGACCCCCGGATAAGAGACAATTCTTTACAATTGCTGGAGGGTGCGGGCAAGTTGTCCATGAGAACAGGGCAACAACAGCCGGTTGCTAGGGACAACGACAAGAAAAACCAGGTATTGCTGAATTCTGCTTTGTTACCCTGTGTGGAGGTAAAGGGCCGGAAGCCTGTTTTGTCCGGTGGAGCTGAGGCTTGCGCTATTCCGGACACTTTCTGCTGTGCTGCAAGTAAAAGTGTGCAGTGAATTAAAGGGCCTGTAGCCCAGCAAGAGAGACTGACTTGTGAATTATTATTTTTTGGGGGGGTCTCTGGCTAAGTGGACTTGATTACTGAAATGTCTGTTACCATGACTTTCATGAAAGAATATGCCAGACGGTGGCAGCATATAAAACAGCGAGAAAACCTGGTCAACGCGCTGGGTTATGGCCCAAGTAAAATTATGTGCTTTGATGTAGAGCGGGAGGCTTTGAGGGCGCAATTGCAGTGGGCCCGCGAGACAAATTCTCCAACACTGCTTGGACCCTGTGCAAAAGTCAAAGGTGTCGGTGCTGCAGTTCCAGAGGAAAAGCGGATGTATGCCATTGTCAAGGGCAACAGGCAATGTTGTTTCCGGTGGCAATGATTGCAGAGTCGTGGTACCAGGAACCCAAAGAAGGCTGGAGATCTCGGTAGAGATGATTTTGGGATACCTTCGTCTCCAGAGAGAGACTGCCGAATCCACGACATCAGGCGGTAAGAACGCTCCTGTGGTTATTGGTTGGGTAGACACCCTGTAACAGTAAGCTGACGACAGTTGCTACCTGCTGGGCCGGCAGGTGATAAGTCACAGAGGCAAAGAACTGTTGCAAGAGGATGTGACTATGTGGGAAACACAGTATCTGAACAGGCGGGTAAGCCTGTTGCGGTTGCTCCCTCAGAGGAATCTGCAGGGGAGAAGGTTATTGTGTTGCTCAAAATGCCTGTGACCAAGGCTAGGCCCGGGGTTGCAAAAAATAGAGACCCTATGCTGGCCCGGGTAATAGGTAGCACAATGGTGAAAACTGAGACTGGTATAGTGATAAATATGCTGGACAGACATGCGATTAAAAAGGGCTGTCAGGTAGTCCCCACCGGACCTGAGACTATGGTGACAGCTGGGACTGAAGTGACAATTAGAACCAATGGTGCCAAGTTATCTGCATTGCCTAATGAAAATGTAAAGTTATGTAAGCTATGTGATCATGATGACACCCCTTTTTCTTTGCAGGCTATGATCAGGAAAAAAGCTACCCCTGCTGGTTTAATTGTATATGTGGTAGGGATGTTGATAAATGTTGGAAAATTACAGTTTGGTGAACCTAAGGTGGTGAATAGACCGGAAAGTGTGGCAATACTAGAGGGGGTACCACACATACCACAGGGTTCTATGGCTGCTGGGGAGGTGTCCCAGGTGGGGAATAGCTCATTGGTGCCCCTAGAGGTCAGGATTGATAATGACTCAAGCGTTATATATAATGTATGTGCTGTGACCTTTAGCAACGCAGAGAGGAAAGCTACCATGTCAAGGTATTACGAAATTTAGGCAGTCACTTGTAGCAACCAGACCACAGTTATACCTGACATGACGAGATGTGAGTGGGGAAACGGCAGCCCCTAGTGTCTGAGACCCATACCCAGGCATGGGTAGATGACCTGACACGTCAGTACGGCTGCAATCATGAAGATTTCTCTCTCTCCACATGGTCCCTAGATATGATAGAGAAGGGACTAGCTCTCTCACAGAGTCACCGAAGAAGACTGCAGTAGACACAAGCAAAGTGCTTAAAGGAACCCTGGGTGGAACCCCCACAGGGTGTCCAAAAGAGAATGGGGATACTCCTACATCGGCTGCAGCAGAGAAAAGTGAAGATCATCTGGAACAGGAGGCCCTTTCCTTTGCTCAGTTCCTTGAAGAAGCGCTTGAGGAGCGAGATGAATGTGAAAGGCTGAACAAGCAACTCAGAGCACAGTTGGAAGATCTCATAAGCTCAAAAGATGATGTCAGGAATAAGTCTAAGCCAGAGCCTGTTAAGAATGGGTCTGGAGATGGTGGCGCCGTGGTGCCGGATGAGGCAGAGAAGATGGAAGATGTGTCTGCTGAACCAGTTGATGGGGCTTATGTGGATACAGAAGTCAAGAGACTTGTGGCAATGAGTAGTCAGGATATGGTCATGAAAGATGTTCCCTCTGTCTTCAGTGCCTTCCAGAAAGCCACCGGTCTGGAGAAGAAATACCAGGAGACAGACGACCAGCATGCATATGGTTTCTACTACTGTGAGATGGCTCTCCTACAGCCTAAACGAATGGGGAACAATATCCTGGGTGAACCTTTGGAGGGAATTCCAGAAGACGACGAGTCTAGTAAAGATCCCAATGTCCCCAGTGCCTCCAACCGTGATGAGAAAGAGGAGGAGGAGGAGTTAAGGAGGCAAGGATTCGATGCCATGTCCGTGGAGGATGAGAAGGCTAATAAAGTGAATGGAGACTCCAAAGAAACAGAATCCGAAGAAGCTAAGGCAGAGGTCTTGAAGTGGGAGAAATCCTCAGATGTTCCAGAGACCAAGGATAATGGTGAAGAGGGGTCTGCTGAAGTGGGGAGAAACACTGAAGAAGCAGAAGACCCTGAAACTGATGCCAAATCTGAGAAAACCACTGCTGAAAAAGAAGAGAGCGGGGGCAAGCATGCTCTGATGAAGGAGCGCTGCAGAGCCAAGACGAAAGGGTCTGAACACAAACATGACTGGGAGCAACTATGCAAACAGTCCAGGCAGGAGCTGCAGCAGTACAAGAAAAGGCCTGAGCATGAACTCAAGAATCAAAGAGTGCGAGATCATGTTATTGTCACTCAGAAGACAGTAGAAAAAGAGTATCTGGCCGTTAGTTAGGCACAGAAGGCCTTTAGACAGTTTCTACTAGGTAGGAAGGCAGTGATTATGACAAACTGAGGCCTGGGTCTGGCAGAATAAAGGGAAGCCTATGATGCTGGCCACATCTTCCAGGGAGAATGTTGAGCTTGAAGATGGCAGGTTAATGTGAATGCCTTATCATGAGCATCCGTTTGGTACATGTATTCACCCCCACAGGGTTGAACATAGGGGGGGATATGTGGCAATGTGAATAGTGATGGGTGCAGTAAAGTCCCAGGGAAGCATGAAAAAGGGGTGTTGTTTGCACCATGAGCTTGTCACCAAGGGGCCCAGCCTTGGTGTAGTAAATGCCCTAGATATAGGTGGCCACTAAGTTCTTTGGTGGACACCAAGATAGTTAGCTTAGCTGGCTCAAGCTAGTCCAGGGCGGCTTTTACTGGGAACAGGCAATGTACTGCGTGGGTGCCTGTTCCCCATGCTCTAGTCCGGGATTTTGGAAAATGTCCATGTTGCTGGGTGTGGCTCCCAGTCTGGGAAAGGAGCAGGCTGCATAGAGGCCTATGTGTGGGGTAAGCACTGGTGATGTGTTTTGGGGAGCTGGGTGGTAGACCCAGATCCCAATAGAGAGGGTAAGACTGTTTTTAGTCAGTGGCCAGACGGCTGAGGATTTCATTTTTTTATTTATGTTTTGGTTGCTGTTTTGTGCTGATGTGCTTGAAAATAAAACATTGTTTGGACTTCAATCTGGTGTCCGTAGCGAAGTCTGTGAGAATGACCCCTGGATAAGAGACAGTTCCTTGCTACATATATATATATATATATATAAAAAAGGAATGTGGGCAGCACCACTGTCTGTGTAGTATACTCGGAGTGCCAGCGGCTGAGTAGGCGATCCACCTCCAAAGATATAAAATAAAAGAATTCCGCAGCACATCCACGTAGTAGGAAAAATGAAAAAACTTTATTCACCAAGCATGCGACGTTTCAATCCTCTCAATGGGATTTTCCTCACTGCTTGAGGAAAATCCCATTGAGAGGATTGAAACGTCGCATGCTTGGTGAATAAAGTTTTTTCATTTTTCCTACTACGTGGATGTGCTGCGGAATTCTTTTATTATATATATATATATATATATATATATATATTGGATATAAAAAGTCTACACACCCCTGTTAAAATGTCAGGTTTCTGTGCTGTAAAAAAATAAGACAAAGATAAATCATTTCAGAACCTTTTCCACCTTTAATGTGACCCATAAACTGTACAACTCAATTGAAAGACAAACGGAAATCTTTTAGGTGGAGGGAAGAAAACAAAAAAAAAATAAAATAATGTGGTTGCATAAGTGTGCACACCCTCTTATAACTGGGGATGTAGCCGTGTTCAGAATTAAGCAATCACATTCAAAATCATGTTAGGCTACTTTCACACTTGCGGCAGCCGGCCGGATCCGCCGATCAGGAAGTGACTGAAAGCATTTGTGAGACGCATCCGGGTGCAGATCCGTCTCACAAATGCATTGCAATAATGGATTCGCTTGTCATGCGGACAGACGGATCCGTCTTGCATCTTTTTTCACATTTTTACTGGTCTGTGCATGCGCAGACTGGAAGGACGGACCCGGCATTCCGGTATTTTGAATGCTGGATCCGGCACTAATACATTCCTATGGGGAAAAATGCCAGATCCGGCATTCAGGCAAGTCTTCAGTTTTTTTTGCCAGAGATAAAACCGTAGCATGCTATGGTTTTCTTTTTTGCCTGATCAGTCAAAATGACTGAACTGAAGACATCCTGATGCATCCTGAACGGATTACTCTCCATTCAGAATGCATGGGGATAAAACTGATCAGTTCTTTTCTAGTATAGAGCCCCTGTAACGGAACTCTATGCCGGAAAATAAAAATGCTAGTGTGAAAGTACCCTTAAATAGGAGTCAGCATACACCGGCCATCATTTAAAGTGCCTCTAATTAACCCCAAATAAAGTTGGTCTTTCCTGAAATTTTCTTCGTCGCATCCGACAGCAAAAGCCATGGTCCACAGAGAGCTTCCAAAGCATCAGAGCGATCTCATTGTTAATAGGTATCAGTCATGAGAAGGGTACAAAAGAATTTCCAAGGCATTAGATATACCATGGAACACAGTGAAGACCGTCATCATCAAGTGGAGAAAATTTGGCACAACAGTGACATTACCAAGAACTGGACGTCCCTCCAAAATTGATGAAAAGACGAGAAGAAAACTAGTCTGGGAGGATACCAAGAGGCCTACAGCAACATTTACCCTAAGTTCACACCTGAGCGTTTTACAGCGCGTTCCTACGCGCTGTAAAACGCTCAACAAGCAGAAACCAATGCTTCCCTATGGGAATGGTTCTCACCTGGGCGTTTTACAGCGCGTACGATCGTGCTGTAAAACGCCCGACAGTACCATGGTAGAAAAAAAAATTATGTTAACACATGCATTTTTTTAATGGACTCTGCAGAATACAAAAAGGTGGAGTGCTTAACATTTGTATACATCAAACCGATAGGAAATAAAAAAAATTAGGCTCCAGCAGGGCACATTTTTAAAAGTTTCCCTTTAAGACTCATAAAAATGGCCCCTGATTAAAATGCATATTTTTAGTGGGAATTTTTGCTAATGATCCCCCTCTGGTATGTCACTGTCCATGTTGTGGGACTATTTGTGCATTCATAGTTTGTGTTTGGTGGCTGCAAATATGACCTGAAGGTTTTTTAATGGGCGTGATGCGAAAGCGCGGTTCGCGAACTGTCCCGGCCAATGTTCGTCCATTACTATTAAGCAGGTATATCAAACCCCTCAATCAGTATTTTGTGGAAATAGGTATATAGAACACCTTAATCAATTTTTGGTGGAAGCAGGTATATTAAACTCATTAATCAGTATTTTGTAGAAGCAGGTATATCGCACCCCTCTATCAGTATTTTGTGGAAATAGGTATATAGAACATCTTAATCAATATTTGGTGGAAGCAGGTATATCGCACCCTTTAATCAGTATTTTGTGGAATTAGGTATATAGAACCCCTTAATCAGTATTTTGTAGCAGCAGGTATAGCCCACCCCATTAATCAGTATTTTGTGGAAATAGGTATATCAAATCTCTTAATCAGCATTTTGTGGAAGCAGGTATAACAAACTAATTTATCAGTATTTTGTGCAATCAGTTATATCAAACCCCTCTATCAGTATTTTGTGTCAATAGGTATATAGAATACCTTACTCAATATTTGGTCGAAGCAGGTATATCGCACCACTCAATCAGTATTTTGCGGAAGCACATATATAGAACTCCTTAATCAGTATTTTGTAGAAGTAGGTTTATCGCACCCCTCAATCAGTCTTTTGTGGAAACAGGTATATGGAAACCCTGAATCAATATTTGGTGCAAGAAGGTATATCACACCCCTTAATCTGTATTTTGTGGAAGCAGGTATATCAAACTCATTAATCATTTTTTTTTTTTGTAGAAGCAGGTCTATCACACCCCTCAATCAGTATTTTGTGGAAGCAGGTATCTAGAACCCCTTAATCAGTATTATGTAGCAGCAGATATATGCCACCCCTCAATCAATATTTTGTGGAAACAGGTATATCAAACTCATTAATCAGTATTTTGTGGAAACAGGTATATGGAACCCCTGAATCAATATTTGGTGGAAGCAGGTATATCACACCCCTTAATTAGTAGTTTGTGGAAGCAGGTATATCGCACCCCTCAATCAGTATTTTGTGGAAGCTGGTGTATCGCAGGCCTCAATCAATATTTAGTGGAAGCAGGTATATCGCACCCTTCAATCAGTATTTTGTGGAAACAGGTATATAGAACCCCTTATTCGGTATTTTGTAGAAGCAGGTATATCGCACCCTTCAATCATAATTTTTTTGGAAACAGGTATATAAAATATCTGAATCAATATTTGGTGGATGCAGGTATATCACACCCCTCAATCAGCATTTTGTGGAAGCAGGTATATCAAATCTCTTACTGGAGACCATATCTCCAGAAGGATATTGATACTTTGGAGAGAGTTCAGAGAAGAGCTACTAAACTGGTACATGGATTGCAGGATAAAACTTACCAGGAAAGATTAAACAACCTTAACATTTATAGCTTGGAAGAAAGACGAGACAGAGGGGATATGAGAGAAACTGCTAAATACATAAAGGGAATCAACAAGGTAAAAGAGGAGAGAATATTTAAAAGAAGAAAAACTGCTACAAGAGGACATAGTTTTAAATTAGAGGGGCAAAGGTTTAAAAGTAATTACTTTACTGAGAGAGAGTAGTGGATGCATGGAATAGCCTTCCTGCAGAAGTGGTAGCTGCAAATACAGTGAAGGAGTTTAAGCATGGATGGGATAGGCATAAGGCCATCCTTCATATAAGATAGGGCCAGGGGCTATTCATAGTATTCAGTATATTGGGCCAAATGGTTCTTATCGGCCGACACATTCTATGTTTCTATGTTTCCTAATCAGTATTTTGTGGAAGCAGGTATATCAAACCCATTAATCAGTATTTTGTTGAAGCAGGTATATTGCACTCCTCTATCAGTATTTTGTGGAAACAGGTATATAGAACCCCTTAATCAATATTTGGTGGAAGCAGGTATATAGCACCCCTCAATCAGTATTTTTTGGAAGCCGGTGTATCGCAGGCCTCAATCAATATTTGGTGGAAGCAGGTATATCGCACCCCTCAATCAGTATTTTGTGAAAACGGTTATATAGAACCCCTGAATCAATATTTTGTGTAAGCAGGTATATTGCACCACTTAATCAGTATTTTGTGAAAGCAGTTATATAGATCCCCATAATCAGTATTTTGTAGAAGCAGGTGCATACCAGACCTCAATCAGTATTTTGTGGAAACAGGTATATAGAACAGAACACCTGAATCAATATTTGGTGGAAGCAGGTATATCACACCCCTCAATCAGTATTTTGTGGAAGCAGTTATATCGCACCCCTCAATCTGTGGACAGTGGATTATAGGCCACAAAAATTATTTATTCACCGGATAGAAAACATCAAGTGATTATTTGGCTGCAGTAAAATTCTGCGTTCAATGGATAACAATTATACTGCAGGCCAGTACAAATACATGTCAAATACATATGTTTAAAAAAAGCTAAAAATATAAAATTGGATTAAAAACATGGCTTACAAAATCCCTCCAATTGATAAAACTCCAAGTGATAATAGTTGAAATTCGATAACATGTGGTCGTCAGACTCTTCACAACTGGAGTTTAATTCCTCTGATACCAAAAACATTAGGCATTCACCGGACAGAAAAGGCCTGTTATGCCGCTGTATTTACATAGGATAGGGTCGATTCTTTGTTCTTTGCGGTGGTGGATAAACTGTGTATGTGTGGGCTTGCATGAGGAAATTCAATTAAACATTGTCCTCACAGGCGTTGAATTCCTCCGAGATCCATTCATAGTAACATAGTAACATAGTAAATAAGGCCGAAAAAAGACATTTGTCCATCCAGTTTGGCCTGTTCTCCTGCAAGTTGATCCAGAGGAAGGCAAAAAAAAACCTGTGAGGTAGAAGCCAATTTTCCCCACTTTAGGGGGGCAGCGTGTAAACTCTGATTTTAAACAGTCAATCACTGTGGCCCACTGATATAGGAACGAAGAAAAACACAGTGCCGATATAATACAGGCAGGCGCGCAGCCTGTTACGGCAGCAGTGTGTTTGAATCTACTAGTAGGCATATTTAGTCAGACGATTATACTGACAATATGCCCTAAGTGAAATTTAAAGGCCAGTGATACTGGGTATTTTAAATCACCAATTGTCACGTATATAATTTTTAGTAAGATCTCTGTACTGACACCTGATATAATTATACATATTAATTAGATCTCCCCTCAGTCGTCTTTTTTCTAAAGTGAAAAACCTTCCTCATAAATTTTTTGAAATGTGAGGTAGTCCACACTGTCATGAACTAGGCGAGTGTGCTTATCGGTCACGATGTCCCCGGCTGCGCTGAATATCCTTTCGGACAGGACACTCGATGAGGGGCAAGCCAAGAGTTCCATGGCAAATTGTACCAACTCTGGCCACAGGTCAAGCCTGCACACCCAGTAGTCTAGGGGTTTCTCGCTTCTCAGAGCGTCCACATCCGCCGTTAACCCAATGTAGTCTGACACCTGTCGGTCTAGGCATTCATTAAGGCTGGAACCGGAGGGCGGCTGTCGATGGGTTAGCTGCAAGAATGATCTCATATCCGGAGTGACCAAAACATCTTCAAACCGCCCTCTTCTTGCAGGCAATGTAGGATTGGTACCCACAACTGTTTCTCTGTGGCTGGAAATTCCCATGCCTGCAGCAGAATGCAGCATCTCTCGAAGCAAGGCCTGGAAATGCTGCATTCTGACAGACCTCTGTGATGCTGGTAACATGTCCGCCATTTTGTAGTTTGTATCGGGGGTCTAAATACATTGCCACCCAGTACTGGTCCTTGCCCTTCATGCTTTTTATACGGGCGCCCCTCTTTAAACACTGGAGAATGAAGGTACCAATTTGCACTAAATTTGAAGCGGTGGGGCGGCATGGATCCTGCTTATCGCCCAGGATAATGTCGTACTCGGTCTCCTCCCCCCAGCCACGGACAACACCAGGGGTCCCGGGAAAGTATAAATCCTGTTCTTGCTCCTCCTCCTCCTCTCCCCAGGCACCATCCTCCTCTGAATTCTCTTAAGACTCCTGCTGACTTGTCTTAGATGGAGTAGACCCCCTGGGAATTCATTCAGCATTGCGACTTCCTCATCTTCCTGCTCCTGCTCATCAATGGCTTGATCAATGACACAACGCAATGCACGCTCCGGAAAGAAGGCGTAAGATACGATGTTACTGATGGTGCCCTGGCTGCGACTAACCAATTTGGTGATCTCATCAAATAGCCGCAGAAGTCTGTATGCGTCACGCATGAGCAGCTACTGGAGCGGTAAAAAGAAACCAAGGTCCCCAGAACCTGTCCTGCCACCGGGTTCCTACAGGTAGTCGTTAACCACACATTTCTGCAGGAGCAGCCTATCAAGCATATACAAGGTGGAGTTCCAGCGCGTCGGGCAGTCATAAATCAGATGTCTGTCGCCGTTGAATGTCGCCGTTGAATGTCTGCAAGGCGAGCCATGGCTGTGTAAGATCTTCTAAAATGGCCAGAGATTTGCCTGGCTTGCCACAAAACACCTTAGACCCCAGGGTATTTGGCAACGAATCACTGCATGACTAAGTTACGGAAGTGTGCCATGCACGGCACATGTGTCATTTTGCCCTCTTTCAGCACGCTCAGCAGATTGGCACCGCTGTCGCACACCACTTTGCCAACTGTCAAATTCAGCGGGGTTAGCCACTGATCTGCCTGTGAATGCAGAGAGTGAAAGGAGTGCATGACCGGTGTGGCTCTTGGCTTCCAGGCACAACAGCCACAGCACAGCATGGCAACATCTCACCTGGCAAGTTGAATAGGTTTTGGGGAGCTGAAGGGTGCAGCAGAAGCGGCGGTAGCAGTTGAAAAGGAGGAGTCAGACAAGGAGGAGACGGAGGATGAAGTAGGAGGAGGAGAAGAAGAGGCAGACCTGCATGCAATCTGTCGGGGTAACACCAAATCCACACGGGTGCCACGGGTTGCGTGCTTGACAGCCGTCAGAAAGTTCACCCACTTAAAGTAATGTACCTTCCCTGCCCATATTTGCTAGACCACGTGTCTATGGTCAGTTGTATCTTGGCACCGACACTGTGTGCCAGAGATACATTCACTTGCCGCTGAACATGGCCATATAGCTCTGGGATGCCCTTCTGGGAGAAATATTTCCTTCCAGGGTCCTTCCATTGTGGTTTGCCAATGGCCACAAATTTTCTAAAAGCCTCCGAGTCCACCAGTTTATATGGCAGTAGTTGGCGGACTAGCAGTTCAGAAAAGCCGGCAGTCAGCTGTTGGGCAAGAGGGTTATCCAGCAACATAAACTTTTTATACTCGAACATTTGGGCCACGGAAGCCTGCCTTTTGCCAGATGAACATGACGACGGTACGGTGGAAGGTGGAGTAGAGGACAAATCGGAGGAGAGAGGAGAAGGAGAAGGAGAAGAGGCAGGACGTGGAGCGCCAAGAGTGTGGCTTTGTGGGTTCTGACGGTGTTGCTCCCACTGGGCTCGGTGATTGGAGGCCAGGTGCCTTCTTAATGCAGTCGTTCCTAGGTGAGTGTTGGGCTTACCGAGACTTATGCGTTGACAGCACAGGGTGCAGATGGCAAAACTATTGTCAGCAGCAGACACGTTAAAAAAAGCCCACACTGCGGAGCCATGTGCCCAAGCATGGCGGATGGCTCTCTACAGATACATTTGCAGTCTGGTTATTGCCTCCTGTGCACTTCCTGCTTCTCCTAGTTCTACCCCTATCTGCTGCTCCGTCTCTCCCTCTCCTCTTCCTCTTTGTGGGCACCCACGTGACATCCATCTACACGTCATCGACACCTTCACCACCACTGACATTAGAGATCTTCGAATAGGCAACAGCAGGGACCTCTGTCCTTGTGCTGATCTGGGTACTGTCGTCAGATCGCTGGGTGGCAGTCGTTGCTGCCTCCTCTTCCTGATCCGATGCCAAGAATGGCTGCGCATCGGTAATGTCTGGGAATGGATGGGAAAATAATAACTCTGACTCGAGTCGAAGGGCTATGGTTGTGGTGGTGGTGTCTTTGGGGGTGCACAAAGCAGAGAGTGAGGAGGGTCCAGATACAGAGGATGAGGAGGGTGCAGAAGCGGAAGGCTGAGTGAGCGACTCAACCAACTCTGGTGCGGCCTTTGAAGTTTTCGCACGTGCCTTCTCCAACTTCCTACTTAGGCTCTGGCCTGGTGCATCTGCCTGACCACCCCTGCGAAATGGCCAGTCTCTTCCTCTGCCTGTCATTTTCAAAATGACCTTGTGGCAAAGTCCCTATAGAAGAGCAGTATTTGTGGAAGCGGGTATATAGAACCCCTTAATAATTATTTGCTAGAAGCAGGTATCTCGAAACCCTTAATCAGTTTATTTGGAGGGAAAAAGGTATATTACACCAGTTGAAATTAGTTGCTCAAATAGTGTTTGTCCCTCTATAGAGCAGCGATATATCTGCAAAACCACACACAACTACTGCACAATGAAAATGCACTATATGGGAATTATATTCTAGGTATATAACACCGACATCTCAATCCACTTTTTTGGGGGAAAACTGGTATATCAGACCAGTTGAAATTATTTGTTCCAATAGCGTTTGTCCCTATGTATAGATGCGGTATCTCAGCAGAATCTCATACAACTCCTGCAAATTACAAATGCACTATATGGAAAGCATATTATAGATATATCACACCCCTGCCTCAATCATTTTTTTTTTTTGGGGGGGGGGGGGGGGGCAACTGGTACATCACACCAGTTGCAATTAGTTATTCCAATAGTGTTTATCCCTCTGTATAGTTGCAGTATCGCAGCAGAACCGCACATGCAATGAGCAGGACACTGGGTCAGTGGGGTTGCTATGCAGTGGGTCAGTTTATAGGTGTATAAGTTTGTGACGCCAATTGCAGCTTGCGCAGGTGCTATAGCAGGGCCCTTTAAGATGTTACAGCTCATACCAGGTGAGGAATGCCAGAGGGGGATAATGTTTCTGTGTAGTGTCAACGGTGTCTCCTACCTTGGTACGGCTGGACTCCTGAATCCCCTGGCTCACTTGCAATAAAATTTGAGTGTTGTTAATTGGAGTTTGGATGGAATAATTGAGATCCAGACAGGAGATATAGTCCAACTCGTCTTTACTTAATGGCAGCTTTAAATCCGTACAAGTTACAGCTTTAGTCTTTGGGGTCCCAGCAGGTATTGGCAATATGTGGCAGGAATTTATATCTATTCTGCTTCTGATCATATGCCTAAAGAGTCTGGCAGGTATTTATCTTCTGCTCTGTCTGTCTTCTGCTTGGTATGGGCCTCACTAACTGAGGAGGAATTTGGCTTCTCCTGGACTTGGGAAAGGTACTCACAGCTTGGCTCACACGGTATGCTTCTTCCTGGATGCTGGAGATGGCTGCTTCTCTGGTCGACCAGCTGAGGTAGAGAACTCAGGCTAGGAAGATGGATCCTGGCCTCAGCCGAGGTTGGATCCAGGGTTGGGATCCCTGGTTCTGGGAGCTCCTATCAACACAACCTACCCCAACAGGGGGTGGCTGGTACACTCACAAGACTTCCTTCTCCTCCTCATGATACAGGACATGGGAACATCCCACTTCTGCTCATACAGGGGAGCCTAGACTGGAATGGACTATTCCAGGCTAGAAATACTAAACTGTCTATAGACTGCCTACACATTGCCGCCACCTACTGGTGTACATGAAGAATTACAGCAATTTACATAAAACAGTCATAGGAAATCCATATAATGGAAAATGCAATGTAAGATTACACAGGATGATAACACATATACACTTAACATCATGTAGCTGGGTGACAGTAGTTTTAGTGACATACTTCAGGATGTTACACACACACAACTGCTGCACAATAAAAATGCACTATAATATACTTTCTATGCAAAAAAGTATATTATAAGTATATCACACCACTTAGTATGTCACACCTATCGATAGCACACCTATACCAGTCCGTAAAAGGACTTTTGTGTTCCTATTAGCTAGCGTTTGGTGTCCCTAACAGTCTGTCCCTGCTCCAAACAGCAACCTCTCCCTACACTGCCAAAAAACTGAATGTAAAATGGCTGCCAGATCGGGTTCTGTGATAGGGTGGGGGTGTGTCCATGTGCTGAAATGTCTCCATTGGCTGTCCTGTCCCACCTGATGGATGTGCCATGGGTCAAAGTTTGGCACAATACAAAAGAATATGGCGCCGGTGGACAACGCCATATGTTTGCCCGTTCAGCGAACCGCAAACTAGCAAAGTTCTCCATGAAACGACCGCCGGGCAAACCACAAGGTCATCTCTATTTAGCAGTTTGAACCTTAATTGACTCACTATTCTGACCTAACTCCCAAGCAAGAACCCGCAGGCTTATTACAGCACATCATGTGGCTTCAGCTACATGCCAGTAATGTCTCTTCCTAGCTGCAAGAGCTTCTATAATGTGTAACAGGGACACCTAGTGTCATGAGTTAGCACTACAATGCACAGTAAATTACATGTAGTGAGGGTAAGGCACCACGTCATAAAGCATTCTCATATAAGACAGTGAACACAGGCAAAGTACACAAAACTGACATTCATCATTAGCATTTTTTTCTTAAAGTGACAGTAGCCTGTAAGTAAAGGAAAATTATTACAGATCAGTGAGTGTGAACCCACTGTGTCAAGTAACAGGTTTGACTTTGGGCTAATCTAAGGATGTTATCCTTGCATTCCCCAATATTCACCCTTTCACCCCTGCACAGGGATCTATACTTTACTGCAGCACAGAAACCAGACCGTTACCTCCTGGGATTGATCTTGTGCACTTAGCAGATGCCACACTGGGGTCAGGTTTTCTGGTTCAAGTACCAGGAGCTCAGAATACAGAAAACACTGCAAAACCACAGGAGCAGTCTGAACAGTCACAAAGGTTTGAATGTTGGTTTTGAGATCCAGACAGTACATTTGTAGCTTAGATGGATGGAAACACAGGGTGGACTTGTGGGGAGGGTGCTGGTGAAGACATCGTCAGAATATGCAGGCTAGATACTTGGCAGGAACAAGGAGAAGACAGACAGACTGGGTAAACTTAAACACAAACAGAACAAAACTGAGAAACAACTGAAAGTGCAGGAGCACACGGGCAGGGCAGGTACAGGGCTGGAGCACAACAAGGACACAGGCAGAACTAATGCAGGATAAAAGCAGGAGACTCACCAAAACATTAACCTTTCAAACACCAGGGAACCTAAAGCTCAGGCACTCTGTCTGGAGAGTGTGACTTCAATACCCATGGACACCCAAGCCATTTTCAAGGAAAGGATTTGAAGCATGCACACTGGCTCTTTAAGAGACAGAGGCTGAGGCACTAGATAGTTACATGGAGGCAGCAGCATGCAGAGGACGCCATGATGAGTGGAGCGGCATCCCAAATCCCGCAGGGGATAGCACTGCAACAGCGGGAATGTACCACTGTCCTAGCAAAAATCTCATCATACACAACACATACAGAATGTACAGCAGCATGTCAAACATAAGATGGATGATGCACTGGGCAAACCTCACCTTTAAAAATATCCATATCCTTCCTGCAGAAATCACTCTTACATGTATAGGATGATACAATTGATTTTCCATCATAGAACATGTGTGAATATTCCCTAAAGCTCCAGAGATATCATGGAACCACTCAGGACACCACCGGAAATACCATTCTCCACACCAGAACACCGAAGGTATTAACCATCCATCCATTTAGACCAGGCATGCTCAACCTGTGGCCCCCCAGCTGTTGCAAAACTACAACTCCCATCATTCCCAGACAGCATACAGAAGGGCATGGTGCGAGTTGTAGTTTTACAACAGCTGGAGGGCCACAGGTTGAGCATCCCTGATCTAGACCAATAGAGATAATGTCAGGACATAAACTACATTCACCTGTATAACATGGTAGATGGAAAAATACACCCTGTGACTGGAACGGGAGGCACCTACAAACTTGACACCCACCCCCACCTTGAACATCGCAGGGTTTCCCTTGAATGAAAATTATTTTTATGGTAAAGAAACCTGACTTTCTGCTCTCCTACTACACTATGTGGATTGTCCTCTGTGCAGAACATCTGATATATGACTCCTCTCCATACTATGGCTGGAGGTCAATTCAAAGTCCTCCTGCAGTTTGTAAATCCACAGCTCACTTTACTGTCATCAGGTTAAATGGCCCTTTCCTGACAACCCTATTAATCCTCATACGTTCTGTTGATGTCACTAGCTCCATATAATAGGAGCACAAATATAAGTGAATAAAAAAGTATGCATACTACTTATAACTTGGTGTGAGAGAGGGGTTCCCAGGCTCCCCGTGATGTCTGAGTGAGGGTTGTCAGGGTCCATGTGATGTCTGAGTGAGGGGTGTCAGGGTCCATGTGATGTCTGAGTGAGGGGTTGCCAGGATCCCTGTAATGTTTAAGTGAGAGTTGTCAGGTTCCCTGTGATGTCTAAGTGAGGGGTGTCAGGGTCAATGGGATGTCTGAGTGAGGGGTGTCGGGGTCCATGTGATATCTGAGTGAGGGGTGTCAGGGTCCATGTGATGTCTGAGTGATGGGTGTCAGGGTCCATGTGATGTCTGAGTGAAAGGTGTCAGGGTCCATGCGATGTCTGAGTGATGGGTGTCAGGGTCCATGTGATGTCTGAGTCAGGGGTGTCAGGGTCCATGTGATGTCTGAGTGATGGGTGTCAGGGTCCATGTGATGTCTGAGTGATGGGTGTCAGGGTCCATGCGATGTCTGAGTGATGGGTGTCAGGGTCCATGTGATGTCTGAGTGAGGGGTGTCAGGGTTATGTGATATCTGAGTGAGGGGTGTCAGGGTCCCTGTGATGTCTGAGTGATGGGTGTCAATCTCCCTGTGATGTCTGAGTGAGGGGCGTCAGGGTCCATGTGATGTCTGAGTGAGGGGCGTCAGGGTCCATGTGATGTCTGAGTAAGGGCTGTCAGGGTTTATGTGATGTCTGAGTGAGAGCTGTCAGGGTTTATGTGATGTCTCATTGAGGGGTGTCATTCTCCCTGTAATGTCTGAGTGAAGGGTGTCAGGGTCCTTGTGATGGGTATTAGTGGTGGTCACTTACCTGTTAGTATGGAGATCCTGGCAGCACAGTGACAGGTGAAGATGAGTCCAGATCCTCTTCCTCCCAGAGTCTGTCTCTGACCCTCACATTTATCTTCTCCTTACATCAGCGCTGGCTCATCTGTGAGGAGATCAGGTAGAAATAGAAGAGTTCGGGGAGTTATGAGAAATTATTAAATAAATTTTACCAGAAGAGGGAATATTGTAATTTATAAAGTCTCTGTTATATCTGTTATTTCTGATGTAAGATTATACACTGGAAGATACAATGCCGAGAACACTTCCTTCATCCATCTCCAATAGCTTTGTAATATATCAGAATACTGAGTGATCCTGAGTTTACTATTAGATATAAGCAAATTTGTAAAAAATTTGATTCGCTGGTTCGACAAATTTTTTGGGAAACATTTGGTTCGATCCGAATTTATTTGCATCAAATTACATAAAAAATGCCTATTTCCTGGCTGCACAGAGCCTTCATAGCGGTGTAGGAACACTGTGCCTTGCAGTAACACGCATAGGGAGTCTGCTGTGGTAGTGAAATAATACTGTGAGACAGTATGACATGCAGATGACAGGCGTCGCTCTTAGAATCACTGCACACTTCACATATTTGGGCAGTCACATGGGCCAAAACTAACCAAATAACTCAAGTATGAACTCAGCCTTACAGGTCAATGTTAGTGCCAAGAAGAAGCGCACTCCTTTTACACAGTCGTAGGCTGATTCCACATACATGTCTACAAAACCTGTTCTATTAAAAGTTTATACAAGTAGAGCCCCCGAACAGAGTGGAGAGAGTTTCAGCAGTAAGTTTGTGTTGACGTCACTGATTATTTTGCCCTTCCTCAGATCCGTCAGAACAATAACGGATAACAATAACCTTTCTGTGGAGCATCCGCCTTCACTAGGTCAACATTTGCTCAATAATCCATCAGTATTGTTATAGCCAAAAGAAACAGGAGTGGATCCAAAACAGAGATGACATGTGAACGGAATATTTGCAAGTCCTCTGTGTTTTGCACCCACTCCTGCTTTTGGCTAACAAATCATCTCCTTTTATGATCCTTCTGCCATTTCAGAGGAAGGATCAAATAAATGATTATGTCAGCCAAGCCAAAAAGGCTAAATAGTGGCCCAGTCATGAAGTAGGGAGGGTGGGAATAGTGTGAAAAGTCCACAGAGTGGCCCTATGACATAGTGGTGAGGTGAAAGCAGCTTGAGCAGACCACAGAGTGGCCCAATGACATAGACTGTGGGTGGTGGCAGCATCAGGAGGCCACAGAGTGGCAAGGTGACATAGTGTGGAGGTGGCGGCAACATCAGGAGAAAACAAAGTGGCAAGGTGACATAGTGTGGAGGTGGCAGAAGCATCAGGAGGCCACAGAGTGGCAAGGTGACATAGTGTGGAGGTGGCAGCTGCATGAGGAGATCACAGAGTGACAAAGTGACATAGTGGTAAGGTGGAAGCAGCATATGGAGTCCACAGAGTGGCCCAATCACAGAGTATGTAGGTGGTGGCAGCATAAGGAAGCCACAGAGTGGAAAAATGACAGAGTGTGGAGGTGGCGGCAGCATCATGAGACCACAGAATGGCAAGGTGACATATTGTGGAGGGGGCGGTAGCATCAGGAGACCACAAGGTTTCAAGATGACATAATATGGAGGTGGCAGCAGCATAAGTAGACCACAAAGTGGCAAAGTTACATAGTGGTGAGGTGGAAGCAGCATCAGGAGGCCACAGAGTGGAAAGGTGACATATTGTCAGGGGCGGATTAAGTGCATGATAGGCCCGGGGCTGTCTACCCAACTTGGCCCCCCCCCTCCATTTTAGTTTAGTTTTATTTATTTTTGTATGAAGAGGCTGCGGTGCTTCATGGGCGCCACAGTATCTTCTTAGGCCATATGACATCTAAAGACTAAAAAAAAATACCCCAAATTGGGTCCTAAACTGAAAAATTTGGTCGCCAAATTTAAAATACATATAATTGTAATAAAAAAGACATGGAGGAGAATACAGCACCACATACCTGTTACATCCAGGGACATCTCCTGTCTCGTAGACCTTCTCTTTCCTCTTCTCCTTCGTTAGACCCAGACCGCCATGACTAATTCTTTCAGCCACATCTCGTCTCTACAGTTTGCAACACAGACACGTTAGATTTCTCAATTTTTCCATCAACCTCCCCATCCTGCTGTCACCCCCAATACTGTGCCCGTTGTGCCCCCCAATGCCCCAGGTACTATACTGCTGAAAAAATAGTGACCCTAATAGACATAATTGGGGTAATTTATCAAACTGGTGTAAAGTAGAACTGGATTTCCAAAAGAGCTGCCAAATATGAAAGCTGGAATCTGATTGGCTGCTATGGGCCACTAAGCCAGTTCTACTTTACACCAGTTTGATAAATTACCCCAAATGTTCCTATAGTGTCCACAGCAGCTATAACGTCCCCTAGAGACCCCCAGTAATAATACCACCCTCTATTGTGCTCCAGGCAATAATCCCTGTATAGTGTCCCCAGAAATAATAGAATTGCCCCTACAGTGCCTCCCCAATAGCAACACCCCCATATAGTAACCCATAATAATTTGCCCCCACACAGTAATTTCCCCCAAACTGCCCCCATATAGTAGTTTGCCCCCACACAGTAATTTGCCCCACACTGCCCCCACATAGTAATTTCCACCACACTGCCCCCACATAGTAATTTGCCCCCACACTGCCCCCACATAGTAATTTGCCCCCACATAGCAATTTCCCCACATAGAAATTACCCCACACTGTCCCCACATAGAAATTACCCCACACGGCAATTTCCCCCACACAATAGTTTCCCCCACATAGTAATTTGCCCCCACATAGCAATTTCCCCACACTGTCCCCACATAGCAATTAACCCCACACAATAGTTTCCCCCACACTGCCCCATATAGAAATTTGCCCCCACATAGTAGTCCCTCCCATAATAATTTGCCCCCACACTGCCCCATCTAGTAATTTGCCCCCACATTGTATTCCCTCCCATAATAATTTGGCCCCATACAGCCCCCACATTCCCCCCCATGTACTCGATTTATCTTCCCTAATATGTCCTCCTGTGTGTCCCCCCCCAAAGTAGGCACATGAAATAAAAAAATAAAAAATGAACAAAAAATGAAAAGGTAAATACTCACCTATGTCCAGGGCCAGGCGCTTGCTCGCAGAGGAAGGCGGGATGAGTCAGGTGCGTCACAGTGCTGCATCCCGGCACAGGCGCGCGATGACGTCATCACGCACGCCTGCGCTGGGATTTCACTACCGCATAGGCCTCAGGCCTACAAGGCCTGAAGCCTATGGCGGTGATCGGCGACGGGACAGGGAGCTATGCGCTCCCGTGCCCCGCCGCAGTATGTGGGTGTTCGGGTCAGCGTTGGGCCCTCCAGCAGTGCTGTCCCTATTGTAATCCGCCACTGCATAGTGTGGTGGTGGGTGGCAATTCCAGTACCCATTGAAGAAGGTGGGTGAAAGAAGGAGCACTTGGCATCAGATGTGTGGCATCAGGTGGGTGGCAGCATCAGAATAGTAGCTGAGGCAGGTAGCCAGAAGAAACTAGTCATTTTTGTCAAAGTGTTCGGTGGGTGGAAATCCTGGCTGATCCACGCTTGATTCATCTTGACAAAGATCAGTCTCTCCACATTTTTGGTGGACAGGCGAGTTCTTCTTGGGGTAACTATGGCCCCCACCGCACTAAACTCCCGCTCAATGCCACACTACTGGCCAGTTAGGACAGCTTTTCAAAGGCAAATTCGGCCAGGTGCGGTCACAAATCCAATTTGGCTGCCCAGTAGTCCTGCAGATCTTCAATGTCGGCTGGCAGAGTGCACTCCAAGTATGCCACCACCTGCTGGCTCAGGTTCTGCTCTACGTCTAGCTGCTGGCGAGTAGTTTCTTCACTATGCGAGTGAAGAAAGCTGCTCATCAGCGACTGTAGATTCAGGCTGCTGCTAATGGAGCTGGTACTGCTCCTGCCACCCCACCCCTCCCCAGCACTCATGTTAGACCTGCGAGAGGATGGACGATGACGCAGATAGGCAGCTGCCAATTGACTACATAGGATGTCTCTATAGTAGCTTCAGTTTGTCCTCCCTCTCAACGGGTGTAAAAAAGGCCCCCATTTTGGAACGGTAGCAAGGGTCCAACAAGGTGGAGAGCAAGAAGTCATCCCTCTGCCGAATGCGGACAATTCGGCTGTCACTACTCTAGCAAGTAAGCATGCAGCCGGCCATTTGAACAAGTGACTCAGAGGGACTCCCTTCCTCCATCTCCACTGCATACTGCCACGGTGTGTCTGGGTCCTCTGCCTCATTATCTTCATCCTCCTGTAGCTCCTCTGGCTGCTCCTACTCCTCCTCTCCTGTCACCTGTGTAGAAAAACCACCCATTTCGCTACACATTGCTTCTTCTCCTTCACATGTCCTTCTTCTCCTCCTTCTTCTCCTCCTCCAGTTCATCCCCCACAGAGTTCATGTGGCTGTGAGATCTAGGTGCCACGTCTCCAGTCCCCTTACCAGCCAGATTTACCAGCATCTGTTCCAGGACATGAAGCAGTGGAATGACATTGTGCATACTGTAATCCTGGCGACTGACAAGCAACGTGGCTTCCTCAAAGGGCCTGAGCAAACGGCAGGTGTCACGCATGAGCTGCCACTGGCTGACATCGAAGTTACACAGCGGAGAACTCCTCTGCCTCATTTTCCTCATCCCCTGTAGCTCCTCTGTAGCTCTGCTTGGATCATCAGGAAATTGTTGATGGCCTTCTCTGTTCGAACAGTCTGTCCAACATATGGAGGGTGGAATTCTAACAGGTGGAAATGTTGCATATCAGCCTATGTTGGGGGATGCAGTTCTGCCGCTGCAGCTCAGGAGGGTGTGCTTTGCGGTGTACGAGTGGGTGAAGTGCATGCAAAGTTTCCTGGCCATTTTTAGGATGTCTTGCAGATCGGTGGAAGACTTTAGGAATCGTTTGACAGCCAGATTAAACATGTGTGCCATGCAGGGCGCATGCCTCAGCCCTTCTTTACAAAGTACGGACACCATGTTCTTCCCGTTGTTCCAATTTTCAGTTGTCGCAGAGAAAGCCAGGATTTTATTTCTTCTTGAAGGACATGGAGAAGTTCTTCCACTGTGTGATTCCGTTCACCCAGGCAAACAAGGTGAAGAACAGTGTGACACCGCTGTGCCCTACACATGTAGTATGCTGAAGGGGCACTGTGCATTGTCCCTGCAGTGGAAGCTGAGGACACGGCGGAGGATGAGGAGGCAGAGGCGGACATTGTGGGTGGACCAACGGCGTGGTAATGTGGAGGCGGAAGCATCATCACCTGGCCAAGTTGCTGGTGTGGCTGTGCAGGAACCACATTCACCCAGAGGGCCGTAAGGGACATGTATTGTCCCTGACCATAGTTACAGCTCCACACGTAGCCGCTGCCATGCACTTCAGCAGACACCAACAGGCTGGCCCACCTTCTGTTCTACATATTTGTGCAGGTCTGGTACTGCCTTTTTTGCAAAGAAATGACGGCTTGGTACTCTCCACCTCGGCTTGGCGCAAGCCATCAGTTCTCTGAAAGTTGCAGAGTTCACGACTTGGAAAGGGAGGAACTGCAGCACCAGCAACTTGGACAGGAGCACATTCAGCTTCTGCACTGTTGGATGAGTGCACACCTACTGTTGACTCTAAGCAATCACTTCAGTGATAGATTGCTGACGGAATGCGTGATGAAGAGTAGGAGAAGCAGGAGCATCAGGATCGGCAGAGGATGTGAAGGACAGATAGCTCCCTTCAGCTGAGTTGGTGGAGTCTTGACTGCCTGAAACCGGGTGCGGCAGGCTGGACCACCACATCGGAGCCATGGTTCTCCCAAGCCACTTATGGCGACACTGCATATGTCGTAGGTGATTTTATCCCAACACTACATACTGACTGACTGCTAACACCACTGCCTCCTTGAGCCCCTGCGCCGCTACTTCCCGGGCATGTAGGCTCCCGTGAAGTGGGTGGTCTACCCCGGGCACGTTTGGCTCTTGACCTCCCACTGCTGCCACTCAGCTGACTCCCGGCGACACTAGCGACTTGCTGGCTCTGCCGTTGGCTCACAGGAAAGCTACCACCCTCTTCTCCCGATGATAAAGTCCCTTCGTCACCCGGCTCTCAAGTGCGATCAGCTACATCGTCATCATCGAGTACTGTCTGCACGTCACTGATGTCCTCCTCAACCGTTTCTGAATCAGGAGCCTGGCTGCTCTCAACATCTGCTCCCACGCCATTCTCCTCATCACTACTTGCCCGCCTAGCAGAGGAAGCGGTGGATGTCTCCTCCAGATCTCGGCTGGGCAGTAGCTGCTGACTGTCCTTTATTAGCTATTTCTCGCTGAAGTGGAGCCGAGCCTACAGCATATAATACGTCTTGCTTTGAGGGACTAGAAAAGGACAGAAGCAGGTTGAGGACAGATGAGGGCACAGGGCCTGCTCCCAGGCCATGCCAACTAAGGGTTGTGTCTGATGAACTCACTGACTCTAGGCTGGGGGTGTCTGATGTCACTTGCATCAAAGTCGAAGAACCATTCAAGAACCGTTGGGTTGCTGGTCACGACACGACGGCTAGCTGACACTGGGTACTCAGGCCTCTCAAAATTACCCCTGGTGCCACGCCCCCTTACTCTGCTGTGACCTCTGACTGCGCCAGAAACAATTAGGCCTATGCCACTTCCCTGTGCAGGGCCTGGCACTTCTCTGCATGACATCGTTTTAATAACCAAATGTTAGATCAAATATTTTTTATTTCGACACTAATGCACAGCAAACAGTGCTTTAGAGTATAGCACTGCACCGCAAAAGGGCAATTAGGTCCTAGTTTTTTTACACTTTTACAGAACACAATAGGATATTCAACAGATAAGTGCAACGCAGGACGGCGAATATATCTTTATTTCGCCAGTACATTTTTATCCTGTGACCGCCTAATGTACCTCCAGCTACAGAATCCTACAAAGTTGTGTGCTGTCAGATGAATGCCTATTGGCTAATTTTTGGAGCCTGTACTGGAGTGGCAAGTTCTCACAACAATACTTAGTGCACCAATCACTAATATCTCATGAGACCTCATAAAATGTGAAGTTGGGTGTACCGCAAAAAAATAAATTGCATCATTAGGGATTTTCGCAATGGCGCTTTTTTTAAACACTCGATCTGCATATACAGCGATTGTTATAACATGCATGAAATGTAATCAAATACACTGCTTTAAAGTCAAATTTCTTACAGTGATCAGAAATTCTTCCTCAACGTCACGAAAATTGTTGCAAATCATCTTTTCTGATCGCATTTAACTTTGGTCTGGTGGAAACCCAGTTGCTGTAGTAGGTCGCACCTATTTTGCTCATGCGCATAGGCGAAAATTACAGTGGCAATATTTTACATTGAAAAAAATAATGAATGAAGATCGCAAATTCGAATAATACATCTGGTGTGTCACTGTCCATGTTGTGGGACTATTTGTGGAGGGCACAAGGCCATGGTCAAAGGAGGACAAGTTTTCAGGCTCTGAAAGTCAATTCACTGACAAGCAGAGTTATTGGCATACCTAAAACTGAAAATCATACCTAAAACACTATAGGCGCAGGCAGTGTGGCGGAGACAAGAGGCGGAGCAGACATGTGTGACACGGAAGTCTGCTCCGCCTCTCTTACTGCCTGCTCCTGCGCTGAGCACTCCAACTTTCCTTCTCCTCCATAGCAACGCTTCGGGCCGGCAGGTCCAACACATGCTGAAGCCGGCCGGTCCCCACCAACCAGCCGCTGCATCACCATATGCAGCCCGGCCTGTCCCAGCCTAGGAACACCCACAGCACGTCCAGCTCCTTCCAAGCACCACAAGCACAGCCGGATCTCAGCGGCTGTTTGATCGCATAGCAGCACAGCAGGTACAGTGAATTCACAAGTAGAGTTGAGCGAACACCTGGATGTTCGGGTTCGAGAAGTTCGGCCGAACTTTCTGAAAATGTTCGGGTTCAGGATCCGAACTTGACCCGAACTTCGCCCCGAACCCCATTGAAGTCAATGGGGACCCAAACTTTTAGGCACTAGAAAAGCTGTAAAATAGCCCAGTAAAGGGCTAGAGGGCGGCAAAAGGCAGCAAAATGTAGGTAAATCCCCTGCAAACATATGTGGATAGGGAAATGAATACAAAAAAATAACCAATATCAATTGGAGAGAGGTCCCATAGCAGAGAATCAGGCTTCATGTCACCCACCACTGGAACAGGCCACTGTCAAATATTCTTAGGCCCCGACACCCAGACAGAGGAGAGAGGTCCCATAGCAGAGAATCAGGCTTCATGTCACCCACCACTGGAACAGGCCACTGTCAGATATTTTTAGGCCCCGGCACCCAGACAGAGGAGAGAGGTCCCATAGCAGAGAATCAGGCTTCATGTCACCCACCACTGAAACAGGCCAGTTTACAATATTTAGGCCCTGGCACCCAGACAGAGGAGAGGTAAATTTTTAAAAAAGAGGATTAAATGAAGAAGTACCCTGGAGTACAAGCATATATGGTTAAGGGAAGGTAGTTATAAATGTCTAATCTGCACAAGGGATGGAAAGGTCCTGTGGGATCCATGCATGGTTTATTTTTATGAACGTCAGCTTGTACACATTGGCTGTAGACAGGCGGCTGCGTTTGTCTGTAATGACGCCTCCTGCCATGCTGAATACACGTTCAGACAAAACGCTGGCCGCCGGGCAGGCCAGCACCTCCAAGGCATAAAAGGCTATCTCTGGCCACGTGGACAATTTGGAGACCCAGAAGTTGAATGGGGCCGAACCATCAGTCAGTACGTGGAGGGGTGTGCACACGTACTGTTCCACCATGTGTCATGGTCTTACCTTCTCACTGTTCTCCTTCGTTTGACATGTGCTGGCGGCCATCTTGGTTTCTGGGTTTCTTGTAGCCTCCCACCCTGCGGCTTCTCCTTCCCACTGGGAGGAGCTGGATGCCTAGCTCATATATATAGGAGGTCTGTGGCTTCAGTTCCTTGCTTGGTCCCCCTGTGTTCACATGCTTCTAAGACTGCTGCTGCTTCTGGTTCCCGATCCTGGCCTCGTCTGACTACCCCGTTGGTTCCTGATCCTGGCTTCGTCTGACTACCCTGCTGGTTCCTGATCCTGGCTTCGTCTGACTACCCTGCTGGTTCCTGATCCTGGCTTCGTCTGACTACCCTTCTGGTTCCTGACCTCTGTCTACGCAAGACCCTGCTTCGGTTTAGCCATCCGTTTGGACTTTTGCTTACGGCTTGTTTTTCAATAAAGCCTTCTTATTTCCACTTATCTCTTGTTGTACGTCTGGTTCATGGTTCCATGACATTAGGACCAAGCCATGAATTTTGACGGTACAGGGCCATCCTCGCTACCTACGCTGGTTGCCAGACTTGATCAGCAGGATCACCTGTTGGGTCGGTTCGCTGTGGCGTTGCAAACCCTGCTTGAACGCACGGCTCATTTCGCTTCCGTTGCCGATGGGTCGGTTGTCGCTCCTGGGCCCGCTCCTACTGCCGCTCCGGTTGTTGCGCCAGAGTCTACCCCGACACCTGTTGCTGCGCCTGCGGTGTCTCGGGGTATGACCGGTTCTGCCCCCCTTCCACAGCGCTTTGGGGGAGAGCCAACTCAGTGCCGAGGTTTCCTTAACCAGGTGGGCATTTATTTCGAGTTGCTGCCACATGCCTTTCCTACTGAGAGATCAAAGGTGGGCTTCTTGATCTCGCTGCTCTCGGACAAGGCCTTGGCCTGGGCCAGCCCTTTATGGGAGAACAACAATCCGGTGGTTGCCGAGTTTTCCGGTTTTGTTGCTTCTCTTCGGAAGGTATTCGATGTGCCGGCTCGTGCTGCCTCTGCTGCGAAGCTCCTTATGTCCATCAGACAGGGTTCACGATCCGTAGCTGAATACGCCATTGAGTTTCGTACCCTGGCAGCAGAGGTGGGCTGGAATAATGAGGCTCTGGTCGCTGCTTTCTCTCATGGTCTCTCGGATGCCTTGAAGGATGAGGTTGCAGCTAAGGACCTACCGGTGGAGCTCGAGTCTCTTATTTCTTTCCTGATTTTGATTGACACCAGACTCAGGGAGAGACCTTCCTTTAAGGAGAGCCTGCGGAGGCCTTCTAACAGATTGGCGCCTACGTTTGCTGTCCCACCCGTGCCTCCCTCTCCTCCCACGCCTCCTGGGGATGACTTGTCTGGGGGTGAACCCATGCAGCTGGGGTTTGCTCGCCTGTCCGAGGGGGAGAGGGTACTCCGGAGACGCGAGGGCCGATGCATGTACTGTGGTCTCGGTGGGCATTTTCGGTTGGCATGTCCGAACCGTCCGGGAAACGCTCGCACCTGAGATCCTGTCGGGGGCAGATCTTGGGTGGAGTCTCCTCGTCCCCGGTTTCCCGTGTTGACAAACCACTGATCACTGTTGTCCTCTCCTGGGTCGGGGGCTCGGTGACGACCCAGGCGTTGGTGGACAATGGTGCTGGTGGTTTGTTCATTGATAGTGTGTTCGCTGCCGCCAATTCCATTCCTCTGCAGCCTCGAGGTTCCCCACTGGCTCTTGAGGCGATAGACGGCAGACCCCTTCTGCCGCCACACGTGACTCATGAGACCCTTCCAGTGGGGATAGCCATTGGTGCCGTTCACAGAGAGTCGGTCTGTTTCCAGGTGATTTCGTCTCCACACTACTCGGTGGTCTTGGGGTACCCCTGGCTCCAGAAGCATAATCCGACTTTCGATTGGAGATCGGCCGAGATCCTCTCGTGGTCACCGCAGTGTGGGGCTAGTTGCATCCATGGGCCTGTCAAGTTGCTGTGTACTTCCTCGGACTCTCTGTTGCCTCCTGAATACGAAGAGTACCGGGATGTATTCGATAAGGTGCGCGCGGTTGCCCTACCTCCGCACCGCCCATACGATTGTGCCATAGAGTTACAATCTGGTGCCGTTCCTCCTCGTGGCAAAGTCTATCCACTGTCGGTAGCGGAGAATGAGGCCATGGAGGAGTACGTGAGGGAGGCGCTTTCACGCGGACACATTCGCAAATCCTCGTCCCCGGCAGGGGCTGGATTTTTCTTTGTGAAAAAGAAGGGAGGTGAGTTGAGGCCTTGTATCGATTACAGGGGTCTCAATCGCATCACGATCAAGAACGCTTACCCGATACCCTTGATTTCCGAGCTGTTCGATCGCCTCAAAGGGGCCACGGTCTTTACCAAACTCGACCTGAGGGCGGCATATAACCTGGTAAGGATCAAGGCGGGCGATGAGTGGAAGACCGCGTTTAACACCAGGACCGGTCATTATGAATCCTTGGTTATGCCCTTTGGGTTGTGCAATGCGCCCGCAGTCTTCCAGGAATTCATCAACGATGTTTTCCGTGACCTGTTGCAGCAGTGTGTGGTGGTCTATTTGGATGACATCTTGGTATATTCTGAATCCATGGAGGCCCACATTATGGATGTCAGACGAGTGTTGCAACGGTTACGAGAGAACAGGCTGTTCGGTAAGCTTGAGAAATGCGAATTTCACCGATCCCAGGTAACCTTCTTAGGTTACATCATTTCCGCTGAGGGGTTCTCCATGGATCCTGAGAAGGTTTCGGCTGTCTTACAGTGGCCCCAGCCCAGTGGTCTCCGTGCCCTGCAGCGCTTTTTGGGCTTCGCCAATTATTATCGGAAGTTCATCAGGGACTTTTCTATGCTAGCCAAGCCTCTCACGGATCTGACCAGGAAGGGCAGTAATTTCCAGGTCTGGCCGCTCGAGGCCATCCGAGCTTTTGAGGCTCTAAAGTCCGCCTTTGTGTCGGCTCCGATTCTGTCGCATCCCAACCCTGGGTTTCCCTTTGTCCTCGAGGTGGACGCGTCTGAGACGGGAGTAGGCGCCCTTCTGTCTCAGCGTAGAACACCCGAGGGTCCTCTGCTTCCTTGTGGGTTTTACTCCCGGAAACTGTCTTCCGCGGAGTGCAACTATCAGATTGGTGACAGGGAGTTATTGGCCATCGTGCAGGCCCTTAAAGAATGGAGGCACTTGCTCGAGGGTTCGGTGGTTCCGGTTCTCATCCTGACGGACCACAAGAATCTGACCTACCCTTCTGAGGCCAAGAGATTGACACCACGTCAGGCCAGATGGGCTCTGTTCTTGTCACGTTTTAATTACGTGGTCTCCTACCTACCCGGTTCCAAGAACATCAGAGCGGATGCCTTATCACGGCAGTACTCCGAGCTGTCCGGGGAGGAGTCGATTCCGACTTCGGTCATACCTCCGAATCAGATCCTGGCCGCCATTCGCACCAGCCTGACCTCTCCCCTGGGTGAGCAGATTTTGGCGGCTCAATCTGGTGCTCCCTCTGGGAGACCCAACGGCAGGTGTTTTGTGCCTGAGGAGTTGCGCACTCGGTTGTTGCGAACCTACCATAACTCCAAGGCCGCGGGGCATCCTGGAAAGAATCAGCTGTCCTGGGCTGTTTCACGTCTGTTCTGGTGGCCTTCTCTACGTTCCGACATCGCCGCATATGTAGCGGCATGCTCCGTTTGTGCCCAGAGCCACCGGGGAGCGCCCATGGTCATACCTGGGGATGGATTTCATTGTGGACCTCCCTGCATCTCGAGGCCATACGGTCATTCTCATGATTGTGGATCGGTTTTCCAAAATGTGCCACTGTGTTCCTCTCAAGAAGTTACCCTCTGCACAAGAGTTGGCCACGATTTTCGCCAGGGAGGTCTTCCGGTTGCACGGTTTGCCCAAGGACATTGTGTCGGATCGGGGGAGTCAGTTTGTGTCCAGGTTCTGGCGCGCCTTTTGCTCCCAGTTGGGGATTCATCTCTCTTTCTCCTCGGCCTACCACCCTCAGTCCAATGGGGCCGCAGAACGATCCAATCAGGCCTTGGAGAAATTCCTTCGTTGCTATGTCTCCGATCACCAAGACAATTGGGTTGACCTCCTGCCTTGGGCTGAGTTTGCCAGGAACACGGCGGTGAACTCTTCCTCTGGGACGTCTCCCTTCATGGCCAATTATGGGTTCCAACCTGCCGTGTTACCGGAGGTATTCTCTCCCCAGGATATTCCGGCTGTGGAGGATCACCTTTCCGTCCTACGTGCTTCTTGGGTACAGATCCAGAGGTCCCTTGAGGTCTCTGCACAGCGCCAGAGACTCCAGGCTGATCGCAGACGAGCGCCCGCTCCTTCCTACCAGGTCGGAGACCGTGTATGGTTGTCCACCCGCAACCTCAATCTTCGAGTGCCCACTCCCAAGCTGGCGCCTCGCTTTGTTGGTCCCTTCCGAGTGCTTCGCAGGGTAAACCCGGTAGCCTATGCCCTTGCGCTTCCTCCTGGCATGCGGATCTCCAACGTGTTTCATGTCTCCCTGTTGAAGCCATTGGTGTGTAATCGTTTCACTTCCTCGGTTCCTCGGCCCCGTCCGGTCCAAGTGGGCAATCGTGAGGAATATGAGGTGAGCAATATCCTGGACTCACGCCTGGTCCGCGGTCGGTTGCAGTTTTTGGTCCATTGGCGTGGTTATGGTCCAGAGAAGCGTTCCTGGGTTCCCTCCGCAGATGTCCATGCTCCTGCTTTGCTCCGAGCCTTCCACGCACGCTTCCCTCAGAAACCGTTCCTTACTCCGCGGAGGAGGGGCCCTTGAGGGGGAGGTACTGTCATGGTCTTACCTTCTCACTGTTCTCCTTCGTTTGACATGTGCTGGTGGCCATCTTGGTTTCTGGGTTTCTTGTAGCCTCCCACCCTGCGGCTTCTCCTTCCCACTGGGAGGAGCTGGATGCCTAGCTCATATATATAGGAGGTCTGTGGCTTCAGTTCCTTGCTTGGTCCCCCTGTGTTCACATGCTTCTAAGACTGCTGCTGCTTCTGGTTCCCGATCCTGGCCTCGTCTGACTACCCCGTTGGTTCCTGATCCTGGCTTCGTCTGACTACCCTGCTGGTTCCTGATCCTGGCTTCGTCTGACTACCCTGCTGGTTCCTGATCCTGGCTTCGTCTGACTACCCTTCTGGTTCCTGACCTCTGTCTACGCAAGACCCTGCTTCGGTTTAGCCATCCGTTTGGACTTTTGCTTACGGCTTGTTTTTCAATAAAGCCTTCTTATTTCCACTTATCTCTTGTTGTACGTCTGGTTCATGGTTCCATGACACCATGTTAGTGAAATGTTACCTCCTGCTGACACGTTCCATATCAGGTGGTGGTGCAGTTAGCTGTGGCATGGTGACAAAACTTTTCCACATCTCTGCCATGCTAATCCTGCCTTCAGACCTCTTGCTCCGCCTCTGCCTTCACCTTGGGCTTCCACTTGTTCCCCTGTGACATTTGGGAATGCTCTCAGTAGTGCATCTACCAACGTGCGCTTGTACTCGCGCATCTTCTATCACGCTCCAGTGCAGGAAGTAAGGTGGGCACATTGTCTTTGTACCGGGGATCCAGAAGAGTGGCAACCCAGTAGTCCGCACACCTTAAAATGTGGGCAACTTTGCTGTCGTTGTGCAGGCACTGCAGCATGTAGTCGCTCATGTGTGCCAGGCTGCCCAGAGGTAAGGACAAGCTGTCCTCTGTGGGAGGCGTATTGTCATCGTCCTCCGTTTTCCCCCAGCCACGCAGTAGTGATGGGCCCGAGCTGCGTTGGGTGCCACCCCGCTGTGAACATGCTTCATCCTCATCCTCCTCCTCCTCATCCTCGTCCTCCTCGTCCTCCTGTAGTGGGCCCTGGCTGGCCACATTTGTACCTGGCCTCTGCTGTTGCAATGAACCTTCCTCTGAGTCACTTCTAATAGACTGGCCTGAAAGTGCTAAAAATGACCCCTCTTCCTCCTCCTCCTCCTCCTGGGCCACCTCCTCTTCCATCATCGCCCTAAGTGTTTTCTCAAGGAGACATAGAAGTGGTATTGTAATGCTGATAACGGCGTCATCGCCACTGGCCATGTTGGTGGAGTACTCGAAATAGCGCAACAGGGCACACAGGTCTCGCATGGAGGCCCAGTCATTGGTGTTGAAGTGATGCTGTTACGCAGTGCGACTGACTTGTGCGTGCTGCAGCTGAAACTCCACTATGGCCTGCTGCTGCTCGCGCAGTCTGTCCAGCATGTGCAAGGTGGAGTTCCACTTGGTGGGCACGTCGCATATGAGGCGGTGAGCGGGAAGGCCGAAGTTAAGCTGACAGGCGAGCAGCAGCAGGATGTGAATGCCGAAAGCGTGCACAGATGGCCCGCACTTTATGCAGCAGCTCTGACATGTATGGGTAGTTGTGAATGAACTTCTGCACCACCAAATTCAAACCGGCTAGTCCCAGAGCTGCGACGAGATTTCGCCCATTATCGCACACCACCAGGCCGGGCTTGAGGCTCACCGGCAGCAACCATTCGTCGGTCTGTTGTTCAATACCCCGCCATAACTCCTGCGCGGTGTGGGGCCTGTCCCCCAAACATATGAGTTTCAGAATGGCCTGCTGATGTTTACCCCTGGCTATGCTGAAGTTGGTAATGAAGGTGTGTGGCTGACTGGATGAGCAGGTGGAAGAAGAGGAGGAGGAAGCCGAGTAGGAGGAGGAGGCTACAGGAGGCAAAATATGTTGCCCTGCAATCCTTGGCAACGGAAGGATGGCTGGGAACAACATACTGTGGGACAGCAAGCGACATGAGCTGTTTGAAGCTGTCTGTGTCCACCAGCCTGAATGACAGCATTTCATAGGCCAGTAGTTTAGAAATGCTGGCATTCAGGGCCAGGGATCGAGGGTGGCTAGGTGGGAATTTACGCTTTCTCTCAAATGTTTGTGAGATGGAGAGCTGAACGCTGCCATGTGACATGGTGGAGATGCTTGGTGACGGAGGTGGTGGTGTTGGTGGTACATCCTCTGTTTGCTGGACGCCAGGTGCCAGCGTTCCTCCAGAGGCGGAGGAAGAGGCCGAGGCAGCAGCAGAAGAGGTAGCAGGGGGAGCCTGAGTGAGTTCCTTGTTTTTAAGGTGTTTACTCCACTGCAGTTCATGCTTTGCATGCAGATGCCTGGTCATGCAGTTTGTGCTAAGGTTCAGAACGTTAATGCCTCGCTTCAGGCTCTGATGGCACAGCGTGCAAACCACCCGGTTCTTGTCGTCAGCACATTGTTTGAAGAACTGCCATGCCAGGGAACTCCTTGAAGCTGCCTTTGGGGTGCTCGGTGAGGCTGGGTCACATGCTGCACTGGCCAATTACACCCTTGCCAATAGATGGCCTCTTGGGGCAAGTAGTATGACGCTTGCTGATTGGCTGCTTTGCAGCCTTTTAAAAAGCGCCAAGAAAGCGCCGAACACCGAACCCAAACTTTTAAGTAAATGTTCGGGTTCGGGTCCGTGTCACGAACACTCCAAAATTCGGTACGAACCCGAACTATACAGTTCGGGTTCGCTCATCCCTATTCACAAGCACCGGACATGCTTTTTCCCCTATATTTACCCCATTAGACACACTAACTTTTCCCCCTATTTTGCAACAAATACAGTACTTACTAGAAGTGCACAAATAGTCCCACAACATGGACAGTGACACACCAGAGGGGGATCAATGACAAAAATTACCACAAAAAATATGTATCTTAATCAGGGGATATTTTTATGCGTCTTAATGGGAAATTCTCAGCAATTTACCCTCCTGGAGCATAGAAAAATGTTTATTTTAGGCCACGGGAGAATGGGCTTTAAAAATTAGGCATTCACCTAACATAAAATATATTGTGATTATGTGGCTGGAGGTAGATTAGATGGTCAACAGTTGATAACAGATAACAGATGATAACAGTTTTACTGCAGACCAGTGGAGTTCAGGCCCCAAACATTAGGCATTTACCAGACAGAAAAGTTCAAGTAATTATGTGGCTGGAGGTATATTAGACAGTCATTGGATATCAATTATACTGCATTCCAGTGGACTAAAGGACTCAAAAATGATTTATTCACCGGAAAGAACACATCAAGTGATCATGTGGCTGGAGGTTAGAGTTGAGCGGACACCTGGATGTTCGGGTTCAACGGGTTCGGCCGAACTTCACAAAAAAGTTCGAGTTCGGGACCTGAACTTGACCCGAACTCGAACCCGAAACCCATTGAAATCAATGAGGACCCAAGCCAGTCATTGGTGGTGAATAGAGATATCCCAAACTATTCGCCGACGAACAGTTCCCGGCAAACATCGCTTGATCGCATTCGCCGCGGCGGACGAACATATGCGATGTTCGGTCCGCCCCCTATATGTCATCATTGAGCAAATTCAAACCCTGTACCTTACAGTCAGCAGACACATTCCAGCCAATCAGCATACCCTCCCTCCCAGACCTTCCCACCTCCTATCAAAAAGTAAGGACAGCAGTCATCTTAGATTCATTCTGAAGCTGCAGTGTTAGTGAGAGCAGGGAGAGTGCTGCTGCTGATTTAATAGGGAAATCGTTAGCTAGGCCAATGTTCTGTGTCCACTCCAGTCCTCAAAGACTCATCTGCTGTAAGGACAGCATCCTGACAGCACCCCAAAAAAAACCTTTTTAGGGCTAGTGCATCAATCTGCTTTTTATTTTTTATATATATGTATATATATATATATATATATATATATATTGCATTTGCCTGCCTGTGTGTGTCAGGCCCACTGACTGTACTGTGCCCACTGCCAGTGCCCACCACTCATATCAGGTGGCACAGTACCTTGCAGATAAAAAAGTAATCTATTTTTATCCCTCTAATATAATTGCAGTTGCCTGCCAGTGTGTGTCAGGCCCACAGACTGTACTGTGCCCACTGCCCACCACTTATATCTGGTGGCACATTACCTTGCAGATAAAAAAGAGTAATACAATTTTTTCTCTGTAATATAATTGCAGTTGACTGCTAGTGTGTGTCAGGCCCACATACTGTACTGTGCCCACTGCCCACCACTCATATTTAGTGGCACAGTACCATGCAGATAAAAAAGTAATACAATTTTTTCTCTGTAATATAATTGTAGTTGCCTGCCAGTGAGTGTCAGTCCTACAGACTGTACTGTGCCCACTGCCAGTGCCCACCACTCATATCTGGTGGCACAGTAGCTTGCACATAAAGAAGTAATTTATTTTTTCCCTGTAATATAATTGCAGTTGCCTGCCAGTGAGTGTCAGGCCCCCAGACTGTACTGTGCCCACTGCCCACCACTCATATCTGGTGGCAAAGTACCTTGCAGATAAAAAAGTAATACAATTTTTTCTCTGTAATATAATTGCAGTTGCCTGCCAGTGTGTGTCAGGCCCACAGACTGTACTGTGCCCACTGCCCACCACTCATATCTGGTGGCACAGTACCTTGCAGATAAAAAAGTTATATTTTTTTTTCTGTAATATAATTGCAGTTGCCTGCCAGTGAGTGTCAGGCCCACAGACTGTACTGTGCCACTGCCAGTGCCCACCACTCATATCTGATGGCACAGTACCTTGCAGATAAAAAGTAATACAATTTTTTATCTGCAATATAATTGCAGTTTCCTGCCAGTGTGTGTAAGGCCCACAGACTGTACTGTGCCCACTGCCCACCACTCATATCTAGTGGCACAGTACCATGCAGATAAAAAAGTAATAAAATTTTTTCTCTGTAATATAATTGTAGTTGCCTGCCAGTGAGTGTCAGTCCTACAGACTGTACTGTGCCCACTGCCAGTGCCCACCACTCATATCTGGTGGCACAGTAGCTTGCACATAAAAAAAGTATTTTTTTTCCCCCTGTAATATAATTGCAGTTGCCTGCCAGTGTGTGTCAGGCCCACAGACTGTACTGTGCCCACTGCCCACTACTTATATCTGGTGGCAGATTACCTTGCAGATAAAAAAGAGTAATACCATTTTTTCTCTGTAATATAATTGCAGTTGCCTGCCAGTGTGTGTCAGGCCCACAGACTGTACTGTGCCCACTGCCCACCACTCATATCTGGTGGCACAGTACCTTGCAGATAAAAAAGTAATATTTTTTTTCTGTAATATAATTGCAGTTGCCTGCCAGTGAGTTTTAGGCCCACAGACTGTACTGTGCCCACTGCCAGTGCCCACCACTCATATCTGGTGGCACAGTACCTTGCAGATAAAAAAGTAATGCGATTTTTTCTCTGTAATATAATTGCAGTTGCCTGCCAGTGAGTGTCAGGCCTACAGACTGTACTGTGCCCACTGCGCACCACTCATATCTGGTGTCACAGTACCTTGCAGATAAAAATGTAATACAATTTTTTCTTTGTGATATAATTGCAGTTGCCTGCCAGTGTGTGTCAGGCCCACAGACTGTACTGTGCCCACTGCCCACCACTCATATCTGGTGGCACAGTACCTTGCAGATAAAAAAGTATTAAATTTTTTTTTCTGAAATTTAATTGCAGCAGCCTGCCAGTGTGTGTCAGACCCACAGACTGTAATGAGCCCACTGCCCACCACTCATATCTGGTGGCACAGTACCTTGCAGATAAAAAAAGTATTATAATTTTTTTTTCTGTAATTTAATTGCAGCTGCCTGCCAGTGTGTGTCAGGCCCACAGACTGTACTGTGCACACTGCCCACCACTCATATCTGGTGGCACAGTACCTTGCAGAGAAAAAAGTAATAAATGTTTTTCTCTGTAATATAATTGCAGTTGCCTGCCAGTGAGTGTCAGGCCCACAGACTGTACTGTGTCCACTGCCCACCACTCATATCTGGTGGCACAGTACTTTGCAGAGAGAAAAGTAATAAATGTTTTTCTCTGTAATATAATTGCAGTTTCCTGCCAGTGAGTGTCAGGCCCACAGACTGTACTGTGCCCACTGCCAGTGCCCACCACTCATATCTGGTGGCACAGTACCTTGCAGAAAAAAAAGTAATAGCATTTTTCTCTGTACTATAATTGCAGTTGCATGCCAATGAGTGTCAGGCCAACATATTGTCCTGTGCCCACTGCCCACCACTCATATCTGGTGGCACAGTACCTTGCAGAAAAAAAAGTAATACAATTTTTCTCTGTACTATAATTGCAGTTGCATGCCAATGAGTGTCAGGCCAACATATTGTCCTGTGCCCACTGCCCACCACTCATATCTGGTGGCACAGTACCTTGCACATAAAAAAGTTATAATTTTTTTTCTCTGTAATATAATTGCAGTTGCGAGCCAGTTAGTGTCAGGCCCACAGATTGTACTGTGCCCACTGCCCACCACTCATATCTGGTGGCACAGTAACTTGCAGATAAAAAAGTAATACAATATTTTCTCTGTAATATAATTGCAGTTGCCTGCCAGTATGTGTCAGGCCCACAGACTGTACTGTGCCCACTGCCCACCACTCATATCTGGTGGCACAATACCTTGCAGATAAAAAAGTAATACAATGTTTTCTCTGTAATATAATTGCAGTTGGCTGCCAGTGTGTGTCCGGCCCACAGACTGTACTGTGCCCACTGCCCACCACTCATATCTAGTGGCACAGTACCTTGCAGATAAAAAAGTAATATTTTTTTTCTGTAATATAATTGCAGTTGCCTGCCAGTGTGTTTTAGGCCCACAGACTGTACTGTGCCCACTGCCACTGCCCGCCACTCATATCTGGTGGCACAGTACCTTGCAGATAAAAAAGTAATACAATCTTTTCTCTGTAATATAATTGCAGTTGCCTGCCAGTGTGTGTCAGGCCCACAGACTGTACTGTGCCCACTGCCCACCACTCATTTCTGGTGGCACAGTACCTTGCAGATAAAAAAGTATTACCATTTTTTTTTCTGTAATTTAATTGCAGCTGCCTGCCAGTGTGTGTCAGGCCCACAGACTGTACTGTGCCCACTGCCCACCACTCATATCTGGTGGCACAGTACTTTGCAGAGAAAAAAGTTATACATGTTTTTCTCTGTAATATAATTGCAGTTGCCTGCCAGTGAGTGTCAGGCCCACAGACTGTACTGTGCCCACTGCCAGTGCCCACCACTCATATCTAGTGGCACAGTACCTTGCAGATAAAAAAGTAATACAAATTTTCTCTGTACTATAATTGCAGTTGCATGCCAGTGTGTGTCAGGCCCACAGACTGTACTGTTCCCACTGCCCACCACTCATATCTGGTGGCACAGTACCTTGCACATAAAAAAGATAGAATTTTTTTTCTCTGTAATATAATTGCAGTTGCCTGCCAGTTAGTGTCAGGCCCACAGATTGTACTGTGCCCACTGCCCACCACTCATATCTGGTGACACAGTACCATGCAGATAAAAAAGTAATACAATATTTTCTCTGTAGTATAATTGCAGTTTCCTGCCAGTATGCGTCAGGCCCACAGACTGTACTGTTCCCACTGCCCACCACTCATATCTGGTGACACAGTACCTTGCAGATAAAAAAGTAATACAATATTTTCTCTGTAGTATAATTGCAGTTTCCTGCCAGTATGTGTCAGGCCCACAGACTGTACTGTGCCCACTGCCCACCACTCATATCTGGTGGCACAATACCTTGCAGATAAAAAAGTAATACAATTTTTTCTCTGTAATATAATTGCAGTTGCCTGCCAGTGTGTGTCAGGCCCACAGACTGTACTGTTCCTATTGCCCACCACTCATATCTGGTGGCACAGTACCTTGCAGATAAAAAAGTAATACAATTTTTTCTCTGTAATATAATTGCAGTTGCCTGCCAGTGTGTGTCAGGCCCACAGATTGTACTGTGCCCACTGCCCACCACTCATATCTGGTGGCACAGTACCTTGCAGATAAAAAAGTAATACAATGTTTTCTCTGCAATATAATTGCAGTTGCCTGCCAGTGTGTGTCAGGCCCACAGACTGTATTGTGCCCACTGCCCACCACTCATATCTGGTGGCACAATACCTTGCAGATAAAAAAGTAATACAATGTTTTCTCTGTAATATAATTGCAGTTGCCTGTTAGTGTGTGTCAGGCCCACAGACTGTACTGTGCCCACTGCCCACCACTCATATCTGGTGGCACAGTACCTTGCAGATAAAAAAGTAATACAATTCTTTTCTCTGTAATATAACTGCAGTTGCCTGCAAGTGAGTGTCAAGCCCACAGACTTTATTGTGCCCACTGTGCCCACCACTCATATCGGTATATGTAAGGTATTGTAACCTCAAGCAAGTGCCAATACTAGAGGAAGCATTTTATACCAAGGATTTAAGCCAGCACTTAGGCATCCGGGCCTTGGGATCCAGCCAGCTAGAATAGCTGTTGGGATAGAGCAGCATTGCACTGCAAAGCATTAACTATATACCCTCCAAGTATCTTGCAAGATTGAAACCTGCTGTTACATAAACCTGCTGTGCATTTGGAACTGTAAAGGACTGCATTAACATCTTCTGTAACTACATGTACAAAGTTGGACTGTTTTCACCAAGTAAAGCAACGTTTGGTTCACCAACTGTGTACTCATTTAATCCTCCTGCAAACCGGTGTGCCACCGTTACAGGCACTGGCGTCACGATCCTTAAAGGGACCTTACCTAAGGCACTCAAAACACCTGTAACATCCAGGGCACCTCACATACCATCAGGCCTGGTCCCTATCTACAGAGTGTGCCCCAGAGGAACTAGTGTCTGCCTCTCTTTCACTGTTGCATGCCTGCCCAGGGTTCTCCTCAGAAAAGTGAGTAACCCTGGTTCTTCCTGGAAAACATAATTTTTTAGCAGCGGCTTCAACAATACCTAAATTTTCATGTGTACATGCCTCATTTTTATGGCCTCTGGTGCTGCACTGTGGTTGCAAAAAAAAAAAAAAAAAAAAGGCACATACATGTGTCAATTCCCCTTTGTGATCGTTACCTTGTTGTGGTGAAGGGACATGCGTATCACAATGAAGCAATCACCTCTATGAGTGTGTTGGCAATGTTGGCACACCCCAGATGATAAGGTTGTTGCTTTATTGTGAACAGACCAAAAAGCGATCGGCTGGATAATTTTGCATAGAAAAAACATACATTTTCTTTGTGATCATCTAAGGTGATCATTAAAGCTTACTAGGCCAACAATGGGCCCACACTGTAGAATCATTGTTTTCTGGGTCACTTAACTGTCATTGAACTACCTCAGCATGACCATAGGCTTTAAAAAAAAAACACCGCCTGCAATCTCCCAAACGTGCGCACGAGCACAGTCATCAGTACACGATTGACCCAAAGAGGAATACAATTTGTCATGAGTGTGTCAACTATTGACAAGTCTTTGTACAACTTAACACACCACTCATATAGGGTGGCACAGTACATTGCACGGCGCACGCACAGTGCCTCAAATTGGAAGTAAGAGGACCGACCAACCATCTTTTTCCATCTCCCGGTTGCTAAAATCGATTCCATACACCGGCCCCTGATAGGGGAAGTAACAGGGATTAAACTGATAGGAATAGTACTACTTAACACACCACTCATACAGGGTGGCACAGTACATTGCACAGCGCACGCGCAGTGCCCCAAAATGGAAGTAAGAAGACCTACCAATAGGGATGAGCGAACCCGAACTGTATAGTTCGGGTTCGTACCGAATTTTGGGGTGTCCATGACACGAACCCGAACCCGGACATTTTCGTAAAAGTCCGGGTTCGGGTTCGGTGTTCGGCGCTTTCTTGGCGCTTTTTGAAAGGCTGCAAAGCAGCCAATCAACAAGCGTCATACTACTTGCCCCAAGAGGCTATCACAGCCATGCCTACTATTGGCATGGCTGTGATTGCCCAGTGCAGCATGTGATCCAGCCTCTATTTAAGCTGGAATCACGTAGCGCCGCCCGTCACTCTGCTCTGATCAGTATAGGGAGAGGTTGCAGCTGCGACGTTAGGGCGAGATTAGGCAGTGATTAACTCCTCCAAAAGACTTCAATCAGTGATCGATCTGCAGCTGTGGATGATTGAACTGCTGCTATTCAATTGCTCACTGTTTTTAGGCTGCCCAGAGCGTTTTTCATTCACTTTTTTTCTGGGGTGATCGGCGGCCATTTTGTGTCTTGTGGTGCGCCAGCACAAGCTGCCACCAAGTACATTTAACCATCAATAGTGTGGTTATTTTTTGGCTATATCCTACATCAGGGTGAAGCTGTCACACGAAGTGCATTTAACCCTCAATAGTGTGGTTGTTTTTTGGCTATATCCTACATCAGGGGCAAGCTGTCATGAAGTGCATTTAACCCTCAATAGTGTGGTTGTTTTTCGGCTATATCCTACATCAGGGTGAAGCTGTCACACCAAGTGCATTTAACCATCAATAGTGTGGTTATTTTTTGGCCATATACTACATCAAGGGCAAGCTGTCACCAAGTGCATTTAACTCTCAATAGTGTGGTTGTTTTTTGGCTATATCCTACATCAGGGTGAAGCCGTCACACCAAGTGCATTTAACCATCAATAGTGTGGTTATTTTTTGGCCATATACTACATCAGGGGCAAGCTGTCACCAAGTGCATTTAACCATCAATAGTGTGGTTGTTTTTTGGCTATATCCTACATCAGGGTCAAGCTGTCACACCAAGTGCATTTAACCATCAATAGTGTGGTTATTTTTTGGCCATATCCCAGTCTAATTCTGACTGTAAACGTATACCTGTCACCCAGCGCCTAAATAATAGGCCTCAAATTTATAGTCAGCTAAATCTGTGGTTATTGCTGTGGCTGGGCAAGTTATTTAGTGTCCGTCAAAGCACAGTTTTTGTTCTGGGTTGAAATACAATTCCCAATTTAGCAATTCTCTAAATTAGTGGTTTCTGCTGTATCAGGCCTACTTTAAATTTATCCCTAAAAGGGTATATTAGATTCAAGGTGCAGATAGGGTCATTCTCAATAATTTCACACACACGCTACTGTGCATATCCCAGTCTAATTCTGTCTGTAAACCTATACCTGTCACCCACCGCCTAAATAATAGGCCTCAAATTTATAGTCAGCTAAATCTGTGGTTATTGCTGTAGCTGGGCAAGTTATTTAGTGTCCGTCAAAGCACAGTTTTTGTTCTAGATTGAAATACAATTCCCAATTTAGCAATTCTCTGAATTAGTGGTTTCTGCTGTATCAGGCCTACTTTAAATACATCGCTAAAAGGGTATATCAGAATCAAGGTGCTGATAGGGTCATTCTCAATAACTTGACACACACTACTGAGCGTATCCCAGTCTAATTCTGTCCGTAAACGTATACCTGTCACCCAGCGCCTAAATAATAGGCCTCAAATTTATATCCAGCTAAATCTGTGGTTACTGCTGTGCCTGTATTAGTGTAATACGGTACCTAAATAGATAGCCAGATAGTGTTAGGTGTCTGTAAAAAAAGGCCTGAATTTGAATTCAATACATTGGGCCAAATGATATTTTTGTTGTTGTGGTGAACGATAACAATGAGGAAAACATCTAGTAAAGAACGCGGACGCGGACATGGTCGTGGTGGTGTTAGTGGACCCTCTGGTGCTGGGAGAGGACGTGGCCGTTCTGCCACAGCCACACGTCCTAGTGTACCAACTACCTCAGGTCCCAGTAGCCGCCATAATTTACAGCGATATTTGGTGGGGCCCAATGCCGTTCTATGGATGGTAAGGCCTGAGCAGGTACAGGCATTAGTCAATTGGGTGGCCGACAGTGGATCCAGCACGTTCACATTATCTCCCACCCAGTCTTCTGCAGAAAGGTCACAGATGGCGCCTGAAAACCAAGCCCATCAGTCTGTCACATCACCCCCATGCATACCAGAGAAACTGTCTGAGCCTCAAGTTATGCAGCAGTCTCTTATGCTGTTTGAAGACTCCGCTGGCAGGGTTTCCCAAGGGCATCCACCTAGCCCTTCCCCAGCGGTGGAAGACATAGAATGCACTGACGCACAACCACTTATGTTTCCTGATGATGAGGACATGGGAATACCACCTCAGCATGTCTCTGATGATGACGAAACACAGGTGCCAACTGCTGCGTCTTTCTGCAGTGTGCAGACTGAACAGGAGGTCAGGGATCAAGACTGGGTGGAAGACGATGCAGGGGACGATGAGGTCCTAGACCCCACATGGAATGAAGGTCGTGCCACTGACTTTCACAGTTCAGAGGAAGAGGCAGTGGTGAGACCGAGCCAACAGCGTAGCAAAAGAGGGAGCAGTGGGCAAAAGCAGAACACCCGCCGCCAAGAGACTCCGCCTGCTACTGACCGCCGCCATCTGGGACCGAGCACCCCAAAAGCAGCTTCAAGGAGTTCCCTGGCATGGCACTTCTTCAAACAATGTGCTGACGACAAGACCCGAGTGGTTTGCACGCTGTGCCATCAGAGCCTGAAGCGAGGCATTAAGGTTCTAAAACCTTAGCACAACCTGCATGACCAGGCACCTGCATGCAAAGCATGAACTGCAGTGGAGTAAACACCTTAAAAAAAAGGAAGTCACTCAGGCTCCCCCTGCTACCTCTTCTGCTGCTGCCGCCTCGGCCTCTTCTGCTGCTGCCGCCACGGCCTCTTCTGCTGCTGCCGCCTCGTCCTCTTCCTCCGCCTCTGGAGGAATGTTGGCACCTGCCGCCCAGCAAACAGGGGATGTACCACCAACACCACCACCTCCGTCACCAAGCATCTCAACCATGTCACACGGCAGCGTTCAGCTCTCCATCTCACAAACATTTGATAGAAAGCGTAAATTCCCACCTAGCCACCCTCGATCCCTGGCCCTGAATGTCAGCATTTCTAAACTACTGGCCTATGAAATGCTGTCATTTAGGCTGGTGGACACAGACAGCTTCAAACAGCTCATGTCGCTTGCTGTTCAACAGTATGTTGTTCCCAGGCAGCACTACTTCTCCAAGAGAGCCGTGCCTTCCCTGCACAACCAAGTATCCGATAAAATCAAGTGTGCACTGCACAACGCCATCTGTGGCAAGGTCCACCTAACCACAGATACGTGGACCAGTAAGCACGGCCAGGGACGCTATATCTCCCTAACTGCACACTGGGTAAATGTAGTGGCAGTTGGGCACATGGCGGAGAGCTGTTTGGCGCACGTCCTTCCGCCGCCAAGGATCGCAGGGCAACATTCTTTGCCTCCTGTTGCCACCTCCTCCTACTCAGCTTCCTCCTCCTCTTCTTCCACCTGCTCATCCAGTCAGCCACACACCTTCACCACCAACTTCAGCACAGCCCGGGGTAAACGTCAGCAGGCCATTCTGAAACTCATATGTTTGGGGGACAGGCCCCACACCGCACAGGAGTTGTGGCGGGGTATAGAACAACAGACCGACGAGTGGTTGCTGCCGGTGAGCCTCAAGCCCGGCCTGGTGGTGTGCGATAATGGGCGAAATCTCGTTGCAGCTCTGGGACTAGCCGGTTTGACGCACATCCCTTGCTTGGCGCATGTGCTGAATTTGGTGGTGCAGAAGTTCATTCACAACTACCCCGACATGTCAGAGCTGCTGCATAAAGTGCGGGCCGTCTGTTCGCGCTTCCGGCGTTCACATCCTGCCGCTGCTCGCCTGTCTGCGCTACAGCGTAACTTCGGCCTTCCCGCTCACCGCCTCATATGCGACGTGCCCACCAGGTGGAACTCCACCTTGCACATGCTGGACAGACTGTGCGAGCAGCAGCAGGCCATAGTGGAGTTTCAGCTGCAGCACGCACGGGTCAGTCGCACTGCGGAACAGCACCACTTCACCACCAATGACTGGGCCTCCATGCGAGACCTGTGTGCCCTGTTGCGCTGTTTCGAGTACTCCACCAACATGGCCAGTGGCGATGACGCCGTTATCAGCGTTACAATACCACTTCTATGTCTCCTTGAGAAAACACTTAGGGCGATGATGGAAGAGGAGGTGGCCCAGGAGGAGGAGGAGGAGGAGGAAGAGGGGTCATTTTTAGCACTTTCAGGCCAGTCTCTTCGAAGTGACTCAGAGGGAGGTTTTTTGCAACAGCAGAGGCCAGGTACAAATGTGGCCAGCCAGGGCCCACTACTGGAGGACGAGGAGGACGAGGATGAGGAGGAGGTGGAGGAGGATGAGGATGAAGCATGGTCACAGCGGGGTGGCACCCAACGCAGCTCGGGTCCATCACTGGTGCGTGGCTGGGGGAAACGCAGGACGATGACGATACGCCTCCCACAGAGGACAGCTTGTCCTTACCCCTGGGCAGCCTGGCACACATGAGCGACTACATGCTGCAGTGCCTGCGCAACGACAGCAGAGTTGCCCACATTTTAACCGTGTGCGGACTACTGGGTTGCCACCCTGCTGGATCCACGCTACAAAGACAATGTGCCCACCTTACTTCCTGCACTGGAGCGTGATAGGAAGATGCGCGAGTACAAGCGCACGTTGGTAGACGCGCTACTGAGAGCATTCCCAAATGTCACAGGGGAACAAGTGGAAGCCCAAGGCCAAGGCAGAGGAGGAGCAAGAGGTCGCCAAGGCAGCTGTGTCACGGCCAGCTCCTCTGAGGGCAGGGTTAGCATGGCAGAGATGTGGAAAAGTTTTGTCAACACGCCACAGCTAACTGCACCACCACCTGATACGCAACGTGTTAGCAGGAGGCAACATTTCACTAACATGGTGGAACAGTACGTGTGCACACCCCTCCACGTACTGACTCATGGTTCGGCCCCATTCAACTTCTGGGTCTCTAAATTGTCCACGTGGCCAGAGCTAGCCTTTTATGCCTTGGAGGTGCTGGCCTGCCCGGCGGCCAGCGTTTTGTCTGAACGTGTATTCAGCACGGCAGGGGGCGTCATTACAGACAAACGCAGCCGCCTGTCTACAGCCAATGTGGACAAGCTGACGTTCATAAAAATGAAATAGGCATGGATCCCACAGGACCTGTCCGTCCCTTGTGCAAATTAGACATTAACTACCTCCCCTTAACCATATATTATTGTACTCCAGGGCACTTCCTCATTCAATCCTATTTTTATTTTCATTTTACCATTATATTGCGAGACAACCCAAAGTTGAATGAACCTCTCCTCTGTCTGGGTGCCGGGGCCTAAATATATGCCAATAGACTGTTCCAATGTTGGGTGACGTGAAGCCTGATTCTCTGCTATGACATGCAGACTGATTCTCTGCTGACATGAAGCCAGATTCTCTGTTACGGGACCTCTCTCCTCTGCCTGGGTGCGTGGGCCTAAATATATGACAATGGACTGTTGCAGTGGTGGCTGACGTGAAGCCTGATCCTCTGCTATGACATGCAGACTGATTCTCTGCTGACATGAAGCCAGATTCTCTGTTACGGGACCTCTCTCCTCTGCCTGGGTGCGTGGGCCTAAATATATGACAATGGACTGTTACATGTGGTGGCTGACGTGAAGCCTGATTCTCTGCTATGACATGCAGACTGATTCTCTGCTGACATGAAGCCAGATTCTCTGTTACGGGACCTCTCTCCTCTGCCTGGGGGCCTGGGCCTAAATATATGACAATGGACTGTTACAGTGGTGGGTGACGTGAAGCCTGATTCTCTGCTATGACATGCAGACTGATTCTCTGCTGACATGAAGCCAGATTCTCTGTTACGGGACCTCTCTCCTCTGCCTGGGTGCGTGGGCCTAAATATATGACAATGGACTGTTACAGTGGTGGCTGACGTGAAGCCTGATTCTCTGCTATGACATGCAGACTGATTCTCTGCTGACATGAAGCCAGATTCTCTGTTACGGGAACTCTCTCCTCTGCCTGGGTGCCTGGGCCTAAATATATGACAATGGACTGTTCCAATGTTGGGTGACGTGAAGCCTGATTCTCTGCTATGACATGCAGACTGATTCTCTGCTGACATGAAGCCAGATTCTCTGTTACAGGACCTCTCTCCTCTGCCTGGGTGCCTGGGCCTAAATATATGACAATGGACTGTTACAGTGGTGGCTGACGTGAAGCCTGATTCTCTGCTATGACATGCAGACTGATTCTCTGCTGACATGAAGCCAGATTCTCTGTTACGGCATCTCTCTCCTCTGCCTGGGTGCCTGGGCCTAAATATATGACAATGGACTGTTACAATGGTGGCTGACGTGAAGCCTGATTCTCTGCTATGACATGCAGACTGATTCTCTGCTGACATGAAGCCAGATTCTCTGTTAAGGGACCTCTCCCTTCTGCCTGGGTGCCTGGGACTAAATATCTGACAATGGACTGTTACAGTGGTGGGTGACGTGAAGCCAGATCCTCTGCTATGGGACCTCTCTCCAATATTGGTATTGGTTAATTTTTATTTATTTTATTTTTATTTTTATTCATTTCCCTATTCACATTTGTTTGCATGGGATTTACCTACATGTTGCTGCCTTTTGCAGCCCTCTAGCTCTTTCCTGGGCTGTTTTTCAGCCTTTTTAGTGCCGAAAAGTTCGGGTCCCCATTGACTTTAATGGGGTTCAGGTTCTGGACAAAGTTCGGGTCGGGTTCGGATCCCGAACCCAAACATTTCCGGGAAGTTCGGCCGAACTTCTCGAACCCGAACATCTAGGTGTTCGCTCAACTCTACCTACCAACCATCTTTTCCCATCTCCCGGTTCCTAAAATCTATTCTATACACCGGCCTCTGATAGGGGACATAACAGGGATTAAACTGATAGGAATAGTACTACTTAACACACCACTCATATAGGGTGGCACAGTACATTGCATGGCGCATGCGCCGTGCCCCAAATTGGAAGTAAGAGGACCGACCAACCATCTTTTTACATCTCCCGGTTCCTAAAATCGATTCCATATACCGCCCCCTGATAAGGGACATAACAGGGATTAAACTGATAGGAATAGTACTACTTAACACACCACTCATATAGGGTGGCACAGTACATTGCACGGCGCACGCGCAGTGCCCCAAATTGAAAGTAAGAGGACCGACCAACCATCTTTTTCCATCTCCAGGTTCCTAAAATCTATTCCATACACCGGCCCCTGATAGGGGATGTAACAGGGATTAAACTAATAGGAATAGTACTACTTAACACACCACTCATATAGGGTGACACAGTACATTGCACGGCGCACGCGCAGTGCCCCAAGTTGGAAGCAAGAGGACCGACCAAGCATCTTTTTCCATCTCCTGGTTCCTAAAATCTATTCCATACACCAGCCCCTGATAAGGGACAAAACAGAGATTAAACTGCTAAGAACAGATTTTTTTTATAAAAAAAAAAAGAGTACAGCCTCTGCGGAGCTAGGTATTTTTTGGCCGCGTTACTGAACGCTCATGCACAATGGCTGTAGGCTCATGCATCCTTTTGCGGAGGTGACAAACCTGGTCAGTCAAACCCAAGGCAACATCATCGTCCACATCCCATATGCGTTTTTTCTGGAGCGTGCCATATGCGTTTTTTCTGGACAGTGCTGGATCAGGCCGTAGATGAGCGTGAAGAGGAAGAGTTATGGTCACCATCACCACCAGAAGCAGCCTTGTCGTCGTCGATTGCTGGACCTGCGGCAACGCTGGAAGAGGAGTCTGAAGAAGAGGAGGTAGGTGGTTTTGAGGAGGTGGAAGACCAACCACAGCAGGCGTCCCAGGAGACTTGTTGTTACCTTTCGTGGACCCTTGGTGTTGTACGTGGCTGGGTGGAGGAAGAGACCTTCAATGACGTCAGTGAGGACAAGGAACGGGACATGGCTAGTTTGGTATACAACCTTGTGCAAATGGGGAGTTTGCGGTTGTGCAAATGGACTGTTTGCGGTTGTTTGCGGTGCGTTAAACGGGGAGTTTGGTCTGTCAGAGTTTGATCTGTCACTGTGAAGTGGGCGTAACCCTTACACTACCTGATCGATACCACATCATACCTGATCGTATACACACACTGGATGTTTTAAAGCACGTTATTCCAAACAATTTAGGAATGTTAGGTGATTTATGCCATTTATGGATTAAAACCCGACTCTGCGTCAACTACGTAATTTTCCATGGGAGTTTTGCCATGGATCCCCCTCCGGCATGCCACAGTCCAGGTGTTAGTCCCCTTGAAACAACTTTTCCATCACTATTGTGGTCAGAAAGAGTCCCTGTGGGTTTTAAAATTCGCCTGCCTATTGAAGTCTTCCACCCAGTCTTCCCCCCTGTCCTCCTTGTCGGTCTGCACTCTGCAGAAAGCCACAGCAGTTGGCACCTGTGTTTCGTCCTCATCAGAGACGTGCGGTGGTGGTATTCCCATGTCCTCATCCTGAAACATAAGTGATAGCGCATCAGTGCATTCAATGTCTTCCACTTCTTGGGCAGGGCTATGTGGATGGCCCTGGGAAACCCTGCCAGCAGAGTCATCAAAAAGCATAAGAGACTGCTGCATGACTTGTGGCTCAGACTGCTTGGCTGATTTGCAAGGGTGTTGTCACGAGGGTGTCAAGAGCCACGTCTGACTCCGTTATACCCGGGGTCAGGAAGTCGCAGCGGGTGGCTGCGCGCTCTATGTCTAAAGATCACGTTGTTTCTTAGTGATTGTTTTCTGTGTTTGCCTTGCAATCCTTTTTGTCTCACTCAGGGATCCGTAGCTTCTCCTCCTCAGCTGTTTCTTGTCTGCCACTCCCAACCTCCTTATATTCTCCTCTCACACTTCTCTAGTTGCCAGTTATAGAGCTTCCTGCCTGGACATCTATACTGACCCACTGGAGCTGTGAATCCTGGTTGTTGTTCCAGAGTGCTTCCCTCCGGATCCCTGTTGGGCTTTTTGTTGTCTCCTGTTGTCACCCACCTGGGATTATATGTTTAGTCTGTATTGTCTGTCCTCCCCTTGGTGTTTTCCTTTAGAGCTAGTGGTGCGGACTAGTGTTCCCACCGCCCTGTTCACTATCTAGGGCTCATCTTAGGGAAAGCCAGGGTTTTAGGCACGTGATCGGCGTACGGGTGAGGAACCCGTCTAGGGACGTCAGGGCAGCCAGGTGCCAGCCGCAAGGTGAGTCAGGGGTCACCACCTTCCCTCTCACTTGGGCAGGGCCTTCCTCTTTCCCTCCCTCTGTGTCACGTATGTGATAGTCACGCCAATCGTGATAGGTGTGAGGTGAAAGACTGATGGGCATGGGCTGCAGGTGCCAAATCTGAGCTTTCTGCAGAGGATTGGGTGGGAGACAATGTGAAGGAACTGGAGGCACTGTCAGCAACCCAATCTACTATCCCCTGTACTTGTTCTGGCCTCACCATCCATAGAGCGACATTGGGGCCTACCAAATAACGCTGCAGGTTCTGGCGCCTACTCGCACCTGAGGAAGGTGTTTCACTTGGACGTGTAGCTGGCGCAGAACGGCCACGTCCTCTCCCTGCAACAGGAGCTTCACCAACACCACCACGACCCATGTCCACGTCCCTTATTTCATGTTCTCATTATTTGCGTTCACCTACCAGGTGTCAATTAAACTGCCAATAGTCAACAATAAATTTCCTTAAGAAGTAAAAGAATAGGAATAGCTCACTCTTTAGCAAATTTGGACCAGGTGCTCTAGGCCAGAAAACTGTATCACCCTTACAGGAAAAAATGTTAAAAAATAAATGTATAGACTGGACTGGCACTCTGTATGTAAGAAACAATGGATAGTATGTACTAAAAAATATTATTAAATATTAAACAATGGTATTAACAAATGATGTTAAAAAATGGTATTAAAAAATAGTATAAAATACAATATAAGGTGATCACACACAATTTATTCCAATAATAATGTGACAATGATTAATACAAATGAAAAAATAAAAATAAAAATAAAAATGAACGCTGCGCAGCAAGATGAAATAGGATTCACAATCGTAAAATTAATAAGTCCTTAAAACCAAAATAGCTGCATATATGAGCCTTGATGGAAAAATAGATGGATAAAATAGATGGATAGGTACTGTGTCTTTTCTTTTTGCTGAGCAGAAAAAGTCACGTTAAAGGGACAATGGTGAATAATGTCTGTACTTAGGAGGGGGCTTTAAGGAAAAACGGGTTCCCAAAAATGGCTTTTCGTTCGGTATAGAATAAAGTGCTGTATGCTGTAAGGTTAACAGTTCGTCTTACCTTAGCCCCAGGTATTCAAGGTAAGGATGGGTATCATGTACCTGATGGTATGCAGTCCTTTCCCATATATCTCGGCAAACGCCGAGGTAGCGTGGTCGGTGATATGCTTCTGGTGAAATCCACAGCAGGGTATCGTAGAGGCTGCTGGCCGGACTGTTGGTATCCCAGAACGCCGCGTCTCACGTGGTGTGTGACGTACCTCCCGTCCGTGCCTGTATTCAGGTATCGCGATAGCTGTGATCGGTCGATACTTCAACAGAGAAATTTTCTTACTGGAGCGCTCCAATTTTTACTGAAAAAGGTCACAGACTTTGTGTCATCTGTAGACAGGCCTTTAGGTAAGATGGGAGCTATCAGCTGTTTTTACGCCAAACGCGTTTCGGGGACCTCTTTCCCCTTCTTCAGTGGCAGCTGCCACTGAAGAAGGGGAAAGAGGTCCCCGAAACGCGTTTGGCGTAAAAACAGCTGATAGCTCCCATCTTACCTAAAGGCCTGTCTACAGATGACACAAAGTCTGTGACCTTTTTCAGTAAAAATTGGAGCGCTCCAGTAAGAAAATTTCTCTGTTGAAGTATCGACCGATCACAGCTATCGCGATACCTGAATACAGGCACGGACGGGAGGTACGTCACACACCACGTGAGACGCGGCGTTCTGGGATACCAACAGTCCGGCCAGCAGCCTCTACGATACCCTGCTGTGGATTTCACCAGAAGCATATCACCGACCACGCTACCTCGGCGTTTGCCGAGATATATGGGAAAGGACTGCATACCATCAGGTACATGATACCCATCCTTACCTTGAATACCTGGGGCTAAGGTAAGACGAACTGTTAACCTTACAGCATACAGCACTTTATTCTATACCGAACGAAAAGCCATTTTTGGGAACCCGTTTTTCCTTAAAGCCCCCTCCTAAGTACAGACATTATTCACCATTGTCCCTTTAACGTGACTTTTTCTGCTCAGCAAAAAGAAAAGACACAGTACCTATCCATCTATTTTATCCATCTATTTTTCCATCAAGGCTCATATATGCAGCTATTTTGGTTTTAAGGACTTATTAATTTTACGATTGTGAATCCTATTTCATCTTGCTGCGCAGCGTTCATTTTTATTTTTATTTTTATTTTTTCATTTGTATTAATCATTGTCACATTATTATTGGAATAAATTGTGTGTGATCACCTTATATTGTATTTTATACTACTATTTTTTAATACTATTTTTTAATACCATTTTTTAACATCATTTGTTAATACCATTGTTTAATATTTTTTAGTACATACTATCCATTGTTTCTTACATACAAATTTCCTTAAGAGTAAGGCAGTGCCCGTGTCATAAACAGAATACATTTCTTTAGGTCACACAACAGTGTAACAGAGCAATTGAATACAATTACTTCACTATTAACAAAAGTTTGAATTTTCAAACCAACAATTTAACTGCAGAAGATAACGGTTTAATTTGACTATCAGAAATGCAGCGTTCACCAAAATTGTGCAATCTACCACAAAACCAGTGTTTATTGCAAACAACTGTAGAAATGCAGTATTTAATTGCTTAATTATAAAATAGGTAATACTGCGCTGTACGCAAAAGTGCTCTGGGGCAATAGTACAGTGTTTTTAGGCAACCAACTGTGTAAATGCAGAGTTCCACTGGTTACTTCACATGAAAGAAATACAGGGTAGGCCTCAGATCAGCTATATAGGCCAAAACCAGTGTTTATTGCAAACAACTGTAGAAATGCAGTATTTCACTGCTTAATTATAAAATAGGTATTAATACTGAGGTGTATGCAAAAGTGCTATCTAGCACAAAAATGCAGCTTTTTTACAGCAGCAAGGTAACGGCACTATTTAACGGTTTTATTGGACTGTCAGATATGCAGTGCCTGTGGCAGACAGATAAAAAAAAAACTCGCTTTAGGTCACAAAAATGTGTGACAGTCTGACAGACTAATGTAATTGAATAATTTTCAATGCCAGGTATGCAAGTTTCAAGGTGACTGCATTTAACAAAATGGCCGCCGACGCTGACCTCACCAACAGAAGGATTAAAAACAATTTTAGAGTTTCACTGGACTCAGGGCTGGGTACAATATTGTAGAATAGCACCCTCAATTATCGCTGTAGTTTGCAGATTGTACAACACCAGAATTTTGCCCTATTCTGTCCCTCACAGCAGCAGCTTTCCCTACACTGACAAGAGCAGAGTGACGTGCGGCTATGTGACTCCAGCTTATATAGAGGCTGGGTCACATGCTGCACTTGGTCAATCACAGAGTCCTGACCCCAACCCGATTGAGATGCTGTCGCATGACCTCAAGAAAGCGATTCACACCAGACATCCCAAGAATATTGCTGAACTGAAACAGTTCTGTAAAGAGGAAGGGTCAAGAATTACTCCTGAGCGTTGTGCATGTCTGATCTGCAACTACAGGAAACGTTCGGTCGTAGTTATTGCTGCCAAAGGAGGTTCAACCAGTTATAAAATCCAAGGGTTCACGTACTTTTTCCACCTGCACTGTGAATGTTTACATGGTGTGTTCAATAAAAACATGGTAACATTTAACTCTTTGTGTGCTATTAGTATAAGCAGACTGTGATTGTCTATTGTTGTGACTTAGATGAAGATCAGATCACATTTTATGACCAATATGTGCAGAAATCCATATCATTCCAAAGGGTTCACATACTTTTTCTTGCAACTGTATATTTGTGATCGCAACTACCAGTAAAAGAACCTACCTCCCCATTCACTCATAACAGATGCTAACGGTTTGAGTCGTGCCATAACCGTTCTCGTCGAAGGTACACCTGAAAGAGGCCAAAAACCCATGAAGTTCAAAACATATTTATTAAGACATCACAACACCAAACTCTGAAAGGCACTGTTAAAGGGGATATTAATTATTGATATTTATGCAAATCTCAATAATTAATATTCATAAATAGGAGGAGCCGTCTAGTGATGACTCCGCCTATTTATGCCTTCATCATAATATATAAATAGGTTAACTATGTTAACTACCTCTGTTACCTATACACTACACTGAACTACACTACGTGCGACTTACTTTCACTATACTACGGCGGCGACTACTAAAAACACCATACACTGTATTATGAACAATAAAGAATATTTATTACACAATACAATTATACAAGTCTAACAATATGCTATATCTATATATATTCATAGATCAATGGATATGAATATATATACATATAGAAGTACACACCGCAGTATAGAAACGGTACTACAATAAACACAATACAAACCTAACTACACTACACAGCACAATCCCAAATTCCACCCCACACACTAGCTATACTTACAATAATGCACTTACATACATACAATTATCGGTTATACACCCGCCTGGCTACTCACTGTCCCTACGGGGGCACAAGTGGGTTAATCACACAATTGTGGCCCTGCAGGGGTTAATACCTGCAGGCCAAGGAACACAGGGTTTTGGGTAAGGCGGGGCAAGGGTTACTCAGGAAAGGGTGTTTATGCTCTGCAGGGACTTGCAGGGCAGAAGCTGGGCCTCATGTTGTGAAGGGGTTAATGGTCAGGACTCTGCAGGGACAAAGCAATGCAGAGGAGTAATGCTCTGCAGGGATTTATTCACACACTATATGTATTTGCTTATAACTATATATATCTATATCAATGGAATAGATATATATATTTATAGCAGCACACAACAATATAAGTACACACACTATACTACACTAACACAGTCCCAAGTCCTCCCCAACTTCTAACTACAATTGAAATAATACACATGCATACACTTTACCAGCAGCCCACCCAATCCTGGCAATATACTATCCCTACGGGGAATAACCAGGGGTATTACGGAACAGGGGATATGAGGGATCTACAATCCTGGGGGAACACAGGGGATATTAGGATTATAGGGGGACTCAGGGCAGGAGAGGTTAAGGGTAACCAAGGGTTATACAGGGGGTGACTGGGCTGCTTCCAGGGTACAGGCTCATCAGGGATTATTGCTGCAGCCAGGGGTTAGGGGATGGTTGGTACTCAGCCATTTCCAGGAGCATGTGGCCGCATGTGGCCTCTCTTCCTTCAGCGAGCTGTTCCCTCATTGTAGTCCAGATTCCAAGAGCCCCTTGTTCCTGGTTACAGGCTCCTATATCAGCCTCAAACACCCCACCCTCCTCAGGGATGTGACATCATAGTGTGACTGACGTATGCCTGCCAGTTGGCCCCCTGAGGCTAGCAGCACCACACGCCCAGCCATGTCACAAACATAAGGAGGGGCAGAACATAGTAACTAGGCTGATAAACTAAACAAAAGGCCTTTGAAGTCACCAGTCACCTGGAGACATATCCACCCCCCTGCAGGAACTGGACGAACGCTGTGCCTATGGGGGGAATATTAAGTATATATATATATATATATATATATATGCTCATCATAAACCTGGGGCATACATGGGCAGTTATAGGCCCATAATATACATATATATATATATATATATATATATCTGGGGGAGAGCCATGGCAGATACACACATATAGATGTTTGGGGCACATCTACCTGCATGTACATATACACAATATAAAAGGGCCAATATTCATGCATATATGTAAGGGCATATATATACATATATATTTAAATCTAACACTTCCCTCAACAATCCCCCTGTTGTCGCAATACGACAATAAACTTTGGGGAAGTGTTGGGATATATTTGCCCCCTCAACCCCCCTCTTGGTAACAGTTCAGGAAGGACTGAAGTAATATGGCCCTTAGGTACCTAGTCATCACCCATAGCGCACTAACACCTCCGACCTGCCCTTCAACGTAACCAGGCGCCTCCATCCACAGAATACACCATCTTCTTCTCTGGAACTTTCTTGGTCTGTGGTCTGTCAGTGTCAATCTTCAGTTATCAGCCTCTCCCAATGACTCTGGAATGGCTTCACCCTCACAGTCTATAGGTCGATCCACGTAGCAACCGTGGACTGGCCTCCTTTCGTTTTCGCTGTCAGTGTCGATCTTTAGGTACCCGCCGCCGTCCCCTATCTTAGTCTTTCTTTAGTCAGACTCTGGGATAGCTTCACCCTCACGATCTCCAGGTAGTACGGTCAACCGTGGAACGACTTCCTGTTAGTAACGGCACGACTTTTCTTCTGACACTGCTTCTTCCATCTTGATAGAAGAATCAGTTGTTGGGGAGGTTCTCCCATGGACGGATACGTAGGTCTTTACAAGGCAGGTCAGAATTTTTGGTAAGAAGTGATGTCATGGTACCTAAATTCTAACTGCGGGAAAGAACACCGCACTCACTGACATTCAGTCCAACCCTTACAAACGTCACCGTTCTTGGGGTTAAAGTGGCAAATTAACTTGGTAAAGGAGGGGGGGGGGTCTGTCCCTAGGGAATCTACTCTTCCCCATTCACACAAAACAGGTCACATCCCTCCCAACACCACCAAATTCCATTAAATGTGTGTACCCATAGAGACTCATGCAACCTGGCCTATCTCTCTACACCTCCAAAGACACAGGTAGGTCACAGACCCCCGTGTCAATGGGAAACTACTATAGGATGCAAATGTGTACAGCCAAATTATAACTCACCGCAGTGCGTTGGGCGAGTTTCCCTGGGCATAGGCTGTCACACATTTGTACCTAGAGTGTCTATGGGTACACAATCGACCAACATACAAAATCAATATATGTACATATTGCTATGGGGTTTCAGGATAGCACAAGTTATACGTCCTGAACCCTCATAGGAAATAACGTGTGTCCATAAGGTATTTGGCTACTGAACAATGTTTGAGTTATGTCCTGAGCCTCCTCCTCCGGTTAGTTTGGTAAAGTTCTGTCTGGTTCTGGTGTGTTTGGTCAATAAGTCCCTTGACCCTCCAATACGCAGTCTAATGTAGATGATGATGACCAGAACCAGAAGAAGTTCCACTGGGTGAAACAAGAGATCGTAGCTGAATATGCTCTTCCACCCGAACATCTCCAAGTCTTCCTCCAGAGCCTTAGATAATGCTCCCGCTGGATTGTGGCACAGTCCTCCATCTCTAGAACACCTCTGAACAAAGATCGCTTGGTTGCCAAAATCCAGTGGGATCCTCTGGAGCCTCACAAGAGTGTCAGGGGGATAGCTGGTCTCTTCTGTGGCGTCATCTGTGTTTTTCCTCTGTTCCATATAAACACACCTATGGCAGAAGAAAATACCAGGCGCTCCTGGGAGATTTCTCCCCTCACGGTGCAATTAAATGTCAAAATCCCAGCACCAATACCTTTGACCCATGGGTAGAGAAAGGTATTCGGCTGCCCTTTATCTCACAGGACTCCTCGTTATCCTAACACTGGTGTCTGAACACCCTACCTTCAGAGGATTGCGTCCTCTGCTACACATCCCTCTGCACCAACAGATAAGGATGGCCACCCTACTAGGTTAGGATAACTGGAGTTCTGTGGACAAAGCACCATCTTGTTATAGATGGCACCGCATCCCCGTCCACTCATGTGTACCCAGGCTGATTTCCCCCTGTGATCCCGTCCTGTGGAGGCCCGCAGAGCCAATGGCATAGTCATGCCCTGGCTCCCCAGGACCCCACAACACAAGAACACAGTCCACACTCTGCTGCCAAACACTCCGTGTCCAATCCCTATCAGAGCTGTGCTACCTGCTCGGACTAGAATTAAGTGCGCAGCACAACATTACACAAATGTTGTCTGTCCGCCCCAGTCCCCAGCGCAACACAGCCCTACCGAAAACCTTGAGCACAACAGTGTTATCTGTATCGATCTGAGACCCTGGTTGCCCAGAATAATATCACATCATCCTTTGTGTGCTGCATGAAGAAGGTCCTTATGCCTTCTCCCGACCAGCAGGATTTCCCGTGTGATATTATCTGCTCGCGAACCTATACGTTCTCGATCCACAGTATAACACTGTTCCACTCTAAGGGGACACAGAATGAAACAAAAACAGCAGTGACCGGACTTACAGCAAGGAATGTAAACTACAAAAATCAGCATGGTGAACACACTCGCAGACAAGGACTACCACCATCAACATCAAGAAGAACATACAAACAGATAACAAAAACACACAACATGGACATACACAGGGAACACACTGTGTAACAAATAGTACAGGGGTGTCAAATGTTGCCTAGTCTAGCTTGGCCATTCTGACCCCTCAGCGCATGATGAGGCATGTGTCGCTGAGAGGTAACGCCTTTATGGCCAAGCTGACTAGACCCCACTGCACAATTTGTTACCTGGCTAATACTACTGTTGGACACATTGCAATTACTTGCACAAGGGCAATTCCTTGCAATGTGTCCTTTGTTCCCACACCTGAAACACGTGACTTGGTTTCCTGTCCTGTGTGTTATGTTCCTATCTGCGTTGCAGTGTCTCGCTATGTGACCTAGGCCACCACATGCAAAACATCTGATGTTTGCTCTGCATGGCCCAGGTCTGTCTACACTGCAGCCGTGCTCCCTTCTCCTGTCCATTCTCAGGGACGCACTCTTCACAACAGTTCTTTTTCCCAAAGTCAGGGAAAAATCTCTGTTAGTCTGGACTGGCTTGGATTTGACCGGTCACAGACTACTCTCCCCCCTTTTTGCCCTGCACAGGGCAAAGTTTTGGGAGATTCCGCCCCTGACTTCACGGAAAAAGAAAGGGCCGGCACCAAATTGGTGATCCTTCAATTTGGTTACCGTCACGTCAGTAGAGGCAGTCCGCTCCTTGAAGGCCTTGACCTCAGTATAAGACTGAGTCAACTTAGCCTCAATTTCCTCCTTCTGCCTCTGCAGCTCTACTAACTGTGACTCTATCCTAGCCACCTGCGCATCTCGGTCAACAGTAGACTGCACATTCTCTGCCAGCTGTGCCCGCAATGCCGAAACCTGGTCCGAATTATTAGCACAGCATTGGCAGTGAATGTTCGGAGGAATTGTCTCCGTTGACCGAGACACCAGCGCAACTTCCATTGGCTTGCAGATGCTAACCTCAAATGTTTGCACAAGTTTGGCTAGCATCCGAAGCCGTTTGGTGGCCTTGTTCAACACCGTCCGTTTGTTAACACATAGCTTGTCGTAACTACAAGCCTGTGTTAACAAATCGGACCACAGCATTTCTGCTGACTTGTGAGTGGTGGGGAGGATGGGGTTAAATGTGCTGTGTTTAGCTAGCTGGTGTAGTGTGGAGAAGTCCATACTTACGTCTTGATGAGAGGCCATATTCCTTGGTGCTGTCCTTTGTTGTCCCTTGTGTGCTGCGTGGAGGAGGTCCTTTAACGCCTTCTCCCCTCCAGCCGGACTTCTCTGTTCATCTCCGACGGTGATGGTCCTCTCTTCAGTCACGCATGTGACGACTTATCTCCAGTGTTCAGTGGGCGTGCAAGGCAATCAGAAAATTGATAATACACAAAAATCAGAAAAGATTTTAGGTTCTCTGCTGTAGAAATTGCCTTGTGTCTAGTTGTGATTGAGAAATCCGCTTTACCTGTCCGAACTATCAGGCTACGGACTCTCAGAATCCACTGACCGCGTCCCTCCCACCTGACTAGTTCACAGCGTAAACAATTTTTCTCACCAAAACCAAACACAGATACAAATTCCTAGCAGTGGGCCTGACTCGCCAATGTTAAAGGGGATATTAATTATTGATATTTATGCAAATCTCAATAATTAATATTCATAAATAGGAGGAGCCGTCTAGTGATGACTCCGCCTATTTATGCCTTCATCATAATATATAAATAGGTTAACTATGTTAACTACCTCTGTTACCTATACACTACACTGAACTACACTACGTGCGACTTACTATCACTATACTACGGCGGCGACTACTAAAAACACCATACACTGTATTATGAACAATAAAGAATATTTATTACACAATACAATTATACAAGTCTAACAATATGCTATATCTATATATATTCATAGATCAATGGATATGAATATATATACATATAGAAGTACACACCGCAGTATAGAAACGGTACTACAATAAACACAATACAAACCTAACTACACTACACAGCACAATCCCAAATTCCACCCCACACACTAGCTATACTTACAATAATGCACTTACATACATACAATTATCGGTTATACACCCGCCTGGCTACTCACTGTCCCTACGGGGGCACAAGTGGGTTAATCACACAATTGTGGCCCTGCAGGGGTTAATACCTGCAGGCCAAGGAACACAGGGTTTTGGGTAAGGCGGGGCAAGGGTTACTCAGGAAAGGGTGTTTATGCTCTGCAGGGACTTGCAGGGCAGAAGCTGGGCCTCATGTTGTGAAGGGGTTAATGGTCAGGACTCTGCAGGGACAAAGCAATGCAGAGGAGTAATGCTCTGCAGGGATTTATTCACACACTATATGTATTTGCTTATAACTATATATATCTATATCAATGGAATAGATATATATATTTATAGCAGCACACAACAATATAAGTACACACACTATACTACACTAACACAGTCCCAAGTCCTCCCCAACTTCTAACTACAATTGAAATAATACACATGCATACACTTTACCAGCAGCCCACCCAATCCTGGCAATATACTATCCCTACGGGGAATAACCAGGGGTTATTACGGAACAGGGGATATGAGGGATCTACAATCCTGGGGGAACACAGGGGATATTAGGATTATAGGGGGACTCAGGGCAGGAGAGGTTAAGGGTAACCAAGGGTTATACAGGGGGTGACTGGGCTGCTTCCAGGGTACAGGCTCATCAGGGATTATTGCTGCAGCCAGGGGTTAGGGGATGGTTGGTACTCAGCCATTTCCAGGAGCATGTGGCCGCATGTGGCCTCTCTTCCTTCAGCGAGCTGTTCCCTCATTGTAGTCCAGATTCCAAGAGCCCCTTGTTCCTGGTTACAGGCTCCTATATCAGCCTCAAACACCCCACCCTCCTCAGGGATGTGACATCATAGTCTGACTGTGACGTATGCCTGCCAGTTGGCCCCCTGAGGCTAGCAGCACCACACGCCCAGCCATGTCACAAACATAAGGAGGGGCAGAACATAGTAACTAGGCTGATAAACTAAACAAAAGGCCTTTGAAGTCACCAGTCACCTGGAGACATATCCACCCCCCTGCAGGAACTGGCTGAACGCTGTGCCTATGGGGGGAATATATATATACTCATTATAAACCTGGGGCATACATGGGCAGTTATAGGCCCATAAATATATATATATATATATATATCTGGGGGAGAGCCATGGCAGATACACACATATAGATGTTTGGGGCACATCTACCTGCATGTACATATACACAATATAAAAGGGCCAATATTCATGCATATATGTAAGGGCATATATATACATATATATTTAAATCTAACACTTCCCTCAACAATCCCCCTGTTGTCGCAATACGACAATAAACTTTGGGGAAGTGTTGGGATATATTTGCCCCCTCAACCCCCCTCTTGGTAACAGTTCAGGAAGGACTGAAGTAATATGGCCCTTAGGTACCTAGTCATCACCCATAGCGCACTAACACCTCCGACCTGCCCTTCAACGTAACCAGGCGCCTCCATCCACAGAATACACCATCTTCTTCTCTGGAACTTTCTTGGTCTGTGGTCTGTCAGTGTCAATCTTCAGTTATCAGCCTCTCCCAATGACTCTGGAATGGCTTCACCCTCACAGTCTATAGGTCGATCCACGTAGCAACCGTGGACTGGCCTCCTTTCGTTTTCGCTGTCAGTGTCGATCTTTAGGTACCCGCCGCCGTCCCCATCTTAGCCAAAATACGCACATGAGACACAAACTGTTAGGTGGATAGAGCCGCTGAACCGAAGGGTAACAAAGGAGTATAGGTACCGCGGTCAGCCAATGCCCCTGACAACTTCTGTAATACCTGTACTGGACACCATTGGTGCGTGGTGCGAAAGAACTTGATCTAAGTAGGGGGACCTGATTGTGATGTTTTGGTTACGGGTAAGGACAGGATAAAACCCTCCGAGCTGGGGATTAACTGCCCGAGGGCCAGAAAAGAGCTACTAGGTGACGAACAAGTGAACTCTCCTGGTCTCATGAAGCCATAAAAGGCCAAGTAAATGGCAGCTTTGACTACCAGGCTTTGTAGCACCCCGAAGGGACTTAAATCCAGCAAATCAGACATGTCTCTAAATACAGTGCCGGAAATGGGTTGTCTACGGGAGCTTACACCTGGACTACTTTTCTGTAAACCTTTTAAAATGGTCTTGACCACATGACTAGAGAACAAGGAGATTCTCTCTGGCTGCGAGAGTGATGCTGGACACCTGACAGGTAAGTTCTGACTGTACTATGTGAGAGGTGCATTTGTACATGACAGTAACTGATGAAAGACAATATGTGTTCAATATGACTAAAACCGCCTTGTGAATGTTCCCGTTGGAATCTACAGTACAACCGCCACCCGGTGTTGTACGCTCTAATAGTGTTAGCTCAGAGAGACCTGGAAAATAGCACATGGGCAGCGGCTAAGTATTCATTTAGCCCAGTATTAGCGAGGCGAGATGAGGAGACGGTGTTCTTGATGTATTGGCTCCGGGGCACACCTGGGAAAACAGAGAGTAATCAAGCTTAGCTAAAGTGTCTACTGCTTCCATCTGCGCGTCATGTACAAGGGAGCCACAGAACCTGAAATTATGCACAAGCGACAACTGCACCAGACGCCTCAAGAACGACATGGCCAATAGTGATCTGGATTTACCACTGCTCAGGACACTGATGGTGGAGGAACTATTGGAAGTGAAGACAACGGTACGGTCTGCCCAAGAGCTACCCCAAGCATAAGCCGCCGTCACCATGGGATATAACTCCTCCGCCTCTGTAGATTGGAAAACTCCCGTGGCCTTGAACATCTCTGCTGGCCATGTCCTGTTCAGCCAATGGGGGCCAAAAATTGCAGCAAAACCAGTGTTGACAGAACTACTAGAAAAAATGATGGGGGAGTTCTCTGAGACTGCTGGAACGAACATGGATACGCCGTTCCAGTGACTCAAAAAATTATCCCACATGACTAAATCTGCTTGTGCTTGACTATCCAGGAACACTGGACTATCCTGACAGGGGGCTTCTGAAAGAAATGGTATTAACCGTGCTACAAAAGACCTACCATGAGGAATGACGCGCATCGCAAAATTAAGCATGCCTAATAGTGATTGTAGCTCAACCTTCGTGGTGACCCTACCAACTGTGAATTTATGAATGGTTTCCTGAACCCTGATTAATTTGTCTACCGGCAATCTGGCGGACATACTCCCGGTGTCCAAAACAATGCCTAAGAAGGTAATGGTGGTAGAAGGACCATCCACCTTCTTGGGGGAAACTGGAATCCCTAACTGCGAAAAACAAGCTAAGAGAATCTGTAAATCTTCCGTAAGCCCTGTGGGGATTTGATCAGTAGGAAGTTGTCCAGGTAGTGTATGGCGTGTTAACAACCGAACTTGTTCTCAAAGATCCAGTGTAACGCTTTTGCCAGCTGATCGAAAATCCAGGGGCTGCTTCGGGATCCAAAGGTCAACTTCGTGGCAAAGTAATAAGAGGCTTTCCACTTAATTCCATGCCATTGCCAAAGCTCTGGCCTGATCGTAATTAATGTAAAAGCGTCCGATATGTCCGCTTTGGATAGAACTGCGCCAGGACCTGTAGCTAAAATGGTCGCAATTGCCTGATCGATAGAGGCATATACCATGCTGACCTCCTCGGCTGGTATGAGGGAATTCAGGCTTGGTGCATGTTTACCGTGAGGGGCTGACAGATCAAAAATTAGTCTCTCTTTTTTACTAAATTTACCCGTGACCACCCCTATTGGACAGACTCTCCAACGTTCAAATGGGGATGCTAAGAAAGGTCCGATGACGTAACCCTTATCTAACTCAACCTGTAACAGCCTATCTATGGAATCAGGATTGTGTAAAGCGGACTGCAAGTTCCTACATTCAAAGGTGTCATCCGGTAAAGCCACAAGGCCTGTGTGGAAACCAGTGGTAAAACCAGAGACGAGAAAATCGCAAAAATAAGAATCCTCATGCCCCTGCAAGTAAAACTGCAAGAGATCCATGTTTACGACGCTCGTGCAATGTTTATCTGTTTTTAATGAACATGCAACCTTTGGGTGAGCGCGGAAACAATTGACGCAAATATGCAACAGACGGCACTGGCTATAATTGCATGCAGAAAAATTATAGTTGTTGCAGATCTGTGACCTGCCCAAGTAATTAATAGGACGGCCGAGTTCATCCACAGACAAATTCTTCTGGGTAACATCCGACGAACCTGGGATATTAGCAGAAGCATTGGACCTTGGGGCATTGGCAGCATTATGAGACCATTCGCCTGTGTGGTAAATAGACTGGCATGAAGAACATGCCGGGGCTTTCAGCCCTGCGAAATGCCTACAGAAAATTTCTGTGTCAATATTCGCCCAGTTGGTAGTAAACTGAAATTGGCTGAGAGCCGCTGCTGCTTTAGTGGAAAATGAGCAATGACAGTCATAAAACCCGAAACCCCCCGTATTTGTAACCCAGCTCAGTGACCCTAAACAAGTAAAGGTCCAATTCTTCCCTCCTATCAGGTCGTACGGAACATATGATGTCTCTATACAGACTAAAAGTGAGTACAAATTCTGGGATGGTCAATTTCCTACTAAGTCTGAGATCGCGACCCTTCAGGACGACAGAGACATCACCGCAAGCGATGACCCTATTGTCCGATAGGTCACGAGTGGCAAATAACAGGGAGGCGAGGTTCACGTCTCTGCCATCGAGGAAGTATTTTTTTATATTGGCGGGAATGAAATGGGCTGGAGTGACATTGGGCATGGTAACAAAGTTACCTGAAGTGCTAGCTATTGGTGCTGCTGCGACCGATAACTGTGTGGATGGTGAGGACAAGACGGTGACCCTAGACTCCACAGATTCCAATCTAGACTGTACATTTGAGACAGAAGACGTCAAACTATTGAGCATGACATGAAGTTGGGTCAAGGAAGTTTGGACAGTAGCCATCGAGACCTCTTGCTGACCAGCTTCTACCGGGGTGGACACCAGCAACCGATACAGCTCAGCCTTCCGGGCCGCCGCCGAGAAAGGAATGCCTCTTTTTGTCAACTCAGACATAAGTTTAGGTACAGTCCAATTATGAAGTGATGGAATACTGCCGGATTCTGAAACCCTGGAACCAAAATCTTCACCAGAAGCATCCACAACATCTGACATGTGACACATTAAAAGACTGTGGGAACAAGCAAAAATTGGACGAACGTCACCATTACAGTCTAGTGACCTGCTGACTAACACCCGTGAAGCTATACCGACACCGTATTTGCTGAAAACCGCCATGCAAGAAAGGAGCAACCGACCCTGGTGATAGCATAACAGCTGAGGGAGGCAGGGTGTTGTAGAAAGCAGAAAACGTGTAAAGCCGTGGAGAGAGGACCTTACCAGAAGAAAGGAACACAAAGCCCCTGTAGCACGGACTCTGTAGCGACCGAGGAAAATGACCTGTCCACACAAAGTAACCAGAAATGAGAAACTAACTTTTTTTTTTTCTCTCTCTCTCCTTTGTGTATGAAACGTGACAATCGAAGCTGCACGAGTCAGTGTGAACCTTATGCTGAGTAAATTGAAACAAGTGTCTAACATTTAATAAACCTGCCCTGCGTACAGATAAACTTAGCTACCTAACGCCCAAATTACTGCCACAAGTAACCTACATAGCTATAGGACATACCATGCATCACCGTAAGGTGCATCTAAGGTCCAAAGAATACTCCAACAAAGGGGCCCACGCAGAAATGGCGGACTACCGAGCCCACAAGATACTGCTGTATAACGTGTAACAAGTGCGCTTGACAGTGCCCATAAAACACTGCCAATGGTAAATTCCATGTCTAAACACCATCACAGTAAGGTATACTATTTAAGTGCTCTACACTTTAACTCTATATCCCCAAAATCTGCATGATATTACAACCCTACCTAGCTAAGAGCACGGCGGCCCGTGCCAGACTTTATCCCACAGATAAAAGTAAGCTGAAGTTACCCACCCCCTCCCCTATCCTACCCCCTAAAAGCCTCCCCAATATAGCTAATAAAGTAACTTAATGCAATGAATCATACAAACGGAGTCGCGCTGACTCCTGTTACCTGCGTGCAAGTCACATGGGAGCGGAGCATGCTGCCAGACTGCCGTTCCGGTGTGGGGATGTCCCTTTCATACCTCAAAGTGACCGACCCCACCGACCGGACTATCGTGCCGATGCTGCGCTAAGAGACAGATGTAACTTACCTGCCGCACGAGGAGGACTGAACGCCGACTGCAGATGTGGGGAAGAAACAGCTGACTGGAAGTGTAGAGAGGGTTCTTCCTGTGACGCTGGACTCCCGGCTGGATACCAACGCTGCTGCCGTCCTTGCCCTGAGAGCAAGGTGAGCGGCTGATATAAGGGCAGGGCGCCCCTCCCACAAATTCAGGCCAATAAATCGGCCTTTATACATATGGAATTCAATGACAATCCTGAAATACTACAAGATAAAAGTAAGTATCCAAACCAGAGTGTACAGTGAACACAAAAGAGAAAAATCTGATTTAGATGGGAAAAAAGTGTTAAGATCCTTATGTTTGCCAACATATGTAGTCTAGCAAGGTGCTAGTGGTCCACTACTGCATCACAAAAACATCCAGAGATCCATGTAAATTTAATGACTCGTAAGTCGCTATTGTGTAGAGCAGGGGTCAGCAACCTTTTTCGGGCGGAGTGCCAATTTAAGACAAACAAAAACCAAATTGAAGCACTATCCCACTACTACTCATTACCCTCTGCTGTTACCTGTGCCACTACTACTCCCATCTCCTTAACTGTCACTTGTGTCACTATTACTCCCATCCCTGTCACCTGTGTCATTAATCCCATCTCTATGCTGTCAGCTGCGCCAGCAGAACAGCAGTCGAGGAACATTAGCGGTACAGCAGCCAGCCCGTGAGATAGCGGAGTCTGAAGATGGCTGGCACGGCGGGAAGCGTGAGGGGCGGGCCTTGGTGATGGGTTCTGTGTAGCGCATTAGTACTCAGCCAGCCAACATGAGGCAGTGGAGTCTCTTAGCTGGTTGGCACTGCGGAAAGCATGCCGGGCGGACCTAGTAGACCCTGTGCAGCGAGTCAGATTTTTTTTAAATTAAGGATGCAGTGCATTGCGATGCAGTGTGTCTGCATGCCAGTCAAATATGGCCTGCGTGCCGGGGGTTGCTAACCCATGGTGTAGAGTGTTGACAGGAGTTGCCAAGGAAGTATCCTTGTTGTTGTGGATCCCATGAATATCTTCTCTTACATGCCGGTGAAATTGCCCACATGTTCAAGACAACAGGTGCACAAAACTTTGAAGACTGGACCAGGTGTATGGCAATTAATGAAAATTGTAATCTTGTGTAGACGACTGGTCTATCTCTCAATTTGTGACCTCTACAATAAATAATCTGTGGGGAAGGTGCCACCGCTTTTTCTAAACATCGGTAAAGGTTTTGAATGTCCTGGTGTTTGGCGATATGTGTCTAACTACTGGTGATGCATCACCAAAAATGGCTATCGATCAGATGGTACCCCCTTGGTCGTCAGCCTTCCGCTTTCTGCTCAGAAGTGACAAGCCTTCACTTCTGAGCGCCCTATAAAAGGACTGTGTCAGTAAACACAAGGCAGTTTCAGTCTATCAGCACAACCAGAGCAAATCAGGGTTTTAGAGAGAATTATGGACAGGCTCTGTCAACGCACCCTGACTCTTCATACTCTAGTAGTAACTAGAGATGAGCAAATTTTTCAACAATTTTATTCGGACGCTTAGCCAAATTGTTTCAAGAAATATGCTTTGTTATCAATTAATTAGTCATGAAGCACATTAAATCAGCCATACCCCAGCCTACAAGAAGAGTGTATCTCAGTGTGCATCACTGTGCATTGCAGCAACATGTGTAGCTAGTCCTTTTTGGTAGAGAAACAGTCACTGTGCATCAGTATGACAGACAGGTGTCCTACAGTATAAAGATATGCACATCGTAACGCCGGCCACAAACAGTCCTAGTTAATCCCTAGCTAAACCAAAAGAAAAGTATACACAGTCTTTAGTAAAATAAAAATAAAAACACTGTGCGCCAGTGCAAGAACTATGTCCCAATAACTCTTTTGTGGAACAAAGAAGGATATGAAAGCAGTACCAATAATGTAGTGAAGAGAAAAAAAAGTTCTTTTAATCCATGTTGTACCACTGCAAACACATGCTCTTGAATCACTTCTGTTAGCTGTAGAATGACTGTACATCACTCTTAGGCTCAATTTACACTTTACTTATTTGGTCAGTTACTGTCACAATGTAAGGGAAGGGGAGGAACACCAGAATGACCACAGAAGGAAAATGACCTAAAACAAGGCCTCACAGCCTTGAGATGGCCTTGCGGTTCACCTGGCGGTCGTTTCGCAGCAAACTTTTCTCGTTCGCGGTTTGCCGAAAGGGCAAACATATGGCGATGTCCGCAGGCGCCATATTCTTTTACATTGTGAAGAACTTTGACCCATGACACATCCATCAGGTGGTACAGGAAAGCCAATTGAGACGTTTCAGCACATTGAAATACCCCCTACCTTATAAATAAACCTGATCTGGCAGTCATTTTACATTCAGTATTTTGCCAGTGTAGGGAGAGGTTGCTGTGAGGAGCAGGGACAGGCTGTTAGGGACACCAAACGCTAGCTAATAGGGCCACAAAAGTCCTTTTAAGGACTGGTGTAGGTGTGCTATCAATATGTGTGACTTACTGAGGGGTGTAATGTACTTATACTTTCCAATATAGAAAGTATATTTTAGTGCATTTTTTTTGTGCAGCAGTTGTGTGCGGTTCTGCTGCGATACTGCAGCCACACAGAGTACCAAACGCTATTGGAAAAAATAATTTCTACTGGTGTGATATACCAGTTGCCCCCCCCCCCCCCAAAATTATTAAAACAGGGGTGTTATATACCAATTATATACTTTCTATATAGTATAGTTGGGTAGTGCAGCATTTGTTTTGCAGTTTTGCTGCGTTAGCTCAGCTACAGATAGTGACAAACGCCATTGGAACAAATAATTTCTACTGTTGTGATATACCAGTTGCCCCCCAAAAACTGATTGAAGCAGGGGTGTGATATATCTTCTTCCACAAATACTGCTCTTCTATAGGGACTTTTGTCACAGGGTCATTTTGAAAATGACAGGCAGAGGAAGAGGCAGGCCATTCCGCAGGGGTGGTAGGGGTCGGGCAGGTGCACCAGGCCAGAGCCTAAGTGGGAAGTTGCAGAAGGTGCGTGTGATTACGTCAAAGGATGCACCAGACTTGATTGAGTGGCTCACTCAGCCTTCCGATTCTGCACACTCCTCATCCTCTCTATCTGCACCCTCTTCACTCTCTGCTGTGTGCACCCCCAAAGACACCACCACCACCACCATATCTCCTCCACTCGAGGAATTATTTTCACATCCATTACAAGACCTTACTGATGCGCAGCCATTCTTGACATCGGATCAGGAAGAGGAGGTATCAACGGCCGCCACCCAGCAGTCTGACGACAGTAGCCAGATCAGCCCAAGGAGGATGGTACCTGCTGTTGCTGCCTACTCCAAGATCTCAAATGTCAGTGGTGGTGAAGGGGACGATGATGATGTGTAAATGGACGCCACGAGAAAGGAAGAGGAGGAGTGTTCAGAGGGAGAGATGGAGCAGCAGATAGGGAGGAGAAGGAGGAGAAGCAGGCAGAACTTACAGTGCACAGGAGGCAAAAAGCAGACTGTTAATGTATCTGGAACGAGCCATCCACCATGCACGGTCACATCTGGTGCTCCCAGGAGGCCGGCACACGGCTCCGCATGGGAGCTTTTTTAACATGTCCGCTACTGACGATAGTGCTGCCATCTGCAGCCTGTGCTGTCAACGCATAAGTCGCGGTAAGCCCAACACTCACCTAGGGACGACTGCCTTAAGAAGGCACCTGGCCTCCCATCACCGAGCCCAGTGGGAGCAATACCGTCAGAACCCACAAAGAAACACTCGTGGTGCTCCACATCCTGCCTCTTCTCCTTCCCCTTCTACTCTCTTTTCCCATTTGTCCTCCACTCCACATTCCACCGTGCCCTCGTCACGTTCATCTGGCAAAAGGCAGGCTTCCATGGCCCAAATGTACGAGCGAAAAAAGATGCTGACGCTGGATAACCCTCTTTCCCAACGGCTGACCGCTAGCTTGTCGGAACTGCTAGCCCACCAACTACTGCCATAGTAGTCTGTGTCCGTGTTTTGCGGTTTCCGTGTTTTGCGGATCCGCAAAATACTTACGGACATGTGAATGGACCCTCATAGTAAAATTATTAAAGGTTACATTTTATCTTCATGTATATTCTAATGGACCCACATGCATGCTGGGCCCCCTTGATTTACGTCTGTGTGGAGCCAAAATGGACTTCATTGAATCCAGGGGCTACAAGTACCAGCATGCATGCTGAGCAGACTATATACTCAGTCTAATTAAAATCAGCCTGCGAGGCTGGTACTTGTAGCCCCTGGACAGTACAGTGATGTTCCTCAAATACCTTGTGACATAAATCTGATTGAACAAAAAAATTCCCTGGAGGACAAGAGCCTGGTGCATCCTCTTAGGCCTCCAACACCTTAGCCTCAAGATCAGGATATAGGGCAGATATGACTACCCCTTCAGACAAAATAGGACTATGATCTTTAGAATCATCCCCCTCAGGAAAGCTGCGCGACAAATCATCCACCTTGATGTTCTTTAACTCCAGGGCGGTAGGTGACAATGAAGTTAAATCTGGTGAAAAACAGCAACCATCTGGCCTGTCTTCGATTCAGTTGTTTAGCCGACTCAAGGTAAGCCAGATTTTTGTGATCAGTAATTACTGTAATAGGATGAATTGTTCCTTCCAGCCAAGTTAATGGCCAGCAATTCCCTGGACCATGTGACCAGGTAGTAATTATGTGATTCCCTCCCTCTCACCTCCTCCTTCCTCCTCCCTATAACTTAATCATGGTAATAGAAATATATATTCTTCTATGAGATGATCTTATGATTATATTTGTATTTTATAAATTGATCTATGAGCTGATATGAAGATAATTGAGAGGTGTGTTGAGTTATAGATAATTAGCTTTAGCTGTATACAGGACCTGGGAGTATTTCAGCTATGGTTGAAAGACCTGGGAGATGGTCACATGTCCATGACAACAGGACCATGTGACCAGGTAGCGATTATGTGATTGGCTGACACATGTGCTGTGTGATTGCCACCCGGAAGTGCTGGAATCAGTCCCCCACACTGACCCCCACACTTCCCCCACACAGTAGTGTCCCCCGCACTGCCACTCACACATTAGTGTCCCCCACACAGTAGTGTCCCACACACAGTAGTGTCCTCCACACTGCCCCCCACACAGTAGTGTCCCGCACACAGTAGTGTCCCCCACACTGCCCCCCACACTGCCCCCCACACAGTAGTGTCCCCCACAAAGTAGTGTCCCCCACACTGCCCCCCACACAGTAGTGTCCCCCACAATGCCCCCCACTCAGTAGTGTTCCCCACACTGCCCCCCACACAGTAGTGTCCCCCACACTGCCCCCCACACTGCCCCCCACACAGTAGTGTCCCCCACAAAGTAGTGTCCCCCACACTGCCCCCACACAGTAGTGTCCCCCACAATGCCCCCCACTCAGTAGTGTTCCCCACACTGCCCCCCACACAGTAGTGTCCCCCACACTACCCCCACACAGTAGTGTCCCCCACGCTGCCCCCAAACAGTAGTGTCCCCCACACTGCCCCCACACAATAGTGTCCCCCACATTGTCCATATAGTTATTTTCCCCCCACATAGTAATCCCTCCAAAAATAATTTGCCCCCACACAGTATCCCACCATATTTCTCCCCCCACACACATCCTCCTGTGTGCACCCCGGCCCCCTCATGTCCCCCAAAGTTGGCACATAAAAGAAAAAAAAAATGAAAAAAAAAAGCTAAACGCTAAATACTTACCTGCGCTTGCTCGCAGAGTCCCGACACAGGCGCGCGCAATGACGTCATCACGTGCGCCTGCACCAGGATTTCACTACCGCATAGGCTTCAGGCCTACTAGGTCTGAAGCCTATGGCGGTGATCGGCGGCGGGGCAGGGAACTATGCAATCCTGTCCCTGCCCCGCCGCAGTATGTGGGTGTCAGCGCTTCAGCAATGAGCGCTTCCATCTGTATTGATGGAAGCGCTCATTGCTTCTGGGCCTGCTGGCACCCCCGTGAGAGCCGGCACCTGGGGCAGACCGCCCCCCCCCCCCCCCCGGGCATGCCACTGGGTAAAATCAAGTGCCTGATGTAAGTGTATGAATTAGTAATGGGCATTGAAGTGGCAATGTGACTGCATGAATTGGGAGTGTTAGAGGATATTGGTATATTTTAATAACATTTATTCACACACTTCAAGATTCACCAGTAATGCCACCGGTGAACATTTTGAAATAAAAGATTTTTTAAACTGTTCCTCTTCTTACAGCATATATTTATTGGAATGCACCCGTGGGCTCCAGTACATCTGCCGAACCACTTTGACCCTTAGAGAGAGCACCAACAAACACCGTTGGAATATAGTCAATGGTTACAACAAATATGGGGTCTCCAGGCATTTTCTACAAGTCCATAGCAAGGACCCCACCAAATTCACCATCACTGACCGCTTTTAAAGACTCAGACGGAAAGAAATGTATTGGATATTTAAGTTACAAACTATAGAACTATATGCGTGTATATCCATGCATGCCTGCAAACACGTGCGGGCATGTATGGTATATATATGCATACATTAACCACCGCATCATGGGGTGATGTGCGCAGATGTGCCCAGCATCTGCGCACGTCTGCCCATGGTGATCCCCAGGGGCTCATGGTGGCCCCTGTGGGAAATATGTGGTCCCTGGAAGCTGTGCTCCCTTATAATCCCCCTTATATTAGTATATATGTGTCCCCTTATAGTTAGTATATATTTCCTGTATGACCGTGTATATATTGGCCCTGTATGGCAAGTGGGGACATATGCATGTCCCCTGTATGTGATGCCCCAGATATATGCGAGGGTGTGTGTATATATAGATATGTGTGTATGTATTTGCACACGTGTCTATGTATATACACTTATGTCAGCATGACAGTATGTATGTGGGCTTATTGCTGCCCATTCATACCCCCGGTTCAATTCCAACTGTTATCAACAGAGTTGTTTAGAGTAAAACTTGTGTTGATAGCCTGTGGGATAACAGCTGATTAGCATCTAGTCCCCTTTTGTTCAGGCCTAAAGCAATCAGACACTTTGGCACCATTTGTGAGGGGACCTTCTAACCAGAGACCTCAAAAACCACACTATGATGTCACATGCCTGAGGAAGGAGGAGGGGGCTGTTTTGGGGCTATAATAACCCAAACCGAACAGAGGCCGGGCGCTTGCAACCAGACTGGATTCAGAGACACATGAGGACTGCTGCCTGAAGGAAGAGAGGCCCATTTGGCCCTGGAGATGGCTGAGTATACGCTGGCATGGCATTGTACCTCCCTTGCAGTGCCAACCATATTATCCTAACCCTTTGTATCTGCCCCTTGTTACCCCTGATATCCCTTATCCATTAACCCCTGCTGCGCCAGTCCCCTGTTAACCGCCTTCTCCTACTCTGCACACCTTCCCCTACTCTGCCCTGCTGTGTCCCTGGACCCTTGCTGTATACAAACTGTATAACCCTCTTTTAACCCCGTAGGGACAGTATAGAGCTAGGCGGGTGGGTTGTTATACCTGTATGTGTGAATTGTCTAGTTAGTTTATGGGTGGAATTGGGAACGTGTAGCGTAGTTTGAGTATTGTATATGTGTAGTGCTGTGTATTGTTAATGTATTGCGTGCTTAGTGTGTTAAATAAATACCGTTATATTTGTACCCTTTGTGTAGCGTGTACTTGTTAGCGGTAGCGAGTTAGTAAGGCGCATGCAATTAGCATTAGTGATTAGTGTAAAGCATAGCGAAAGTATTGTGTATTTATTATATAAAGGCATAAATAGGCGGAGTCATCACTAGACGGCTCCTCCTATTTAGGAATATTAATTATCGATATTCGCATAATATTGGTAATTAATATTCCCCCTTTACAGGTCTCAATAAATCACTTGAAAGTAACTGCTTCTAATACCAATACCCTTTTATTTATTTTTTCTACTAAAACTGGAGAGAGGCTTAGACCTCACTGTGCAGGCACTGACTGGGGTCAGTGAAATGGAGGTGGAAGGGGGAGGGCAAGATCAGAAATATCAGGTGAGCAGTTGGGTTAATGTAGGAAGGAAAAGTGCCAGGGAGGCTAGTCCTGAGCTGGCACGCCCTAGTAAATATGTCTCTTTGGCTGATATTAGGGATGAAAGCACAGGGCCAGCAACGCTGCAGCAGGGCTTTTCTCCTAGAAACCTGGAGGATGACCGCTGCAAGAAGGATGGAAAAAGGAGTGCAGCAAAGGTCAGAAAGATGCTGGTGGTAGGGGACTCTATTAGGAGGACAGACAGGGTCATCTGTCGCCGAGACCAAGAATGCCGAACAGTGTGTTGTCTGCCGGGTGCTCAGGTTCGGCATATTGCGGATCGGATTGCCAGATTGCTGGGTGGGGCTGGGGAAGACCTGGCGGTCATGGTACACATTGGCACCATTGACAAAGTCAGTGGGAGATGGAAGGTCCTTAAAAACTATTTTAGGGAACTAGGTGAGAAGCTCAAGTCCAAGACCTCCAAGGTAGTGTTTTGAGAAATACTACCAGTTCCACGAGCGTCACCAGAGAGCTTAGGGAGTTAAACAAGTGGCTCGGAAGTTGGTGCAGGAAGGAAGGGTTTGGGCTCATGGAGAACTAGGACGACTTCTCAGTTGGTTACAAGCTCTACAGTAGGGACGGGCTGCACCTTAATGGGGAGGGTGCAACTGCTCTGGGGGATAAAATGGTTAGACGGCTGGAGGAGCTTGTAAACTAGGATCTGGGGGTGTGGTGGGGGGGTTATACTAATAAGGGAGTAGATAGTGTAGTTAGAGAGTGGGTTATAGAATAGGACAGTGGGGACAGGTTCGCCCCTGAAACGCGTTGAATTTGAATTCTTCATCAATATTATCCTGGTCCTGAGTCCATCTGCTTCAGCGCAAAAAAAAAAAAAAAAAAAAGGTCCGATCTTCTGCTCCACTGACGCCTGCATGTGAGGAGTGATCTGAAGACAAGTGTGAAAGAGGCAACAATTGTGGGTGAGGATGTGAAAACCTTATGGGTGGAAGTTCAAAGGGATATTAATAATACTCGGTGTAATCTAAAGACCCCCTAACATCACAGAGGAGATAGAAGCTCAACTGTATAACCAAATAGAGAGGGCGGCACAGGCTGGTATAGTGGTCATAATGGTAGATTTTTACTTCCCAGACACTGACTGGGGTCATGGTTCTGCCTAAACCACAAAGGGAGAAAATTCCTCAACTTGCTGCAGGACCACTTTATGGGCCAGTTTGTAGAAGCTCCCACTAGGAGCGATGCTCTGTTGGATCTGGTAATTTCTAATGATGCAGAGCTTGTTGGAAATGTTACTGTTCGAGAAACACTAGGTAATAGTGACCACAATATAATTATATTCCTCTTAAACTATAAGAATCAAACTCTGTCGGGCAGAGCAAAGACACTGAATTTCAAAAAGGCTAATTTCCCTGGGTTGAGGGCAGCATTTCAGGGCATGGACTGGGAGCAGCTACTGTCACATAATAAGGCATCATGCACACGACCGTTCCGTTTTTTGCAGTCCGCAAACCGCGGATCCGCAAAAAACGGAAGCCGCCCGTGTGCCTTCCGCAAAACAGACAAGAATAAGACATGCTATATTTTTGGGGCGGGGCCACAGAACGGTGCAATGCAAAGTGCTGTCCGCATCTTTTGCGGCCCCAATGAAGTGAATGGGTCCGCACCCGAGCCGCAAAAAATGCGGCTCGGATGCGGCCCACAAAAACTGTTGTGTGCATGAGGGCTAATACTGAGGATAAATGGGATAGCTTCAAATCCACAATGAGTAATTGCACAAAAAAATGTATCCCTTTAGGAAACAAGTATAAACGGCTAAAATTAAACCCCCCATAGCTTACAGCTACTGTAAAAAGAGCAATAAAGGACAAAAAGAGCGCATTTAAAAAATAAAATCTGAGGGGTCAGCTGGAGCGTTTAAAGATTACAAAGAGCTTAATAAAATCTGCTAAAATTAGCAAAAATACAAAATGAACAGTAGGTAGCAAAAGATAGCAAAATAAATCCCCAAAAGTTTTTTTTAAATATATAAATGCTAAAAAAAAGGTCCGAGCAGGTAGGTCTCCTAAATATCGGTAAGGGGGGGGGGGGGGGGGGGTAGTCACTGAAGATAAGGAAAAGGCAGAGTTCCTAAATAGTTTTTTAGCTCTGTATATACAAAAGAAGAGAAAGTAGCTGATATCTGTGGTGCCGGGTTGTTAGTACATCCAGTGATACACGCAAATGGCTAACTGCTGATATGGTCCAAGAGAAGTTAAATAGGGTAAATGTGAACAAGGCTCCAGGTCCAGATGGATCACACCCAAGAGTGCTTAAAGAGCTCTGTTCTGTAATTGCTGTGCCCCTGTTTATAATTTTTAAAGATTTTCTGGTACAGTGCCAAGTGATTGGCACAAGGCAAATGTGGTGCCCATATTCCAAAAATGATCTAGGTCCTTCATAGGTAATAATAGACCTATAGGCTTGGAAAGTATAGTTTGTAATTAGGGATGAGCGAACCCGAACTGTATAGTTCGGGTTCGTACCGAATTTTGGGGTGTCCGTGACACGGACCCGAACCCGGACATTTTCGTAAAAGTTCGGGTTCGGTGTTCGTCGCTTTCTTGGCGCTTTTTGAAAGGCTGCAAAGCAGCCAATCAACAAGCGTCATACTTGCCCCAAGAGGCCGTCACAGCCATGCCTACTATTGGCATGGCTGTGATTGGCCAGAGCACCATGTGACCCAGCCTCTATTTAAGCTGGAGTCACATAGCGCCGCCCGTCACTCTGCTCTGATCAGTATAGGGAGAGGTTGCAGCTGCGACGTTAGGGCGAGATTAGGCAGTGATTAACTCCTCCAAAAGACTTCATTCAGAGATCGATCTGCAGCTGTGGATGATTGAACTGCTGCTATTGAATTGCTCACTGTTTTTAGGCTGCCCAGAGCGTTTTTCAGTCACTTTTTTCTGGGGTGATCGGCGGCCATTTTGTGTCTTGTGGTGCGCCAGCACAAGCTGCCAACAAGTGCATTTAACCCTCAGTAGTGTGGTTGTTTTTTGGCTAAATCCTACATCAGGGTCAAGCTGTCACACCAAGTGCATTTAACCATCAATAGTCTGGTTATTTTTTGGCCATATACTACATCAGGGGCAAGCTGAGCCTGTCACCAAGTGCATTTAACCCTCAATAGTGCGGTTGTTTTTTGGCTAAATCCTACATCAGGGTCAAGCTGTCACACCAAGTGCATTTAACCATCAAAAGTCTGGTTATTTTTTGGCCATATACGACATCAGGGACAAGCTGAGCCTGTCACCAAGTGCATTTAACCCTCAATAGTGTGGTTGGTCAAGCTGTCACACCAAGTGCATTTAACCATCAATAGTGTGGTTATTTTTTGGCCATATCCCAGTCTAATTCTGTCCGTAAACGTATACCTGTCACCCAGCGCCTAAATAATAGGCCTCAAATTTGTAGTCTGCTAAATCTGTGGTTATTGCTGTGGCTGGGCGAGTTATTTAGTGTCCGTCTGTCACAACCAGACAGCTGAGAAGCTCTGACAGAGGTCTTTCAGAACCTCCTCCTTGACTTTGTTGTGGTATTCAGTTTCTCATCTCGTTAGACTCTCTCAGCTGTCATATGTTGGACTAATTGCTTCCCTTTAAATTCCTCCCCAGAATGCTTTTCTGGGCGGCTTATTCTTCTTCCTGGAGTGTGTGTGCACGCTGGTCTTGTTCTCCTGTCTGCAACAAAAGCTAAGTGTTGAACATTTATCTGTTATTTTCTGTTTGCTGGATCCCAGGTGACCCTGACTCCCTCCGTATCTTGTGTAGGGAGCCGGTGGTCGTGTCCCCTCACTATCGTAGGGTGCTCAGGGGTTATATAGTCAAGGTACGTGGATATGCAAACCTCCACCATTCGGATTTTTGCATAGGCTGAGCAGCCAGGGAAAGTGCCAGGTCTTCTGCAGGGGTCCCCCTTGGTTCCTTAGTTTTTGGATCCAGCAAGTCATTTATGCATGTTGCTTTGCCTTGTTTCCTGTACACCGTCCGTGACACCGTCAAAGCACAGTTTTTGTTCTGGGTTGAAATACAATTCCCAATTTAGCAATTCTCTAAATTAGTGGTTTCTGCTGTATCAGGCCTACTTTAAATTTATCCCTAAAAGGGTATATTAGATTCAAGGTGCAGATAGGGTCATTTTCAATAACTTCACACACACGCTACTGTGCATATCCCAGTCTAATTCTGTCTGTAAACGTCTGTAAATCTGTGGTTACTGCTGTGCCTGTATTAGTATAATACGGTACCTAAATAGATAGCCAGATAGTGTTAGGTGTCTGTAAAAAAAGGCCTGAATTTGAATTCAATACATTGGGCCAAATAATATTTTTGTTGTTGTGGTGAACGATAACAATGAGGAAAACATCTAGTAAAGGACGCGGACGTGGACATGGTCGTGGTGGTGTTAGTGGACCCTCTGGTGCTGGGAGAGGACGCGGCCGTTCTGCCACAGCCACACGTCCTAGTGTACCAACTACCTCAGGTCCCAGTAGCCGCCATAATTTACAGCGATATTTGGTGGGGCCCAATGCCGTTCTAAGGATGGTAAGGCCTGAGCAGGTACAGGCATTAGTCAATTGGGTGGCCGACAGTGGATCCAGCACGTTCACATTATCTCCCACCCAGTCTTCTGCAGAAAGCGCACAGATGGCGCCTGAAAACCAAGCCCATCAGTCTGTCACATCACCCCCATGCATACCAGAGAAACTGTCTGAGCCGCAAGTTATGCAGCAGTCTCTTATGCTGTTTGAAGACTCCGCTGGCAGGGTTTCCCAAGGGCATCCACCTAGCCCTTCCCCAGCGGTGGAAGACATAGAATGCACTGACGCACAACCACTTATGTTTCCTGATGATGAGGACATGGGAATACCACCTCAGCATGTCTCTGATGATGACGAAACACAGGTGCCAACTGCTGCGTCTTTCTGCAGTGTGCAGACTGAACAGGAGGTCAGGGATCAAGACTGGGTGGAAGACGATGCAGGGGACGATGAGGTCCTAGACCCCACATGGAATGAAGGTCGTGCCACTGACTTTCACAGTTCGGAGGAAGAGGCAGTGGTGAGACCGAGCCAACAGCGTAGCAAAAGAGGGAGCAGTGGGCAAAAGCAGAACACCCGCCGCCAAGAGACTCCGCCTGCTACTGACCGCCGCCATCTGGGACCGAGCACCCCAAAGGCAGCTTCAAGGAGTTCCCTGGCATGGCACTTCTTCAAACAATGTGCTGACGACAAGACCCGAGTGGTTTGCACGCTGTGCCATTAGAGCCTGAAGCGAGGCATTAACGTTCTGAACCTTAGCACAACCTGCATGACCAGGCACCTGCATGCAAAGCATGAACTGCAGTGGAGTAAACACCTTAAAAACAAGGAAGTCACTCAGGCTCCCCCTGCTACCTCTTCTGCTGCTGCCGCCTCGGCCTCTTCTGCTGCTGCCGCCTCGGCCTCTTCTGCTGCTGCCGCCTCGGCCTCTCCCTCCGCCTCTAGAGGAACGTTGGCACCTGCCGCCCAGCAAACAGGGGATGTACCACCAACACCACCACCTCCGTTACCAAGCATCTCAACCATGTCACACGGCAGCGTTCAGCTCTCCATCTCACAAACATTTGAGAGAAAGCGTAAATTCCCACCTAGCCACCCTCGATCCCTGGCCCTGAATGCCAGCATTTCTAAACTACTGGCCTATGAAATGCTGTCATTTAGGCTGGTGGACACAGACAGCTTCAAACAGCTCATGTCGCTTGCTGTCCCACAGTATGTTGTTCCCAGCCGGCACTACTTCTCCAAGAGAGCCGTGCCTTCCCTGCACAACCAAGTATCCGATAAAATCAAGTGTGCACTGCGCAACGCCATCTGTGGCAAGGTCCACCTAACCACAGATACGTGGACCAGTAAGCACGGCCAGGGACGCTATATCTCCCTAACTGCACACTGGGTAAATGTAGTGGCAGCTGGGCCCCAGGCGGAGAGCTGTTTGGCGCACGTCCTTCCGCCGCCAAGGATCGCAGGGCAACATTCTTTGCCTCCTGTTGCCACCTCCTCCTACTCAGCTTCCTCCTCCTCTTCTTCCACCTGCTCATCCAGTCAGCCACACACCTTCACCACCAACTTCAGCACAGCCCGGGGTAAACGTCAGCAGGCCATTCTGAAACTCATATGTTTGGGGAACAGGCCCCACACCGCACAGGAGTTGTGGCGGGGTATAGAACAACAGACCGACGAGTGGTTGCTGCCGGTGAGCCTCAAGCCCGGCCTGGTGGTGTGCGATAATGGGCGAAATCTCGTTGCAGCTCTGGGACTAGCCGGTTTGACGCACATCCCTTACTTGCTTGTGCTGAATTTGGTGGTGCAGAAGTTCATTCACAACTACCCCGACATGTCAGAGCTGCTGCATAAAGTGCGGGCCTTCTGTTCGCGCTTCCGGTGTTCACATCCTGCCGCTGCTTGCCTGTCTGCGCTACAACGTAACTACGGCCTTCCCGCTCACCGCCTCATATGCGACGTGCCCACCAGGTGGAACTCCACCTTGCACATGCTGGACAGACTGTGCGAGCAGCAGCAGGCCATAGTGGAGTTTCAGCTGCAGCACGCACGGGTCAGTCGCACTGCGGAACAGCACCACTTCACCACCAATGACTGGGCCTCCATGCGAGACCTGTGTGCCCTGTTGCGCTGTTTCGAGTACTCCACCAACATGGCCAGTGGCGATGACGCCGTTATCAGCGTTACAATACCACTTCTATGTCTCCATTGAGAAAACACTTAGGGCGATGATGGAAGAGGAGGTGGCCCAGGAGGAGGAGGAGGAGGAAGAGGGGTCATTTTTAGCACTTTCAGGCCAGTCTCTTCGAAGTGACTCAGAGGGAGGTTTTTTGCAACAGCAGAGGCCAGGTACAAATGTGGCCAGCCAGGGCCCCACTACTGGAGGACGAGGAGGACGAGGATGAGGAGTAGGTGGAGGAGGATGAGGATGAAGCATGGTTACAGCGGAGTTGCACCCAACGCAGCTCGGGCCCATCACTGGTGCGTGGCTGGGGGGAAACGCAGGACGATGACGATACGCCTCCCACAGAGGACAGCTTGTCCTTACCCCTGGGCAGCCTGGCACACATGAGAGACTACATGCTGCAGTGCCTGCGCAACGACAGCAGAGTTGCCCACATTTTAACGTGTGCAGACTACTGGGTTGCCACCCTGCTGGATCCTTGGTACAAAGACAATGTGCCCACCTTACTTCCTGCACTGGAGCGTGATAGGAAGATGCGCGAGTACAAGCGCACGTTGGTAGACGCGCTACTGAGAGCATTCCCAAATGTCACATGGGAACAAGTGGAAGCCCAAGGCCAAGGCAGAGGAGGAGCAAGAGGTTGCCAAGGCAGCTGTGTCACGGCCAGCTCCTCTGAGGGCAGGGTTAGCATGGCAGAGATGTGGAAAAGTTTTGTCAACACGCCACAGCTAACTGCACCACCACCTGATACGCAACGTGTTAGCAGGAGGCAACATTTCACTAACATGGTGGAACAGTACGTGTCCACACCCCTCCACGTACTGACTGATGGTTCGGCCCCATTCAACTTCTGGGTCTCTAAATTGTCCACGTGGCCAGAGCTAGCCTTTTATGCCTTGGAGGTGCTGGCCTGCCCGGCGGCCAGCGTTTTGTCTGAACGTGTATTCAGCACGGCAGGGGGCGTCATTACAGACAAACGCAGCCGCCTGTCTACAGCCAATGTGGACAAGCTGACGTTCATAAAAATGAACCAGGCATGGATCCCACAGGACCTGTCCATCCCTTGTGCAGATTAGACATTAACTACCTCCCCTTAACCATATATTATTGTACTCCAGGGCACTTCCTCATTCAATCCTATTTTTATTTTCATTTTACCATTATATTGCGAGGCAACCCAAAGTTGAATGAACCTCTCCTCTGTCTGGGTGCCGGGGCCTAAATATATGCCAATAGACTGTTCCAATGTTGGGTGACGTGAAGCCTGATTCTCTGCTATGACATGCAGACTGATTCTCTGCTGACATGAAGCCAGATTCTCTGTTACGGGACCTCTCTCCTCTGCCTGGGTGCCTGGGCCTAAATATATGCCAATGGACTGTTCCAATGTTTGGTGACGTGAAGCCTGATTCTCTGCTATGACATGCAAACTGATTCTCTGCTGACATGAAGCCAGATTCTCTGTTAAGGGACCTCTCTCCTCTGCCTGGGTGCCTGGGACTAAATATCTGACAATGGACTGTTACAGTGGTGGCTGACGTGAAGCCTGATTCTCTGCTATGACATGCAAACTGATTCTCTGCTGACATGAAGCCAGATTCTCTGTTACGGGACCTCTCTCCTCTGCCTGGGTGCCTGGGCCTAAATATATGCCAATGGACTGTTCCAATGTTTGGTGACGTGAAGCCTGATTCTCTGCTATGACATGCAGACTGATTCTCTGCTGACATGAAGCCAGATTCTCTGTTACGGGACCTCTTTCCTCTGCCTGGGTGCCTGGGCCTAAATATATGCCAATGGACTGTTCCAATGTTGGGTGACGTGAAGCCTGATTCTCTGCTATGACATGCAGACTGATTCTCTGCTGACATGAAGCCAGATTCTCTGTTACGGGACCTCTCTCCTCTGCCTGGGTGCCTGGGCCTAAATATATGCCAATGGACTCTTCCAATGTTGGGTGACGTGAAGCCTGATTCTCTGCTATGACATGCAGACTGATTCTCTGCTGACATGAAGCCAGATTCTCTGTTACGGGACCTCTCTCCTCTGCCTGGGTGCCTGGGCCTAAAAATATGACAATGGACTGTTACAGTGGTGGGTCACGTAAAGCCTGATTCTCTGCTATGACATGAAGACTGATTCTCTGGTGACATGAAGCCAAATTCTCTGTTACGGGACATCTCTCCTCTGCCTGGGTGCCGGGGCCTAAATATCTGAGAATGGACTGTTCCAGTGGTGGGTGACGTGAAGCCAGATTCTCTGCTATGGGACCTCTCTCCAATTGATTTTGGTTAATTTTTATTTATTTTATTTTTATTTTAATTCATTTCCCTATTCACATTTGTTTGTGTCATGGTCTTACCTTCTTACTGTTCTCCTTCGTTTGACATGTGCTGGCGGCCATCTTGGTTTCTGGGTTTCTTGTAGCCTCCCACCCTGCGGCTTCTCCTTCCCACTGGGAGGAGCTGGATGCCTAGCTCATATATATAGGAGGTCTGTGGCTTCAGTTCTTTGCTTGGTCCTCCTGTGTTCACATGCTTCTAAGACTGCTGCTGCTGCTGGTTCCCGATCCTGGCCTCGTCTGACTACCCCGTTGGTTCCTGATCCTGGCTTCGTCTGACTACCCTGCTGGTTCCTGATCCTGGCTTCGTCTGACTACCCTGCTGGTTCCTGATCCTGGCTTCGTCTGACTACCCTGCTGGTTCCTGATCCTGGCTTCGTCTGACTACCCTTCTGGTTCCTGACCTCTGTCTACGCAAGACCCTGCTTCGGTTTAGCCATCCGTTTGGACTTTTGCTTACGGCTTGTTTTTCAATAAAGCCTTCTTATTTCCACTTATCTCTTGTTGTACGTCTGGTTCATGGTTCCATGACATTAGGACCAAGCCATGAATTTTGACGGTACAGGGCCATCCTCGCTACCTACGCTGGTTGCCAGACTTGATCAGCAGGATCACCTGTTGGGTCGGTTCGCTGTGGCGTTGCAAACCCTGCTTGAACGCACGGCTCATTTCGCTTCCGTTGCCGATGGGTCGGTTGTCGCTCCTGGGCCCGCTCCTACTGCCGCTCCAGTTGTTGCGCCAGAGTCTACCCCGACACCTGTTGCTGCGCCTGCGGTGTCTCGGGGTATGACCGGTTCTGCCCCCCTTCCACAGCGCTTTGGGGAAGAGCCAACTCAGTGCCGAGGTTTCCTTAACCAGGTGGGCATTTATTTCGAGTTGCTGCCACATGCCTTTCCTACTGAGAGATCAAAGGTGGGCTTCTTGATCTCGCTGCTCTCGGACAAGGCCTTGGCCTGGGCCAGCCCTTTATGGGAGAACAACAATCCGGTGGTTGCCGAGTTTTCCGGTTTTGTTGCTTCTCTTCGGAAGGTATTCGATGTGCCGGCTCGTGCTGCCTCTGCTGCGAAGCTCCTTATGTCCATCAGACAGGGTTCACGATCCGTAGCTGAATACGCCATTGAGTTTCGTACCCTGGCAGCAGAGGTGGGCTGGAATAATGAGGCTCTGGTCGCTGCTTTCTCTCATGGTCTCTCGGATGCCTTGAAGGATGAGGTTGCAGCTAAGGACCTACCGGTGGAGCTCGAGTCTCTTATTTCTTTTCTGATTTTGATTGACACCAGACTCAGGGAGAGACCTTCCTTTAAGGAGAGCCTGCGGAGGCCTTCTAACAGATTGGCGCCTACGTTTGCTGTCCCACCCGTGCCTCCCTCTCCTCCCACGCCTCCTGGGGATGACTTGTCTGGGGGTGAACCCATGCAGCTGGGGTTTGCTCGCCTGTCCGAGGGGGAGAGGGTACTCCGGAGACGCGAGGGCCGATGCATGTACTGTGGTCTCGGTGGGCATTTTCGGTTGGCATGTCCGAACCGTCCGGGAGACGCTCGCACCTGAGATCCTGTCGGGGGCAGATCTCCTCGTCCCCGGTTTCCCGTGTTGACAAACGACTGATCACTGTTGTCCTCTCCTGGGTCGGGGGCTCGGTGACGAGGTATTACCGGAGGTGTTACCGGAGGTATTCTCTCCCCAGGATATTCCGGCTGTGGAGGATCACCTTTCCAGAGGTCCCTTGAGGTCTCTGCGCAGCGCCAGAGACTCCAGGCTGATCGCAGACGAGCGCCCGCTCCTTCCTACCAGGTCGGAGACCGTGTATGGTTGTCCACCCGCAACCTCAATCTTCGAGTGCCCACTCCCAAGCTGGCGCCTCGCTTTGTTGGTCCCTTCCGAGTGCTTCGCAGGGTAAACCCGGTAGCCTATGCCCTTGCGCTTCCTCCTGGCATGCGGATCTCCAACGTGTTTCATGTCTCCCTGTTGAAGCCATTGGTGTGTAATCGTTTCACTTCCTCGGTTCCTCGGCCCCGTCCGGTCCAAGTGGGCAATCGTGAGGAATATGAGGTGAGCAATATCCTGGACTCACGCCTGGTCCACGGTCGGTTGCAGTTTTTGGTCCATTGGCGTGGTTATGGTCCAGAGGAGCGTTCCTGGGTTCCCTCCGCAGATGTCCATGCTCCTGCTTTGCTCCGAGCCTTCCACGCACGCTTCCCTCAGAAACCGTTCCTTACTCCGCGGAGGAGGGGCCCTTGAGGGGGAGGTACTGTCATGGTCTTACCTTCTTACTGTTCTCCTTCGTTTGACATGTGCTGGCGGCCATCTTGGTTTCTGGGTTTCTTGTAGCCTCCCACCCTGCGGCTTCTCCTTCCAACTGGGAGGAGCTGGATGCCTAGCTCATATATATAGGAGGTCTGTGGCTTCAGTTCCTTGCTTGGTCCTCCTGTGTTCACATGCTTCTAAGACTGCTGCTGCCGTTGGTTCCTGATCCTGGCTTCGTCTGACTACCCTGCTGGTTCCTGATCCTGGCTTCGTCTGACTACCCTGCTGGTTCCTGATCCTGGCTTCGTCTGACTACCCTTCTGGTTCCTGACCTCTGTCTACGCAAGACCCTGCTTCGGTTTAGCCATCCGTTTGGACTTTTGCTTACGGCTTGTTTTTCAATAAAGCCTTCTTATTTCCACTTATCTCTTGTTGTACGTCTGGTTCATGGTTCCATGACAGTTTGCAGGGGATTTACCTACATGTTGCTGCCTTTTGCAGCCCTCTAGCCCTTTCCTGGGCTGTTTTACAGCCTTTTTAGTGCCGAAAAGTTCGGGTCCCCATTGACTTCAATGGGGTTCGGGTTCGGGACGAAGTTCGGATCGGGTTCGGATCCCGAACCCGAACATTTCCGGGAAGTTCGGCCGAACTTCTCGAACCCGAACATCCAGTTGTTCGCTCAACTCTATTTGTAATTGAATTGACAACTGGCTGAAGGACCTTGTCCAGAGAGTTGTGGTCAATGATTCCTATTCAGAATGGTCCCAGGTTATAAGTGGTGACCCCAAGGTTCAGTGCTGGGTCCTTTATTATTTATTTATGTATTAATGATATGGAGGACAGGATTAATAGCACCATATCTAGTTTTGCAGATGACACTAAGCTGTGTAGAACTGTACAGTCTATGGAAGATGTCCAAAAACTACAAGCTGACTTGAACACTCTGAGTGATTGGGCATCAACTTGGCAAATGAGGTTCAATGTGGACAAATGTAAAGTTCTGCATCTTGGAAGTAAAAATCTCTGTGCTTCATATGTCCTAGGTGATGTAGCACTGGGAGAGTCACTTATAGAGAAGGATTTGGGTGTCCTTGTAGATGGTAGGATAAATAGCAGCATACAATGTCAATCAGCTGCTTCTAAGGCCACCAGGATATTGTCATGCATTAAACGAGGCATGGACTCACGGGGCAGGGATGTAATATTACCACTTTAAAAAACGTTGGTGTGGCCTCATCTGGAATATGTAGTCCAGTTCTGGGCTCCAGTCCATAGAAAGGATGCACTGCAGCTGGAAAAAGTACAGAGGAAAGCGACTAAACTGATAAGGGGCATGGAGGGTCTTAGTTATGAAGAAAGATTAACAGAATTACATTTATTTAGTCTTGAGAAGAGACGTCTAAGGGGGTAACATAATTAACCTATACAAGCATATAAATGGGCCATACAAAAAATACAGAGAAAAACTGTTCCATGTAAAATGTGCTCAAAAGACAAGGGGTCACTGCCTCCGACTGGAGAAGAAAAAGTTCAGTCTCCAGAAGTGTCAAAGCTTCTTTACTGTAAGAACTTTGAATCTGTGGAGTAGACTTCCTCAGGACGTTGTAACTGCAGGAACAGTGGACAGTTTCAAAAAGGGTTTAGACGAATTCTTAAAAGTAAAAAACATTAATGCTTTTGAAAACGTGTAGAAATCTGAGTCTTGCAAACCCAACTATCCCTTGGTTGAACTTGATGGACGTATGTCCTATTTCAACCGTATTAACTATGTAACTATCATCATTTCATGCAAGCACACCAGTCATCACTCAGCAGGGCTCATTATTTAATTAATATATACCAATATCATCTAACACTCCCAATTCATGCAGTCACATTACCACTTCATATCCCATTACCACTTCATACACTTACATCAGGCACTTGATTTTACCAAGTCCACCTACTTTTAGTACCAGTCATCATTACCAACCCATGTAGCTATAACATGATCCACCCCCAACACATCTGTATATCACCGGACCACTGCGCTCGTACTTCCCCTTCCAGCCGCTCCCCCCAAAGCCAGCAATCTTTGTCACCTGCTTTCCCTGCCCTTTTTATCCAGCGCGCTTTTTTCTCACACACCGCGCTATCTGCACGAGGAGGCTTTGTTTCTACAGGTAAAAACACTGACATCAATCACCTTATTATATATTTTTGTAACACAATCACCACTATTGCAATGCGATGCGCCTCCATAGGTGACACAATGTAATACAATGTCAGTATTGTAATGATTGTATCCAGCGATCAAGCCCTACATTTACCCTGTTTATCTGTAAAGAATAAATCAAGGCAACTGGACGTACTGTAGATTTCTTGAAAACGTTTCACTCGTTCTTCCAACGAGCTTTCTCAATTCTGAGTGACTGTACAAAAAATTCTGGGAATAAATATGTAACTGAATCCACATCTGGTAATTAGACCCAGCATTGGGTCAAAGGTGTTGATTCAATTATCCTAATTGGAGTCAGTAGGTGATAAAGACTTCCCAGAAAAAGGTGTCAAGACAGCATTGTATGTGGCAGACAATAGATGTCTAACCCCCCCACCTCTATTCAAGCTTGGCTTCTCCATTTTTACGTAGATGGCCTCCTTCACGCCTCGTTTGTACCAATCGGCCTCCTTATCCAAAACACTTACTTGACTGTTTTGACCCAATGCTGGGTCTAACTACCAGATGTGGATTCAGTTACATATTTATTCCCATAATTTTTTGTACAATCACTCAGAATTAAGAAAGCTCGTTGGAAGAACGAGTGAAACGTTTTCAAGAAATCTACAGTACGTCCAGTTGCCTTGATTTATTCTTTACAGATATATACCATGACCTGGATAAATGAGAACCTTCACAGACATTTACCCTGTTTGCTCTTTATATTCACACCTCCACGTGGAATGCTTGCTCTCTCTTTATCCGCACTTCTACGTCTTTACGTGCGCGCAGGTGTATTTCTATACATATTTATGTGTACACATTTATATATTTACACCTATTCAGTGGACCATCTAGCATAATAAATTGGGTGATCTTCATCCATTCACTAGTATTATCCTATCCCTTTACTCTCAGCCCAATTAAAATCCCCCGGTATGAACTGTCAGCACCATCAGACTGACAACCCATCACCATGCTATCATATTCCTAATATAATTAAACATCATGAACTGTCACCACCATTAGATTAACAAAAAGTTATCATGTTCCTATGTTCTTAATATAAACACAATGATATTTAGAGAACGTCTCAAAGAATCTGCACGTGAGACGAAAGTTCTCAGGTTGGCACCTACTACTTTTCAGAGGTCTATACTTCCACCTTGTAAATCCCTGATCTGGAGCCTATCCAACTGGACAAGATTTGATTGTCTCAAGCAGCACCTTCATGGGCACTTGAGGTAAACAAAGACCTATAAGACTTTTTTATTATTACTTTTAAAACCCCAAAAGTTTAATATTATATAGTATACTCCCAAGCTCAGATATTTTATTAACCCTAGGACTTGGAGGTCCTGGTTAGCTTAGGTAGTTTTGCAATGTCTGCACTGTGTCCCACTCACTACTATTATGTATTATCAGTGTAACTTTATATCATTCCCATGAGCCCATTATTACTTTTATAGTGCCGTGCTTAGAATTGTTTCTGGCAGCAAAATATAACCAACAATTAACCCTGCTTTCCTTGTAGGTAATTAGATCTCCTTGCTTTTATAAAGCTTGAACAAAACTAGATCTAATTACCTACAAGCAAAGCAGGGTTAATTGTTGGTTATATTTAGAGATTAGCGAATCAAAGCTGACAAAGCGGAATTTGATCTGAATTTCAGGAAAAATTAGATTCACCACAAATGGTAACGAATCGCAATTTTCCTAAAATGGCAGCTATATTTACATCTACACGTGTGAGGACATGGGGCAAGGAACTCTGGGAAGGCAGGCTGACCAGCCAATCAGCAGCCAGCCAGCGGCCTTCTTAGAGTCAGAGTGCAGGCGCTAGGGACGTGTGAAGGCGCTAGGGACAGCAATAGGAAAAAACTAATTGCGAAAAAAAACTAAAGAAACAATTAATACGTGCAGGGAAAGGATAGAGAGGAATCATTTCACATTTCACAGCATTTTAGTGCAGGGAGAGACGTCGGGAATCGTTTTAGACAGTGCTAGAAAAACCTCATTGTGAAAAAAAAAAGTGATTTACAAGTGCAGGGAAAGATTATTTGGGGATCCAAATAGCCATTATACAGCTGTGGGATTCCAACAATTTGTTATTGGAGTGCAAGTGCTATTTTGAAAAGCTTACGGGTGGAGTAGAGTTGTGTTATCTAATCTAAGCAAACACCTTCAATTGCTTTTCAATTGCTTTTGTCTCAAGATAACGCGATGAGTTAAGAAATTTGAGTTAAGAGCTGGAGTGCTAACACTGTTACATCTGTATATCTGTGGAAAAAGAATAAATATATACGCATTTCACTTCTGCAGTTATTTTTGGTAAAAGCGTTCAGTGACCTATTTCAGTACAAAAAGGAAAATAAATATACGCACTTCACTGTTGTGAGAAGAGTTTTGTGGCCTATTGCAGTACGAAAAGGAAAAATATATACGCATTTCGCTTCTGCAGTTATTTCTGCTAAAAGCATTTACTGGCCTATTTCAGTACAGAAAGAAAAATACATCCTCAGTTCACTTCTGCAGTTATATGTGTTGAAAGCGTTTAGTGGCCTATTTTAGTACAAAAAGAAAAATATATTTGCTTCTTTTAGGGGGTGTTTTAATTTGCTTTTAATTTATTTAGCTCATCTAAAAGTATGTTAGATAGAGAAGTGCCAGGCCATGCACAGAGGAGTGGCAGAGGCCTAAATATTTCTGGCGCAGGCAGAGGTCGCAGCAGAGTAAGGGGGCGTGAAAGCAGGAGTTGCAGCGAGAGGCCTGAGCTCCCAGGGTCATCTAGCGCTCATGTCTTGACCAGCAACCCACAAGTTTTTGATTGGTTAACTCGGTCATCCACTTCATCCCAAGTGACATCAGACACCCCCAGCCAACAGTCGGTGGGTTTGTCAGACACAACCCTTAGTTGGCATGGATCGGGAGCAGTTCCTGTGCCCTCACTTGTCCTCAACCTGCCTCTATCCTTTGCTGTTTCCTCATCCACAGAAGTATTGTATGCTGTGGGCTCAGCTCCACTATACAGCGAGGACAAGGTACTAGAGGACAGTCAGCAGCTACTGCCCAGCCAAGATCTGGAGGAGACATCCGCCGCTTCCTCCGGTAGGCGGGCAAGTAGTAATAAGGAGAGTGGCTTGGGAGATGGTGCTGCGAGCGGTCAGAGAGCTCCTGACCCAGAGACCATTGAGAAAGACATCACTGACGTGCAGACACTACTCGATGATGATGAAGGCAATCGCACTTGGGAGCCGGGTGCAGAAGGGGCTTCATCTGCATCAGGAGAAGAGGGTGGCAGCTTGCCATTCCTTTCTGCAATGAGCCTGTATATTGGTGTAGAACACTTTGCCTTGCAGTAACACGCATAGGGGGTCCGCTGGGTTAGTGAAATAATACTGTGAGTCAGTATGACATGCAGATGACAGGCGTCCCTCTTAGAATCACTGCACACTTCACTTATTTGGCCAGTTAAGGGGCCAGAACTGACCAAATAACTCAAGTGTGAACTCAGCCTTACAGCTCAATTTTAGCACCAGGTATAAAGAACCGTGGAGTGGCCCAAGACTGTACTGTAAAGTGACAGAACACACTCCTTTTACACTGTCATTAGCTGATTTCACATGGACTTCTACAGAACCTGTTCTGTACAATTAGTGTCCCCCTCACAGATTGGAGAGGTTTATTTTCTCTTATTCTTATCCGTCATAAAAATAACCTAAAAAAAACAATGGATCCTGTCTTTTCACCATCCCCTTTACATGGTCATCATATGCTCAGTAATCTATCAGTATTGCTAAGGCCAAAAAACAGGAGTGGATCCAAAGCAGATGACACGTGATTGGCAGTGGCGTACACACAATCCATGGGGCCCTGGTGCAGAACTGATCCATGGGGCCCCCTCCCCGTCGCCGCCCCCCCCCAACCTCCCTCCACCCCCAAACCGCCTAAATTTGTACTTCCACCAGGTCTAGAGAGCCACAGGCTGAAGACTAATGCAAGAACAAGAAGGTATACCCCAATGTGCGCAGTCCAACCATAACTATGTACTTTTACTCAGAACTGCAGGCACCAGAAAAGCATTTCCCACGTAAAACCAGCTACATTATGCAGCAGAGCTGGTTTTGTCATGCATTTCTTTTGCCTTCATACGGTAAAATACTCCATTGGCCTATCAATGCTTTATAACTAAGGCTACTTTCCCACCTGCGTTAGGTGCAGATCCGTCTGGTATCTGCACAGACGGATCCGCACCTATAATGCAAACGCTTGTATTCGTTCAGAACGGATCCGTTTGCATTATTCTTTTAAAAAATAAGTCTAAGTAAAAGCGGATCCGTCCTGACTTACATTGAAAGTAACGGCTGGGCCAAACTGAACGGAGCCAAACAGACGCATTCTGAACGGATCCTTATCCATTCAGAATGTATTGGGGCTAAACTGATCCGTTTTGAACCGTTTGTGAGAGCCCTGAAACGGATCTCACAAACGGAATTCAAAACGCCAGGGTGAAAGTAGCAATAGGCTATTTTCACACCGGCGTTTCTGGGTCCGCTTGTGAGATCCGTTTTTAGGGATGATCCAGGAAATGAGTTGCTGATTTACCTGCAATGGAAATGGTTAACATACATTTTGCAATTATATTATGGTTATCAGAGTCATTATCCAAGTCATGGACCCAATTATCCTGGGGATTTGAATACCGAATTACTTTTGGATTGGCCAATTGATTTAGTGACCCCTACTAATGTAACTATTTTCATGGCGCAAATCCAATTTAGCCCTTTTAGTTCTTCCTAGGTCATTCACTTGTACTGGGAAGAACACCTCATCATCCACCTTTTCAATCCCCACTAGGAATTGTTCATGGCCACTAAACCCAGTAGGGTCAGTAGTTTCTGGATGTAGGTAGATTGTAAGAACATCCCCTTCCAGACAGACATCTTTCACTCGTTCAGGAGACACACATATGGTGTTATCCTCCATTTCTTAAATGTACCTCAGTGGAATCCAGCCTTTCCTCTATCACACATCTTTCCTTCAGTGTCTTATCTGGGTAAATACATTTTACTAGACCTGTATACATTACTTCTCACACAAGAGCAGACTATGCAAACCCTCCTAAGTCTATACACAAGTCTAATCTGAGTTAGTGATTCTAAGTTCACAAGGGTTTGAACTTATATTACCCTCTTGAATAAGACAAAATCAGACAAAATGGCTTCCCTTAATGTTCCTATTCATACACCTGTATAGGTCTTATATTATGGACTCTTTTTATTCCCAATAGTTCTGACAGTATCCAACCCCTTTAAAGACGGCATTAGTGATGTCAGAGTGATAGTGACTTGGCTATGGATAAATGCACGATAGTAGCGGGTCACAGCATGTTTAATAACATACTCAGTTTTTTTTTTAAATCATAATATGGTCCTCAAAGTATCCCTTTTTGGTGGCAGATGTGTTCTTCTCTGTCTCCTGACCAGTAAAATGGTGGATGCTGTTTGGAGACATTTGTCTGAAGCAAAAGATCTGAAGTTGGCTGGAATCAATAGTAGGTAAATCCAATTTGTTTACAATTGTTTTGCTCATCTCTAATTCTCATGTATTTATTAGTAGTTTCTTTACATAGTGCAAATGCTGACATATTCAACAACGCTCTTCAGAGATCATCACTCATACTTAGCAATAGGGCTCACAATCTGAGAGACTGTCTCACATTTACTAATGCTGTCTAATAGCTACTGTAACAGTCATACCTATTTTTATGGCTGTGTACAGTGTAAAAGAGCTCAAATATAAAATAATGTGGACATATATGGGTGTCTATTCCTATAGTCACATATATCTTTAAATATCTATTTCAGTTTTGGTCCCTTGTGAGGGTCACCTGGGTTCATTATAAGCAGAAGGTGTATCCTTCAGTAGTTCTCATGTTATCACATTAGCTACTTCTATGTATACAGGGTGGCACACTAAAAAGTAGGCAACCTCCAATATCTCCAAACCAAACTGCCTAATAGTACATCTGCCTTCATCTTCCACAGCAACCAATCAGAGCTCAGCTTTCATGTTCTCAGAGCCCTGTGGGAACTGAAAGCTGAGCTTTGATTGGTTGCTGTTGACAATGAAGACAGACGTACTATTAGGCAGGTCAGGTCTGGAGATATTGGAGGCAGTCTACGTACTTTTTTGTGGGCCACACTGTATATTAATGATGTATCTGTATGTTAATGGGTTGTGTGCTCATGTCCTCCAAGAGCAGGAATTACATCTATATGCTAATATTTATGGGATACACCATCAGAGGCAGATGGTATGCGATCTGCCAAGATGTAGCAATGATGTGAACCTCATAGATTCCCAGGAAAGTAGAGTCAGGGAAAACCTACTGACATTTATGCCAATATCTAGTCATAACTCACCAGGGAGTAATCATTGGGAACACGTATATAAAAATCTGTATAAAAAGGCAAACCATGTAACATTGAGTTGAGTCTCTCCTATGGGCCAACTGATGTTGTGTGCCTAGGACCATGCCCTTACCGTCATTTTAATCAGGAAAAAGCCACTTGGCCTGGTGCTCTTTCGTAAAAAGCAAACTGAAGGAAATGCAGACCATGAGATCAAATACGTAACCAGTTATTCTTATGATTACCTATGCTTTATTTCTCTAAGAAACATCCATTTTTTTTTTATTATTAGTGATTACCTTTTCACAGCCTTTATTGTATGCTATCTATTACTGCATAGTTTGATTTTAATTAGTATTATTATACTTCATTATTGTTATTTGGTGCTTATACTTTTTCTTTTATCATCTACTTGCCTATTTTATACTATATCATATATTAAAGTAGTTATTAAAGGGGTATTCCCATCACAGACAATGGGGGCATGTCACTGGGATTTGCCCCCATTGTCTGATAGGTAAAGATCCCACCTCTGGGACCCGAACCTACACCGAGAACGGAGCCCCAAAATTGTGGAGGGCGCACTGGCTCGGCTATTTCCATCTGTCCCATAGAAATGAATGGGAGTGGTGCTCTCCCATTCACTAGTGCAGCGAGAGGTCCTCCGGCCTCCACCTTCCATGCTCCATTCTCGGTATAGGTGCAGGTCTCAGAGGTAGGACCTGCACCTATCAGACAATGAGGGCATATCCTAGCGATATGTCCCCATTGTCTCATATTAGAATAACCCTTTAGTAAAGTGTCCGATTGTGATTATTGACTTACACATCCAGAATAGCGGAAACAACTAATCAGCCTAAATTTGGAACAGGGAGTAAAAAGATGTGCTAAATCTATCACAGTGGCGTTTGCTGTAGGGTAAATTGCTAAAACGTAGACACTTTTGTATTACTTATGCAAATTCTTGGTTGGTTTACTTTAGTCTATTAACTTATTAACGTACCAAAAACTGGTTTGTATGTTTATGTATTATGAGATAGTGACAGATCTCAAAGAGTGGAGAGGCAAGGAAGGGGTGGATAGTGCAGTCCACACCCCTATTCCACCACAGGTGAGACCAGCCGGTGGTGCTCGGGCTGGCATAAAGCACCTCCCAGGGGGTCAGTCCAGGGGGAGGAGATTTGTTGTGCAACATGGCCCCGCTGGAGGCTCTGTATTAGTGGTCTCAGCCGGGCTGGCTGAGGGACCACGGGGCTAGGTGCTAGCCAGAGCATTGGGGGATGCCGTGATGCCTGGGTGCAAGGGTCACGAGGCCGGAGTCGGAGGGACTACTGTGCCACACTCCACCGAGGCCGGGTGCGAACGGTGCTTTAAGTAAGGTAGGAAGATACCTTTTTTAGTTAGAGCCCAGCCGGACAGGTGTTTATTTTGTATGATTTATGTTTGTTTTGCTGAGGTGCCAAATAAAAGCGATGTTTGGACCTTAAACTTGGTGTCAGGCAAATATATTTATGTCAATGACCCCCGGAGTAGATCTAACCCCCCACGGTATATATCATCAAGTAATATGGCTTTTCCCCTAAGGTGAACTGAAAATTTTACACTACTGCAAACTGTAAAATGATGCTATTGTTTAAAAATTAGATTTGGTTTTGTGTTCAGTTCTGGCCTCATTAGAATAATGTAACATTTGGGAATGAAGATACAGCCCAGAAGTCCAGCACTGGAAGATGAGATGGCAAAAACTTCCACAGCCACCATGTATTTCCCCTTGGTGCTGAGATAGGCTGGGAGGAAGGAGATCCACACACTGCAGAAGACCAGCATGCTGAAGGTGATGTACTGAGCCTCATTGAAAGTATCTGGAAGTTTTCTGGCCAAGAAGGCTACAATAAAGCTTAGCACAGACAGGAATCCAATGTAGCCAATGGACATGTAGAAAGCAATGGCAGATCCCTCATCACACTGTAATATTATTTTTCCAACCTCTATCTCAGTGTTATGATCTGGGAATGGTGGAGAGAAAGACAACCAGAAAACAGAGATCACAACCTCTCCTATTGTACCAGTAATGAGTAATGATGTGGCCAGACGTCTCCTCAGCCACTGCCATAGTACCCTGCCTGGTTGGATGGCATGAAAAGCCAAGACTACAGTGACAGTTTTAGCTAAAATTGAAGAAACTGCAACACTAAAGATTATCCCAAAAGTCACTTGTCGGAGCAGACATGACATCCTTGTGGGATGTCCAATGAATAAGAGAGGACATAGGAATGAGAAGAGCAGAGACAGGAGCAGGATGTAGCTCAGGTTCTGGTTATTGGCTTTCACAATTGACGTGTTCTTGTGCTTTATAAATATCCCCAACACAACGACCGTCAGAAAACAGAAGAAGAGATTGATAATAATAAGAGATAATCCCAAAGTATCTTCATATGACAGGAAGTCAAGTGGTCGCGAGATACAGGCGTCTCTTCTCTCATTAGACCACTGGTCTTCAGGACACTTCAAACATCCTTCCATATCTGTAAAAAAGAAAATATGTTGTTTTTTTCCCGTTTTTGTCAACATTTAAAAAAGTTAATAAAAATGGACAGTTACTGAAAGTGAAAGAATAGATTGTATTGAACACCATGACAGTTTATAATTTAATAGCTTATAATTGTATTTTTATATAGAAAATTGCATTGATGTAGTAGTAGTAAAAAAATGGAAACCCTCCTGAAAACGATAATAGTCACCACCTAAAGACAGCAACTTGTTAGATACAGCATGGCTGGAAAAGGGCAGATCATGTCAGATCAATCTGACGCAAAAGTGTTTTATGAAAGTTGCACCATGGACATTGCCTTCCTGGATTTCAGCAAACCCTTTTGCAGTGTCCTCACTTGTGTTGGGCAAAGCAAAGCATCTTCTTTTTTCTTTTTTTATGGTGGTGACGTGTTACAAAGTGAAGTAAGAAGCACGGGAACAAGAGATGACCTATAATGCAGTGCAGCCAGCCAATCAGCAGATAGCCATCCCCTGTGATGTCATAGCCCTATAAAAATCCTTGTCCCGCCCAGTCCCAGCCATTTTACAGTGAACTGAACATTGGATGTGCCAAGTGCTAGGGTCAGTGTTTAACAAAGCTTAAATTGAAGAACCATGTATAAGGAGACTGCAGGGACAGTGCAGGGAAAGCATAAAGAGAGTTTTTAAACATTGTAGAGAGATCATAGGGAGAGTTTAGGGACAGTGCAGGGACAGTGCAGGCTGTGTAATCTGAAGCTGAGGGAATCCATAGGAAGCAGCTCACTTTGCATCAATCCCTGTACAGAGGTACCTAACTGAATATAATAGAAAAGCAATTTCATTTTTCATTGCTTCTGAAATTGGGGTAAATAAGCTGTCTAATTTAACTGTTTTTGACCCCCCTCGCCCCCTTGTTGAATTGATATGCAATTCAATTATGCCTTCATTCTCAAATTGAGGTGAATAAGCTGTGTATTACTACTGTTATTGTGGTGCTCAAATTGATACTGAATAACTTATTTTATTATTTTCCTTTATTCTTACTTTATTATTGCTACTGTACAGTATGTCCAACACACAGGTGCCAGAGCCCCCGAGGGAACGGGCAGTGGCACAAATGTTGCTGTTAGAAGTAGCAGTAGAAAAAGGGTGAGGGTGTAGTAGCAGCAGTCACAGCAACAGGCCAGAGCTGCCACTGTCAACCAGCGATTATGTTTTGACCAGTAATACAGCTGTCTTTGAATAGTTGACTTGGTCTTCAACATCATTTCAACTGACATCAGACACCCACAGCCAGGAGTCGGTGGTTCCTCTGACACCACACTTAGTTGGCATGACCCAGCTATGTGCCCTCATCTATCCTGAACCTGCCTCTTTCTTTCCCTGCTCCTTCCGCATGGGAAATATTGTGTGCTGTGGGCTCTGCTCCTTTTTTCAGTTCTGTTGCCCCCCACCTCCCCACTCTGTGACTTGTCCACTGTGTTGACTGCAATCCATGAGTGCTGTTTGTGTGAGATGGGGAAACAGCTATAATTGTCTGAACACTGTGTAAATTAAGTTAAATATATGGAAACCCAGAGTTGTTTAGATGCTAACCCGTCTAACTGACTCATTTTTGGTCAAACTAAATTTCCCTTTGTGGCTATTACCTCCCTTTGTGGCGACAGCTTACTTTTTATATTCCATTTTTATATTTCATTTTTATACTAGATTCATTTTTTATTTAGTATTTTCCATTTTTCTATCATTTTTTTTTAACTCTAATAGGGAGAATAAATTATTACCTACTTAATATAACTTGTCTGTCCTCTACTTTCTACCAGATATAGTGTGCCAGTCTACTAACAAAACCTGAGTTCAATATATGGACTGACATTCTTCTGTTTGGCCACAAGATGCTGCTGTTTCCTAAAAACAGCTAACAGACTGTATGTTTTCCATATTTATGAGAGGCGGAGTTACAAAAGCCTGGAGAGGAATAGATAGAGCAGCCATCTTGGGGAGAGCTTGGAAGAGGATCCAGGGGCTGTGTGTGAGGAGAATCCATCGACATCCAGGTGTGGAAGCACCCTTCGGTGACCAGAACTACAGCCCAGTGAAGCTGATTGCATCCAAGGCCATGATCCTGTCCAGAGGAATGAGTATTGCTTCCAGGAATGTTGATGAGAGCTGAAAGGCAAAACAATATACTCTGCGGCACCCCATGCTTGTTGGAGAAGCTTTTGTTTGGTCCACAGCCACCAGCGGATGCAGAGCAGACCCGAGTTGTTAAGACAGATCATGCACGCACCTCATCACAGTGTTGGCACCTAGAACCTGAGAGACTGAGACCAGGCTTGTATCTAGTTAGATAGGGTTTCTGTTGCTGGCTGTTCATTGCAAGGGCTCCACAATTTAAAGTGACATTTCACACTGGAAAGCTGATAAACTTCCCCACAAACTCAAGCCAGACTGATGTTTTGCTCAGAAGGAATACTCAGACATCTGCTACAAGACCAGTTATGAGAGGGGGAATACTGTAGAACATTGTAAGATTGTAAGCTGTTGTGCTGCACCGCAAGTTAGCCTGAATCGCACACCCAAACAGTTGTTCATAATTTCTTAGGGTAATAACAGGTAAGGCGTGGCTGTTTAGTTGTGCCCGCTAGTAGGTAAATTGCCGCACTTTCATCCTGCATTCATTGGAGGGTGCCACGCTGTGCAGCACAAGGGTCTCAGATTTTGGGCTGGGTGTATGTAAATTTATTTTATGTTCCCAGCATTTGTGGTTGTGCTCATTATGTTTAAGTAAAATACTGTTTTGGCAAAAGCTGGTGTTGCTGTATCCTGAGGACCACATCCCGAAACGCAGCTTATATTTGTACGTGCACACTATAGTAAAAAATAATAATAAATAGCATTTATGTGTAAGCACGGTCACTGCTGGCAAATTGCAGGGTGGTCAGAACTAGAGATGAACAAATATCTCAAAAATTTGATTTGGCCAGTTCGCCAAACTTTCGGAAAATTCGAATTTATTTGTGGCGAATCGTGTTAAGAAATGGCCAATTTATGGCGGCAGAGAGCCTTTATAGTGGTGTAGAACACTGTGTCTTGCAGTAACACGCATATGGAGTCTACTGTGGTAGTAAAACAATACTTTGAGTCAGTATCACATGTAGATGACAGGCGTCGCACTTAGAATCACTGCACACTTTACTTATTTGGGCAGTTATGGGGCCAAAACTGACTAAATAACTCAAGTGTGGAACTCAGCCTTACAGGTCAATGTTAGCGCCAGGTATAAAGAACTGTGCACAGGCTCAAGATCCTACTATAGCGTGAAAGAGCAAACTCCTTTTACAACAATTCACTGATTCTACATAGATTTCTACAGAACCTGTTCTATTAATTGCTTATACAGCAGAGCGCCCCCGACAGAGTGGAGTGGGTGTCAGCAGTAAGTTTGTGTTGACATCACTGATTATTTTGCCCTTCCTCTGATCCATCAGAACAATAACCCCCCAAAAATGGATCCTGTATGTGGAGACAGCATTTGGTCAGTAATCCATCAGTATTGCTAAAGCCCAAAAAATAGGAGTCGATCTGCAGTGACAAGGAAGCAGGGGCAACACGTGAGGTCCGTTGGACCGATGGGGAGTGTAGTTGTTTTGCTCACGGTTAGCAGCGCTCTCTGGGCCAGCGTGCAGAGAAAGGAAAGGACAGCACTAGTTCCTTCGGGGCACACTTCGTTGTCCGGGAACTCCCGCCAGATGGTGGTTGAGGTGCCCTTGGTGGTGTGGGTTTAAGGTGCCTTGGCGGCAGGGTCCCTTGTGTTCATGACGCCAACACCATTAGGCGCAAAATAATAAATTGAGTCCAGACCTTGTATGAAGATCAATAGCAGCTTTACTTTGCATACACGGTTCTCGAAAAAGCTTCAGGCTTTGTCTTGGTTCCAGCAGACTTTAGCATTAAATCTGGCAGGCAAACAAACTCAACTCTGCTACATCGATTGCACTGTGGCTCTGCTGTACTAACAGGGTAGCTGTATGACTTAGCTTTTGCTGTATGCTGTAACTTCTCTCTGTTGTCTGTCTCTTAAGTAGGACCAGGGAACTCTACTTCCTGGATTCTGAGGCTTCCAGCTGTGGCCTCCATATCCAGCAGAGCTGAAGGTGCACTAGCTGGCTGAGACTGGGCACGTTCAGCAGGGGCGTACTCCTGAACAACCTCCCTTAGCAGGGGTGAGCTAAGAACTTACTCAAACTAGAACTCCACCCTTCCTGCAGCAAGTGGAACATGCCCACCACACCACAGAGGGGGGTTTAAAATGGAAAATAAGTTTCCATTCTGCGCAACTATAGATTTGCCATATTTGCTGCCACCTACTGGTGTGGAGGTGGCATAAACAACATCAGGAGGCCACAGAGTGGCAGAATGACACAGTGTGGAGGTGGCGGCAGCATCAGCTTTAGAAGGAGGCCACAGGGTGGCAAAATGACAGTTCAGAGATGGCAGCAGCATCAGGAGGCCACAGAGTTGCACAATGACAGTGTGGAGGTGGCAGCAGCAGCAGCATGAGGAGACCACAGAGTGGCACAATGATAGAGTGTGAAGGTGGCAGCAGCAGCATCAGGAGGCCACAGAGTGGCAAAGTGACATAGTGTGGAGGTGGAAGCAGCATCAGGAGACCACAGGGAGGCCAATGACGGTGTGTAGGTGGCAGCAGCATCAGGAGGCCACAGAGTGGCACAATGACAGAGTGTGGAGGTGTCGGCAGCAGCAGAATCAGGAGGAGGCCACAGGGTGGCGCAATGACAGTGTGGAGTTGGCAGCAGCAGCACCATGAGAGACCACAGAGTGGCACAATGATAGCGTGTGAAGGTGGGAGCAGCAGCATCAGGAGGCCACAGAGTACCAAGGTGACATAGTGTGGAATTGGAAGCAGTATCAGGAGACCACAGAGGGGCAAGGTGACAGTGTGGAGGTGGCAGCAGCATCGGAGACGACAAAGTGACCCGGTGACAGAGTGGAGAGGTGGGTGGCAATACCAGTACCAGATAAAGATGGTGGGTGAAAGAAGGAACACTTGGAATCAGATGTGTGGCATCAGGCAGATGGCAGCATCAGAATAGCAGCTGAGGCAGGTAGTCAGAAGAAACCGGTCTCTTTTGTCAAAGTATTCGTGTGGCACCATGGATGATCGAGTCTGATTCATCAGGCATTGGTGGGTGGAAATCCTGGCTGATCCACGCCTGATTCATCTTGACTAGAGTTGAGCGGACACCTGGATGTTCGGGTTCGAGAAGTTCGGCCGAACTTCCCGGAAATGTTCGGGTTCGGGATCCATGCTTAGGCCCAGGCACCCAGGCAGAGGAGAGAGGTCCCGTAACAGAGAATCTGGCTTCATGTCAGCAGAGAATCAGTCTGCATGTCATCGTAGAGAAGCAGGCTTCACGTCAACCAACATTGGAAGAGTCCATTGGCATATATTTAGGCCCCGGCACCCAGACAGAGGAGAGGTTCATTCAACTTTGGGTAGCCTCGCAATATAATGGTAAAATGAAAATAAAAATAGGATTGAATGAGGAAGTGCCCTGGAGTACAATAATATATGTTTAAGGGGAGGTAGTTAATGTCTAATCTGCACAAGGGATGGACAGGTCCTGTGGGATCCATGCCTGGTTCATTTTCATGAACGTCAGCTTGTCCACATTGGCTGTAGACAGGCGGCTGCGTTTGTCTGTAAAGACGCCCCCTGCCGTGCTGAATACACGTTCAGACAAAACGCTGGCCGCCGGGCAGGCCAGCACCTCCAAGGCATAAAAGGCTAGCTCTGGCCACATGGACAATTTAGAGACCCAGAAGTTGAATGGGGCCGAACCATCAGTCAGTACGTGGAGGGGTGTGCACACGTACTGTTCCACCATGTTAGTGAAATGTTGCCTCCTGCTAACACGTTGCGTATCAGGTGGTGGTGCAGTTAGCTGTGGCGTGTTGACAAAACTTTTCCACATCTCTGCCATGCTAACCCTGCCCTCAGAGGAGCTGGCCGTGACACAGCTGCCTTGGCAACCTCTTGCTCCTCCTCTGCCTTGGCCTTGGGCTTCCACTTGTTCCCCTGTGACATTTGGGAATGCTCTCAGTAGTGCGTCTACCAACGGTAAGGTGGGCACATTGTCTTTGTACCGTGCATCCAGCAGGGTGGCAACCCAGTAGTCCGCACACGTTAAAATGTGGGCAACTCTGCTGTCGTTGCGCAGGCACTGCAGCATGTAGTCGCTCATGTGTGCCAGGCTGCCCAGGGGTAAGGACAAGCTGTCCTCTGTGGGAGGCGTATCGTCATCATCCTGCCTTTCCCCCCAGCCACGCACCAGTGATGGGCCCGAGCTGCGTTGGGTGCCACCCCGCTGTGACCATGCTTCATCCTCCTCCACCTCCTCCTCATCCTCGTCCTCCAGTAGTGGGCCCTGGCTGGTCACATTTGTACCTGGCCTCTGCTGTTGCAAAAAACCTCCCTCTGAGTCACTTCGAAGAGACTGGCCTGAAAGTGCTAAAAATGACCCCTCTTCCTCCTCCTCTTCCTCCTGGGCCACCTCCTCTTCCATCATCGCCCTAAGTGTTTTCTCAAGGAGACATAGAAGTGGTATTGTAACGCTGATAACGGTGTCATCGCCACTGGCCATGTTGGTGGAGTACTCGAAACAGCGCAACAGGGCACACAGGTCTTGCATGGAGGCCCAGTCATTGGTGGTGAAGTGGTGCTGTTCCGTAGTGCGACTGACCCGTGCGTGCTGCAGCTGAAACTCCACTATGGCCTGCTGGTGCTCGCACAGTCTGTCCAGCATGTGCAAGGTGGAGTTCCACCTGGTGGGCACGTCGCATATGAGGCGGTTAGCGGGAAGGCCGAAGTTTTGCTGTAGCGCAGACAGGCGAGCAGCAGCAGGATGTGAACGCTGGAAGCGCGAACAGACGGCCCGCACTTTATGCAGCAGCTCTGACATGTCGGGGTAGTTGTGAATGAACTTATGCGCCAAGGAAGGGATGTGCGTCAAACCGGCTAGTCCCAGAGCTGCAACGAGATTTCGCCCATTATCGCACACCACCAGGCTGGGCTTGAGGCTCACCGCCAGCAACCACTCGTCGGTCTATTGTTCTATACCCCGCCACAACTCCTGTCCCCCAAACATATGAGTTTCAGAATGGCCTGCTGACGTTTACCCCGGGCTGTGCTGAAGTTGTTGGTGAAGGTGTGCAGTTAGGGAGATATAGCGTCCCTGGCCGTGCTTACTGGTCCACGTATCTCTGGTTAGGTGGACCTTGCCACAGATGGCGTTGCACAGTGCACACTTGATTTTATCGGATACTTGGTTGTGCAGGGAAGGCACGGCTCTCTTGGAGAAGTAGTGCCGGCTGGGAACAACATACTGTGCGACAGCAAGTGACATGAGCTGTTTGAAGCTGTCTGTGTCCACCAGCCTAAATGACAGCATTTCATAGGCCAGTAGTTTAGAAATGCTGGCATTCAGGGCCAGAGATCGAGGGTGGCTAGGTGGGAATTTACGCTTTCTCTCAAATGTTTGTGAGATGGAGAGCTGAACGCTGCCGTGTGACATGGTTGAGATGCTTGGTGACGGAGGTGGTGGTGGTGTTGGTGGTACATCCCCTGTTTGCTGGGCGGCAGGTGCCAACGTTCCTCTAGAGGCGGAGGAAGAGGCCGTGGCGGCAGCAGCAGAAGAGGTAGCAGGGGGAGCCTGAGTGAGTTCCTTGTTTTTAAGGTGTTTACTCCACTGCAGTTCATGCTTTGCATGCAGGTGCCTGGTCATGCAGGTTGTGCTAAGGTTCAGAACGTTAATGCCCTGCTTCAGGCTCTGATGGCACAGCGTGCAAACCACTCGGGTCTTGGTCGTCAGCACATTGTTTGAAGAAGTGCCATGCCAGGGAACTCCTTGAAGCTGCCTTTGGGGTGCTCGGTCCCAGATGGCGGCGGTCAGTAGCAGGCGGAGTCTCTTGGCGGCGGGTGTTCTGCTTTTGCCCACTGCTCCCTCTTTTGCTACGCTGTTGGCTCGGTCTCACCACTGCCTCTTCCTCCGAACTGTGAAAGTCAGTGGCACGACCTTCATTCCATGTGGGGTCTAGGACCTCATCGTCCCCTGCATCGTCTTCCACCCAGTCTTGATCCCTGACCTCCTGTTCAGTCTGCACACTGCAGAAAGACGCAGCAGTTGGCACCTGTGTTTCGTCATCATCAGAGACATGCTGAGGTGGTATTCCCATGTCCTCATCATCAGGAAACATAAGTGGTTGTGCGTCAGTGCATTCTCTGTCTTCCACCGCTGGGGAAGGGCTGGGTGGATGCCCTTGGGAAACCCTGCCAGCGGAGTCTTCAAACAGCATAAGAGACTGCTGCATAACTTGAGGCTCAGACAGTTTCCCTGGTATGCATGGGGGTGATGTGACAGACTGATGGGGTTGGTTTTCAGGCGCCATCTGTGCGCTTTCTGCAGAAGACTGGGTGGGAGATAATGTGAACGTGCTGGATCCACTGTCGGCCACCCAATTGACTAATGCCTGTACCTGCTCAGGCCTTACCATCCTTAGAACGGCATTGGGCCCCACCAAATATCGCTGTAAATTATGGCGGCTACTGGGACCTGAGGTAGTTGGTACACTAGGACGTGTGGCTGTGGCAGAACGGCCACGTCCTCTCCCAGCACCAGAGGGTCCACTAACACCACCACGACCATGTCCGCATCCGCGTCCTTTACTAGATGTTTTCCTCATTGTTATCGTTCACCACAACAACAAAAATATTATTTGGCCCAATGTATTGAATTTAAATTCAGGCCTTTTTTTACAGACACCTAACACTATCTGGCTATCTATTTAGGTACCGTATTACACTAATACAGGCACAGCAGTAACCACAGATTTAGCTGACTATAAATTTGAGGCCTAGTATTTAGGCGCTGGGTGACAGGTATACGTTTACAGACAGAATTAGACTGGGGTATGCACAGTAGTGTGTGTGTGAAGTTATTCAGAATGACCCTATGTGCACCTTGAATCTAATATACTCTTTTAGGGATAGATTTAAAATAGCTCTAATATAGCAGAAACCACTAAATTAGGAAATTGCTAAATTGGGAATTGTATTTCAACCCAGAACAAAAACTGTGCTTTGACGGACACTAAATAACTTGACCAGCCACACCAGTAACGACAGATTTAGCTGGATATAAACTTGAGGCCTAGTATTTAGGCGCTGGGTGACAGGTATACGTTTATTGACAGAATTAGACTGGGATATGGCCAAAAAATAACCACACTATTGATCGTTAAATGCACTTGGTGTGACAGCTTGACCAACCACACTACTGAGGGTTAAATGCACTTGGTGACAGGCGCAGCTTGCCCCTGATGTAGTATATGGCCAAAAAATAACCAGACTATTGATGGTTAAATGCACTTGGTGTGACAGCTTCACCCTGATGTAGGATTTAGCCAAAAAACAACCACACCATTGAGGGTTAAATGCACTTGGTGGCAGCTTGTGCTGGCGCACCACAAGACACAAAATGGCCACCGATCACCCCAGAAAAAAGTGACTGAAAAATGCTCTGGGCAGCCTAAAAACAGTGAGCAATTCAATAGCAGCAGTTCAATCATCCACAGCTGCAGATCGATCTCTGAATGAAGTCCTTTGGAGGAGTTAATCTGCCTAATCTCGCCCTAACGTCACGGCCGCAACCTCTCCCTACGCTAATCAGAGCAGAGTGACGGGCGGCGCTATGTGACTCCAGCTTAAATAGAGGCTGGGTCACATGGTGCTCTGGCCAATCACAGCCATACCAATAGTAGGCATGGCTGTGACAGCCTCTTGGGGCAAGTAGTATGACGCTTGTTGATTGGCTGCTTTGCAGCCTTTCAAAAAGCGCCAAGAAAGCGACGAACACCTAACCCGAAACCCGGACTTTTACGAAAATAGTAAACTATACAGTTCGGGTTCGCTCATCCCTAATCTTGACAAAGGTCAGTATCTCCACTTTTTGGGTGGACAGGCGAGTTCTTCTTGGGGTAACTATGGCCCCTGCCACACTAAACACCGGCTCTGATGCCACACTGCTGGCCTGGCAGTACAGCTTTTCCAGGGCAAATCTGCCAGTTGCGGCCACAAATCCAGTTTGGCTGCCCAGCAGTCCAGCGGATCTTAAATGTGGGGTGGCAGGGTGCTGTCCAGGTATGCCACCATATGCTGGTTCAGGTCCTGCTTCAGGTCTAGCTGCTGCTGATACTGTTGAGTAGTGATGGACGAACATCTGCCGGGACGATTCGGGAATGCGATCAAATGTTTGTGAATTGCAAGTTCGCGGCGGGCCCCATTCACTTTAATGGCAGGTGAACCAGAAAAACCTTCAGGTCATATTTTCAGCCACCAAATACTTTTTAGAAGTGCACAAATAGTCCCACAACATAGACAGTGACAAGAATTCCCACCAAAAATATGTCTTAATCAGTGGACAATTTTATGCTTCTCAAAGGGAAATTCTCTTAAATGTGCCCTTTTGGAGCCTTAAAAAAAATTATTTTAGGCCACGGCAGTACGTGCCTTAAAAATTTGGTATTCTGATTATGTGGCTTGAGGTACGTTATGCAGTCAATTTGAAGAAAACAGAAGTATTGAGCAGCTCTCACCTGCCAGGGATTCCACTGGTCTAGCACGGAACAGCTCCTTCACCCGAATCAGGAGAAATACGGAAGTATAGAGGAAAAGAGATTTTGTCCAGCTTGTACTTGTGGTAATCCAAGGCTTCTTTATTGAAAATTCAGTATAAAATCCAGGTACAGAAAGCAGAGACTACATGTTTCGGGCACAATGCAATCTTAGCCCTTACTCATGACTGTTTCAGATACACTGTGAGTTACTTTTGTAGAGAGGAGGGGGAGGGTCTCTCACCTGAGATAATCAGGCTGAAAATTCAACCCCTCCCTTCTACAAATGTGTACATAGGTAAAAACATGCCAAAAAGACAATTCATATGGTCCATAAAATAATACATATAAGGCTGCTTTCACACTTGCGCTTGATCGGATCCGTTCTGAACGGATCCGATCATATCAATGCAGACGGAGGCTCCGTTCAGTACGGATCCGTCTGCATTAATAACTTAGAAAAATTTCTAAGTGCGCAAGATGCCTGAGCGGATCCGTTCAGACTCCCTAACGCAAAGTCAATGGGGGACGGATCCGCCCGAAGATTGAGCCATATAGGTGTCATCCTCAAGCGGATCCGTTCCCACCGACCTACACTGCAAGTCCGAACGGATCCGCTCGCCTCCGCACGGCCAGGCGGACAGCCGAACGCTGCAAGCAGAGCTCAGCTGTCCGCCTGGCCGCGCGGAGGCGAGCGGAGCGGAGGCTGAACGCCGCCAGACCGATGCATTCCGAGCGGATCCGCTCCACTCAGACTGCATCAGGGCTGGACGGAGGCGTTCGGGTCCGCTCGCGAGCTCCTTCGAACGGAGCTCACGAGCGGACCGACGAACGCTAGTGTGAAAGGAGCCTAAAGGAAATGGGAAATAGAGGAAGAAAGGAGGAGAAATAAGCCATTGGTTAATACTGCAGAATTAGATCCAGTTTCTTATTTAAACCTTGGGGCTGGCGACTTTCAAGTCGGAAAATCCAGTATGATTCTCTGTTTAAGAGTTTCCTCTTTCTGTCACCACCTCGTGTTGGTTTTTTAACCTTTTCAATGCCTTGTACTGACATATAGGAGACATCACCACCATGTACCATGGCAAAATGGAGACTTGCCGCAGATATGTTGCGGTTCTCATGGTGCGGTATGTCTGATATATGTTTTCTAATGCGTGTTTTTATTGCATTAGTGGTACATCCCACATATTGTAGCCTGCAATCTGTGCATGTTATGCAGTAAATCGCATAAGTGGTATTACAATTTAAAAAGGATTTTATTTTGAAAACTTGGCCGTTAATGGTGGATTCAAAATTTTGACAGATCTTCATGTATTTACAACAAATGCAAATGGAGTGACCACATTTATAGTTTCCTGTTGTTGACAGCCATGTGTTTTGTGTTGTTCGAGATTTGTCATGTTTGAAGAGAGATGGGCTGACGGAGCTAGCTATGGTGGGTGCCTTTCGGGCTGCACATTTAATGCCATTGTGTACCATAGGTGCCCATGTTTTGTCACACGCTAGCACTGGGAAGTGTTTTCTGACAATGTCACAAATTTGGGTGTATTCCTTACTATATTGTGTAACAAAAATATTTTTTCTTTCTTGGTTAGATATCTCTCTAGTTTTTTGTCTCTTTGTTTCTATATGTGTGTTCAATAATGTATTCCTATTCATGTATTGAATGTCTCTGCTGCATTTCTTCATCTTTTTTTCCGAATATGCTCTATGTGTTAGTCTACTTATGATGTTTTGCGCCTCTGTTTCGTATGTCGAATCGTCACTGCAGTTTCTTCTAGCCCTAATTAGTTCTCCTTTTGGTATATTTCTGATGGTATGCATGGGATGGCATGATTGTGCATGTAGTATTGTATTGCCTGATGTTGGTTTTCTGTAGGTGCTGGTGTAAATGGAGGCCGAGGCGGAGTCTCCCCTGAGGCGGAGATCCAGGAACTCAATGCTCCTGGCGCTATGTTGAACGGTAAATTGGATACCGTTCACACATGCGTTCAGATAATCTGCAAATGATGGTATGGCCGCCACATCATCTTGCGCACTTAGAAATTTTTCTAAGTTATTAATGCAGACGGATCCGTACTGAACGGAGCCTCCGTCTGCATTGATATGATCGGATCCGTTCAGAACGGATCCGATCAAGCGCTAGTGTGAAAGCAGCCTTATATGTATTATTTTATGGACCATATGAATTGTCTTTTTGGCATGTTTTTACCTATGTACACATTTGTAGAAGGGAGGGGTTGAATTTTCAGCTGAATTTTCAGCCTGATTATCTCAGGTGAGAGACCCTCCCCCTCCTCTCTACAAAAGTAACTCACAGTGTATCTGAAACAGTCATGAGTAAGGGCTAAGATTGCATTGTGCCCGAAACATGTAGACTCTGCTTTCTGTACCTGGATTTTATACTGAATTTTCAATAAAGAAGCCTTGGATTACCACAAGTACAAGCTGGACAAAATCTCTTTTCCTCTATACTTCCGTATTTCTCCTGATTCGGGTGAAGGAGCTGTTCCGTGCTAGACCAGTGGAATCCCTGGCAGGTGAGAGCTGCTCAATACTTCTGTTTTCCTCATATCCCATTTCTATGCCTCCTTGAAAAAACACTGCTGGCGATGATAGGGAAAAGGATGTGGCACAGGCAGAGGAGGATAGGGTTTACGGCCAGTCATTCACAAGTGGCTCAGAGGGTGGGTTCCTGCACACACAAACGCCATGTACACAATTGTCCAGCCAGGGCACAGTTCTGGAGGATGACAAGGTGGAGGAGGAGGAGATGGTAGAGGAGGAACCATGTTCACAGCAGGGTGGCACCCAGACCAGCACATGGCCATCACTGGTGCATGGCTGGGGGGATACAGAGGACACAGACGATACAACTCCCACAGAGGACAGTTTTTCGTTGTCTTTTGGGCAGCCTGGCACACATGAGCGATTACATGCTGCAGTGTCTCCGCAATGACCGCCAAATTGCCCACATTCTAACTTGTGCTGATTATTGGGTGGCCACGCTGCTGGATCCATGTTACAAGGACAACGTACCGTCCTTAATTCCCTCTCTGGAGCGTGATCGTAAGATGCGCTAGTACAAGCGCACGCTGGTAAATGCGCTGCTGGTGGCATTCCCACCTGAAAGTGGGGGCACTCTTGAAGCACAAGGCAATAGCGGAGGAAGAGGTCGCCAATGCAGCTGGGGCACAGACAACACTTCAGAAGGCAGGATTAGCATGGTCAAAATGTGGAAAAGCTTTGTCAGCACCCCACAACAACCAGCACCACCAGTTGATATGGAACGCCTTAGCAGGAGGCAGCATTTCACCAACATGGTGGAGCAGTATTTGTGCACACGCCTACACGTACTAAATGACGGGTCTGCCCCCTTCAACTTCTGGGTCTCCAAATTGGGCGCATGGCCTGAGCTTGCCCTTTACGCCTTGGAGGTGCTGGCCTGCCCTGCAGCCAGTGTATTATCTGAACGTGTGTTTAGCACGGCAGGGGGCGTCATCACAGACAAGCGCAGCCGCCTGTCCACAGCCAATGTGGACAAGCTCATGTTCATTAAAATGAACCAGGAATTCATCCCACAGGACTTGTCCGTACTTTGTGCAGAATAGACATATATACCGACCTTAACCAGCCATTGTTCTTCTAAAGCGCAATTGCTCATTCTTGTATTTTGGATATTTCACACTCTTTTGGAGTGTACCCTAATAATAAATAAAAAATATTAAAACTAAAAACCAGTGTTGGCTACTTCGTCCTCCTCCACCGCTGCTTCCACCTACAACGCTATGTCCACTGCCTCCTCAAACTCCTACTCCATATGGACTTCCAGCTCATAAATCAAGTTTTAAATTTTTTTTTTGTAATTATTTTATTTTATGTCATTTCACTAATTTGACTGTTCAATTTTTGAGTGACATTTGCCAATTTTTGGGTGTGATATACCACTGTTCTACCGAGTAGACAGGTTAAAAAAATGCACTAATTTGTCTGTTAAATTTTTGGGTGAAATTCACCCATTTTTGGATGTGATATACCCATGCTCTACGTAGTAGACAGGTAAAAAAAAACACTAATTTGTCTGTTACATTTTTGGGTTGAAATTCACAAATTTTTAGGTGTGATAAACCACTGCTCTACCTAGTAGACAGGTAAAAATAAATTACTAATTTGTCTGTTACATTTGCAGGTGAAATTCACCAATTTTTGGCTGTGATATACCACTGCTATATCACAGTAGACAGGTAAAAAAATATCAATAATTTGTCTGTTACATTTTCGGGTGAAATTCTGTCTGTGATATACCCCTGCTCTACCTAGTTGACAGCTTAATAAATTTCCAAAAAAATTCTGTTACATTGATATTGATATTTTACAATTTTTGCCTTTAATAAACCCATGCTCTGCATAGGTGACAAGGACCAAAATTTAAAAAAATTATCAGTTTCATTGGTGGGTGACATTAACCCATTTCTGGCGATGAAAACCCCCTGCTCTGCATAGGTGACAGGGACTTAAATTTCTAAAATTCATCTTTAATTGGCCTATTCATTCGATCCTTCTGCTTTAATAGCTTGTCCCGCATTTCCGCTTCATCCCATTGCAGCCATTGACCTCCCTTGGATGAGGTCTCCCTTTCTCACGCTCCCTCTTCGGCGTGGAACCCTGATTCGCCGATAACTGTGATCAACATGGTAGGCTCAGAAAAGAACATCAAAATTGATAGAGAAGATATCCTAAAGGATCGTGGAGGTCACAGGGACGTGCGATCAGGCAGAAGTTATCTTGAGTCAACAAAGCGGCAGCAGGGCCTCTCCTGGCTAATGTTTCCAAATCCAAAATACCCCAGTGACATTCCCTATAATTTTTGAATAATCATTCCAATAACAGGGCATCTTAAGAGTCCTGTATTGTTATTTACCGTCACTACCTCCCCGAGTCGGGAGTGGGTAAATGGCATTTTAATAGCTTCTCCCACATTTCTTCCATTGATCTCCCTTAGATGTGGTCTCTTTCTAACGCTCCTTCTCCGGCGTGGAACCCTGATTCGCCGCTAACCGTGATCAACATGGTAGATGTAGAACATCGAAAGTTGATAGAGCAGATATCCAATTGGATTGTGAACATCACGGGGACGTGCGACATAGTAGGGCAATATGTTTGCACACGCCTATATGAACTGACTGATGCTTCTGCCCCTTCCAACTTCTGGGTCTCCAAATTGGACACATAGCCTAAGCTTGCCTTTACGCCTTGGAGGTGCTGGCCTGACTAAATCATATTTAGCATGCCTGGATCTTAACAAAGTTCCAAGTAGAGCTTCAACATGCAACAAGAAGAAATGTGAGTGAGACAAAACATTTTTTGAACATTCAATTTAATGAAAACAACAAATAAACTGAAACAGGCTGTTTTTCAGCTGATCAAAAGTTTAGGACCACACCTCCAAAAAAAACTAAACCCCCCCAAAACAGAAATCCAACTTCAAAACATGAACTCAGTAATGAGTAGCTCCGCCGTTATTGTTTATCACTTCAAAAATTAGTTTCGGCATGCTTGATGCAAGCATTTCCATAAGTTGAGTGGGAACATTTCTCCAAGTGGTGAAGATGGCCGCACGGAGGCCATCTACTGTCTTGAACTGTTGTCCATTTTTGTAAACTTCCCTTGCCATCCATCCCCAAAGGTTCTCAAATAGATTTAGATCAGGGGAACATGCAGGATGGGCCAAAAGAGTGATGTTATTCTCCTGGAAGAAGGGCATTGCGGGCATTGTGTACTGTAGTTGTCCTGTTGAAAAACCCAGTCGTTGCCACACAGGCGAGGGCCCTCAGTCATGAGGAATGCTCTCTGCAACATCTGGACATAGCCAGCGGTCGTTTGACGCCCCTGCACTTCCTGAAGCTCCATTGTTTCACTGAAGGAAAAAGCACCCCAGACCAAAAGAAATATCTTTTTTCAGTATCAAAGTGCAATAAAAAACATACATATGTGATTTTTCCAGATTAATCATGACCTGAAGAATGAAGAGCACAAGTCAGTTTTACTGCACAAGCCCTAAAACTATTGCAGAATTGTGTTTTCTTCCAATTCCATTCCATGTGGATTTTTTTACTATGCAATATTAAATAGTGGCATTAGAAAGTACAACTTGTCCTGCAAAATAATAAAAATAAAATGCCCACATACAGCTATGTCAACATTAAAATAAAATAAAGTTATGGCTCTGGGGAATGAGGGAGCAAAAAACTAAAATGCAAAAAATCAATAATTGCCAGGAAAGGGTTAAATGTCATGGAAAACCCCTTTAAAGTTCTTCTCTACCTCTTCAAACCTCAATGTACAATTCTTGACATCTAGCAAAACGAACAAGCCAATAAATGTCCATCCCTCACCAGTCTGGTTGGAGATCTCGCCTTCTGCACAGGGGGCACAGTAGTAGCAGCATTTCTGTTTTCCTCCTAGTGGGACTTTCCTGTGTCCTGGGAGACAAATCTCAGTACAGACGGACCGTGGTGTCTGGGATAAAAAGTCATACAGAATTTTCTTTTGACGCACGATAAGAGAGAGCAAAGTATAAAAGGACAAAGAATGCTTGATGTGTGAAATCTACCTGGAGAAAGCGCTGTTCCCAAAAAATTGAACTTGCATTTATCGCAAATTGTAGATGACCGTTGACTTCATGGAATTCTCCTGCTGGATATTTCTTTATGGTTCTATTAGAATCTATAACGTAATTTACCAGAGAGAATCTTGTCGCGAAGTTTCCTTTTTCATCAAGGTGAATGGAATCTCCACCAGGAGTTGTAAAATTAACTCTTCTTATATATCGATGGAGCTTAAAGAGAAATAGCAAAAGATTTAAGGGATATCCCATCTCCCCTCTTCTACTTTCTAACTCTTGCATTAACCTTTTTATAAATATTTACACGCTACACCTCTTCACACTTTTTTTTATATTGTAGGAAAGGCAAGGGGCTGTCATTGACGGAAGTTATGTGTCACCGAGGTTCCTGGCCTTGGTGAGGTAAGAGCCGGTAATGTTAAGTGTCAGCGGTAGCTAGTGCTGACTGACACTATTGGTTATTTAGTGTGGCTGTAAAGCCGATCCAGGCCGGCTCTTACTGGGAGCAGCCAAAGTGCAGGGTGAGTGGCTGTTCCCAACATACCAGGCAGGGTTTTGGCTAGGGATATAAAACCCAGCCAGAAGTCTCAGCTGGGTGTGGCTTATCCTCCATTTCACAGTGAATATCTGTGGAGTCTCTGTGGTTTGGGTTCTGCATGTTGAGTGCCCTACTAAAGGGCTGAGAGACGTATTGCTGTGAAACAGGCCCTAAAGCCTGTTGGGGACTGCTACTGCCAAAATCGCTGACAAGGTGAATGTTTTTTCTTCTGTGGACTTGCCATGGTGTGAATGAACACCAAGATGACAAAATGTCATTTTTGTTTATGTGTGAATAACACTGAACTGTTAAAGTCAAAGACTTTGTTTTTGCCTCTGTACTGTGTCCGCTAATCTGCCTACCAGAGCGAATGCCCACAGTACCCATGCCTCCAAATTTACTGACCGGCTCCTCTGTTATTGACTTTTCGGCTACAGTGGGTGATATAAAACCCTTCTATCATATAATAATCAAGTGTTGCTGATAGACAATGCAACATCTCTCTCCTCTGTGTGCATGATTGCTGACTAAATGTATTTGTTCCTCCATCTATCCCCCGAATGATATTCACTGTATTGTAATGGGCAGTGGGTTTGGACCCAGTGTGCTAACTAACCAGTTTGACTTTGGGATAAAACTAAGGGCGTATTCCTGGCATTTCCCAGTTGTTCATCCTTTAACCCCTGCACAAGGATATGGACTTCGCTGCAGGAAAAAAAACACACTGCTACCCAATGGGGTAGTGGCAGCCTGCCAAAATGTGGACAATTAGTTAGTGAGGCGAAAGCCACTTCGCCACGGTGTTTTGGAGGGGGCTGTTTGCCCGCCTCCTGCCCCTGGATTACGGGCCCTCTCATCAGCCAGGCCTCCTTTGTTCACAAAGGACTTGTACTAACTTGAACCCCTGGTCTAATTTGGTTATGTCCCTTTGTCCTGAGAGATAATTGAATTACTTCTCGGTTGTCTCCAAGACAGAAGACTATTGTATATTCTCCTGCCTGTGATGATTGCATCAACCCAGTGTGAGGTAATTGTATCACAGGCAGAGGGGAGGATTTTGTGTGGGAGTGTCTGAGTGTATTGTACGTGGTTATTGGCTGTTTTTACAAAACCCTGTGGGTGGTAACCTTGTTGGAAGATGTACTAACTTGAACCCCTGGTCTAATTTGTGCCATATTGGGATGTTAAATGTCTATGTAACATAGTAACATAGTAACATAGTACATAAGGCCAAAAAAAGACATTTGTCCATCCAGTTCGGCCTGTTATCCTGCAAGTTGATCCAGAGGAAGACCCCTCTCTAGTAGCTATAGCCTGTAATATTATTACGCTCCAGAAATACATCCAGGCCCCTCTTGAATTCCTTTATTGTACTCACCATCACCACCTCCTCAGGCAGAGAGTTCCATAGTCTCACTGCTCTTACCGTAAAGAATCCTTTTCTATGTTTGTGTACAAACCTTCTTTCCTCCAGACGCAGAAGATGTCCCCTCGTCACAGTCACAGTCCTGGGGATAAACAGCTGATGGGAGAGATCTCTGTACTGACCCTTGATATATTTATACATATTAATTAGATCTCCCCTCAGTCGTCTTTTTTCTAAAGTGAATAACCCTAATTTTGATAATCTTTCAGGGTACTGTAGTTGCCCCATTCCAGTTATTACTTTAGTTGCCCTCCTCTGTACCCTCTCCAGCTCTGCTATGTCTGCCTTGTTTACAGGAGCCCAGAACTGTACACAGTACTCCATGTGTGGTCTGACTAGCGATTTGTAAAGTGGTAGGACTATGTTCTCATCACGGGAATCTATGCCCCTTCTGATGCAACCCATTATCTTGTTGGCCTTGGCAGCAGCTGCCTGACACTGGTTTTTGCAGCTTAGTTTGCTGTTTATTAAAATTCCTAGATCCTTTTCCATGTCAGTGTTACCGAGTGTTTTACCATTTAGTATGTACGGTTGACTTGCATTTTTCCTTCCCATGTGCATAACTTTACATTTATCAGTGTTAAACCCCATCTGCCACTTATCTGCCCAAGCCTCCAGTCTATCCAGATCCCTCTGTAGTAGTATACTGTCCTCTGTAGTATATATACAGTATACTGTCCTCATCAGTGTAAATTACTTTACACAGTTTAGTGTCATCTGCGAAAATTGATACTTTACTATGCAAGCCTTCTACAAGATCATTAATAAATATATTGAAGAGAATAGGGCCCAATACTGACCCCTGAGGTACCCCACTAGTGACAGTGACCCAATCTGAATGTGTACCGTTAATAACCACCCTCTGTTTTCTATCACTGAGCCAGTTACTTACCCACATACAGATGTTTTCTCCCAGTCCGAGCATTCTCATTTTATATACTAACCTTTTATGTGGTACAGTGTCAAATGCTTTGGAGAAGTCCAGATATACGACATCCATTGATTCGCCGCTGTCAAGTCTAGAACTTACCTCCTCATAGAAACTGATTAAATTAGTCTGACATGACCGATCCCTCACGAAGCCATGCTGATATGGCGTTATTTGCTTATTTCTGTTGAGATGCTCTAATATAGCATCTCTCAGAAAACCTTCAAACAGTTTACCCACAACAGATGTTAAACTTACCGGCCTATAGTTTCCAGGGTCTGTTTTTGGCCCCTTTTTGAATATTGGCACCACATATGCCATGCGCCAATCCTGTGGGACATTCCCTGTCAGTATAGAGTCTGCAAATATCAGAAATAAGGGTCTGGCTATGACATTACTTAATTCCTTTAGGATACGGGGGTGTATGTCATCCGGTCCTGGCGATTTGTCTATTTTAATATTTTCTAGTCGCTGTTGTACTTCTTCCTGGGTCAGACAGGACACTTTTAATGGGGAATTTATTTTTGCATTCTGCATGTCATCTGACAATTTATTTTCCTCAGTGAATACGTTGGAGAAAAAAATATTTAACAGCTTTGCTTTCTCCTCATCGCTCTCTGCGACTTCCCCCTCATTACTCTTTAAAGGGCCGACACCTTCAGATTTATACTTTTTAACATTTATATAATTGAAGAACATTTTAGGGTTAGTTTTACTCTCTTTGGCAATTAATCTCTCGGTCTCTAGTTTGGCCGCTTTTATTTGTTTTTTACATGTTCTATTTTTTTCCTTATAGTTTTTCAGTGCTTCCGTGCTCCCCTCCTGTTTCAGTGAATGATATGCTTTCTTTTTGTCATTTATTGCTTTCGTTACAGTTCTATTTATCCACATTGGTTTCTTTTTATTCCTTAACCTTTTATTACCATACGGTATGTACCTCTCACAATGAGATTTTAGGATGTTTTTAAAGATATCCCATTTTGTGGCTGTATTTTTCTTTTTGAGGACTTTGTCCCAGTTAGTTTGGCCTATGGCCTCTCTTAGTTGGCTAAATTTAGCTTTTTTGAAGTTTGGTATTTTTGTTCCTCCCTGTAGAAACACTCTTTTGAATGATAATTGGAAGGTTATTACTTTGTGGTCACTATTTCCCAGGTGTCCCCCAACCTGCACGTCTGTTGTTCTGTCCGGCCTATTGGTTAATACTAAGTCCAGTATGGCCGTCCCTCTAGTCGGGTCCTGAACCAGTTGGGAGAGGTAATTGTCTTTGGTTATTGCCAAGAACCTGTTTCCTTTATGAGATATACAAGTTTCAGTTTCCCAGTCTATATCTGGGTAGTTGAAGTCCCCCATAATAACCACCTCATTATGATTTGCCGCCTCGTCTATCTCGTTTAGTAATAGATTTTCTGTGGACTCTGGTATATTAGGTGGTTTATAGTAAACTCCTATTAGTAATTTATTGTTGTTTTTAGCTCCATGTATCTCTACCCACAGTGACTCCACATGTTCATGTCGCTCATTTATATCTTCGCGGAGTGTGGGCTTTAGACCGGACTTTACATAGAGGCAGACCCCTCCCCCTCTCCGGTTTTGACGATCCTTTCTAAACAGACTGTAACCCTGTACATTAACCGCCCAGTCATAGCTATCATCCAGCCATGTCTCAGTTATTCCCACTATGTCATAGTTCTCCTCACACATCACTAATTCCAGTTCACCAGTTTTATTAGTCAGGCTTCTGGCATTAGTATACATACATTTGAGAGGTTTATGTATATTTTTTACCCTACACCTTTCCTTCTGAACTGTTCTAGTCCCTCCTTCCATTCCTCCCCCAGTCCCATTACTTTGCCCCCGGTCTCTATCTGCACTATCTTCCCGTCCTATAACGTAATTACCCTCCCCCCCAGTCCCTAGTTTAAACACTCCTCCAACCTTCTAGCCATCTTTCTCCCCAGCACAGCTGCCCCTTCCCCATTGAGGTGCAGCCCGTCCCTACGATAGAGCCTGTAGCCGATAGAAAAATCGGCCCAGTTCTCCAGGAACCCAAACCCCTCCTTCCTACACCAGTTCTTGAGCCACTTGTTAATCTCCATAATCTCCCGTTGCCTTTCTTGTGTGGCTCGTGGTACAGGCAGTATTTCGGAAAATACTACCTTTGAGGTCCTTGCCCTCAGCTTTTGACCTAAATCCCTGAAATCATTTTTAAGGACTCTCCACCTACCTCTAACTTTGTCATTGGTGCCGATATGGACCATGACCGCTGGCTCTTCTCCAGCCCCTCCCAGTAATCTGTCAACCCGATCCGCAATGTGTCGAACTCTAGCGCCAGGAAGACAGCACACTGTTCGGCGATCACGGTCTTTGTGACAGATTTCCCTATCTGTTCCCCTAATAATGGAGTCGCCCACTACCAGCACCTGTCTGGCCTGCCCTGCTCTCCTGGTTCCCTGCTTACTGGAGCTGACATTCCCCTGACTGGCAGAGGAAGTGTCCGGCTGCAGCAGTGCCGTCCCCGGACTGACATCCCCCTCATCTGCCAAACGTGCAAACTTGTTGGGGTGTGTCAGATCAGGGCTAGCCTCCCTGGCACTCTTCCCTCTACCCCGCTTTCTAACTGTTACCCAGCTAGCTACCTCACTTTCCTCAGCCTCCTCTCTGTCACCCTCCCCCTCATCTACCCCAAAGAGTGCTTGCTCGGTGAGAAGCAAACTCTTTTGCAAATTATCAATGCCTCTCAGTGTTGCAACTTGCCCGTTTAGAGACTCGATTTGCGATTCCAAACGGGTTATTTGCTCACATCTAGAACAAAGATATGCACCCTTGAACTCCTGTTCCAGGACTGCATACATCATGCAAGATGTGCACTGGACTGCGTTGTAAATTGTGCAACACATACTAAATGGGGATTACAACAGTAAAAAAGTAAAACAGTATATATGATTCAGACCTAGACCCTGTCTGCTGTAGCCAAAGGGCTACGCAAAACCAAGCCAACAACACACAAGGAAATTATATCCAACCTTAGTTTCCAAACTCCTTTTCTTAAACTCCTTGTTTTTTTAACTCCACTTAATAAGAAGCCCACTTAGTAGAGCAAGCCCCAGGAAGAGCAGGCTCTACAGAGTTTTAGTGGGTCAATTTATAGCACCTGGTTGCCCAGGGCACTCCCCTTAATTAAGCAGAGAAAAAAAATACAATATGTGTATTGTAAAGGGTGGGACATTGTATACGTTGAGTAGTGAGGTCTGTTCCATTGTCTCTCTGTGTGTATTGGTGATGTCCCTTTGTCCTGAGAGATAATTGAATTACGTCTTGGTTGTCTCCAGGACAGAAGACTATTGTGTATTCTCCTGCCTGTGATGATTGCATCAACCCAGTGTGAGGTAATTGTATCACAGGCAGAGGGGAGGATTTTGTGTGGGAGTGTCTGAGTGTATTGTACGTGGTTATTGGCTGCTTTTACAAAACCCTGTGGGTGGTAACCTTGTTGGAAGATGTGCTCAAATCAATGTTTGTGTGTTCAAATAAAGAGTTCCTGTTTTTACCCTTTACCATGTTGAGGCTGGTGTTTGGGTAACTGATCGACACTGGGGGATTGCTATACACTGAAGATTTGCTATACTCCCCTGGCATAACTACTAGCTCTTGTAAGAGCTGTTCCTGCTCTCGGGATTTAGGAGAGGTTCGCCCACTGGAGCCTGGAGCCTTGTCGTAGGTCCAGGGTGGGTAGGAGATGGTGAGACCTCAACGAAGCTTCGGCGGTTCGTGGGGTCTGCAGCGCTTACGGTGTCAAGTGGAGTGCTTGGGGACCTCAGGAAGCACTAGAAGCATCTACCAACGGAGGTACCCGGTCGGGGTGCCAGGAGATCCGTTACATTGGTGGAAAGCAGTGGGATGGCATCCTAGTGAGAGGAGAGGCAGCTCAGAGACACAGTTCGTGGATTTACAAAATTGAGGGCAACACTAGTATCCGTACAGCGCCCCTGGCTACAGCAGGATGGAATCGACTAGTCTTCAAACAGCGTTCCACTACGAGGAGGAGGATGAACCGGACTGGAGGGATGCAGTCCGGAAAGTCGTCTGGCACGAGGCCCTAGAAGATGTACAGCGTCGGCGGGGCGAGTGTCTCACCAGCGAGGAGCAGCAGTTACGGATGCGAGTGGCCCTGTGAATGCCCCTTCTGGGAGAGCAGCCCCTGGATGAGTGGGTGACAAAACTGGAGAGCCTGGTATGGAAGGAGCTTTGGCTAGACAACGCTTACCAGGCACTCTGGTGGTATGTGATTCGGCACTCCCCCTGGATAGCTGAGCACGACAGACCCAAGGGTGAGGGTCATGATGGCCCTGGCCTGTTTGAGGCCTTTGCAGAACCAGAGTTCGGAGATGCTGGAGAGTCCGGGTTCTGGGATATCTATGACTACAGGGAGGCTATGCATGATTGGGCTACAGCAAGAGAGGTGAGACAAGACCTGACATCTCTAGTGACAAAGGAGTGGGAGCTGGAGCAGGATTACCAATACCTCTTCAGCTCAATTCAAGCCCAATATACACTGCCAGAGAGCTGGGTGACAGTCCCAGATCTACAACCCTACCTCGGGGAAGACCCGACTGAAGTATCCCCTGCTTCAGTACCAGCTACAGAGGTAGGGGACCTCATAGACTGGTCCTGGGGGGAAACTCATATGGCAGGTGGAGATGGGACCGAGATCTCTCCACCGGCCCTACAGGGATGCTGGGCAGTCGGCCCACATCCCCAATGGCAGCCGGAGTTTCAGGGAGTAGGGACAGTTGGTCCTGCTCCCCAGCAGCAGTGTACTTTGAAGGGAGAGGAGACAACCGGTCTCTCTCCCCAACCACAGGGGGACAACACCCCTAACTCCAATGGTGCAGATGGGACCACAGTCTCTGCACCAGGCTGACCGGGATGCTGGACGGCCGGTACAGATTCCCGACCAACCCTGCAGGAATGCCTGGAGGAGGAGGTAAGCGATCCTTTCTCTCCACAGCTGATCCGCAACAAGGTCCTGGGGGTAGGATTCCCTGACCCCATCCCAGCAGAAGAGCTGGCATCTGGGCAGAGCGCCGCTGGCCTCTGCCCTAACTTTCCCTTTGTCACCGGGCATTACTATACCCCTGTTGCTCCAGCGGAAGAGCTGGTAACGGGGCAGAGCACAGTTGGCCTCTGCCCTCCTTTGTCTCCTTGTCCCAGGCTTGTCTATCTGCAGGTCCCCCCAGCTGAAGCACTGGCACCAGGGCAGAGTACCGCCGGTCTCTGCTCACTCAGCGACCCACAAAGTCAAGAGACCAGTGCCCATCACAGCCATGGTGAAGCCATGGGACCGAAACAAGCTACAAAATTGCCCGCGTGCAGGGTTGGGGGGGGGGGGACTGCACTGCGGATTGTATATTATTGTGGGGAGGCTGCCTTGTTGATTGTAATTTATTGTGGGTGGGTGACTCGACTAACTCAGGCACTGACCGACAGAAGGTCAGCTACCTGGTTAGTCTCCCCCCGAATGGGAAGATATGTGGAGAAAGCCACTTTGCCACAGTGTTTTGGAGGGGGCTGTTTGCCCGCCTCCTGCCCCTGGATTACGGGCCCTCTCATCAGCCAGGCCTCCTTTGTTCACAAAGGACTTGTACTAACTTGAACCCCTGGTCTAATTCGTGCCATATTGGGATGTTAAATGTCTATGTGTATTGTAAAGGGTGGGACATTGTATACGTTGAGTAGTGAGGTCTGTTCCATTCTCTCTCTGTGTGTATTGGCGATGTCCCTTTGTCCTGAGAGATAATTGAATTACTTCTCGGTTGTCTCCAAGACAGAAGACTATTGTATATTCTCCTGCCTGTGATGATTGCATCAACCCAGTGTGAGGTAATTGTATCACAGGCAGAGGGGAGGATTTTGTGTGGGAGTGTCTGAGTGTATTGTACGTGGTTATTGGCTGTTTTTACAAAACCCTGTGGGTGGTAACCTTGTTGGAAGATGTGCATAAATCAATGCTTGTGTGTTCAAATAAAGAGTTCCTGTTTTTACCCTTTACCATGTTGAGGCTGGTGTTTGGGTAACTGATAGACATTGGGGGATTGCTATACACTGAAGATTTGCTATACTCCCCTGGCATAACTACTAGCTCTTGTAAGAGCTGTTCCTGCTCTCGGGATTTAGGAGAGGTTCACCCACTGGAGCCTGGAGCCTTGTCGTAGGTCCAGGGTGGGTAGGAGATGGTGAGACCTCAACCAAGCTTCGATGGTTTGTGGGGTCTGCAGCGCTTACGGTGTCAAGTGGAGTGCTTGGGGACCTCAGGAAGCACTAGGAGCATCTATCAACGGAGGTACCCAGTCGGGGTGCCAGGAGATCCGTTACAGTTAGCATTTGTGCAAACATATCCACCCCTACAGGACCTCAACAGTGGCTGCATCCCAAGGAACCAGAAGTTGTATAAAGGAAAGGGCATGGAAAACAAGTGAGCAATATTAAAGAGTCAGATAATGTACAAACAGTAGAGAAGGAATGAAAGGTCTGGGTCCAGGTGTGCAGTATGCATTTATACTTGTATCTGGAGAATTACTTCTCATCAGAGATGAGAGAATGGATTCTAATGTAATCAGAATTCATCTGCCGAACAAATCCAAAGTTTTGGTGATTTGGTTTGCACCATTTTACTGTGAAAATTGATGGGGGTAATAGGAGGGAGAATAAAGATGAAGGATCACATGACACTGGGAGAAAGGAGGGGGAGGCTTGCCCTGACTAGCTCAGAGGCGAACATACAGGCTGATTTGCCCGGGACAAGATTCTGGCAGGTCCATTTGCTCAGAAGAAATGCCATTCTAAGTCTAGGTTGAGATCCAATATTATGTATGTTGTCTTTTTTTCTGCAAAAAGCAACTACAGACACAAGCTACCGTAGCAATGTAGGTGTGAAAGGGAGAGTTTAGGAAGAGCATAGGAAAATAATTAGTGCAAGCGGTTATCTAAATTGGGTTTATCATTTTTGTAATAGGAAGTAATGTGGTGCACACTCATTATGCTCCAGCCTCTCTGGAGCTTATCTAATTATACCAGCCACAGCACACATCCAATTTGGGGCTTTGATAAGGTTACGCATCCTATTCTGGTCCAACTCCACCTAAGGACCTGATAAGCCAGATACAGAAAATGATTTCAGACAGCACTACAGTCGCAATTCAACAAGCATTTTTTTTATTAATCCAGCTGAAAATAGTGCATTATTGTTACAGCAACGTTTCAGACCACAATATGATTTGGCCATTTGTCAAGCCAGTTTACATTTGGATTAATAAAGAAATGCTTGTTGCATTGCAACTGGAATGCCATTTGCGATTGTTTTCCCCCCTCTCTGGAGCTTAGTTTGTGGGTTGGCCGCACCCCTTAGTCCAGAGTCTGGAGCCTCCTGCACCTCAACAAGCTCCAAGATATGAAAGTAAGAAAGAAATAGGAGGAGGAGGATTTGCATGTGCAACAATAGCGGTCCGCAAAGGGTCCCTTTAAGATGAGATAAGTGTTTTGTGACGCCAGTTGCAATGAAGCAACAATGGGACGGAGTACCTTTAAGAAATGGCACCCAGGTGTAAGAATGGCCGAGTGATATAGGGTGGCCTATAATGTCCTTAATGTTTTGTACATGTGTCACAGTGCTCCTACCTGGATACGCTGGAACCCCAGGCGTTGGCTCTGAAGCAGACAAATAGGGTGAACAATTGAGGGATTTGAAGAAATATTTGAGTCCAGACCTTGTGATGAAGTTTAATGGCAGCTTTACTTTGCATGAACGTTTCTCCAAACGGTATACAGACTTTATCTTGGTTCCAGCAGGCTTTAGCATTATCTCTGGCAGGCAAACAATCTCAACTCTGCTACATTGGTTTCTCTTTGGCTCTGCTGTACTAACAGACTTAAGTGGAATCTCTGCTTCTGCAGGATTGTGCAACTTTTCTCTGTAGTCTGACTCTAGGTTATGCAAGGGAATAGGTAAGAATCCTGGCAGCTCCAACATGGAGTCTCAACCAGAACATACCAGAACTCCCTACCTCCTACTGGCAGCAAACAGGACTCACCCACTTCTGACCAAGAAAGGGGGGGAGAATGGAATGGTGAGCTCCATTCTCCCAAGTGTAGCTCTGCCATAGTTGCTGCTACCTGCTGGTGAAACAGGCACATTACCTGAACAATTACATAACATTATTATAAATGCACAGTGTCTAGGGGAAATAAATGCATAAGATAACATTATATTAGCATTCACAGATATAATCAGGGCGTAGGAGTGGTAATGCCACTTGGGGGCATTGACCATGGTGAGAGAGAGAGAGAGACATGGAGATGTAAGTCAGCTAATGCATTCCAGACCATGCTACTTCAAAGGAGAAAAGAGTAAAGTTGCCCTATGCACTCCAGAATAATGGACACTACAAGCCACAGTTGCTAGAATCCAGTTATTACTCAAAAATCACTGAAGCAGATATTTTAACCAGAGACATCTGAAGGCGAATGCCATACTCATCTGCTTTTCTCATATTGAGAAATCTGGGAGGACTTTGTACTGTGCAAAAAGATTTGTTGGATATATTCAATCTGGCCTGGTCCTGGACTCTTAACTCCACATGCTTTTGAATAGGCTCATCAGCTGTAATACAGCATGGCAATGCTTCACTTTACACATATGATAGAAAGAGGGGTGAAAGTAACACTCTGCCCTGCTTCTTTTGGAGATATTTTCATTGAGAAGGATGTGGAGGGGGTAGATAGGCACCTGGTGTGGGAACCAGACTGACACAAACATGGAGGTGTCAACAGGACCTGGCCTTGTTGCAAAGTAGCTGCGTCAGTGCTGCTGCAGAAAAGAACATTGACCCAGTGGACAGTGAAATACATGTACTGTCTAGCTTCTCCAGTTGTCGATAGTAGTGTTTACCTTGCTAGAAAGAGACAACTACAAGGAGAGGCTCATGTTCTCTGCTACATTGCTTCTTTTTAGAAATAAATTAGGCAGCCCAATAGGAGGGGTCAGAGAAGACAGAGATGATGCAAGAGAAGGTTTTATTCTAGAGCTACAAAGAAGAGGAGAAAAATGAATGAGCAGTAAATAATTGTAATGGTTTGTAATGTAACGTCTTTTCTTTGTAGTCGCCATGTGTACCAGTAAGAAGAGGCATGGTTGGCATTGGTTGGTAGGCACATGGCTACCAGGAAGCAGTGGGCTGGTCCTGCTTCCTGCCAGGAGGGGGAGTTCCTGTCTAGCTACGGAGAGAAGATAAAGCACATGCCAGAGTTTCTACTCCTGGAAAGGAGATTCTTCTCATGTGAGACCAACACTCAAGGGAAATGTCACCGCCAGACATCTGAGAAGCTCTGACAGACGTTCTTCAGAACCTCCTGCTTGAGGTTCTTTTGTTTTGCTTTTGTTTTGTCATCTTGTTTCCCTCTCTCAGCTGTCATCTAGTTGCACTGATTGCATCCCTTTAAATCCCCTCCCATACTTCATCACTTTGTGGTTTATACAACTTCCTGGAGTGTGTACATGATGGATGCTACAATTTATGCTTCTACAGATAAGTCTGTTCATTAATTTGTGTTTTCCTGTTTGCTTGATCCTAGGTGACCCTGACTCCCTCCGTATTAAGTGTAGGGAGCCGGTGGTCATGTCCCCTCACTATTATAGGGTGTTCAGGTGTCATACAGTCGAGGCACGAGGGCATGCAATTTTCTATCATAGAGATCTTTGCATGGGCTGAGAAGACAGGGAGAGTTTCGGGGCTTAAATAGGGGTCTCCCTTTTGTTCCTTAGTTTCGGATCAAGCCAGTCGGATCCTTATTTGTAACTTCTTGTTTTCTGTTACACCATCCGTGACAGGAAATCAGCAAATTGTGCCTCCAGAAAGCATCAGAGGGACCAGACAGCAGAGCGATCAGTGAAATACATCAATACAGTATATAGACACTTTTGTAAGGTGAGGGACTATGGTTCAGACATCCATCACTGTAGCTCCATTTTCTGTTGACTGTGGCTTCATTTTCCCCTGAAGATGCCGCTGGTGCGGCAAAACATGTTGGGGGAACTGCATATTTAGCTTTTTAATTTAAGCAACAAAATGAATGAATATATGTGGTAGGGTGTAATGCAGACACCCTGACTACCTACAGGAATGAATAAATGAGACAGTGGACAAAATGATGAGGGACAGTTAGTCACAATTATAAGATTAGTTAACAGGATGGTATAGTGCTAACAACTCCTACATAAGAGCTAGAGGCTACTAGATAGTAGGCTGCTAATTGGGTGGCAATAATAACAGGCAATATTGACACTATTTGATACTATCGGTTACAAAGCAATACAAAGTGAATATAATCATAACATAGTGAATATAAGGGATAAGAAGTTAATACCCCAGTGGATCCCTTACACCTGAAAAAGACAAAAATACACTCAGAAGGTCACTTACAAATTGTATTAGTGTTAGTATCTTGGGCAATAGACAATTTCAACTTTAGGTATATGTTTATTAAATGTTAAATTTAAAAAAAATGACCTGAAACAGAAGTTAGATTGCATTTGGATTTTCACTCTGTATTACCACCACTATGCAATGAAAGCCCGCAAACACACTGAACAAAAATATAAACACAACACTTTTGGTTTTGCTCCCATTTTGCATGAGCTGAACTCAAAGATCTGAAACATTTTCTACATACACAAAAGACCCATTACTCTCGAATATTGTTAACAAATCTGTCTAAATCTGTGCTAGTGAGCACTTCTCCTTTTCTGAGATAATCCACCTCACCTCACAGGTTTGGCATTTTAAGGTTCTGATTAGACAGCATGAGTATTGCACAGGTGTGCCTTAGGGCTGTTTCACACGAGCGGATGCCGTGCGTGACATCCGCTCCATGAATGACAGCCAAGACCCGATGCGGACTGTAGAAACACGGAGCATTAACATGATTGATAATGCTCCGTGCCTCTCTGTGATCTCTTTACTACGAAATCACAGTGACAACTTTATCTCAATGTGATTTTGTAGCAAAGAGATCACAGAGAGGCACGGAGCGTTATCAATCAGGTTAATGCTCCGTGTTTCTGCTGTCCGCATCGGGTCTTGGCTGTCATTCACGGAGCAGATGTCACGCATGGCATCCGCTCGTGTAAAACAGCCCTTAGACTGCCCACAATAAAAGGACACTCGGAAATGTGCAGTTTGATCACACAGAACAATGTCACAGATGTTGCAAAGTTTGAGGCAGCGTGCAATTGGCATGCTAACTGCAGGAATGTCTACCAGAGCTATTGCCCATGCAATGAATGTTTATTTCTCTACCATAAGCTGTCTCCAAAGACGTTTCTCAGAATTTGGCAGTATATCCAACCTGCCTCACAAACGCAGACCACGTGTAACCACACTAGCCCAGGACCTCCACATCCAGCATTTTCACCTCCATGATCGTCTGAGACCAGCCACCCTGGACAGCTGCAGCAACAATCGGTTTGCATAACCAAAAAATTTCTGCACAAACTGTCAGAAACCGTCTCAGGGAAGCTCATCTGCATGCTCGTCATCCTGATCGGGGTCTGGACCTGACTCCAGTTTGTCGTTGTAATCGACTTGAGTGGGCAAATCCTCACATTCAATGGCATTTGGCACATTGGAGAGGTGTTCTGTTCATGGATGAGTCCTGTTTTTCACTGTTCAGGGCAGATGGTAGACAGCATGTGTGGCGTTGTGTGAGTGAGTGGTTTGCTGACGTCAACATTTTGGATTGAGTGGCCCATGGTGGGGTGGGGTTATGGTATGGGCAGGCATATGTTATGGACAACAAACACAGGTGCATTTCATTGATGCCATTTTGAATGCACAAAGATACCGTGATGAGATCCTGAGGCCCATTGTTGTGCCATTCATCCACGACCATCATCTCATGTTGCAGCATGATAATTCACAGCCCCATATTGCAAGGATCTGTACACAATTCCTGGAAGCTGAAAACATCCCAGTTCTTGCATGGCCAGCATACTCACCGGACATGTCACCCATTGAGCATGTTTGGGATGCTCTGGATCAGTGTATACCACAGTGTGTTCCAGTTCCTGCCAATATTCTTCAACTTTGCACATCTATTGAAGCAGAGTGGACTAACATTCCACAGATCAACAACCTGATCAACTCTAAGCGATGGAGATGTGTTGCACCAGTAAGGAAAAACTGTGCACATTTCAGAGTGGCCTTTTATTGTGGGCAGTCTAAGGCACACCTGTGCAATATTCATGCTGTCTAATCAGCACCTTGGTATGCCACACCTGTGAGGTAGGATGGATTATCTCAGCAAAGGAGAAGTGCTCACTAACACAGATTTAGAAAGATTTCTGAACAATATTTGAGAGTAATGGGTGTTTTGTGTATGTAGAAAATGTTTCAGATCTTTGAGTTCAGCTCATGCAAAATGGGAGCAAAACCGAAAGTGTTGCGTTTATATTTTTGTTCAGTGTAGAAGGGTGGCGTCATCCTGTATTCCCTTCCAAGCACCAAGGCCTTATAATGTTTTGTGCTTCAGAATCTACGTGGGCGGAGGTAGAGTGCGGGACTTGTGAAGGAGGTTCAGCAATCAGACTTTGTTCTGTAGACGGAGTAATCTCAGCAACTGGCATCAAGACTCGGATTTGAGGCTGGAAAAAACACTGAAGGGGGTCAAGCATGGAAGGCAACTCTGTTGCAGAGATGTCGCAAACATAAAATTTTCAGTTTGCGAACGGCGAGCGCAAATTTTTGCAAATGTTCGGGAACGGGCGAACCAGGCGAACCGCCATTGACTTCAATAGGCAGGCGAATTTTAAAACCCACAGGGTCTCTTTCTAGCCACAGTAGTGATGGAAAAGTTGTTTCAAGGGGACTAACACCTGGACTGTGGCATGCCGGAGGGGGATCCATGGCAAAACTCCCATGGAAAATTACATAGTTGACGCAGAGTTGGGTTTTAATCCATAAAGGGCATAAATCACCTAACAATCCTAAATGTTTTTAAACAACGTGGTTTAAAACATCCAGTGTGTGTATACGATCAGGTATGATGTTGTATCGATCAGGTAGTGTAAGGGTTACGCCCGATTCACAGACATTGACAGACCAAACTCCCCTTTTAATGCACTGCAAACAACTGCAAACAGTTCATTTGCCCAACCGCAAACTCCCCATTTGCACAAGGTTGGATACCAAGCTAGCCATGTCCCGTTGATGTCATTGAAGGTTTCTTCCTCCACCCAGCCACGTACAACACCAAGGGTCCCCGAAAGGTGAATTTAATAGATTTTTCGAATGGGGAGATGGTTAAAAAAACGCTGGCTCCCTCCCCTTTGTTTGAATCCACGGTCACTGCGTCTGTGCCGTGCAATTTACTGTCCCACCCGATATGAGTGGTATTTTCTGTAGTACTATTCTCATCAGTTTAATCCCTGTTACGTCCCCAATCTGGGGTCCATTTATTGAATTGATTTTTCGAACGGGGAGATGGTTAAAAAAACGCTGGCTCCCTCCCCTTTGTTTTAATCCACAGTCACTGCGTCTGCGCCGTGCAATTTACTGTCACACTTGATATGAGTGTTATTTTCTGTAGTACTATTCTCATCAGTTTAATCCCTGTTACTTCTTATATCAGGGATTGCCTTTTGTGAAAAAAAATTTAGGCCGGGTACCTTCGACTGCCTTCACAGTGACAGACCAAACTCTGATACACCAAACTGAATTGATTTTAGGAACCGGGAGATGGAAAAAGCAGCTTGGTCGGTCCTCTTACTCCCAAGTTGGGGCACTGCGTGTGCACGGAGCAATGTGCTGTGACACCCCATACGAGTGGTGTCTTAACTAGTACTATTCCTATCAGTTTAATCCCTGTTACGTCCCCTATCCGGGGACATGTGTAACGAACCAATACAACATCCTGAAATAAATTAGTTCTGAGCTCTGTACTTGCTTTGTATTGGAATTGATGGGGATTTTTTTAAATTGTCTGCATTATTTCTAATAAACTATTAAGAGACTTTATTATGATTTTTTTTATTTTATGTATTAAAAACCCACCCATACAACTTAAAAAAAAGAAATGAAAAGAAAATTAATGTTTTTTTCTATGAAAAATTATCCAGCCGATCGCTTTTAGTCTGATCATAATGAAGCAACGGCCTTATCATCTGGGGTGTGGCAACATTGCCAACACACTCATAGAGGTGATCGATTTTGACAAAATTCGCGAACATTCGATAGAATATTCGTTTTATATTCGTCGAAATCGAATATTCGTCATTATTCTTGTTATCGCGATTAATATGCGATTTAAATAATCGTGTATTGCGATTGTAACTTAAAGGCTACTCTCCTATTGAAATAGCAATGCGATTAATTCAAGTTATAAAAATCAAATTTCGATTTTAACTTAGCACTGCTATATTCTATATTAGGCTAGAATTAACGAATATGGAATATAGCAGTGCTAAGTTAAAATCTAAATTAGATTATTATAACTTGAATTAATCGAATTGCGATTTCAACTTGGACCTGGTTTACTATGGTTGGCTTGGTAGAATTAGCGAATATGACGAATGTATTCTGAATCTTCGTTTTAGCTACCTATTCGTCAACTTCGCTAATTCTAGCAATCATATAGGAAAGTTTACTATAGAGACAGCTAAGTTTAATTCACCTGTGTGAAGTTGGCACCCCATGTTCTTAAATTTCAAAAAGAAATACACCATTCGTTTGTGCTGCGTTTGTGCTGGTTTGTGCTGCAAAAATTAACGTTTGCGCCGCTTTGGTTTCCGAGATATTGCGCGCTTGATTTTCTGAAACCCCGCCCATTTTCCACCCCATGTTCTTAAATTTCAAAAAGAAATACACCATTCGTTTGTGCTGCGTTTGTGCTGGTTTGTGCTGCAAAAATGAACGTTTGCGCCGCTTTGGTTTCCGAGATATTGCGCGTTTGAGTTGCTGAAACCCCGCCCACTTTCCACCCCATGTTTTTAAATTTCAAAAAGAAATACACCATTCGTTTGTGCTGCGTTTGTGCTGGTTTGTGCCGCAAAAATGAACGTTTGTGCCGGTTCGGTTCCTGAGATATTGCGCGTTAGATTTTTATGAAGCCCCGCCCATTTTCCACCCCATGTTCTTAAATTTCAAAAAGAAATACACCATTCGTTTGTGCTGCGTTTGTGCTGGTTTGTGCTGCAAAAATTAACATTTGCGCCGCTTTCGTTTCCGAGATATTGCGCGCTTGATTTGCTGAAACCCCGCCCACTTTACACCCCATGTTTTAAAAATTCAAAAAGAAATACACCATTCGTTTGTGCTGCATTTGTGCTGGTTTGTGCTGCAAAAATTAACGTTTGCGCCGCTTTGGTTTCCGAGGTATTGCGCGCTCGATTTGCTGAAACCCCGCCCACTTTCCACCCCATGTTTTTAAATTTCAAAAATAAATACACCATTCGTTTGTGCTGCATTTGTGCTGGTTTGTGCTGCAAAAATGAACGTTTGCGCCGCTTTCGTTTCCGAGATATTGCGCGCTTGATTTGCTGAAACCCCGCCCACTTTCCACCCCATGTTTTAAAATTTCAAAAATAAATACACCATTCGTTTGTGCTGGTTTGTGCTGCAAAAATTAACGTTTGCGCCGCTTTGGTTTCCGAGATATTGCATGCTTGATTTGATGAAACCCCGCCCACTTTCCACCCCATGTTTTTAACCCTGACTCTAGACCCTCCAGGTGTGCTGCAGCTTGCCCCCCTCCCGCCCCCTTTCACAACTTTTTTTGGGGCACAAGCATATTGTATTTTTTTTTCTGCGTACGCTGACTGTGGCCGGGACTCTTAGCGTCACTGTTAGCGCATCGCACGCCCCACCGCTGATCAACTTCGGATGGTTGATCAGCGAGTTTGAATAAATAAAAAAAATCTAATTTTTGGGCCTTTTTTATTTTTTTGTCTGTAAGGTTTAGGGTAAGTTCCCGAACACCTGTCCCCACACACACCAAATAAAGTTTATCACACACACTCCCCTATGGCCATGCTAGGGACCCTGTGGCCCACACTAGTACGAGAAGCTCTGGGGCTCGTACTAGTTTTCCGGCCCACCAGTTAAGACCACCGGAGCCCCCTACCGGTGAACTTGTCTGGTATACCCCAGAGCGTTTTGAGCCTGTGATTCCTGATTTTGTAGGCCAACCAGGAATCCAGATTTCCACAGTGGGCTTCACTGAATGCGACTACTTTAGTCTTTTTTTCAGTGACCCCTTTGTGAATCTGATGTTGGAGCAGACGAATCTGTACGCCCCACAGTTCATTGCTCAACATCCGGGCTCCTTTTTGGCTAGGCCCGGTGGCTGGACTCCGGTCTGTGTAGCCAAGATGAGGACGTTTTGGGGCCTCATGCTGCATATGGGCCTAGTCAAGAAACCTAGTGTCAGGCATTACTGGAGTGGGGACATCCTCTACCAGACCCCACTTTACAATTATGCAGATAATGCAGCATGTCCCCCCCAAGGTGATCCTGCCTATGACCGCCTGTACTAAATCAGGTCGGTCATCGATCACTTTGGGGCCAAATTTGTGCAGGTTTATGTACCTGGAAGGGAAGTCGCGGTTGATGAGTCTCTCATTGCTTTCAAGGGGAGACTCATTATCCGCCAGTATGTTCCCTCTAAGCGGGCGAGGTATGGCGTGAAGCTGTACAAACTTTGTGAGAGTACCTCAGGGTGCACTTACAAGTTTCGTGTGTACGATGGGCGAGATTCCCGTATTTAACCCCCAGAAGGTTCCCCCACTCTGGGTGTTAGCGGGAAACTTGTGTGGGACCTTATGCACCCACTGCTAGATAAGGGTTACCACCTTTGTGTGGATAACTTTTATACTAGTATCCCCTTGTTCCAGTCTCTCGCCGCCAGATCCATGTTCGCTTGTGGGACTGTGCGGAAAAATCAACGCGGCCTCCCTGCCCACCCCCTCCAGGTACCTATCCCTAGGGGTGCGACCCGTGCACTTACCAGTGGAAACCTGTTGCTGGTCAGGCATAAGGACAAGAGGGATGTCCTTATGCTGTCCACAATTCACGGTAACGGCATCACCCCTGTCCCTGTGCGAGGTACCGCAGCAACGGTCCTCAAGCCTGATTGCATCGTCGACTACAATCGATATATGGGAGGAGTTGATCTCCCTGATCAAGTCCTCAAGCCATATAACGCCATGCGCAAAACCCGGGCATGGTATAAAAAAGTTGCGGTCTGCTTGGTGCAGGTTGCCTTGTACAACTCTTTTGTGCTGTCCCGGAGCGCTGGCAACATAGGGACATTCCTTCAGTTCTATGAGGCAGTCCTCAAGGACCTGATCTTTTCTGACCGGGAAAGAGCAGGCCAGAGTACCTCGGGAACTGGAGGCGCCCAGATCGTCCCTGGCCAACACTTTCCAGGTGTGGTCCCCCATACTGGAAAGAAGGGCGGACCCAAAAAAGGTGCAGAGTGTGTCACAAGAGAGGAATACGGAAGGACACCACTACTCAATGTGACACGTGACCCGATCATCCGGGCCTCTGCATTATTGGTTGCTTCAAGGAGTACCACACTTCCATGGAGTACTAAATTCATGTTCCCCTTCCCCATTTTAGCCACTGACAATCGGATATAAAACTATGGGGATACTAGTATAAAAGTTATCCATGTGCAGGTGGTAGCCCTTATCTAGCAGTGGGTGCATAAGGTCCAAAACAAGTTTCCCGCTAACACCCAGAGTGGGGGAACCTTCTGGGGGTTAAATACGGGAATCTCGCCCCTCGTACACACGAAACTTGTAAGTGCACCCTGAGGTACTCTCACAAAGTTTGTACAGCTTCATGCCATACCTCGCCCACTTAGAGGGAACATACTGGCGGATAATGAGTCTCCCCTTGAAAGCAATGAGAGACTCATCAACCGCGACTTCCCTTCCAGGTACATAGACCTGCACAAATTTGGCCCCAAAGTGATCGATGACAGACCTGATTTTGTACAGGCGGTCATAGGCAGAATCACCTTGGGGGGGGACATGCTGCATTATCTGCATAATTGTAAAGTGGGGTCTGGTAGAGGACGTCCCCACTCCAGTACAGCCTGACACTAGGTTTCTTGACTAGGCCCATATGCAGCACGAGGCCCCAAAACGTCCTCATCTTGGCTGCACAGACCGGAGTCCAGCCACCGGGCCTAGCCAAAAAGGAGCCCGGATGTTGAGCAATGAACTGTGGGGCGTACAGGTTCGTCTGCTCCAACATCAGATTCACAAAGGGGTCACTGAAAAAAAGACTAAAGTAGTCGCATTCAGTGAAGCCCACTGTGGAAATCTGGATTCCTGGTTGGCCTACAAAATCAGGAATCACAGGCTCAAAACGCTCTGGGGTATACCAGACAAGTTCACCGGTAGGGTGCTCCGGTGGTCTTAACTGGTGGGCCGGAAAACTAGTACGAGCCCCAGAGCTTCTCGTACTAGTGTGGGCCACAGGGTCCCTAGCATGGCGGTCTCCTTGCTCCACCTGGCGGCGTCTCCGCCGCCTTGGGGTCTCATCATCATTGCTAGATGATGAGGAGGACGCGTATGACAAAAGGAAAGTGGGGTTATCCTCGTCCTCACTGGGGCTCTCGGACTCGGAGGCAAGCTGGGCATATGCCGCCTAGAACATCCGGCAGGCCATAGGGGAGTGTGTGTGATAAACTTTATTTGGTGTGTGTGGGGACGGGTGTTCGGGAACTTACCCTAAACCTTACAGACAAAAAAAAAAGGCCCAAAAATGTGATTTTTTTTTTTTTATTCAAACTTGCTGATCAACCATCCGAAGTTGATCAGCGGTGGGGCGTGCGATGCGCTAACAGTGACGCTAAGAGTCCCGGCCACAGTCAGCGTACGCAGAAAAAAATATATAATATGCTTGTGCCCCAAAAAAAGTTGTGAAAGGGGGCGGGAGGGGGGCAAGCTGCAGCACACCTGGAGGGTCTAGAGTCAGGGTTAAAAACATGGGGTGGAAAGTGGGCGGGGTTTCATTAAATCAAGCACGCAATATCTCGGAAACTAAAGCGGCGCAAACGTTCATTTTTGCAGCACAAACCAGCACAAACGCAGCACAAACGAATGGTGTATTTCTTTTTGAAATTTAAAAACATGGGGTGGAAAGTGGGCGGGGTTTCAGCAAATCAAGCGCGCAATATCTCGGATACCAAAGCGGCGCAAACGTTCATTTTTGCAGCACAAACCAGCACAAACGAACGGTGTATTTCTTTTTGAAATTTAAGAACATGGGGTGGAAAGTGGGCGGGGTTTCAGCAAATCGAGCGCAATATCTCGGACACCAAAGCGGCGCAAACGTTAATTTTTGCAGCACAAACCAGCACAAACGCAGCACTAACGAATGGTGTATTTCTTTTTGAAATTTAAGAACATGGGGTGGAAAATGGGCGGGGCTTCATAAAAATCTAACGCGCTATATCTCAGGAACCGAACCGGCACAAACGTTCATTTTTGCGGCACAAACCAGCACAAACGCAGCACAAACGAATGGTGTATTTCTTTTTGAAATTTAAAAACATGGGGTGGAAAGTGGGCGGGGTTTCAGCAAATCAAGCGTGCAATATCTCGGAAACCAAAGCGGCGCAAACGTTCATTTTTGCAGCACAAACCAGCACAAACGCAGCACAAACGAATGGTGTATTTATTTTTGAAATTTAAGAACATGGGGTGGAAAATGGGCGGGGTTTCAGAAAATCAAGCGCGCAATATCTCGGAAACCAAAGCGGCGCGAACGTTCATTTTTGCAGCACAAACCAGCACAAACGCAGCACAAACGAACGGTGTATTTCTTTTTGAAATGTAAGAACATGGGGTGGAAAATGGGCGGGGCTTCATAAAAATCTAACGCGCAATATCTCAGGAACCGAACCGGCACAAACGTTCATTTTTGCGGCACAAACCAGCACAAACGCAGCACAAACGAATGGTGTATTTCTTTTTGAAATTTAAGAACATGGGGTGCCAACTTCACACAGGTGTTTAATTCGCTATGCGAATATATGACTGCTTTTTTTTTTTATAAATAGTATAATTATAATAATTATCAGGTATTATAATTATTCTATTTATTTGAAAAAAAGAGAAGTAATATAATCGCATAGCGAATTAAACTTAGCTGTCTCTATAGTCAACTTTCCTATATGATTGCTAGAATTAGCGAAGTTGACGAATAGGTAGCTAAAACGAAGATGCAGAATACTTCGTTATCTTCGTTTTGTGGAATATAACGAATATATTCGTCATATTCGCTAATTCTACCAAGCCATTGAAGCCAACCATATAGTAAACATTTCAACTTAGTAATGCTATATTCCATGCTCATGGAGCGTCCCCATCACCATGGGAACGACTCAATATACTAGAATGTACTGTCGGATTTGAGAATTACGTTAAAATCGCAATTCGATTATTTCAAGTTATAATAATCGAATTTCGATTTTAACTTAAAGGCTACTCTCCTATTGAAATAGCAATGCGATTAATTCAAGTTATAAAAATCGAATTTCGATTTTAACTTAGCACTGCTATATTCCATATTCGTTAATTCTAGCCTAATATAGAATATAGCAGTGCTAAGTTAAAATCGAAATTCGATTTTTATAACTTGAATTATTCGCATTGCTATTTCAATAGGAGAGTAGCCTTTAAGTTAAAATTGAAATTCGATTATTATAACTTGAAATAATCGAATTGCGATTTCAACGTAATTCTCAAATCCGACAGTACATTCTAGTATATGGAGTCGTTCCCATGGTGATGGGGACGCTCCATGAGCATGGAATATAGCATTACTAAGTTAAAATCGCCATGCGATTACTTCGAGTTATATTAATCGCATGGCGATTTCAACTTGGACCTGGTTTACTATATGGTTGGCTTCAATGGCTTGGTAGAATTAGCGAATATGACGAATATATTCGTTATATTCCACAAAACGAAGAAAGGTGACTAAAACATTGCGGATTGAACCATAGTTGGTGGCGGAGAATTCACAAAAGTCATCCGGTATGCAGACATTAAATACAGCAGCGTGGGGACCATTTTGAGGCCAAGGCATGTCATCAGGCCTTTTGTTAGTCAAACGTATCCCCCACTGTCAGTCCCTTCGGAATCCATGCCTCATTCATCTTAATGAAGGTGAGGTAATCAACACTTTTTTGACCGAGGCGACTTCTTTTGTCAGTGACAATGCCTCCTGCTGCACTGAAGGTCCTTTCTGACAGGACACTTGAAGCGGAGCAGGCCAAAAGTTCTATCGCAAACTGGGATAGCTCAGGCCACAGGTCAAGTCGGCAAACCCAGTAGTCAGGGGGTTCATCGCTCCTCAGAGTGTCGATATCTGCAGTTAAGGTGAGGTAGTCTGCTACCTGTCGGTCAAGTCGTTCCCGAAGGGCTGTGGCGATGCGTAGGACTGAAAAAGCTCTGCATGTCCTCTATCAACAACACATCTGTAAAGCGTCCTGTCCTTGCCGCCGTGGTCGTGGTAGGAGGAGGATTACTTTCACCTCTTCCCCAGTTTGATTCCCATTGTGCTGTGACATCCCCCTTATAAGCTGTGTAAAGCATATTTTTTTAGTTTGGTTTTGAACTGCTGCATCCTTTCTGACCTTCGGTAATTTGGTAACATTTCCACAACTTTCTGCTTATACTGGGGGTCTAGTAGCGTGGCCACCCAGTACAGGTCTTTCTCCTTCATCCTTTTTACAGGAGGGTCCCTCAACAGACATGACAGCATGAAAGACCCCATTTGCACAAGGTTGGATGCTGAGCTACTCATTTCCTGTTCTCGTCCTCACTGATATCATTGACGATCTGTTCTTCCCCCTAGCCACGTACAACACCACGGGTCCCAGATAGGTGACAACAACGAGCACCCTGGGATGCCTGCTTGGTTGGTCTTCCTCCTCCTCAAAACCACATTCCTCCTCTGACTCCTCTTGCAGCGTTGCCGCAGGTCCGGCAAGCGATGATGACAAGGCTGTTTCATGTGGTGATGGTGACCACAACTCTTCCTCTTCCTCTTTACGCTCATCTACAGCCTGATCCAACACTCTTCGCAGAGCACGCTCCAGGAAGAAAACAAATGGGATGATGTCACTGATGGTGCCTTCGGTGCGACTGACTAGGTTTGTCACCTACTCAAAAGGACGCATGAGCCTACAGGCATTGCGCATGAGCGTCCAGTAACGTGGCAAAAGAATTCCCAGCTCCGCAGAGGCTGTTTTAGCACCCCGGTCATACAAATACTCGTTGACGGCTTTTTCTTGCTGGACCAGGCGGTCGAACATTAGGAGTGTTGAATTCAAACGTGTCGGGCTGTCGCAAATCAAACACCTCACTGGCATGTTGTTTTGGCGCTGAATGTCTGAAAAGTGCGCCATGGCCGTCTAGGAACGCCTGAAATGGCCACACACCTTCCTGGCCTGCTTGAGGACGTCCTGTAAGCCTGGGTACTTAGACACAAAGCGTTGTACGGTGAGATTCAACACATGTGTCATGCACGGCACATGTGACAACTTGCCCAAATTTAATGCCGCCAACAAATTGCTTCCATTGTCACACACCACTTTGCCGATCTCCAGTTGGTGCGTGGTCAGCCACTGATCCACCTGTGCGTTCAGGGCGGACAGGAGTGCTGGTCCGGTGTGGCTCTCTGCTTTCAGGCAAGTCAACCCCAAGACAGCGTGACACTGTCGTATCCGGGATGTGGAATAGCCCCTGGGGAGCTGGGGGGATTCAGGTTGATATGCAGCCAGACGCCGCAGCAGAAGAGTACTCAGCCGGGGAGGTTATCGTAGAGGATGGAGTAGAGGGGGTGGCAGTAGGCCTGCCTGCAAGTCGTGGCGGTGTCACCAACTCCGCTGCAGAGCCACGCATTCCATGCTTGGCAGCCGTCAGCAGGTTGACCAAATACGCAGTGTACATGATATACCTGCCCTGACTGTGCTTTGCAGACCAGGTATCAGTGGTCAGATGGACCCTTGCACCAACACTGTATGCCAGAGATTCCATGACTTCCTGTTCAATCACTGAGTAGAGGTTTGGGATTGCCTTTTTTGAAAAAATAAATTTGTCCCGGTACCTTTCACTGTGGTGTCCCTGTGGTGTGAGCGTAACAAGCCAATGTCACAGAGTCACCCCCTTGCCCCGCGTCTGACAGCTGGCTTGACAGAACTATTAGCCCGCCAGCTTTTACCATACCAGCTGGTGGAGTCTGAGGCCTTCAAAAAATGTGTCGCTATTGGGATACCACAGTGGAAGGTACCTGGACTAATTTTTTTTTCTAAGATGAATAAGGCATGGTCAGGGACTGACAGTAGGGGATACGTTTAACTAACAAAAGGCCTGACATGCCTTGGCCTTAAAATGGTCCCCACGCTGCTGTATTTAATGTCTGCATACTAGATGACTTTCGTGAATTCTCCGCCACCAACTAGGGTTCAAGCCGCAATGTTTTAGTCACCTTTCTGCCTGGAAAACATAAATTTTTCCGGCCGCTGCCACAACAGCGGCTGCAACAATAACATTGTTTTTCAGGCATGTGTATATATATAAAATAAAAAAAAGCAGACTGATGTACCAGCCCTAAAAAGGGCTTATTGGGGTGCTGTCAGGACGCTGTCTTTACACCAGATGAGTCTGTGGACACAGGACACTGCCCTAGCTAACGCTTTCCCTATTGAATCAGCAGCAGCTACACTCTCCCTCCTCTCACTAAGAATGCAGCTTCAGAATGAATCTAAAATGGATGCTGTCCAGGAGGTGGGCGGGTCTGGGAGGGAGGGTCTGCTGCTGATTGGCTGCAATGTGTCTGCTGACTGTGAGGTACAGGGTCAAAGTTTGCTCAATGGTGATGTATAGGGGGCGGACCGAACATCGCATATGTTCGCGCGCCGCGGCGAACGCAAACAAGCTATGTTCGTCGTGAACTGTTCGCTGGCGAATAGTTCGGAACATCACTACTCTGTTGGAGTCTCGGTTTCTGGAGACAATGGTAGCTTGGGTGACTTATCCACTTCTGGCTGCTCCTGAACAGGTTCCTTCGGGCATTTCTTGAGCCTGTTGCGGTGTACTCGCTGAGTACCTTTATCTTCTCTCTGGATTTCATAGACCTCCGATGAGGGGACAGCCACTACTGCATGTGGCTCGCTGTCCCAGCAACTATCCAGCTTGCTCACTGGGTGATGGTTTCTGAGCCAGAACTGGTCTCCTGGTTATAAGGGCTCAGCATGTGCATGTAGATCAAAGTCCTGTTTTTGTTTTTGCTGGGCCTTCTCTATTTTTGAATCCACTATTTCTCTGGCATCCTTTAGGCACATCAGATGCTCTTTGACCTACTCAGATTGGGGAAGGAGTGTTTCAGAGTCCGGCACAGGGACATCAATGGCAAGGTCTGTGGGTAAATTGTCCTGTCTTCCGAACATAAGGTAGTATGGGGTGTACCCGGTGGAGCAATGAGTGGTGTTATTGTACAGGTACACTAATTCAGGGAGAAGCAAAGGCCACTCAGCCCTCTTGTGAGGTGGCACAGCCTTGAACATATCAATAAGTGTCTGGTTTGTCTTCTCTCACAGCCCATTCCCCTGAGGGTGATATGCAGTGGTTCGAATGTGGATCCTTGATCAGTGAGTATCTTGTCAGGACACCCATATGGCAGAATGAAGCTCTTCCACATAGCAGCTGCTGTAGTTTTAGCAGTTAAGTCCTTTACAGGTAAAGCCATGACGAACTTGTTGTAGTGGTCTATGATTGTCATAGCATAGGTGTATCTGGATCTGCTGGGTTCCAGTTTCTCGTGGTTGATTGCCATGATTTCCAGAGAACTCCTACTCACTGTTGGATAAAGGGGGTCATAACTTTCTCCTCTAGCCACAGCACAGGTGGGACACTCCCGGCACCAGGTTTCAATATCACTTCTCATGCCAATCCAGTAGAAACACCGCCTGATGGTGGCTTCCATTTTTTGGGTTCCAAAATGACCAGACCTGTTATGGTACAAGCCCACTACCATCTTAGCATCTCTTCAGGGCACCACTATCTAATGGAGGTGCTCACAGGTGACTGGATCAAGTGTTCTCCTGAGGAGCAGATCTCTTTGTAGGAAGAGTAGTTTCTGTCGTCGCAGAGGTGAACCAGCTCCGAATCAGCTGTCCACTGCCTGATTCTCTCCGGTACACGCCCACTGGTAAAATAATCCAACAGTTCTCCGATGACTCTACTCTCTGCTTGTAGTTTGAGCCAGAGCTTTTTCTCAATTGGAGGTAAGGGACCACAGATCTTTGGAGGCCTGATGTCTAGTGTGTAGAGCTTCCTGCCGGGCAAATCGGGAGTATAACATTGGCATTTCCACATCTTCCCACTGATCATCATTAGAAATTAGTTTCCTTCTGGACAGGTAGCCTGGACAAGGCTTCAGCAGTCTGGTACTTAATGGTGTAGTCGAAGTTCGCAAGTCTAGAGGCCCATCTTTGCTTCAGAGCTCCCAGACGTGCAGTGTTCAAGTAAGACAACGGATTATTATCAGTGTTGACAGTGAAAGACGTGGCACTAGATAATCCTTAAATTTCTAAGTTACAGCCCATACCAAGGCTAGAAATTTTAGTTTGAAAGAGCTATAATTCTGGTCATTCCGCTCTAGCTCTCGTAAAGACCTGCTGGCATAGGCGATGACTCTCTCAGTTCTTATTTATGTCTGAGATAGTATGGCTCCTAAATCTTTCTTACTGGAATCAGTGTAGAGCCAGAATGGCAGCTATAGTCAGGGTAGCCCAAGACTGGTGGCTCTGTAAGTTTTTCTTTTAACAGTTGGAAAGTGGCTTCTCTCTCTTCGTTCCACTCTACTGGTATCTTAGCATTCTGACAGCCTTTAGGATGACCTTTTAAAAGCTGCTGGATAGGCTCCGCAATTTGAGTGAAGTGCAGGATAAATCTCCAGGAGTAACTTGCAAATCCAAGAAAGTTCTTGATTTCTTTGACTATTTTAGATGCTGGTCAGCTTTGTACTGCAACTATCTTATCAGGGTCCGTTTTCACGCCCTCCTAACTCACAACATGTCCCAGATATTTAACTTGGGGCTCCAGTATGTGGCACTTTAAAGGCTTTACTTTCAATCCATATTGGGCCAGGGTCTGGAGCACCTCCGCCAAGTGCTGTAAATGCTCTTCGTAGGTCTTGGAGTAGAAATCACATCATCCAAGTACATAAATACGATTTCAAAGTTTTTGTGCCCAAGAGATCTCTCCATGAGTCTCTGAAATGTCCCAGGGGCGTTGCACAGCCCAAATAGCATGTAGTTGAACTTGAACAGACCCATTGGGGTAGTGAAAGCTGTTTTCTCTTCATCTTCTGGTGCCATGGGGACTTTCCAATAGCCACTGGTTAGATCCAGGGTGGAGAAATAATCAGAAGATCCCAGGGCTGCTAGAGACTCCTCAATTCGAGGCAGGGGGTATGCATCCTTGTGTGTAACATTGTTGATCTTGCGGTAATCCACACAGAAATTGATTTTTTATTTATTTTTATCAGGACCAGATAGGAGATAAGATGCCTTATTGTCACTGTACAATACAATGTAATACAATGTACAATACAATGAAATGTTGTATACCATACCAGAGGGGCAGCCCAGGGACTGTGACTATCCTGGTTGACGTTAGCTGTCTTCATATCCTGAGCCATCTTCTTCACCTGCTGGTACAGGGTGGGAGGCACTGGCCTGTATCTCTCTTTGATTGGAGGAGGAGTGCCAGTTGGAATAGTGTGCTGTATTAGGCTAGTTTGACCATAGTCCAAGGGGTAAGTACAGCATGCCTTTGATCTGTTCGGCAGAGGTTGTGGCACCTCCAATATGTAGTTCAGCCCACCAGGGCTGCTGAGGCGGGTCTTTGGCTGCATCCGCTGTTTGGAGCGTAAGTTGGGCCGCAGCATTTGGGGGAACCTGGATATCCTGCTGACGAACGTGATATAGACTCGCCACTGGATAGTACTTTTTTAATTCTATAGCTTCACTTAGATTGACCAAGCGTTTGGGTACATTTTCGTGCAACACAGTGACCAAGCTCCTAGCAGCTAGGACAACAGGATGATCTTGTAGTTGCAGGGGTTCCACGAGGGACAGGTCATTCTGACCTCGGACACCGATACAAGCCTTGCACCATATCAGGGTCTCTGCTCCATGCTGGAGTCTAATAGGCTGAGCATCCTTGATGTGAACAAGACAGATTTCACCCTGTCAGTTGCAGAATTTTTGTTGGGTAGCTAGCACCTGGATGGTCTGGTTTATGACACGTTGAATTATACAGGGTGCGGTCAGTAGGGTTTTCTTCAAGGCTTCCAGCACTTCAGTGTAACAGTTGCCGAGTACATTCATACCCAGGACCACAGGGCAATTTTCATCTTACGGGACCTGGATCATGACTACCCCTTGGTTTGGGAGTTTGGTATCTTCAATCTGGAAGGTAGGTCCAAATAGCCTAATATAGGCACTGGTTGGCCATTGGAAGCTATGATGTGGAGCCAGGATTCCAGGGATTGTGTCAGATGGGCTCTGTTTCGGCATCTTTCGAATGCAAATTGACAGATGGTAGTCACTTGAGACCCAGTATCAATCAAAGCAGAAAACATTACTCCATTGATGCTAACTTCAACCATGGGGCGGGCATTCACATATCTAGGCATAAAGGCTGGATCTTTGGGACCTAGTATTCTTCCTCCTGAGGGGCGGTCCTTGGCCTCAGGGGATACCCGTTTTAAAGGCCAGCAGTCCCTTGTGCTTCCTGGTGTCTCGATACCCAGGATCTAACAAAATACCGGTCGGCCAGTGCTGATCTGCACCAAGAGACCACACTACACCGGTCTACGAGAAGAAGTCCCTTTCTCAAACTTGGGCTGCTCTTCCAGTTGCTCTAGCTGCTTCCTCATCCTCTCCATATTCTCTACTACGAGGGAGACTTGAGCAGTCAGGGCTGCGACAGCATCTGGGATGGGCGCCTGAGCCCCATGCTCAGCTATCTGGCTGTGGGCAGCAGGTCATAGACGTTCCATGCCGTCTTGTCTTCAGGAGGTTCAGACTGGTGACCTTCCCCTAGTATGCCAATAGCAAGTTCCTTAAAATCCAAGAAAGGGGTATCTGGATGCTGAGATAACAACATCTACAGCTGATGTTTGAGGAGTTTGTCGAGGACACCTTCAATAAACTGCTCTCTGAGGGTTTGATCTTGTCCCTCAGCTTCACGGGGATTTATGTGGATAACAGCCCTCAGAACTTCATGCAGGGACAGGGAAAAGTCTCTCAAAGTCTCCTTTGACTGCTGTTGCTTCCAAAAGAAGCGCATCTTAAAGGGATTCTTGTCACGAACTATGGATCCGATCGCTCCGGATCCCACAGCTGTGACGTAGTGGTCTGTGACGGAGTCTGCGCACACACAGAGACCTCACGTGACCGGGGTATTACCATTCGGCTAACACCCCCCCCACTACACTTCGGTAACTGCCACCACGTGGGTTACGAGCCGACTATCCGGGTCATTCACTATCACACAGATCAGTGGATGAACCGGATATCACTTACTGACCAACCGCAGTCAATCACCCCCAGCTACAATTCCTAAATGCAATTTAACTAACTACCTGGTAACGTCTCTTCAAAGGCAAGGTACGTTGTTCAGCAGCTTAGAATATGGAAGACTTGGCCATTTAGATTTTATAATCTTTAATAAGAGGTAAAAAGCAGTGCATACAAATCTAATGAAAATGACTATAAATCTACAGAATAATAATAACAATATAAATAATCACGACAGTTCAAATGAAAGGGAAAAAAGATGAAAGAATACTTAGTTTCTCTGGAGGGTTTCAGATGGTCGTTCATATGTCCTTTTTGAATCCTTGCAAACCCTGTTCAGTATGTATCAGGGGAGACCCTCAAAGTTCTTCTGATACAGGGATATGCCGTCAATGTCCAATTAAGTGTCTGGTGATGTTCCATGGGTCTCTCTCCTCTGTCCTCGTGCGCAGGATTTTTATGAACTCTTTCATGGGCAGGAGACTTACTCCTGTCAGCCAATGGCAGCAGAGTGACTGTGAAGCCTAGGGATTGGCCTCCAAGTGTTTTATGACCCCATCAAGTTCAGTTCCTACAATGAGGATTATACTTAAGCCCGTATCTCCCTGATACATCGGCATATTTTTATATAGAATACATATTTGCGATCCTTTTTTATTTAAATACAGAATGAGACCACACATGGTAATGCTGGGACCTGTAGTTCTTCTACCACCCATAGGTCAGTTACAGAATCACATCCTCTGCTCATATTTGATACCCAATTAACCACAATACTCTGTAGAGCCTGGATCTGGTGTCAGAAAGGGCATAAGTTGATTCATAAATGAAATATGAAAGTGGACTGGTTTTATGCCAAGAGCTAATTAAGGGGCTATTAGCTCTCCTCAAACCAGACCTGGAAATTAATGACGTCACGCTCCAGCCAGGCTTGACAGCGAGCTGATCTTTATCTTAAAGGACAGGATGAGCTGGGCCTGGTATAGCCTTTTTGACCTTTTATAGCCGGCCTCACAGAGTAGTGGTAATAAAAGTGTCCATCTATATCATAGGTGACCCAGGCTTCAGGAAGATGAGAGTTCACAGTTTTTTTTTACATATGCCAGAAGCATATAAGATGGCTACCCAGAGGAATTATGTATGTATGTATGCCGGCACAATTCTGTCACCACATTTTACCCCTTACAGTAAAACATAGCTACTTGTAGGTCTCCCTGAGCTGTATTAAATGATGCCCTTATTAACTAATAGTCTTGATTTATTTCTTTATTAAATTGATTTTAGTGATATGCTAATGACTTACATAAGGTGCCCAAGGGGATGTCCTTTCCTAACTTGGTGCCCAGCCGCACCCCTTGGTCCAGTGCCCAGAGCCGCCTTCCTGAGTCCAGCGCCACCTCTAATATAATATATTCAAGAGCCGGCGCGCTGACGTAACCCTGATCCTGTTTGAAATCCCGCGCGTGCGCACTACACACTGTAGTCTGCGCCCGTGCGGACTACAGGCAATTTCATCGTCGAGCGAAGTGTGCATAATTTTTTTTTTTATCAGATCTTTTTTATTTAGCATTTACAATGTAAATACACTGTTGTACAAATCACAAACAGAGAAGACACAGAGACATATTTCTCATAAGGCTAACATCAAGTTACCCAACAGTAAGTAGCACTCAAATTTCCACCCATCCCCCCACCCTTCCCTTCACACCCCAAGTTAGCATGAAAATTACAAAGGCATACCGCTACACATTCCTATTCAGACGTCGAAACGACAGCCACGGTTCCCATAGTTTCTCAAACTTTGCTGGGCAGCCACGCTTCTGATACACCACTCGCTCGTAGCTTAGCATCGTGTCAACTGTACTTAAGAATTCGCCTAAGGTGGGCGGCGCTGTCTGTATCCAATGCAAGGCGATTAACTTTCTAGCAACATATAACACTCTTCCAATTGCTAATTTAAGTATCTGACTAGTGGCCAGTTCAGAGACATAACCCAACACACACACTCTAGGGTCAGGCGGTATCCGTACCTTGTAAGCGTCCTGTATAGTCTGAGTTACCATCTCCCAGTATCTCCCTAACCTCTCGCACGTCCACATCATATGCAACAAATCTGCAGAATCTACAGAGCACCTTGGACATTTAGCTGTCGGTCTAAAACCTATGCGAAACAAAAAAAACGGTGTCTTGTAAACCCTGTGGACAATGAACAGCTGTGAGAGTTTATGTCCTTCACTCAAGGAAGAGAGAGGTATCGCCTCCAGTATGTCAGACCATTGGTCATCAGTCAGCTCGCCAACATCTTTTTCCCATTTAACCCTAGCTGCCAGCGGATGGAACAGTAAAAACTTGTCGAGCAACAGCTTTTATATACAAGAGATCATACCTCTCCTAACCCCCCTGGATAGAATCTGGTGTAATGCGGCATCTCGCCCTGCCACCACAGTCGCGCCCCTAAATGTAGAGTTGTATGCGTGTCTCACCTGAAGGTATTTATAGAAGTGGGCTCTAGGCAAGTCATATACCTCCTGCAATCTGGCGAAGGACATGAAGTTTTTATCTTCCAGAAGGTGGCCCAACCGCAGAATACCCTTCCTTCTCCATGCCCCAAAATCAGATAAGGAGAGGAACTCAGGCAGCACGGGATTGTCCCACAGTGGAGTGTACTCCGTATTGCCTACAACCCCTCTCAACTGTTTAACCCTGTTCCACGTGGACTGCATCAAGTGACCCAAATCCCCCATCGGACCACCTTTCCCGACTCCTTTAGTCTCCAATATCAACATAAGGTCACTAGAGGACAAGCAATGAGTAAACAGCTGACATGTCACCTCACTCAATTCTGATTCTAACCACCCTTAAAAATGTTGGCATTGTGCAGCCAGAAAGTATACCCAGGGGTTTGGCACTGCAAGGCCCCCTTCCGTCTTAGGATACTGCAACGTTTCAAGTTTAATTCTCGGTTGCCCCTTTTCGCCATATGAGCTCCCTGAAAGTAGCATTAATTTGATCAAATTTGGACTTTGACAGCCAGACCGGGGAATTATGTAGAATATAGAGTAGCTGAAGCATCAACACCATTTTAATAAGATTCGCTCTACCCGCCACCGACAGGTACAGTTTACACCATGCCTTGACTTTATTTCTAAGTTTGACAACCAGTGGGTCAAAGTTAAGGCGCTCAAAGTCCCGGATTCTAGGGGATACATGGATACCCAAATATTTAAAGGACGCTATGCATGGAATATTTCTTTCTCGCACTGTCTGCGACTGCACTTGCCCATCAAGCAGCATAATTGCCGATTTACCCCAATTTATCGTCAGACCCGACAGGGCACCGAAGCGGTCAATAATCGTCATAGCTGCATCCAAGGATGGACCAGTGTCTCCCAGGAAAAGCAAAGTATCGTCCGCATACATCGCCACTTTATTGTTAACTGTTCCATATTGGAACCCCCGAATGTCTAATGACCTACGAATCGCTGCGGCTAGCGGCTCAATCTCAACTGCAAATAGCAGAGGCGACAATGGGCACCCCTGTCTAGTGCCCCGGCCCAAACGGAACTTGGGGGACACCCCACCATTCGCCCTGACACATGCTTTGGGACTAGAGTATAACACTCGGACCCAGGATACGTACTCATCTCCAAACCCTATATGCGCCATAACTCTCCACAGGAACCACCACTCTATGCTGTTGAAGGCCTTGGCCGCATCTAAAGAAAGGATAGCTCTATCTCCAACATTTTCAGCTGGGAGTTGAATACTGGCGAACACTCTCCTTATATTAATTGACGTAGATTTCTGAGGCATGAAGCCAGTCTGGTCAGAGTGTATGATAGACAAAATCACTTTAGACAGACGCGTGGCCAATACCTTCGCAAGCAACTTAACATCAGTGGAGAGCAAAGAGATCGGTCTATATGAGTCAGGGAGAGAGTGATCCTTGTCCGGCTTAGGAATGACGACTATGAGCGCCTCCTGCATAGACTGGGGCAATACCCCCCCCTCTCTGGAATATTTGAATACCTTCAAAAGTTCCGGGAGCAACACTTCCGCAAAGGTCCTATATACTTCCGCCGGGAGCCCATCTAAACCTGGCACCTTATCGTTAGCCATAGCAGCTAGTGCCGCCCTCAGTTCCTCCAACTCAATCGGCTCCTCTAACCGCATACGATCCTCCCTAGACAGCTTAGGAAGATTCAATGAAGACAAAAAGGCGTCAATCTCCTCATCTGAACAGGTTACCTTGGAAGTATACAGAGAGGAATAAAAATGATTCAGTATATTTAAGATGTTTTCAGTATCGCGTCTCAAGACGCCAGTAGAATCTATCAGGTCAGTAATACATTGCAACCCTTGCTGAGCTTTTGCAATAATCGAGAGCATATGGCCTACACTCTCCCCTTCAGTAAAAAACTGTTGCTTGTAAAACATTTGTTTCCTCTCCGCAACTTCCAAGAGGTGACACCTCAGCTCCTCCTGCCTAGTCTTTAAAGCATTGCTTGTTAGATCAGATGGGTACAGCACAAAGGCTTCCTCCGCTAGTTTCATGTTGTCATGTTTCTGTAAATCAAGCTGTCTAGATTTAGATTTGATCCGACTGACTGATTTGATAAGGGAGCCCCTGAGGAAGGCCTTCATCGCCTCCCAAACAACTATCGGAGACGCAGACCCCTCATTAATACTAGAATATTCCCTAAGGGATTGAAGTGTCTCGGACGTGTCACCCATCAGTGTTAGCCAAAAAGCATTCAAACGCCAGTATTTAACCCCCGGCCTGGCTGTCTCCGAAATATCAAGGGTGACACTAAATATGGAATGGTCTGATAAGGTCCTGGCAAGATACTCTGAGTTCCGTACAAACGGAAACATGTGAGCATTCACCAAACCCAGATCTATTCGCGACAGGGAGCCATATGTCGAGGAGCAACACGAGTACTTCCTGTCTAAGGGGTGGGTCTCTCTCCATACGTCCGTCAGACCTATCTCCCTCAGTAGTCCCGCGAACGGGGTTTCACCCGTACTACTACCGCTAGCTGTGATCTGGCATCTATCAAGCGAGCTGTCAAGCACATTATTAAAATCTCCCACTATTAACATTGGAAGTTCAGAAAATTCTGCCATAAACTCCATAAGCTTCCTTAAAGGCACCGAGGAAAATGGCGGGGGTATATAGATTGTCGCCAACACCATTCTTAAACCATGAACCACGCAGTGAATCCCAATAAACCTACCCTCCTCATCCACACGGACCCTAAGGCATTCAAAGATAACATTCTTATGGAGCAGGACACTAACCCCCCTGGAATGCGAGGAGAAGACGGAGTGCACCGAATAACCCAGCCACGGCTTTTGCAGAACATATACAGATTGTTTGGTCATATGCGTTTCTTGCAGACATATTATTGCTGGCTGATATCTAGATAGGTAACGGAACAGACCATATCTCTTCGTAGCATCCGCCATTCCCCTCACATTCCAACTAAGTATTCTTGTAACAGGCCCCATAAGAATGCATATATAAAGAAAAGTACGTTAGGGATCCACTCATCTCCACCTCCCAGCAGCTGCAAGAAAAAGTAACGTCAATCATCAGATTACAATCTCCTATCCCTTCCCCACCTCCCACATCAAGGTGAAGAAGGACTGTACGTTTCAACATCTTATAATTGGCAACAATAACCCATTTGACAGTATTGGCCCCCACTGACCCCTGCTCCGGTAAGCAGGGGACCAGGAGAGCAGGGCAGGCCAGACAGGTGCTGGTAGTGGGAGACTCAATTATTAGGGGAACAGATAGGGGAATCTGTCACAAAGACCGTGATTGCCGAACAGTGTGCTGTCTTCCTGGCACTAGAGTTCGACACATCGCGGATCGGGTTGACAGATTACTGGGAGGGGCTGGAGAAGATCCAGCGGTCATGGTCCATATCGGAACCAATGACAAAGTTAGGGGTAGGTGGAGAGTCCTTAAAAATGATTTCAGGGATTTAGGTCAAAAGCTGAGGGCAAGGACCTCAAAGGTAGTATTTTCCGAAATACTACCTGTACCACGGGCCACACAAGAGAGACAGCGGGAGATTAGGGAAATGAACAAGTGTGTCAAGAACTGGTGTAGGAAGGAGGGGTTTGGGTTCCTGGAGAGCTGGGCCGACTTCTTTATCGGCTACAGGCTCTATCGTAGGGACGGGCTGCACCTCAATGGGGAAGGGGCAGCTGTGCTGGGGAGAAAGATGGTTAGAAGGTTGGAGTAGTGTTTAAACTAGGGACAGGGGGGGGAGGGTAATTATGTTATAGAATGGGAAGATAGTGCAGATAGAGACCAGGGACAAGGTAGTGAGACTGGGGGAGGAATGGAAGGAGGGACTAGAACAGTTCAGAAGGAAAGGTGTAGAGTAAAAAATATACATAAACCTCTCAAATGTATGTATACTAATGCCAGAAGCCTGACTAATAAAACTGGTGAACTGGAATTAGTGATGTGTGAGGAGGACTATGACATAGTGGGAATAACTGAGACATGGCTGGATGATAGCTATGACTGGGCAGTTAATGTACAGGGTTACAGTCTGTTTATAAAGGATCGTCAAAGCCGAAGAGGGGGAGGGGTCTGCCTTTATGTAAAGTCCTGTCTAAAGCCCACACTCCGTGAAGATATAAGTGAGGGACATGAACATGTGGAGTCACTGTGGGTAGAGATACATGGCGCTAAAAACAATAATAAATTACTAATAGGAGTTTACTATAAACCACCTAATATACCAGAGTCCACAGAAAATCTACTACTAAACGAGATAGATGAGGCGGCAAATCATAATGAGGTAGTTATTATGGGGGACTTCAACTACCCAGATATAGACTGGGAAACTGAAACTTGTATATCTCATAAAGGAAACAGGTTCTTGGCAATAACCAAAGACAATTACCTCTCCCAACTGGTTCAGGACCCGACTAGAGGGATGGACTTAGTATTAACCAATAGGCCTGACAGAACAACAGACGTGCAGGTTGGGGGACACCTGGGAAATAGTGACCACAAAGTAATAACCTTCCAATTATCATTCAAAATAGCGTTTCTACAGGGAGAAACAAAAATACCAAACTTCAAAAAAGCAAAATTTAGCCAACTAAGAGAGGCCATAGGCCTAACTAAATGGGATAAAGTCCTCACAAATAAAAATACAGCCACAAAATGGGAAATCTTTAAAAGCATCCTAAAATCTCATTGTGAGAGGTACATACCGTAAGGGAATAAAAGGTTAAGGAACAAAAAGAAACCAATGTGGATAAATAGAACTGTAAAGAAAGCAATAAATGACAAAAAGAAAGCATATAAAACACTAAAACAGGAAGGTAGCACGGAAGCACTGAAAAACTATAAGGAAAAAAATAGAACATGTAAAAAAACAAATAAAAGCGGCCAAACTAGAGACTGAGAGATTAATTGCCAAAGAGAGTAAAACTAACCCTAAAATGTTCTTCAATTATATAAATGTTAAAAAGTATAAATCTGAAGATGTCGGCCCGTTAAAGAGTAATGAGGGGGGAGTCGCAGAGAGCAACGAGGAGAAAGCAAAGCTGTTAAATATTTTTTTCTCCAATGTATTCACTGAGGAAAATAAACTGTCAGATGACATGCCGAATGTTGAAATAAATTCCCCATTAAAAGTGTCCTGTCTGACCCAGGAAAGAAGTGCAACAGCGACTTAAAAAGATTAAAATAGACAAATCACCAGGACCGGATGGCATACACCCCCGTATCCTAAGGGAATTAAGTAATGTCATAGCCAGACCCTTATTTCTGATATTTGCAGATTCTATATTGACAGGGAATGTCCCACAGGATTGGCGCATGGCATATGTGGGGCCAATATTCAAAAAGGGTCCAAAAACAGAGCCTGGAAATTATAGGCCGGTAAGTTTAACATCTGTTGTGGGTAAACAGTTTGAAGGTTTTCTGAGAGATGCTATCGTAGAGCATCTTACCGGAAATAAGCAAATAACGCCAAATCAGCATGGCTTCGTGAGGGATCGGTCATGTCAAACAAATTTAATCAGTTTCTATGAGGAGGTAAGTTCTAGACTTGACAGCGGCGAATCAATGGATGTTGTGTATCTGGACTTCTCCAAAGCATTTGACACTGTACCACATAAAAGGTTAGTATATAAAATGAGAATGCTCGGACTGGGAGAAAACATCTGTATGTGGGTAAGTAACTAACTCAGTGATAGAAAACAGAGGGTGGTTATTAACGGTACTCACTCAGATTGGGTCACTGTCACTAGTGGAGTACCTCAGGGGTCAGTATTGGGCCCTATTCTATTCAATATATTTATTAATGATCTTGTAGAAGGCTTGCATAGTAAAATATCAATTTTCGCAGATGACACTAAACTGTGTAAAGTAATTAACACTGAAGAGGACAGTATACTACTACAGAGGGATCTGGATAGATTGGAGGCTTGGGCAGATAAGTGGCAGATGAGGTTTAACACTGACAAATGTAAAGTTATGCACATGGGAAGGAATAATGCAAGTCACCCGTACATACTAAATGGTAAAACACTCGGTAACACTGACATGGAAAAGGATCTAGGAATTTTAATAAACAGCAAACTAAGCTGCAAAAACCAGTGTCAGGCAGCTGCTGCCAAGGCCAATAAGATAATGGGTTGCATCAAAAGGGGCATAGATGCCCGTGATGAGAACATAGTCCTACCACTTTACAAATCATTAGTCAGACCACACATGGAGTACTGTGTACAGTTCTGGGCTCCAGTGAACAAAGCAGACATAGCAGAGCTGGAGAGGGTCCAGAGGAGGGCAACTAAAGTAATAACTGGAACGGGGCAACTACAGTACCCTGAAAGATTATCAAAATTAGGGTTATTCACTTTAGAAAAAAGACGACTGAGGGGAGATCTAATTACTATGTATAAATATATCAGGGGTCAGTACAGAGATCTATCTCATCATCTATTCATTAACAGGACGGTGTCTGTGACGAGGGGACATCCTCTGCGTCTGGAGGAAAGAAGGTTTGTACACAAACATAGAAGAGGATTCTTTACGGTAAGAGCAGTGAGACTATGGAGCTCTCTGCCTGAGGAGGTGGTGATGGTGAGTACAATAAAGGAATTCAAGAGGGGCCTGGATGTATTTCTGGAGCGTAATAATATTACAGGCTATAGCTACTAGAGAGAGATCTTTGATCCAGGGAGTTATTCTGATTGCCTGATTGGAGTCGGGAAGGAATTTTCTACCTCACAGTTTTTTTTTGCCTTCCTCTGGATCAACTTGCAGGATGACAGGCCGAACTGGATGGACAAATGTCTTTTTTCGGCCTTATGTACTATGTTACTAAGGGCTCACTGGTCGCACCTCCAGGAAGGTCCCAGTACACTTGGCCACAGACAACAACAGGACTGGAACCAATACAAACACAGGACTTGGATCAGATGACAAACGTGAACCAGCACACAATCAGATGCCTGGACCCCATGCGGAATGGAAGCATGGCAGTCACAGGCAGAGCTGAAAACAGACCTGGTATCCTCCCTCCGGAGAACCCAGGAGCCCTCTCATCGAAGGCAGGGCATATACAAGAGCAGAAGCAGTAATGCTGCCAGGCAAAACATGGAACAGACAAGGATCAGAAGCAGTAGGCACTGCCAGGCTATACATGGAACAGACACGATACAACATCTGTGTCAACAATAGGGATGAGCGAACCCGAACTGTATAGTTCGAGTTCGTACCGAATTTTGGGGTGTCCGTGACACGGATCCGAACCAGAACATTTTCGTAAAAGTCCGGGTTCGGTGTTTATCGCTTTCTTGGCGCTTTTTGAAAGGCTGCAAAGCAGCCAATCAACAAGCGTCATACTACTTGCCCCAAGAGGCCATCACAGCCATGCCTACTATTGGCATGGCTGTGATTGGCCAGTGCAGCATGTGACCCAGCCTCTATTTAAGCTGGAGTCACGTAGCGCCGCCCGTCACTCTGCTCTGTTCAGTATAGGGAGAGGTTGCAGCTGCTGTTAGGGCGAGATTAGGCAGTGATTAACTCCTCAAAAACACTTAATTCAGTGATCGATCTACAGCTGTGGATCATTGAACTGCTGCTATTCAATTGCTCACTGTCTTTAGGCTGCCCAGAGCGTTTTTCAGTCACTTTTTTTCTGGGGTGATCGGCGGCCATTTTGTGTCTTGTGGTGTGCCAGCACAAGCTGCCACCAAGTGCATTTAACCCTCAATGGTGTGGTTGTTTTTTTGCTATATCCGACATCAGGGGCTTGGCTGTGCTTGCTATTTATTGAGGGGTGAAATACAATCGCCAAAATAGCAGTACCCTAAATCTGGTGTTTCAGCTGTGGCTAGCCAATTGTAATACTGTCTGCTGTCTGGCAAAGGATATATTTTTGTTCTGGGTTGAAATACAATTCCTAACTTAGCAATTCCCTAAATTAGTGGTTTCTGCTGTATCAGGCCTACCATAAATCTATCCTTAAAAGGGTATATTAGATTGAAGTTGCAAATAGTGTCATTCTTAAAAACTTCACACACTACTGTGCATTTCCAAGTCTAATTCTGTCCGTAAACGTATACCTGTCACCCAGCGCCTAAATAATAGGCCTCAAATTTATATTCAGCTAAATCTGTGTTTATTGCTGAGGCTGGTCAAGTTATTTAGTGTCCGCCAAAGCACAGTTTTTGTTCTGGGTTGAAATACAATTCCCAACTTAGCAATTCCCTAAATCAGTGGTTTCTGCTGTATCAGGCCAACTTTAAATCTATCCATAAAAGGGTATATTAGATTGAAAGTGCTGATAGGGTCATCCTCAATAACTTCACACACTACCGTGCATTTCCAAGTCTAATTCTGTCTGTAAACGTATACCTGTCATCCAGGGCCTAAATACTAGGCCTACAATTTATATTCAGCTAAATCTGTGGTTACTGCTGTGCCTGTATTAGTGTAATACGGTACCTAAATAGATAGCCAGATAGTGTTAGGTGTCTGTAAAAAAAGGCCTGAATTTGAATTCAATACATTGGGCCAAATAATTTTTTTCTTATTGTGGTGAACAGTAACAATAAGGAAAACATCTATTAAGGGATGCGGACGCGGACATGGTCGTGGTGGTGTTAGTGGACCCTCTGGTGCTGGGAGACGACGTGGCCGTTCTGCCACAGCCACATTTCGTAGTGAACCAACTACCTCAGGTCCCAGTAGCCGCCATAATTTACAGCGATATTTGGTGAGGCCCAATGCCGTTCTAAGGATGGTAAGGCCTGAGCAGGTACAGGCATTAGTCAATTGGGTGGCCGACAGTGGATCCAGCACGTTCACATTATCTCCCACCCAGTCTTCTGCAGAAAGCGCACAGATGGCGCCTGAAAACCAAGCCCATCAGTCTGTCACATCACCCCCATGCATATCAGGGAAACTGTCTGAGCCCCAAGTTATGCAGCAGTCTCTTACGCTGTTTGCAAACTCTGCTGGCAGGGTTTCCCAAGGGCATCCACCTAGCCCTTCCCCAGCGGTGGAAGACATAGAATGCACTGACGCACAACCACTTATGTTTCCTGATGATGAGGACATAGGAATACCACCTCAGCACGTCTCTGATGATGACGAAACACAGGTGCCAACTGCTGCGTCTTTCTGCAGTGTGCAGACTGAACAGGAGGTCAGGGAGGATGACTGGGTGGAAGACGATGCAGGGGACGATGAGGTCCTAGACCCCACATGGAATGAAGGTCGTGCCACTGACTTTCACAGTTCGGAGGAAGAGGCAGTGGTGATACCGAGCCAACAGCGTAGCAAAAGAGGGAGCAGTGGGCAAAAGCAGAACACCCGCCGCCAAGAGACTCCGTCTGCTACTGACCGCCGCCATCTTGGACCGAGCACCCCAAAGGCAGCTTCAAGGAGTTCCCTGGCATGGCACTTCTTCAAACAAGGTGCTGACGACAAGACCCGAGTGGTTTGCACGCTGTGCCATCAGAGCCTTAAGCGAGGCATTAACGTTCTGAACCTGAGCACAACCTGCATGACCAGGCACCTGCATGCAAAGCATGAACTGCAGTGGAGTAAACACCTTAAAAACAAGGAACTCACTCAGGCTCCCCCTGCTACCTCTTCTGCTGCTGCCGCCTCGGCCTCTTCCTCCGCCTCTGGAGGAACGTTGGCACCAGCCGCCCAGCAAACAGGGGATGTACCACCAACACCACCACCTCCGTCACCAAGCATCTCAACCATGTCACACGGCAGCGTTCAGCTCTCCATCTCACAAACATTTGAGAGAAAGCGTAAATTCCCACCTAGCCACCCTCGATCCCTGGCCCTGAATGCCAGCATTTCTAAACTACTGGCCTATGAAATGCTGTCATTTAGGCTGGTGGACACAGACAGCTTCAAACAGCTCATGTCACTTGCTGTCCCACAGTATGTTGTTCCCAGCCGCCACTACTTCTCCAAGAGAGCCGTGCCTTCCTTGCACAACCAAGTATCCGATAAAATCAAGTGTGCACTGCGCAACGCCATCTGTGGCAAGGTCCACCTAACCACAGATACGTGGACCAGTAAGCACGGCCAGGGACGCTATATCTCCCTAACTGCACACTGGGTAAATGTAGTGGCAGCTGGGCCCCAGGCGGAGAGCTGTTTGGCGCGCGTCCTTCCGTCGCCAAGGATCGCAGGGCAACATTCTTTGCCTCCTGTTGCCACCTCCTCCTTCTCGGCTTCCTCCTCCTCTTCTTCCACCTGCTCATCCAGTCAGCCACACACCTTCACCACCAACTTCAGCACAGCCCGGGGTAAACGTCAGCAGGCCATTCTGAAACTCATATGTTTGGGGGACAGGCCCCACACCGCACAGGAGTTGTGGCGTGGTATAGAACAACAGACCGACGAGTGGTTGCTGCCGGTGAGCATCAAGCCCGGCCTGGTGGTGTGCGATAATGGGCGAAATCTCGTTGCAGCTCTGGGACTAGCCGGTTTGACGCACATCCCTTGCCTGGCGCATGTGCTGAATTTGGGGGTGCAGAAGTTCATTCACAACTACCCCGACATGTCAGAGCTGCTGCATAAAGTGCGGGCCGTCTGTTCGCGCTTCCGGCGTTGACATCCTGCCGCTGCTCGCCTGTCTGCGCTACAGCGTAACTTCGGCCTTCCTGCTCACCGCCTCATATGCGACGTGCCCACCAGGTGGAACTCCACCTTGCACATGCTGGACAGACTGTGCGAGCAGCAGCAGGCCATAGTGGAGTTTCAGCTGCAGCACGCACGGGTCAGTCGCACTGCGGAACAGCACCATTTCACCACCAATGACTGGGCCTCCATGCGAGACCTGTGTGCCCTGTTGCGCTGTTTCGAGTACTCCACCAACATGGCCAGTGGCGATGACGCCGTTATCAGCGTTACAATACCATTTCTATGTCTCCTTGAGAAAACACTTAGGGCGATGATGGAAGAGGAGGTGGCCCAGGAGGAGGAGGAAGAGGGGTCATTTTTAGCACATTCAGGCCAGTCTCCTCGAAGTGACTCAGAGGGAGGTTTTTTGCAACAGCAGAGGCCAGGTACAAGTGTGGCCAGCCAGGGCCCACTACTGGAGGACGAGGATGACGAGGATGAGGAGGAGGTGGAGGAGGATGAGGATGAAGCATGGTCACAGCGGGGTGGCAACCAACGCAACTCGGGCCCATCACTGGTGCGTGGCTGGGGGGAAAGGCAGGACGATGACGATACACCTCCCACAGAGGACAGCTTGTCCTTACCCCTGGGCAGCCTGGCACACATGAGCGACTACATGCTGCAGTGCCTGCGCAACGACAGCAGAGTTGCCCACATTTTAACGTGTGCTGACTACTGGGTTGCCACCCTGCTGGATCCACGGTACAAAGACAATGTGCCCACCTTACTTCCTGCACTGGAGCGTGATAGGAAGATGCGCGAGTACAAGCGCACGTTGGTAGACGCGCTACTGAGAGCATTCCCAAATGTCACAGGGGAACAAGTGGAAGCCCAAGGCCAAGGCAGAGGAGGAGCAAGAGGTCGCCAAGGCAGCTGTGTCACGGACAGCTCCTCTGAGGGCAGGGTTAGCATGGCAGAGATGTGGAAAAGTTTTGTCAACACGCCACAGCTAACTGCACCACCACCTGATACGCAACGTGTTAGCAGGAGGCAACATTTCACTAACATGGTGGAACAGTACGTGTGCACACCCCTCCACGTACTGACTGATGGTTCGGCCCCATTCAACTTCTGGGTCTCTAAATCGTCCACGTGGCCAGAGCTAGCCTTTTATGCCTTGGAGGTGCTGGCCTGCCCGGCGGCCAGCGTTTTGTCTGAACGTGTATTCAGCACGGCAGGGGGCGTTATTATAGAGAAACGCAGCCGCCTGTCTACAGCCAATGTGGACAAGCTGACGTTCATAAAAATGAACCAGGCATGGATCCCACAGGACCTGTCCATCCCTTGTGCAGATTAGACATTAACTACCTCCCCTTAACCATATATTATTGTACTCCAGGGCACTTCCTCATTCTGTTACGGGACCTCTCTCCTCTGCCTGGGTGCCTGGGCCTAAATATATGACAATGGACTGTTACAGTGGTGGCTGACGTGAAGCCTGATTTTCTGCTATGACATGCAGACTATTTCTCTGCTGACATGAAGACAGATTCTCTCTTACGGGACCTCTCTCCTCTGCCTGTGTGCTGGGCCTAAATATATGACAATGGACTGTTGCAGTGGTGGCTGACGTGAAGCCTGATTCTCTGCTATAATATGAAGACTGATTCTCTGCTGACATGAAGCCAGATTCTGTTTTATGGGACCTCTCTCCTCTGACTGGGTGCCAGGGCCTAAATTTATGACAATGGACTGTTACAGTGGTGGGTGACGTGAAGCCTCATTCTCTGCTATGACATGCAGACTAATTCTCTGCTGACATGAAGCCAGATTCTGTGTTACGGGACCTCTCTCCTCTGCCTGGGTGCCAGGGCCTAAATTTATGACAATGGACTGTTAAAGTGGTGGCTGACGTGAAGCCTGATTCTCTGCTATGACATGCAGACTGATTCTCTGCTGACATGAAGCCAGATCCTCTGTTAAGGGACCTCTCTCCTCTGCCTAGGTGCTGGGCCTAAATATCTGACAATGGACTGTTGCAGTGGTGGGTGACGTGAAGCCTGATTCTCTGCTATGACATGCAGACTGATTCTCTGGTGACATGAAGCCAGATTCTGTGTTATGGGACCTCTCTCCTCTGCCTGGGTGCCGGAGCCTAAAATTATGATAATGGACTGTTACAGTGGTGGGTGACGTGAAGCCTGATTCTCTGCTATGATATGAAGACTGATTATCTGCTGACATGAAGCCAGATTCTGTGTTATGGGACCTCTCTCCTCTGCCTGGGTGCCGGGCCCTAAATTTATGATAATGGACTGTTACAGTGGTGGGTGACGTGAAGCCTGATTCTATGCTATGACATGAAGACTGATTCTCTGGTGACATGAAGCCAGATTCTGTGTTATGGGACCTCTCTCCTCTGCCTGGGTGCTGGGCCTAAATATCTGACAATGGACTGTTGCAGTGGTGGCTGACGTAAAGCCTGATTCTCTGCTATGACATGCAGACTGATTCTCTGCTGACATGAAGACAGATTCTGTGTTATGGGACCTCTCTCCTCTGCCTGGGTGCTTGGCCTAAATATCTGACAATGGACTGTTCCAGTGGTGGGTGACGTGAAGCCAGATTCTCTGCTATGGGACCTCTCTCCAATTGATATTGGTTAATTTTTATTTATTTTATTTTTATTTTTATTCATTTCCCTATCCACATTTGTTTGCTGGGGATTTACCTACATGTTGCTGCCTTTTGCAGCCCTCTAGCCCTTTCCTGGGCAGTTTTACAGCCTTTTTAGTGCCGAAAAGTTCGGGTCCCCCTTGACTTCAATGGGGTTTGGGTTCGGGACGAAGTTCGGATCGGGTTCGGATCCCGAACCCGAACATTTCCGGGAAGTTCGGCCGAACTTCTCGAACCCGAACATCCAGGTGTCCGCTCAACTCTACTGTTCTTCCAGCTCTTATGGGGGAATAGACTGAACCTGATCAAGAGGGAGGTGACTTACCGCACGAGGAGACTAGGGGGGTTATCTATGGTCAACCCCGTGGTGTTTCTTGTAAACACATTTCTTAAAGCGAATCTGGCTAACCTCTGGATGGAGAGGGCTTCTCCGTGGGTAGTCTCCTGCCGGGGGTGGTTTCGGCCTTTCTTCCAGGAATGGGAGACAGGAGGGCAAGTGAAGGACTTGCGTACGCCTCACGGATATCTTCCGGCTTATGTCACCCCGATTCTGAAGGTAATCCGCCGGTGGGGTTTGGAGGTAGGGGAAATCAGGACTCTGTCAAGGAGGTCCCTTGACGAGAGGGTCTTGTTGTCCCACTTCCAGAAGCCCCTGGCCCTCAAGAATTGCCCAAGCCGGGATCTAGACAAGGGGTTACAGTTGCTAAATTCTGTAAGGATCCCCTCGATCTTTTGGGACTTGGCTTGGCGCTGCTTTCACGGGAGGCTGTATGTAAGGGACAATCTGAAGTACAGGAACTCTGATGAAAGGGGTTGTCCCCGGGAGGAGTGCAGCTCCATACTGGAAAGTATGGAGCACTTCCTGCTTTAGTGTCCCTTTAATACAGAGGTGTACAAACGGGTGGGGGCTTCCATTGGCTGGCCTAGGCTAGCCAGCTTCTCCTATGCGGAGTGGGCCCATGGAGTGCTCAGAGACCTGGGTGGAAGGGACCTGGGCACATGTTTTTTAGTTAGCATAGTGGTTAGGTACTACACGTGGAACGCACGGTGTTTAGTTTCAACGAGGCAGAAAGTCCTCCCAGTGGATGAGGTGTGTAGGAACATTCTGGGGGACCTGGTGAAGGTGCGTTCTCTCGAGTATGAAAAACTGGGTACCAGTAGGGCCTCTCTCCTCTGGAGAGGCTTTGCTTTTAGTGTACCCTAGTCTAGTAGTACTCCTCCTGGTGGTGGGCTGATACTCTCACCTTAGATTTTTGTTTTGGAATAAAGTATATGGTTTTTGAAAGGCTTGCAAAGGCTGAACTTGGTCCTTCGGGAGTGGTTATGTGTGAGTTATAGTGATGTTTATTGTGTGTGGTATATTGTATATATTGTGTATATATTATATTATGTTGAGGATAGGGTAAGTGGGGTTAGTTAGTTAGGTTGGGTGGGCTAGGGAGAGGGGAGGGCACTTTTTTAAGTGTGGGGAGGCCTGCATCCAGTCCAGGACTACGCGGACATGGGAGGACATGGGGCGAGGGCTGGATGTGGGTGGTGGTGGTGGGGCTGGCCTCGGACTATGCGGACATGCTGAGGACATGAGGCGGAGGTCAGCCCTGAGGGTCTTAGTTTAGAATAGGGAGTGGTTAGGGACAGTTTAGGTTAGGATAAGTTGAGGGGGAAAAAAATAAAAAAATAAAAAAAATTGAATAAATTAAAAAAATAAATAAAAAAAAATGAATTTTTCTTTTTTTTTCTTTGTAGGGGCAAGTTGCCTAAATTTTTCGTTATGGCGAGTAGCCTTATTTTTGGTTTAAGTTTTGTTTTTTAATTTGATTTAATTTTGGAAAGAATAGCCTTTATTTTTTATGTTATTTTGGATTTAGGATTACAGCCGAACCGGCTAGGTAAGTTTTATTTATTATGTGTAGTTTATGATATGTGTAATCTTTAGGTTCATAGTTGTAGGTATGAATGTGTGTGAGAGTGTGGCTGGGGCAGCTGGAATGCTGTCTTTGTTTACGTTTATGTTTGTGTTTTGTATGTATTTATTGTTATGTTTTGTATTTTTATAATAAAAAAGAGTTCCAGTGTCAGCAGTCATTCCAGCTCCAGCAAGCGAGGAGGAAGGGTGTGGTTGTTTGGAGCTCCTGGACTTCCACCTCGTTAAGGGCCCAGGGAGATTTCCAACATCTTAATCCCCTGGGCGGAACCAGACTTGTGGGGAGCTTTGACCATCTCTCCCCAGCCCAGGCCCTGCCTCTCCTTAGGGAGCTGGCAGGGTCCTGCGGCCATGACATCCAGGAAGAAGTTTCCAGCTTCCCGGTCAGGAGGATCCCGTGCGAGGACCCAGAGTGGTGGAGGCGAGGGGGTAAAGAAAGTCGGACGAGGTGGAGGCAGCCAAGTCCCCCCCAAGGACCCAGGAACCTCTGCAAAGAGGAATGCTGCTGAGGCTGGAGAGGTGTCGTCCCAGGTAGGTTGGGGGTCCCGGAGGGAGGGAGAGTCCACCCCCACCTACAGCTCCCGTGTGGCGTTTCACCTCCGTGAGGTTAAGGAGCTGGGACGGCACCTCAAAATACTGGGCCAGGAGCTTGTGCTGCAGAGGGCTAAAGCGAACAGTATGTCCAGTAAGAAGCGGGGCCCTGTGTCGCTCAGGGTAAAAGAGCTGAAAATGGAGATTGCTGCTTTCCGGGAGAAGAGGGACACTTTAATTTCGGAGAGCGGCCCCTTCAAAGAGAAGCTCTATAATGAGGACAGGTTTCTGGCCATGGAGGAAAGGAGGGGGATAGCGGGGAGGAGGAGGAGGGCAGTGTGCTGGGTGAATCGCCTGCATCCGGCATAACTGTCACTCCCCGGTCGTCCCTGCCTGAACCTGCACCAGCTCCCCCTCTGAACCCTCAGCTATCGGTGCCGGAGGGGTACAGCTGCATAGCTGCTGAACAAGCAGGGCTGCCCCCATCCGATGATGAGGATTTCGAGGGCAGCTGTGATGGTGGCGGAGGGCTCCTGGAGGAGATACGAATGTTGGAGTCGCCGATGGAGCTACAAGGCTTCGCGTTTGGTGATAAACTATTGGAAGATGGTGGCGGGGAAAAAAAGAAAAAGAAAAAAGAAAAAGTTGACATTAAATATGTTTTTTTGTACCGCACCTGGCAGGGACTGAAAAGTCAATGTGGCGGCGGTGGCGGCGGCTCCTGGTGTCCGCCCTCCGGAGGGATCCGGTGTGGCATCTGGTTTTCGTGTATCGGGGAGGGCCGGTTCGGTTGCCCCTCCTGCGGCCGTAACACCTGGCAGAAGTTATGCCAGTGTGGCTGCGGCCGTGGGGGGGGAGGGGCTATCCTCGTTGGCTTCCTCATTCCCGGGAGTCGCGGTTGGTGACTTGCAACGGCGACACCTGGAGGCCCTCAAAAGGGGGGAGAGTTCAATGATAGTAGAGGGTGAGAGAGTGGACCTATCCTTATGGATGGACAGGCACGGACTGCGAGTTTTCCGAGAGGAAAGGGGGGCGAGACCACCTGGTCCCTGCCCACAACCGGCCCTGGGACCAGACGGAATGTAGTCTGTCTCAAGTGGAGAAGCAATGATGCCTGCCCTACAAGGAAAAGGGTGGTGGAGCTCCTGCTTGGGATGGGTTTCAGGGTGGCTGACATCTTCGCCCTGATACATCCCTATGGTTCCAAGGAGTTCGACATCAGTTTTGCCCGGCCGGAGGGCCTAGAGCTTTTCTGGTCCGGGTATGAGCTGGTGAAGTACTTACCGGATTGGAAGGGGTTTTTCGCCCAGGCAATAACCCGGCAGAACAACGTCAAGAAAGTGACCGTTTTGACCCGTAACGAATCACTTTCTTGCGTTGATATTCTGACCTGGCTAAGCAGGTATGGTGACGTCCAGGGTGTACCATCTAAAAACCTGGACGAATTTGGCATTTGGTCGGGAGCCTGGACTTTCAATGTGAAGTTGAAATGTCTGGGAAGTACGGTTTCCCACATTCCATCCTCTGCCTTCATCGGCCGGGATAGGATTCTCGTTTTCTACAGGGGACAGCCTAAGCTCTGTCACAAGTGCGGCAGCCCTTCGCACTTCAGCGCCAGCTGCCAAGTGCAGAAGTGCGCGTTGTGTGGAGGGACAGGTCACCTTGCCGCATCTTGTAAGGAGATTAGGTGCAACCTGTGTGGTGTGCTCGGACACCCATTTAGTCGTTGTCCCCTCTCAGAGGTCAATGCGGCCCGAGCTCACGCAGGAGTGGGCCGGGAGGTCCCTTCGGCTGAGGCGGGTGCTGGCGGAGACAGTCGAGTTGAGGGGTCAGTGAAGACCAAGAGCGGTCCGTCCCGGCAGAGGCGGAGGGAGAGACGCCAGGCGGAGAGGGAGCAGAAGGAACCCCACCACAACGGGGTGATGTCTGCCCCTCCCCAAGTGGCTGACTCCCGTAGTTCGGAGACCCTAGGGGACAGGGAGCTAAGTGCGGAAATCGAGAGACTAGACCGAGCCGATGGGACCCGGTCTTCGCACTACGAAAGCGCAGCAGAGGGTAGTGAGACTGGGTCCTATACCAACAGACGGAAACGGTACTCAAAAAAAAGAGCGAGCCCGGCCAAAGTAGCTAGGGAAGGCGTAACTGGCTCCCCTCTTGGGCTCTCCAACCGGTATCTCACTTTGGATGAGATCTCCGCCTCCTCTTCATCCGGGGAGGAGGTAAGAGGTGGGGTACCGGGGGCGAAGGTGGGAGGGCTTCCAGGAGGCCCCGTGCCCCTCTCTGGTGCGGACGTAAGGTCCCCAGTAGAGGAGGCAAACCAGATTCCCGGAACCGAGAAAGACAGGGGCGGTACGCAAGAGGGAGCGGTGGTGACAGACGGAATGGACACCACCGTCTCTCTCAAAAGAGGACGTGCCGCCTTAGAGGATAGCCCCGGGAGGGGTAGGAAGGGTGGGAAGGAAGGAGGACATTCAGCTTAAACACCAAGTATGGCGGTACCCACTCAGCTGACACTGGCGACCATTAATGTCGCCAGCGTTAAATCTGATGCGGCTCGCTATGCAGCCTTTGATTTTTTCAGCCGAGTTGAAGCTGATGTTTTATTTTTGCAGGAGACCAGACTGTCAAACTTGGCAGAAGTGCATAAGGCGAAGAGGGAGTGGAGATCTGGGCCCTCCTTCTGGTCTCTTGCGGCTGATCCGTATATCGGAGTGGCGGTTCTTTTCACTGTACCGGTAGAATGCCGACGGGTGGTTGAGCTGGAAATGGGGAGGTGTTTGATCTTGGATATCCTCATGAAGGGACAGGAACTGCGCCTAATCAATATCTATGGGCCCCAGTCCAAGTGGGACAGGAAATGTCTCTTTATGAGGATCAAGCCTTTCCTTTTTACAAGCCGGCAAGTGGTCTTTGGTGGGGACTTTAACACCATCGTGAGGTCCCAAGATAGGGGAGGCACCAGAGACCGGCTGGCTTATGATAGTGTAGCTTTAAATAGCATAGCTAGTGAGGCTCGTCTGGTGGATGTCCACATTAGGCACACCCCAGACCACGGGGGTTTCACTTTCTATAGAGGAGATAGGATTAGGTCTAGAATAGATAGGTTTTTTTTGAAGGAGGAGGCTACTTTCTCGCCCTTAAGGGTTATGGAGGAGGAATTCTCTGACCACTGTCTGATTATGTTTTCTCTGAATATTTCAGAGTCCCCCCAAATGGGAAGAGGTTACTGGAAGCTGAATGCGGGAGTCCTGAAGGAAGCAGAGGTGAGACAATCCTTTGAGGACTTTCTTCAGAGTCAGGTAACCTTGCTGGATCTCTGTGACACTAAGTCAGAGTGGTGGGAGGTATTCAAAGACCGGGCTGCAAAGTTCTTCCGCCAGCTCTCGAGCCTCAGGTCTCTGGACAGGTACCGCCTGTATCAGGGTCTGAGGAGGAAACTCGAAGATCTGGTCTCGACTGGAGGTAGCCGCGAGGATATCTCCAGGGTGAAATCTTTGCTCAAGAGGTGCCAGTATGATAGACACACATCTTTGGTTTTTGAGAGGGACTTCGGGAGGTACCGCTCGCCCGACCCCTACAGAAACTGTAAGATGTCAGTGAAGAGTAAGTTAATAACAGGACTGGTCGATGGTACGGGGTCTCTGAACAGGTCCAGATCAGGGATCCTGGAAGTCGTCAGATCCTTTTACTCGTGCCTCTTGGGGAAGAGGGATCTGGATCGGGACAGGATGTCGGCTTTCCTGGCTGAAATCACCCCTGAGTCAGAAGCTCACCTCTCTTTTGACGGTTTGGTAGAAGAGATCAGGAAGGAGGAAGTTATCCTGGCGGTGGAAGGGTTAGCTCTGAAGAAGTCGCCAGGCCCGGATGGCTTAACATCCGAGTTTTATAAGACCTTTAAGGACTCTTTATGTCCCCTCTTGACTGAGGTATTCAATGAGTGTCTATCCTCGGGCACTCTGCCTCAGTCAATGAGGAGGTCAGCGCTGATCCTTCTATCAAAGGGTAAAGATCCGAGCCGTATTGAGAACTGGCGTCCCATAGCACTTCTCAATACGGACAGAAAGATTCTGGCCAAGATACTGTTTAACAGGCTGGTGAAATTCGCGCCTCAACTTCTTTCGGTGGCTCAGCATTGCTCGGTTCCAGGCCGCAGCACTTTTAGTGCTGTCCTCGGTGTCCGAGAGGCAGTGGAACAGAGTAGGGCAGGCCACTGGAAGGGGTACATGCTGTCCTTAGATCAAGCAAAGGCGTTTGATCGGGTGAACCACGAGTACCTCTGGTAGGTCCTTCTGAAGTATGGCCTGCCGGGGGGGTTTGTCGATTGGTTAAAGATCTTGTATGCGGGGGCGGAGAGTTTCCCGCTTGTGAACGGTTGGTCTGGCTGCCCTTTTGAGGTTGGGTCTGGCGTTCGCCAGGGTTGTCCTTTGAGCCCGCTTTTATACGTGTTCGCGATTGATCCCTTTCTTAAGAGGGTCAATCGTGGACCGTTGGCGGGAGTCGGGATGGATCCGGCGGCGCCGGAAGCCACTCTGAGGACAGTAGCGTACGCCGACGATGTCACAATTTTCGTGTCCTCGAGAGGGGAGGCGGAATACGTGATGTCTGAGGTGGATCGCTACTCGGAGGTATCCGGGTCCATGATCAATCGGGATAAGTGTGAGAGTCTGGCTGGGAGGGGGTGATCCAGCTTTCGATCTCCCGGACACCCTCCCAGGGCCCCAGTCGTCAGCCAAAGTCCTAGGCATCCATTTAGGCCATGGGGATTATCCCACCCAAAATTGGGACGACAGGCTTAAGATCGCCGCTCAGAAGGTCGACCAGTGGAAGGGCTGGTCTTTGACCCTCAGGGAAAGGGTGCACCTGATCAAAGCTTTCTTGCTCCCTTTGCTGATCTATTTGGGCAGTGTGTGTATCTTACCAGAGCCTCTCTGGACTCGGGTTTACAGTCTGTTCTTCCAGCTCTTATGGGGGAATAGACTGAACCTGATCAAGAGGGAGGTGACTTACCGCACGAGGAGACTAGGGGGGTTATCTATGGTCAACCCCGTGGTGTTTCTTGTAAACACATTTGTTAAAGCGAATCTGACGAACCTCTGGATGGAGAGGGCTTCTCCGTGGGTAGTCTCCTGCCGGGGGTGGTTTCGGCCTTTCTTCCAGGAATGGGAGACAGGAGGGCGAGTGAAGGACTTGCGTACGCCTCACGGATATCTTCCGGCTTATGTCACCCCAATTCTGAAGGTAATCCGCCGGTGGGGTTTGGAGGTAGGGGAAATCAGGACTCTGTCAAGGAGGTCCCTTGACGAGAGGGTCTTGTTGTCCTACTTTCAGAAGCCCCTGGCCCTCAAGGATTGCCCAAGCCGGGATCTAGACAAGGGGTTACAGTTGCTAAATTCTGCAAGGATCCCCTCGAAGTTTTGGGACTTGGCTTGGCGCTGCTTTCACGGGAGGCTGTATGTAAGGGACAATCTGAAGTACAGGAACTCTGATGAAAGGGGTTGTCCCCGGGAGGAGTGCGGCTCCATACTGGAAAGTATGGAGCACTTCCTGCTTCAGTGTCCCTTTAATACAGAGGTGTACAAACGGGTGGGAGCTTCCATTGGCTGGCCTAGGCTAGCCAGCTTCTCCTATGCAGAGTGGGCCTATGGAGTGCTCAGAGACCTGGGTGGAAGGGACCTGTGCACATGTTTTTTAGTTAGCATAGTGGTTAGGTACTACACGTGGAACGCACGGTGTTTAGTTTCAACGAAGCAGAAAGTCCTCCCAGTGGATGAGGTGTGTAGGAACATTCTGGGGGACCTGGTGAAGGTGCGTTCTCTTGAGTACGAAAGACTGGGTACCAGTAGGGCCTCTCTCCTCTGGAGAGGCTTTGCTTTTAGTGTACCGTAGTCTAGTAGTACTCCTCCTGGTGGTGGGCTGATACTCTCACCTTAGATTTTTGTTTTGGAATAAAGTATATGGTTTTTGAAAGGCTTGCAAAGGCTGAACTTGGTCCTTCGGGAGTGGTGATGTGTGAGTTATAGTGATGTTTATTGTGTGGTATATTGTTATATTGTATATATTATATTATGTTGAGGATAGGGTAAGTGGGGTTAGTTAGGTTGGGTGGGCTAGGGAGAGGGGAGGGCACTTTTTTAAGTGTGGGGAGGCCTGCATCCAGTCCAGGACTACGCGGACATGGGAGGACATGGGGCGAGGGCTGGATGTGGGTGGTGGTGGTGGGGCTGGCCTCGGACTATGCGGACATGCTGAGGACATGAGGCGGAGGTCAGCCCTGAGGGTCTTAGTTTAGAATAGGGAGTGGTTAGGGACAGTTTAGGTTAGGATAAGTTGAGGGGGAAAAAAAAAAAAAAAAAAAAAAATTTAATAAACTAAAAAAAAAAAAAAAAAATTCTTTGTTTGTAGGGGCAAGTTGCCTAAATTTTTCGTTATGGCGAGTAGCCTTATTTTTGGTTTAAGTTTTGTTTTTAATTTGATTTAATTTTGGCAAGAATAGCCTTTATTTTTTCTGTTATTTTGGGTTTAGGATTACAGCCGAACCGGCTAGGTAAGTTTTATTTATTATGTGTTGTTTTGTTTATTATGTGTAGTTTATGATATGTGTAATCTTTAGGTTCATAGTTGTAGGTATGAATGTGTGTGAGAGTGTGGCTGGGGCAGCTGGAATGCTGTCTTTGTTTTTCTGTTTGTTTAAGTTTCTGTTTATGTATTTAATGTAAAGTTTTGTATTTTTATAATAAAAAAGAGTTCCATTGGCAATGTGCATCTCCATATGTTCTGATGCAATACAGCCTTTTCTAGTAGAGGACCGGAGCGCCACAGACACATCTTTCCTGGCAGCTCCGGCCTCTGGCTCCTCTATGTGTAGGCGCTTGCCCCCTGCGCCTACACGTCCATTCATTGCTTCGGGAGCGCGTCCAGAAGCACGGCCGGGCACCTCCCCGGCCACGCCCACATGCGCGCCGATAGGAGGATGCCCGGACACACCTCCAGACACGCCCCCGGCCGCGCCTCCAGCTTCACTCACCGCCGCTTCCCCTGCTCCCCGCCACACATTTGCAGCCGCAGGCGGGGACCCAGAGCCATCACCGCCCTGTGTAGGAGGGTTGTTAGCCTCATCACACCGCCCCAGCACCACCCTACATACCGGAACAGCAGGCAGGGCATTGTCCAGAGCGGTGGACGGAGTGGTGGATGAAGCGGCGGACGGAGTGGTGGGCGGGGCCTCCCGATGTTCCGGCCCGCCCCCTCCACTTTCAATGGGCAACCTCCGACCTCCTCTCTCTGCCGGCACCTCCTCCCTTCCTCCGCAAGCTGGGACTGCGTCCGGCGCCATTTTGAAGCGCACAATCTCCCCGCTCCTTCACTCAGACACCACCTCAGATGCCGAGCCGGGAGTTTAGCGGGATACACGCTTGGTGTAGACTTTTCAGCCCCCACCAAGCGTGTATTTGACATAAAGACATAGTGTGTCTGAATATTCTCTGTGTTCTTCTTGTTGTTTTTTTTATTTTTCTTGCCACTACTTTCCTCAAGCAGATCATCCCCAAAAGCAAAGTTTTGGAAGTCCACCTTAGGCATTTCCAATAACCGGATTTCTTGTAACAACCCACCGCCATCTTCCTCACTGCCTTCTTCCTCCTCCATTGCTGAGGCCTCATTTGACGATGGTAAAAGTACTTGTTCTGGCGGAATGCCACTGTAACTCTCAAATGATGTTTTTGTTTCTTTTACCGGGGTTACAGGGGGGGGCTGGTTCAGGCTGTAAGGTTTGGGGGCCTGCCTGGGACGCTAGAGATTCAGAGTCTTCCAACTCCTCAATCTCACTCTCTGTGTCCCCGCACGGCTCCCCTCTCCTCACAGCCTCCATTTCCCTGAACCGATCCCCATTTGATCATTTTTCCTTGAAAGGACCGCTACCCTCCAGCAACTGTTCTTGCCGCCTCAAGGAGGCCTCCAACTCTTCCTTCAACCTCCTTATTTTTTCATTAAGGGGGGGCCTTTTTTTCTTTGAAGAAATGGTAGCTTTCACCCTTGTCTCCTTCAGCTCTTTCCTCAGGGCTCTGAGGTGCCGTTCCAGCTCATCGTATTCACGTAGGTGGGTGGCCAAGCGAGAGCTGTAGGTGGAGGTACTCTCTCCCTCCCACCGAGACCCCCAACCTACCTGGGACGACACCTCCCGGCCCACCGCAAGCTGGCTTCTTCCTCCTGACATCTTTGGGTCCTATGGGGGGACTCGGCTGCCTCTGCCACGTCCTGATGGTATTACCCCCTCGCTGTCGTCACTCCTGGCCGGTCGGTGTAGCTCCCTACTCCCTGCCGACCCAGGCCGGGGAGCAGGGGCACCCTTCCTGGATGCCATTGCCACAGGACCCTACCAGCTCCCAAGGGAGAGGCAGTGCCTGGGCTGGGGAGAGATGAAAAAACTCCCCGCAAGTCTGGATCCAATCACAGGGGAAGCAGATGGAAAAATCACCCTGGAAGTCTCTGGAAGTTCAGGAGCTCTCCTAGCACACGTCTGATCACCTCAGCTGCAGGCACCAGACACACCCAAGCCTGAAACTCTGCTATGGGAACTCTTTTTTATTAGAAAAATACAAAACTTAACAGACAAGAAAAACAAAACAGAACAGCTTCTCAGCTGGCCCAGCCTCACTCATACTCACATTCATACCAATACCCTATAAAAACTATATACAAACTATATACAAATGCTATAAAAAGAAAAGAAACTTACTTACAATAAAACAAAAACGCAAATAAGACTAATAAAACAATAATAATAATAATAGTACAAAACAAACAAAAAACATTATTTTTTTATTTACATTTTTTTTTCCCATCACCAATTTTTTATTTATTTATTATATATATATATATATATATATATATATATATATATTATTTATTTATTTATATTACCTTTTTATTAATATAACACATAAAGCAAAACAAACCTCACCTCCCTAACCCCCACTACCTATTCCATCACCCTTCACCCATCACCCAAGGCTGACCTCCGCCTCATGTCTCTCTCGTGTCCGCATAGTCCGAGGCCAGCCCTACCTCCACCACCCACATCTAGCCCCTCGCCCCATGTCCACCCATGTCCGCATAGTCGAGGGCTAGATGCAGGCCTCCCACTTCAATACACACATAAAACACATAAAAGCACAAATAAAAGACCCCTTCCCTCACCCACCCAACCAAACTAGCCCCAACTCATTCTATCCTAATAAACAACATAACTATTTAACACACACTGCAAAATATTCTAATATACAGAACTACCCGAAGGCCCAAGCTCGGTCTCTGTAAGCCTTTCTTCAAAGCTCAACATCCCACAAAACAGAAATCTACGGTGAAAGCATCAGCCCACCACCAGGAAACGTATGACTAGGCGAGAGGAGAGAGGCCCTACTGGTACCCAGTCTCTCATACTCTAAAGAACGCACCTTCACCAGGTCACCCAGAATGCTCCTACATACCTCGTCCACTGGGAGGACTTTCTGCTGTGTTGAAACTAAGCACCGTGCATTCCACGTGTAGAACCTAACCACTATACTGACTAAAAAACATGTGCACAGGTCCCTTCTACCAATGTCTCTGAGCACTCCATAAGCCCACTCCGCGTAGGAGAGGCTGGCTAGCCTAGGCCAGCCAATGGAAGCTCCCACCCGTTGGTATACCTCTGTATTAAAGGGACACTGAAGCAGGAAGTGATCCATACTTTCCAGTATGAAGCCACACTCCTCCCGGGGACAACCCCTTTCATCAGAGTTCCTGTACTTCAAGTTGTCCCTCACATACAGCCTCCCGTGAAAGCAGCGCCAAGCCAAGTCCCAAAACTTCAAGGGGATCCTTGCAGAATTTAGCAACTGTAACCCCTTGTCTAGATCCCGGCTTGGGCAATCCCTGAGGGCCAGGGGCTTCTGGAAGTGGGACAACAAGACCCTCTCGTCAAGGGACCTCCTTGACAGAGTCCTGATCTCCCTCACCCCCAAACCCCACCGGCGGATCACCTTCAGAATCGGGGTGACGTAAGTCGGAAGACATCCGTGAGGCGTACGTAAGTCCTTCACTTGCCCTCCTGTCTCCCATTCCTGGAAGAAAGGCCGAAACCACCCCCGGCAGTAGACTACCCACGGAGAAGCCCTCTCCATCCAGAGGTTCGCCAGATTTGCTTTAACAAAGGTGTTTACAAGAAACACCACGGGGTTGACCATAGATAACCTCCCTAGTCTCCTCGTGCGGTAAGTCACTTCTCTCTTGGTCAGGTTCAGTCTATTCCCCCATAAGAGCTGGAAGAACAGACTATAAACCCGAGTCCAGAGAGGCTCTGGCAAGATACACACGCTACCCAAATAGATAAGCAAAGGGAGTAAGTAGGCCTTGATCAGGTTTACCCTTTCCCTGAGGGTCAAAGACCAACCCTTCCACTGGTCGACCTTCTGAGCGGCGATCTTAAGCCTGTCGTCCCAATTTTGAGTGGGATAATCCCCATGGCCAAAATGGATGCCTAGGAATTTGGCTGACGACTTGGGCCCTGGGAGGGTGTCCGGGAGATCAAAAACTGGATCACCCCCTCCCAGCCAGAGACTTTCACACTTATCCCGATTGATCATGGACCCGGATGCCTCCGAGTAACAATCCACTTCAGACATCACGTACTCCGCCTCCCCTCTCGAGGATCCGAAAATGGTGACATCGTCAGCGTACGCCACTACCCTCAGAGTGGCTTCCGGCGCCGCCCGATCCATCCCGACTCCCGCCAACGGTCCACGATCGATCTGCTTAAGAAAGGGATCAATCGCAAACACGTATAAAAGCGGGCTCAAAGGACAACCCTGGCGGACGCCAGACCCAACCTCGAAAGAGCAGCTAGACCAACCGTTCACAAGCGGGAAACTCTCTGCCCCTGCATACAAGATTTTTAACCAATCGACAAACCCCCCTGGCAGGCCATACTTCAGAAGGACCGACCAGAGGTACTCATGGTTCACCCGATCAAACGCCTTTGCTTGATCTAAGGACAGCATGTACCCCTTCCAGTAGCCTGCTCTACTCTGTTCCACTGCCTCTCGGACACCGAGTACCCGCACTAAAAGTGCTGCGGCCTGGAACCGAGCAATGCTGAGCCACCGAAAGGAGTTGGGGTGCAAATTTTACCAGCCTATTAAAAAGAATCTTGGCCAGAATCTTTCTGTCCGTATTAAGAAGTGCTATGGGACGCCAGTTCTCCATACGGCTCGGATCTTTACCCTTTGATAGAAGGATCAGAGCTGACCTCCTCATTGACCGAGGCAGAGTGCCCGAGGATAAACACTCATTGAATACCTCAGTCAAGAGGGGACATAAAGAGTCCTTAAAGGTCTTATAAAACTCGGATGTTAAGCCATCGGGGCTGGCGACTTCTTCAGAGCTAACCCTTCCACCGCCAGGATAACTTCCTCCTTCCTGATCTCTTCTACCAAACCGTCAAGAGAGGTGAGCTCCTGACTCAGGGGTGACCCTAGCCAGGAAAGCCGACATCCTGTCCCGATCCAGATCCCTCCTCCCCAAGAGGCACGAGTAAAAGGATCTAACGACTTCCAGGATCCCTGATCTGGACCTGCTCAGAGATCCCGTACTATCGACTAGTCCTGTTATTAACTTACTCTTCACTGACATCTTACAGTTTCTGTAGGGGTCAGGCGAGCGGTACCTCCCGAAGTCCCTCTCAAAAACTAAAGATGTGTGCCTATCATACTGGCACCTCTTGAGCAAAGATTTCACCCTGGAGATATCCTCGCGGCTACCACCAGTCGAGACCAGATGCTCGAGTTTCCTCCTCAGACCCTGATACAGGCGGTACCTGTCCAGGGACCTGAGGCTCGAGAGCCGGCGGAAGAACTTTGCAGCTCGATCTTTGAATATCTCCTGACTTAGTATTACAGAGATCCAGTGAAGGTACCTGACTCTGAAGGAAGTCCTCAAAGGATTGTCTCACCTCTGCTTCCTCCAAGACACACGAATTCAGCTTCCAGTAACCTCTTCCCATTTGGGGGGATTCTGAAATATTCAGAAAAAACATAATCAAACAGTGATCAGAGAATTCCACCTCCACAACCCTTAAGGGCGAAAAGGTAGCCTCCTCCTTCAAATAAAACCTATCTATTCTAGACCTGATCTGACTACCTCTATAGAAAGTGAAACCCCCGTGGCCTGGGGTATGCTTAATGTGGACATCCTCCAGACGAGCCTCACCAAAAACGTCCCCACCAAAAACCACCTGCCGGCTTGTAAAAAGGAAAGGCTTAACCCTCATAAAGAGACATTTCCTGTCCCTTCATACTGGCCCGTAGATATTAATCAGGCGCAGTTCCTGTCCCTTCATGAGGACATCCAAGATCAAACACCTCCCCATTTCTAATTCAATTACTCATCGGCATTCTACCGGTGCGGTAAAAAAGACCACCACTCCGCTATACGGCTCAGCCGCAAGAGACCAGTAGGAGCGCCCTGGTCTCCACTCCCTCTTGGCTTTATAAATCGCTGGCAAATCTGGCAGCCTGGTCTCTTGCAAAAACAAAATGTCAGCTTCAACACGGCTGAGAAAATCGAAGGCTGTGAAACGAGCCGCATCCGACTTAATGCTGGCGATATTAATGGTCGCCAGAGTCAGCAGAGCGGGTACCGCCATAAAGAGTAGTTAAATTAGACGGCCTTCTTCCCATCCTTCTCCCCCCTCCCGGGGCTGCCTTCTAGAGCAGTACGACCTCTCTTGAGGGAGATAGTGGTATCCATCTCTGCCACCACCACCCTTTGCGCACCACTCCTGGCTTTCTCAGTCTCAGGGCCCGGTTTTGCCACCCCTCCTGAGGACCTTGCATCCCCACCAGAGGGGGGCGCGGGGCCCCCTGAAGGCCCTCCCTCCTTCGCCCCCGGCCCCTCACCTTCAACCTCCTCCTCAGCAGAGGAGGCAGAGGTCTCATCCAAGATGAGGTACCGGTTGGAGAGCTCCAGAGGGGAGCCGGTTACACCTTCCCTGGCAACTTTGGTCGGGCTAGATCTTTTTTTAGTATGCCGTTTCCGTCTACTTTGGGACTCTGCCCCACTACCCTCTGCAGAACTTTCGTAGTGCGAGGACAGAGTCTCTTCGTCCCGATCCAGTCTCTCAATCTCCTCCTCCAGCTCGCTGCCCCCTAGGGTCTCGGATTCAGGAGGGGCAGTCGTTTGAGAAGGAGCGGGCATCACCCCAGGACGGGGTTCCTCCCCCTCCCTCTCCGCCTGACGCCTCTCTCTCCGCCTCTGCCGGGATGGGTTGTTCCGGTTCCTCACTGACCCCTTAACTCCACTGCCTTTGCCAGTACCCGCCTCAGCTGAAGGGACCTCCCGGCCCGCTCCTGCATGAGCTCGGGCCGCATTGGCCTCAGAGAGAGGACAGCGACTGAAGGGGTGCCCGAGCTCCCCACACAGGTTGCATCTAATCTCCTCACAAGATGCAGCAAGATGACCTGTCCCCCCACACAACGCGCACTTCTGCACTTGGCAGCTGGCGCTGAAGTGTGTGGTGCTGCCGCACTTGTGACAGAGCTTAGGCTGCCCCCTGTAGAAAACCAAGATCCTGTCTCGGCCGATAAAGGCAGATGATGGAATGTGGGAAACTGTACTACCCAGACGCTTAAGCTTGATATTAAACGTCCAGGCACCCGACCAAATGCCAAACTCGTCCAGGTTTTTAGCTGGTATTCCCTGGACCTCTCTGTACCTTCCCAGCCAGGTCATGATGTCAATACAAGAGAGCGACTCGTTACGGGTCAGCACGGTCACTCTCTTGACCTCACTCTGGCGATTTATCGCTTTTGCAATGAAACCACGCCAGTTCGGCATGTTCTTCACCAGATCATATCCGGACCAGAAGAGCTCAAGCCCCTCCGGCCGAAAGGATGGATCAAGGCAAAGATGTCGGTTGCCTTGAAACCCATCCCAAGCAGGAGCTCCACTACCCTCTTTCTAGTAGGGCAAGCTTCATTGCTACTCCACTTGAGACAGACCACATTCCGTCTGGCTCCAGGGCCGGATGTGGGTGGTCTCGCCCCCGTTCTGTTCTCGGAAGGTCCGAACGCCATGTCTGTTGAACCAGAATGAACATTCCACCTTCTTCCCCTCTACGGAAAAGGAGCTCTCCCCCTTTTTGAGGGCCTCCAGCAGTCGCCGCTACAAGTCACCATTACCAGACCCTGAGAGCGAGGAAGCCAGGAGCCAGCCCCTCCCCCCCTACAGCTGCAGCCACACTGGCATAACTTCTGACAGGCGCCACAGACGCAGGAGGGGCTGCAGAACCGGCTCCCCCCCCCCTACCAGTCACAAATGTCTCTCCGGATCCCCCCGAGGGGGCCACACAGGGGGGGCCTGCCACTTTTCCAGCAGCAGGACTAACCCCTGCATCCACCCCCCCAACAGGACCCGGAACAATCCCTGAACTTTCACCTGCCCTCAAATACACAGCTGGGCCAGCAATGATATTAACATTTTTATTTTCATGCACATCCGCCTCTGTGGTCCCTACCACCACATCCTCGGCTTCATAGGTGTTTTCATAGTGGACCGCGACCTCTGCCACTATCCTCCCCATCCCCCCCTCTTCCGAGGAGGACAGAGAGGATGCGGCAGCGTCCACCGCCCTGTACACCCTGTGTACAGTCTTTGCAACTTTTTTTGCTTTATTTGCCTTAATGTCCTCACTTGGCTGGAGCAGGTGCCCTGTGGCACTACTGCTCCAGCCATGCCAGCCCTGCACAAAGTAGCAGCCACGGCTGCAGGAGCCCTTGCCCCTCCCATCCCCGCCCATGGACACGCCCCCAGGCTCTCCCAGGGGCATGCCTGCAGACTACCCCACCGCCCAGGCCCCGCCCCCGGCGAAATGACAGCAGCAGGGGAAGCAGCAAAGAGCGCATGTGCAGCAGAAGAGGCAGGGGCAGAGAAGGAAGCCGCAGGACCCCCGGCACCCGCCACCCCGCACATGGTAACGGACGCATGAACCCCGCCCCCCCGCCCACAGACACGCCTCCAGGTACATCCAGAGGCGCGACCGCAGATGTCCCCCCCACCCTGGCCCCGCCCCCCTCCACCGCCAATGCACCAACACAGGCGGAGGGGGCGGCGGGAGACACAGGCGCACGGGGTCCAACGGGGGCAGAGGAAGCAAGGACCACACCACCATCTAAGGCAGGAGGGGTGGCGACAAAATCGTCACACCGCCGCACCCCCACCAAACACTTATCCTGCATTCCGGTGGAGGCATCGGTGGTGGGCGGGGGGCGGGGCCCACCCAATGCAGCCACGCCCCCCCCTCTTCTCGCTTTTGGCACCAACTTGTGTGGCTTTTCAGCCGCTCCCACCTTGCCGCCCCTGCTACTGCAAACAGGGTCGGCGTCCGACGCCATCTTTTTCACACAGATTAAATTATTTTTAACTACATTCTCTATATTCTCCCCACTCCCACGCTCTGATTCCACTGTAGAAACCAGGCTAGGGGGGATAGTGGGGTTAGCCCCTTGAGCCGACTTTGCAGCCGGTTCAGAGGGCAGTGGATAAGACACATACACATAGTTCACTTCTTTCTTTGCCTCTTTTTGTTTTTGTTTCTGTCTCTTTTTTTTTTTTTCCGCAGGTTCATCCTCCAATAATTCCTCTCCAAAAACAAGTCCGTCAACATGAGCCCGGGGGGACTCTAGGTAACGTATTTGCTCCATTAACTGTCCCCCTACCCCACTGCTCTCGCTGACTTCTTCCTCATCTGAGCTAGTGGGGGGGGAGACGGACCTGCTCGCGCGGGATCCCAGAATCCGCCGGCCCTGCAGGCTGTCCCCCCAGGCTCTCTATGGTATCCCCCTTATCTGAGGGAACTTTTTTAAAGTTCATTTCTGCAAATCTCTTTTCATTCCTCAGTTTTTCTTCAAAAGGGCCACTTTTTTTCAATATGTCAGCCCTCCTATCCTCCATCTCCCTTATCTCGACCTTCAGGGTCCTGATTTTTGCCGCTATTTCAGGCCTTTTTACCTTAGAGGCTCTGTCAGCGTTTTGTCTCTCACTTTTAATATCACTCTGCAGTTTTTTTAAGGTCTTACCAACGTCTTCATACTCCCGGAGGTGGGCTGCGATGCGGAAACTGTACTGGACCACTGACTCCCTGGGCCTCATAGTACCCCAGTCGGCCTCCACCAAACCCGACCCACCTCCAGGAGCACCCCGCATACCTTCAGGAGGGTTATCGTCCACCCTCCTGGACTTGCCGGCGATGTTCACGGCTTCGCCCCTGGGAGCCTTAAAAATCTACCTGGGGCCTTAACGAGGTGGAAGTCTCCTGGAGCTGCTGCACGCACACCTTTCCACTTCAGCTGCAGGAAACAGACACGCCCATGCCTGAATCTCTGTTATGGGACCTCTCTCCTCTGTCTGGGTGTCGGGGCCTAAATATATGACAATGGACTGTTCCAGTGTTGGGTGACGTGAAGCCTGATTCTCTGCTATGACATGAAGACTGATTCTCTGCTGACAAGAAGCCTGAATCTCTGTTATGGGACCTCTCTCCTCTGTCTGGGTGCCGGGGCCTAAATATATGACAATGGACTGTTCCAGTGTTGGGTGACGTGAAGCCTGATTCTCTGCTATGACATGAAGACTGATTCTCTGCTGACATGAAGCCTGAATCTCTGTTATGGGACCTCTCTTCTCTGCCTGGGTGCCGGGGCCTAAATATATGACAATGGACTGTTCCAGTGTTGGGTGACGTGAAGCCTGATTCTCTGCTATGACATGAAGACTGATTCTCTGCTGACATGAAGCCTGAATCTCTGTTATGGGACCTCTCTCCTCTGTCTGGATGCCGGGGCCTAAATATATGACAATGGACTGTTCCAGTGTTGGGTGACGTGAAGCCTGATTCTCTGCTATGACATGAAGACTGATTCTCTGCTGACATGAAGCCAGATTCTCTGCTATGGGACTTCTCTCCAATTGATATTGGTTAATTTTGATTTATTTTATTTTTATTTTTATTCATTTCCCTATCCACATTTGTTTGCAGGGGATTTAACTACATTTTGCTGCCCTTTGCAGCCCTCTAGCCCTTTCCTGGGCTGTTTTACAGCCTCTTTAGTGCCGAAAAGTTCGGGTCCCCATTGACTTCAATGGGGTTCGGGTTCGGGACGAAGTTCGGATCCCGAACCCGAACATTTTCGGGAAGTTCGGCGGAACTTCTCGAACCCGAACATCCAGGTGTTCGCTCAACTCTAGACAACACCAATGCTTTACCTGGTTACACCACAAAAAAGGGCAGATAGAAAAAAACCCTGGGTCAGCAGCAAGGGGCTACACACAGCAAGGCAAAAGACAGACTGACCACAAGCCCCACAGCTTACAGATAGATGAAACTACATAATGAGGGCATCTGATAAGCCACACCCAGGGACAGACCAGGGAATGTTAACCCCATCAGAACCAGGAGTAACCAGAAGTACAGACACAGAATCACAAGTGTCAGTTCACACCAGTCACAGAATGCTGCAGCCCACCCCAAACGACAACCAGCAAACACAGGATAAACTATTGCCTACACAGCAACAAGGAGTGACAGAATCACACTGATGATACAAACATGAAAGCATCCATACTCAAACCCAGTTCACACACAAGGCCGCAGCCAGCACGCATCACAGAACTAGCCTCCATGGGAACACCCACAGCCAGTACTCAATGTGTATGGAGCCAGCCTGCATGGCACCAGTGACAGGAACCACAGAGATATTGACGTGGAGAGACACAAACACAGGCAACAGTTCACACACAAAACCACAGCCAGCAAGCAGCCCCAAGCAACCAGCATACACAGTGGTCAGCCTGCAGCCAGTACATGAGAGAGCATGCAGCCAGCCTACACAGCACCACAAGTGTCACCGTGAGCAGCACCGTGACAATAATAAATGTGTTACATTACTGATACATTTACTGTACACTATGGCCAACCGACAGTTACCCGGGCCCTCCAAAGGAATGGGCAGTGGCAAAAAAATGTTGCTGTAGCTGGCACAAGTAGCAGCAGAAGGGGAATGGTAGCAGCAGCCACAGCGATGGGTCAGAGCTGCCACTGTCATCCAGTGGGCGTGTTTTGAACAACAATCTAGCTGTATAGTGTTGAGCGTCAATATTCAAATAACGAATTTTTATCGCGAATATCGGCACTTCGAGAATTTGCGAATATTTTGAATATAGTGAGATATATTTGTAAAAACTAGAGGTGGGACGAATCCAATTTTTTCTAATCCGAATCCGAAAAGGTTCTCGAATCTATTGAATCTTTCGAATCTCGAATCCTATGAATCCTGTACATAAGAATTTTGTGAACGGTGTAGGAAACAAAGTGATCCAAACACTTATGGGGGGTCTGTGGATGACACTGTTATGGGGGGATCTGTGGAAGGCACTGTTATGGGGGTATCTGTGGAAGGCACTATTATGGGGAGATCTGTGGAAGGCACTGTTATGGGGAGATCTGTGGAAGGCACTGTTATGGGGAGATCTGTGGAAGGCACTGTTATGGGGAGATCTGTGGAAGGCACTGTTATGGGGAGATCTGTGGAAGGCACTGTTATGGGGAGATCTGTGGAAGGCACTGTTATGGGGAGATCTGTGGATGGCACTGTTATGGGGAGATCTGTGGATGGCACTGTTATGGGGAGATCTGTAGATGGCACTGTTAGGGGGGGATCTGTGGATGGCACTGTTATGGGGGATCTGTGGATGGCACTGTTATGGGGGATCTCTGGATGGCACTGTTATGGGGGATCTCTGGATGGCACTGTTATGGGGGATCTCTGGATGGCACTGTTATGGGGGATCTCTGGATGGCACTGTTATGGGGGATCTCTGGATGGTACTGTGATGGGGGATCTGTGGATGGCACTCTTATGGGGGATCTCTGGATGGTACTGTGATGGGGGGATCTGTGGATGACACATACTGTATATAGCATCTGATGCTGTGTGCCATTCACAGATCCCCCCCATAACAGTGTCCCTGCAGTGTGAATGACCCCTAATACAGGGGCTGGGGGCCGGCATCTGGATTAGGAATGACAGCGTGGACTGGTGCAGTCCCTGTATTCAAATGCACTGGCCCCTCTCACTGTAGTATAATCTTATGATTTAACCTGCATTGTTAAGATATAATAATCTATCTGTATTACTTACAGTTGCAAGAAAAAGTATGTGAACCCTTTGGAATGATATGGATTTCTGCACAAATTGGTCATAAAATGTGATCTGATCTTCATCTAAGTCACAACAATACACAATCACAGTCTGCTTAAACTAATAGCACACAAATAATTAAATGTTACCATGTTTTTTTGAACATACCATGCAAACATTCACAGTGCAGGTGGAAAAAGTATGTGAACCCCTAGACTAATGACATCTCCAAGAGCTAATTGAAGTGAGGTGTCAGCCAACTGGAGTCCAATCAATGAGATGAGATTGGAGGTGTTGGTTAAAGCTGCCCTGCCCTATAAAAAACACACACCAGTTCTGGGTTTGCTTTTCACAAGAAGCATTGCCTGATGTGAATGATGCCTCACACAAAAGAGCTCTCAGAAGACCTACGATTAAGAATTGTTGACTTGCATAAAGCTGGAAAGGGTTATAAAAGTATCTCCAAGAGCCTTGCTGTTCATCAGTCCACGGTAAGACAAATTGTCTATAAATGGAGAAAGTTCAGCACTACTGCTACTCTCCCTAGGAATGACTGTCCTGTAAAGATGACTGCAAGAGAACAGCGCAGGCTGCTCAATGAGGTGAAGAAGAAATCTAGAGTGTCAGCTAAAGACTTACAAAAGTCTCTGGCATATGCTAACATCCCTGTTAGCGAATCTACGATACATAAAACACTAAACAAGAATGGATTTCATGGGAGGATACCACAGAGGAAGCCACTGCTGTCCAAAAAAAACATTGCTGCACGTTTACAGTTTGCACAAGAGCACCTGGATGTTCCACAGCAGTACTGGCAAAATATTCTGTGGACAGATGAAACCAAAGTTGAGTTGTTTGGAAGAAACACACAACACTATGTGTGGAGAAAAAGAGGCACAGCACAGCAACATCAAAACATCATCCCAACTGTGAAGTATGGTGGTGGGGGCATCATGGTTTGGGGCTGATTTGCTGTGTCAGGGCCTAGAGGGATTACTATCATTGAAGGAAAAATGAATTCCCAAGTTTATCAAGAAATTTTGCAGGAGAACTTAAGGCCATCTGTCCACCAGCTGAAGCTCAACAGAAGATGGGTGTTGCAACAGGACAATGACCCAAAGCATAGAAGTAAATCAACAACAGAATGGCTTAAACAGAAGAAAATACACCTTCTGGAGTGGCCCAGTCAGAGTCCTGACCTCAACCCGAGGGAGATGCTGTGGCATGACCTCAAGAAAGTGATTCACACCAGACATCCCAAGAATATTGCTGAACTGAAACAGTTCTGTAAAGAGGAATGGTCAAGAATTACTCCTGACCGTTGTGCACGTCTGATCTGCAACTGCAGGAAATGTTTGGTTGAAGTTATTGCTGCCAAAGGAGGTTCAACCAGTTATTAAATCCAAGGGTTCACATACTTTTTCCACCTGCACTGTGAATGTTTACATGGTGCGTTCAATAAAAACATGGTAACATTTAATTCTTTGTGTGTTATTAGTTTAGGCAGACTGTGATTGTCTATTGTTGTGACTTAGATGAGGATCAGATCACATTTTATGACCAATTTCTGCAGAAATCCATATCATTCCAAAGGGTTCACATACTTTTTCTTGCAACTGTAACATTACAACATTAAGTTCTGTAGCAGAGAGGAGGCAGGCTGGGAGGACGGGCGGGAGGCGCGTTACTCAATACGTCACGCGCCCGTGCCTACGGAACTTAATGTTGTAATGTAAGAAATACAGATGGATTATTATATCTTAACAATGCAGGTTAGATCATAAGATTATACCACAGTGAGCAGGGCAGGTGCATTAGAATACAGGGACTGCACCAGTTTCCGCTGTCATGGATTCGTCAAATTCGAATTTAGTAAATGAGGTCACGATTCGAGTCCACAAAATCCAACTCCAAAATCCAAACTCCAACAAGATTCGAGGGATTCGTGGATTCGACGGTTCCATCGTCCCACCTCTAGTAAAAACAAATATTAGTTTTTTTTATCTGAATTACCAATTACCTACCTGCTTCTTACTTGTGGGCCAATGTGAGATGGCTGCAATATTGTAGTTTGTAGTGAATTAGAATATTCTTCATTATTTAATCGACAGTGTAATATGCTCGTTAATTGAGTAAGGGAGGGTTATAGGCAACTTTCCTATTGGGTTGGCTTGCTAGAATTCTCGAATATGTACAGTAGTGGCCAAAAGTTTTGGGAATTTCATAAATATTGGAAATTGGAAAAGTTGCTGCTTAAGTTTTTATAATAGCAATTTGCATATACTCCAGAATGTTATGAAGAGTGATCAGATGAATTGCATAGTTCTTCTTTGCCATGAAAATTAACTTAATCCCAAAAAAAACCTTTCCACTGCATTTTATTGTTATCTTTAAAGGACCTGCTGGGATTATTTCAGCAATCGTCTTGTTAACTCAGGTGAGAATGTTGACGAGCACAAGGCTGGAGATCATTATGTCAGGCTGATTGGGTTAAAATGGCAGACTTGACCTGTTAAAAAGAGGGTGATGCTTGAAATAGTTGTTCTTCCATTGTTAAGCATGGTGACCTGCAAAGAAACGCGTGCAGCCATCATTGCGTTGCATAAAAATGGTTTCACAGGCAAGGATATTGTGGCTACTAAGATTGCCCCTCAATCAAAAATATATAGGATCATCAAGAACTTCAAGGAAAGAGGTTCAATTCCTGTTAAAAAGGCTTCAGGGCGTCCAGCAAGCGCCAGGATCGTCTCCTAAAGAGAATTCAGCTGTGGGATCGGAGTGCCACCAGTGCAGAGCTTGCTCAGGAATGGCAGCAGGCAGGTGTGAGAGCATCTGCACGCACAGTCAGTCGAAGACTTTTGGAAGATGGCCTGGTGTCAAGAAGGGCAGCAAAGAAGCCACTTCTCTCCAAAAAAAACATCAGGGACAGATTGATCTTCTGCTGAAAATATGGTGAATGGACTGCTGAGGACTGGGGCAAAGTCATATTCTCCGATGAAGCCTCTTTCCGATTGTTTGGGGCATCTGGAAAAAGGCTTGTCCGGAGAAGAAAAGGTGAGCGCTACCATCAGTCCTGTGTCATGCCAACGCATCCTGAGACCATTTATGTGTGGGGTTGCTTCTAATCCAAGGGAGTGGTCTCACTCACAATTTTGCCCAAAAACACAGCCATGAATAAAGAATGGTACCAAAACACCCTCCAACAGCAACTTCTTCCAACAATCCAACAACCGTTTGGTGAAGAACAATGCATTTTCCAGCACGATGGAGCACCGTGCCATAAGGCAAAAGTAATAACTAAGTGGCTCGGGGACCAAAACGTTGTCATTTTGGGTCCATGGCCTGTAAACTCCCCAGATCTTAATCCCATTGAGAACTTGTGGTCAATCCTCAAGAGGTGGTGGACCAACAAAAACCCACTAATTCTGACAAACTCCAAGAAGTGATTATGAAAGAATAGGTTGCTATCAGTCAGGAATTGGCCCAGAAGTTGATTGAGAGCATGCCCAGTCGAATTGTAGAGGTCCTGCAAAAGAAGGGCCAACACTGCAAATACTGACTCTTTGCATAAATGTCATGTAATTGTCAATAAAAGCCTTTGAAACGTATGAAGTGCGTGTAATTATATTTCACTACATCACAGAAACAACTGAAACAAAGATCTAAAAGCAGTTTAGCAGCAAACTTTGTGAAAACTAATATTTGTGTCATTCTCAAAACTTTTGGCTATGACTGAAGAATATAGTGTGATATATATTCGTAAAAACTAATATTCATATATTTTTTTTCATCTTAACCTATTTCTAAATGTAATTGTAATTGTATTGTTTATTCTGCTATATATTTGTTTTTGAGAATATTTGTCATTTTTATCTATCTGAAGTCATGATTCCTCCCTGCTTAAGTTGCTTGTGGGCCAATGACTGTTCACTTCAGATGGAAAAAAATGACAAATATTCTAAAAAACAAATATATAGCACTATAGAATATAGTGATATATATATTATTTTTTTAGAATATTATTGTTACACGATTTTTACGCCAATTTTTCACAATCACGAATATGAATATTCACAAATATATGATGAATATTCTACCATAAGTGCCCCTGCCGCTCATCACTATAGCTGTACTGGAATGGTTGACTCTCTGTTCAACATCATCTCATATGACAACAGATGCACACAACCAGGAATCGGTGGGTTTCTCTGACACCACTATTAGATGGCATGGCCCAGGAACTGCCTTTGTACTCTCACCTGTTCTGAACCTGCCTCTTGCTTTTATTGCTCCTTCTATTAGCCGAGTAAGTTATGTCATCGGCTCTTCTCCGCTTTTCAGTGAGGATGAACTTTGTGAGGACAGTCAGCAGTTACAGGCCAGCACAGACTTAGAGGAGAAGTTTGCTGTGGACTCCTTTAGGCTTTTAACTATTGATAATGACAGTAGGATGGGAGAGCACGTTACAAGAGGTCAGGGACATGTGCTAGAGACAAGTGAGGGTAACACAAGTGATGACCAAACAGAAGAAGATGATGGGGAACTGGAATGCAATGACAGAGATGATACAGATGACCCAGACAGACCGTGTCAGTATGCAGTGGAGATGAATGCAGGGAGGCCCTCCGAGTCCCTTGCACAAATGGCCAGATGCATGCTGTCATGTTTGTGTAGTGAAAGTTGCATATTTATGATTCAGTAGAGAGGTGACTACTGGCTATTCACTTTCTTAGACCCTCGCTACCCACTCAAAAACTGGCTACAGGCTATAGACTGCCTACAAGCTCCATCGACTGTTCTTAGGAAAGTCTGATTGGGGGCCCTCTGTACTCATGCTTCACTGCCATGACTGGTGTTGTTTACAGGGTACTATCCCAGTGGGTGTAGTCTAGACCATATATTATAATATACACAACTTTTCATATTCATCCCATTAGTAAATTCTGTGGTCTCTGGAGGATGCTTTTTCTACCACCTGTCTTTGCATCATGTGATTTTTTATAACTTTTTAATGATATTTGTATACACAATAGAGCTTTATTATATTTTACGGGTACTGGTTCGGGCTCGTTTCTTCTTTGTAGGTTGTTTGCAGTTTTTGAGCTGGTACCACGGTTACCATAATAGTTGCGGATAGTGCTCAAGCACAGTGTACTGTACACCCGTGATTTAGGTGTTATTAGTGCTTGGCCTGTTTGTTTTTTGTCTATTTCTATAATTCAGTAGAGAGGTGACTACTGGCTATTCACTTTGTAAGACCCTTGCTACCCCCCAAAAATGGGGAAATATTTTAGACCTTCTGAAAGGGATGCAAAAATGGACCACTATAGACACATGCTGTGCAGTCAATTGGTCGCTGCCTACAGGCTCCATCGACTGTCCTCAGGAAAGTTTGATTGGGGCGCCCTCTGCACTCATACTTCACTGCCATGACTGGTAGAGGTGAAGAGGGGCAAGAGTAGTACCATCTCCATATGAAGCAACTTCAGGCTGGAGACTATGACTAGCAGGTTTCTTCAGCCACCTACTGAAGAAACCACTCAGCAGAAGCAGGACATACAGCAGAACCTCAACCAGCAGGTGGTGGCATACTTGGAATATACCCTGTTAACCATGATCTAAGATCCCCTGGATTACTGGGCATGCAAACTTGAAATGTAGCCGCAACTGGCCGAGTTTGCCATGGGCATGCTTTCCTGCCCAGCCAGTAGTGTGGCATCAGAGCGGGTGTTCATTGTAGCGGTGGGCATAGTTAACCATAAGAGAACTTACCTTTCCTACTAAAATGTTGAGAGACTAAACTTCATAAAGATGAATCAGGCCTGAATCAAGCAGGATTTTCAGACACCAGTGCCTGATGCAATAGAACTGATTATTCTGCCACTAATGATCACACTGTAGTGTGCTGCCACACTTGAATATTGTGCAAAATGGGCTGTTACTTCTGGCCACGTGTTACTGCCACCATTCTGATGCTGTCACCTTCTGGATGCTACCTGCCGGTTGCCCCTACATTCACGGGCTTCTTGGCCTACTGATATGTAAATGGAACATTTTTAGAAAAATATGCATGCCACTGGGCCTTGCTATCACACTACTGTTGTCGGGTTCTGCTACTACTGTGATCTGCCACCATCTTGTGCTGTATGCCCCTGCTGCTGGTTTTGGCTTAAAGATACTGATCAAATAGTAACCATCGGAAAGAGGCTTTTTTAATGCTCAAAATACAGGCTTAATTTTTTTTTTGTTTGTTTTCTGTTCTTCTGATAGCTCAGAAGAATAGGAAAATAAATACTGATGTGAAGACAGCCTCAGTGTCACAGCTGCTGCTACACTCCCCTCTCTGTCTTTGGGCCACTACTGTCGCTGGTACTGCCACTGTTGTCACCCTCCCCACTCATGTCATGGGGTCACTTCTTGAATCTTGAGATAATGCATGGTTAAGTCCACAGCGATTAATTAGACCTGACTGTAGCAGTGACCTGTAATGCTGACACACAGTGAATCTACAGCTAACAGAAGGGATAAAAAAGCAGGTGTTTGGACTGCCACAACATGCATTTTGTAGAAGTTCCCACTAGGGGCAATGCTCTGTTGGATCTGGTAATTTCTAATGATGCAGAGCTTGTTGGAAACGTTACTGTTTGAGAAACCCTAGGTAATAGTGACCACAATATAATTATATTCCCCCTAAACTATGAGAAGCAATGTCTGTCAGGAAGAGCAAAGACACTAAATTTCAAGAAGCTAATTTCCCTGGGTTGAGGGCAGCATTTCAGGGCACAGACTGAGAGCAGCTACTGTCACATAATAATACTGAGGATAAATGGGAGAGCTTTAAAACCACATTAAGTAATTGCACGAAAAATGTATCCCTTTTAGGTAACAAGTATAAACGGCTAAAATTAACCCCCCCGTGGCTTACAGCTACTGTAAGAAGGGCAATAAAAGACAAAAAAAAATTAAATACAAATCTGAGGGGTCAGCTTTATAAAAAATCTGTAAAAAGGAGATAAAATTAGCAACAATACAAAACGAACATCAGGTGGCAAAAGAGAGCAAAACAAATCCCCAAAAACGTGTACATGGACGTGCCAAAGGCTGCGTAGACTGAGTCTGTAGGTGCTGAAGCAACGCCCTAATAGCACCTAGAGGCTCATTAGCATATTTTAAAAGTCTTTATTTTAAGAGAAAGGGCGGCAGGCAGGGAGTTATAAAGCACACTGTTGTGTACTGCTGACATTAGCACATCACTAATGTCTGTCAGCTACATAACGTTATTTCTCATAACAGAAACCCTTTAAATATATAAATGCTAAAAAACCTAGGTCTGAGCAGGTAGGTCCTCTAAATAATGGTAAACGGGGGGCGGGGGGTGGGGTAGTCACTGAAGATAAGGAAAAGGCAGAGTTACAAAATTGTTTTTTTAGCTCTGTATATTCAAAAGAAGAGAAAGGAGCTGATATCTGTGGTGCTGGGGCTGTTAGTACATCCAGTAAAATACTCAATTGGCTAACTGTAGATATGGTCCAAGAGAAGTTAAACAGGGTAAATGTGAACAAGGCTCCAGGTCCAGATGGATCACACCCAAGAGTGCTTAAAGAGCTCAGGTCAGTCATTGCTGTGCCCCTGTTTATAATTTTCTGGGTACTGGTACAGTGCCAAGTGATTGGCGCAAAGCAAATGTGGTGACCATATTCAAAAAAGGATCTAGGTCCTTCACAGGTTACCTATAGGCTTGGAAAGTATAGTTTGCAATTGGATTGAAAACTGTCTGAAGGACCGTGTCCTGAGAGTTGTGGTCAATGATTCCTATTCAGAATGGTCCCGGGTTATAAGTGGTGACCCCAAGGTTCAGTGCTGGGCCCTTTATTATTTAATTTATTTATTAATGATATTGAGGACGAGATTAATAGCACCATTTCTATTTTTGCAGATGACACTAAGCTGTGTAGAACTGTACAGTCTATGGAAGATGTCCATAAAATACAAGCTGACTTGAACACTCTGAGTGATTGGGCATCAACTTGGCAAATGAGGTTCAATGTGGACAAATGTAAAGCTCTGCATCTTGGTAGTAATAATCTCAGAGAGCTGGAATCCCGAATTATTCATGTTAATCTGTGAAATTGATACAGTGTTTCTATGACGAAATATTGACTTTGTGAGCCAACCAAATATATAGTGTTGGATCGATACAACACTTGCAACTCACAGCCAATAATCGAACTGAAACCACCTCCTGCTATCTGGGAAAATTATACAAATTCATTGCAACATGCTTAATGGCGAATATTTGGTGACTATCTAATCGAGATTCTGGTTTGAATGACTATTCTATCTGTTAACCTGAGTATATTGTGAATTGCGGTTATTGAATTTTTGTGGTTATCAAATATATGGTGATGGTCTGATCGATACCCAGCCTGAACGATCACCTTTATTTGATGACCTGACTACATTTGCTGCTAGGCACATAGGTTCAACGAATACCCTATTCCTCAGCTTTTAACATAATAATCGTCATTTTAGTGACGTTTTAATGGTTTTATTGTGTATTTCTACTACAATTTACCTATCTTGTATGTTGATTTTAGATGCATGATTTTTAGTAATTTGTCACCTGCAGAATATTTGAATATAATAAAATCTAATGTTTGAGCAGTCTTCCGGATATGAGTGCCATATCTTTCTTGACTATCTTTCTGTATTAACCTTTTGGTGTGTGGAGTTCACACTGAGATATAGAGCACCATCCCATCCCCATTGATTAGTAGAGCCACCTCATTCTGCCAATACATAGTAATAATCTCTGTACTTCATATGTCCTAGGTGATGTAGCACTGGGAGGGTCACTTATAGAGAAGGATTTGGGTGTCCTTGTAGATGGTAGATCAAGTAACAGCATACAATGTCAATCAGCTGCTTCTAAGGCCACCAGGATATTGTCATGCATTAAACGAGGCATGGACTCGCGGGGCAGGTATGCAATACTATCACTTTACAAAGCGTTGGTGTGGCCTCACCTGGAATACGCAGTCCAGTTCTGGGCACCAGTCCATAGAAAGGATGCAGTGCATCTGGGAAAAGTACAGACGAGAGCGACTAAACTGATAAGGGGCATGGAAGGTCTTGGTTATGAAGAAAGATTAAACAAAATTAATTTATTTAGTCTTGAGAAGAGACGTCTAAGGGGGGACATGATTAACCTGTACAAGTATATAAATGGGCCATACAAAAAATACTGTGAAAAACTGTTTCATGTAAAATGCTCTCAAAAGACAAGGGGGCACTGCCTCCGACTGAAGAAGAAAAAGTTCAGTCTCCAGAAGTGTCAAAGCTTCTTTACTGTAAAAGTTGTGAATCTGTGGAATAGACATCCTCAGGACGTGGTCACAGCAGGAACAGTGGACAGTTTTAAAAAGGGTTTAGACAAATTCTTAAATGTAAACAAAATTTAAAATGTGTACAAATGTGTCCCCCTTCCTTCTGGGATTCGCGTCCCCACCTATCCCATGGTTGAACTTGATGGACTTAGTTATGATGTATTTTTTTTACCGTATTAACTATGTAAAAAAAAAACTATGTAAATTAAAATATTTTTTTTTTCCTCCTCTACTTTATTGGCGCTGCCTCCATTTCTTTATTTTGTTCCACTAAGGAGCCATTGCACTGTAGGAAGTGATGCACATGTTTTTTTTGCTTTACTGAAGGGTACTGTATGCTTTTCTTTTTAACAGAAGGGATTGCTTTGAATGTTGGTGTCCTCCACAGTGATGTAGACGGTGATAACTTACAGCTGCCTGTAATACTGACGGCACAGTATCTACAGAACAGATTTACTATGAATGTGGGTGCACTAGAACGTAATGAACACCGCGATACACTCCCCCTGCAGTCTCCCTGTAGTTTAAGTTCCAAACCTTCACACTGAGATTGAGCCACCGAGTGGGATGGATATGATTAGACAGAGTGGCCTGGGTATACCTAATTTTTGCGATTCGTGACAAATTCATAACAAATCACATTTCTTGTTGAGTTTGGCAAATTGATCAAATCAATTTTTTTTAAAACTTCTCTCATCACTAGTTATTATGCTGCAAAATGTACAGTATTCTTACAATTATGAACAGCTAAAAATGAACCCCACATGGCTAATAGCTTCTGTAACAAGGACATTAAAAAATCTGCAGCCTTTGTAAATTGCAAGTAACTTAATAAAATGTGTAAATAATAATAATAATAAAATCTGCTAAAATGGAATATGATTGCAGGTGGCCAAAGAGAGCAAAGTAAATGCCCCAAAATTCTTCAAATGCATAAATGCAAAAAGGTATGTCCCTAAAATAATCCTAAGTGGTCACTGAGAAACAGAAATAATCCCAGTGGTCACTGAGAAACAGAAAAAGGCAGAGCTAAATGATAGTGTTGGGCGCAAATATTAATCGCGAATATCGGCACTTCGAGAATTTGTGAATATGTAGAATACATTGATATATATTCGTAATTTCGAATATTGTAGATTTTTTTTCCATCAGTAACCTACCTTCTTGCTTGTGGGCCAATGAGAAGGCTGCAATGTCTTTGTCTGAGCTTAGCAACATCCCTAGCAACCAATAGGAAAGTTGCCTACCCCTTACTATATAAGAACCTCCCCAGCAGCCATTTTCTACAGTTTTTTAAAGTTCTAAGAGAGAGAGAGAGAGAGCAGTGTCATTGCTGTGCTCTGTGCTTTCCACACTACATTAGATAGATAGTTAGATAGCTTATGTATATAATACAGATAGTTAGTGTGAGATAGTCAGTGTACGGTAGGTTATATACTGGTATAGTGTAGCTGTTGCAATGTAGGGTGTTAGGTAGTGTGATGTGAAAATGTGAAGGTGCGGATACAGATGGTGCCGATGATGAGAAGATCATGAAGGTGGTACCAGTGCTGTTAATACATCTAATTATTGTACTTAAATGGCTGTATATGGTCAAAGCTGAGCTAAATAAGGCATCGTAAACCTCGGTCACGAAACTGTTTTGACTGTATTCAAGCTCTGGTGTCCGTGCCCTCTCTGCCTATTCTGCTATACTGTGGACCAGCAGCACATTCCTGTCTTTACATCAGGACCCTGTGATCCATCATGTCTTGATCTTAGTAATACCAGGTCTTAAAGTAACAGATCTATGACAGCATTATTAACAAAAATGAACTAGGGAGGATGCCAGCACCCGCTATGCAGCAGTTGACCGGGAATGTCTCATGTAGCATCTATTGCTGTTACAGCCCTGGCCTGATCCTCACTACCTAATATCTGAATGGCGTCATCTGTATTATTTGGCAGATATAGCTGCCATTTTTTGGGTGGTATAAGTCAGAAAAAGTCTCCACACTGGAGATCTCACCTTCCATGCGTCCTTTGAAGGTTCGAGGGTAAGTAATTGGAGATGTTCTTGTCTTTTATGTGAGTAGATCAGATGATGTAAGGCATAAGCCACAATATACACTGCAGAGTACACACTGAATGTGTAACGGAAATTGTCTACATCATACCGGGAGCGATCCACATTACCTAGAACATCTCTTTCATTACATGGTCTGTATGAATTATATGCTCCAAGGCTGCAATAAAGATAATCTTCCCATAAATCAATCATCAGGTCAATGTCAGGATATTTTAGAGGACCGGCTGTGAGTAAATATTCTTGTAATCCTTGAATTCTTCCTTTTTGAAGAGTGAGCTGAAAAGATGTATGCAATGTACTGAATTCAATAAACGCTTCGTGAAAAATAAGTGACATTATGATTATAACCCTTCTAGGATTGAGGTCATCAGACAGTAGTAAGTTCAGTGAGTCTAAGCCATATGAGCTACCAACAAATATGATCACGTTGCAGGGCATCTTCTGCATTTGATATAACACCTTCCTGTAGGCCATAGATCGTGTGAAATAAAAAAAATTACCGACGGATTCTCTGTAAGCTATGCAGACTCCACTCAATGTTATTACATTGGAGAGCTCCACACCGGCCCGTTGGCTGCTCTCATCATCTACTGTCACCATTCCCACCCAGCTCCAGCCAAAATGCTTCAGTAGTAGGACAATGGCTTCATACTGAGCGGACTCTTCAGGGACTGTGCGATAGAAATAAGGAAACAGGAGCTTGTTACTGAAGACAGGATCCATCGCTCCATAGCTGATCTGTAGAGATAGAACATTAACCAGAATTTATTTCCTTAATAAAAAGTAACAACCCACACGTAGCCGGCTCATTTCTCATCTTCATGGACAATGCTTCTACTATTTACATCGCCCCTAAAAAAAATCATTACCGGTACTTATTTTTCATTTTCACGATGTATCATACGGTAACTGGAATATGGGGCGATTTGTATTGGTCATTGCAAGATAACCCATTACAAATAGCAGGACAACTGAGCACCCTGTACACCCGTTATTTAAGATTTACTGCATCATATTGATATGTCCTCTTTGACCCAGAAGTGAAGGAAGAAAGAGCCGCGTGTACAGGGTGCATCATCATAGCTGAGTTTCCTTACAGAAAAATATAAGGATCTTTCTTGCCCAGAGAGGTGTGCGTGGCTCCTCATTCTAGAATGGTGGAAGGAATCAGGATGATGCAGTTGTAATGTAAGTAAGGTTGCTTTTAGTTGATTCACATGGAGTAACATGGGTATGGTTGCAACAGCCATTGACAGGCAACAGGCTTAGTGGTTAGTGTCTCTCAGTGAGGGCACAGGCTCAGTTACAGTAACACATATTTTAGTCTTCCTTTACTCTCCCTCTGACTGTGAGCTGTTAACGGAACAGTACCAAATGATTTACAGAGCATCAAAACAGGAGTGGCTTCTTTTAGTACATGGTTTACATAAAAAGGCCTTACTAATTTACTATTTGAGATACAGCAGTAGCATAGATATGGCTTCATATTAAGCCCATTACATAAATGTAATTCTAGAACGAGGCAGGGTGCATATATACAGCACCAGAACCAAGCATGGCATATAGAGATGAGCGAATGTCTCAAAAATTCCACATGGTCGGTTTGTTGAATTTTTCCCAAAAGATTTGATTTGATCAGAATTTATTCATGACGAATCACGTTAAAAAACAGCTACTTTCTGGCTGCAGAGAGCCTTTATATTGATGTAGAACACTGTGCCTTTGAGAAAGGGAGCCCTCTTTGGTAGTGAAACAGTACTGTGAGTCAGTATGACATGCAGATGACAGGTGTCACTCTTAGAATCACTGCACACTTCACTTATTTGGTCAGTTACGGGGACAAAACTGAACAACTAACTCGTGTGAACGTATGCTTACAAGTCAGTGTTAGCGCCAGAATTAAAGACCTGTGCAGAGGCCCAAGATCCTACTATAGTGTAAAAGAGTTCATTCCTGTTACACCGTCGTCAGCTGATTCCACATAGATTTCCACAGTACCTATTCTGTTACACGCTGAAACAAGTAGTGCCCTCCCTGAGTGGTGAGATGGCAATAGCATGAGGAGTCAACACAGTGGCCCAGTCCCAGAGTGGTGAGTGTGGGAATCTCATGAGGAATCCCATGAGGAATTGCATTAGTCGTCAACACAGTGGCCCATTCACAGAGTGGGCCATGCTGATCGTCCTCCGGCGGCTTGATGAAAAAGTACCACACCAGCGAGTATGAAAACACAATAACCCAGTCATAGAGTGGTGAGGGTGGGAATCGCATGAGGAATTGCATGAGAAATCGTATAATAAATCAGATAAGGAATTGCATAAGTCGTCAACACAGTGCACAGTTACAGAGTGGACCATGCTAATCATCCTCCGGAGGCTTGATGAAAAATCCCCACACTGCCGAGTATGGCAACACAGTGGCCCAGTCACAGAGTGGTGAGGGTGGGAGTCGCATGAGGAATCACAGGAGGAATCACATGAGGGATAACATGAGTCATCAACACAGTGGCCCAGTGACAGAATGGTGAAGTGGCAACAGCATGAGGAAACCACAGAGTGGTAAGGTGGGAGCAGCATAAGGAGACCACAGTGTGGCCCAGTGACAGAGTGGTGAGGCGGCGACAGCATGAGGAGACCACAGAGTGGTGAGATGGCAGCAGCATGAGGAGACCACAGAGTGGTGAGGTGGCAGCAGCATGAGGAGACCACAGAGTGGCCCAGTGACAGAGTGGGGAGGTGGGGGGAAAAAAACCTAGCAAGTACCAGCACAAGCTGTTGGGTGGCAGTAAGAGAACCTAGCAGCAGGTGTGTGGCATCAGGTAGGTTGCAGCATCAGATTAGTAGCTGAAGCAGGTAGCCAGAAGAAATAGGTCTCTTTTGACAAAGTTTGGGTGTTGCACTATGGCTGATCTTGTCTGATGCATCAGGCACTAGTGTATGGAAATCCTGACTGATCCACGCCTGATTCATCTTCACAAAGGTCAGTTTTTCCACATTTTGGGTGGAAAGGCGAGTTCTCCTTCGGGTAACTATGGCCCCGACCGCACTAAACACCCACTCTGATGCCACACTACTAGTCGGGCTGGAAAGGTTGTCCATGGCAAACTTGGCCAGTTGCGGCCACAAATCAAGTTTGGCTGCCCAGTAGTCCAGGGGATCTTCGATGTGGGGTGGCAGGGTGCACTCAAGTATGCCACAACCTGCTAGTTTAGGTTCTGCTCCATGTCTAGCTGCTGCTGCTGTTGAGTAGTTTCTTCGCTAGGTGGGTGAAGAAAACTGCTTATCAGAGACTCTACACTTAAAGGGGTTTTGCCATCTCAGACATTGGGGTCATAGCGATAGGATATGCCCCCTTTGTCTAATAGGTGCAGATCCCACCTCTGGGACCCGCACTTACAATCAGATCGGAGCAGGGAAATGAACGGAGGGTGCACTGTGCATGCGCAGCTGCCCTCCATTCATTTCTATGGGGACGCCGAAAATAGCCAAGCACTGGCTCAGCTATTTCCGTCTGCCCCATAGAAATGAATGGGAGCAGGGGCCATGCGTGCGCTCCCATTTACTTCTATTGGAGCAGCGCTTGATGGTGGACGGACCCCGGGAAATCCGGGGTCCTCCAGATACAGCTCTTCACACTCGTTCTCATTAGTAGTTGCGGGTCCCAGAGACGGAACCCGCACCTATCAGACAATTGTATGTGATGTGAATACCCCTTTAAGTTGCTGCAGAGGGAGCTGGTACTGCTTCTGCCCCCTCCCCAGCAGCCATGGCACTGAGCACAGAGGGCCCCCCCCCGGTTAGACCTTTGTCAGGATGGGAGATGGCGCACATAGGCAGCGGCCAACTGACTACATAGGATGTCTTGATAGTAGTTCAGTTTATTCTTCCTCTCACCTGGTGGAAAAAAGGCCCCCATTTTGGACCAGTAGCGAGGGTCTAACATAATGGAGAGCCAGTAGTCACCCCTCTGCCGAATGGTGACATTCTGCTGTCACTATTCAAGCAACTGAGCATGCATCGTGCCATTTGCAAAAGTGACTCAGAGGTACTCCCTGCCTCCATCCCCACTGCATACTGCCACAGTGGGTCTGGATCAACTGTCTCATCTTCCTCATTGTCCTGTAGCTCCTCCTGCTGCTTCTGCTTCTCCACTCCTGTCATCTGTGCAGAAAAAACACCCATTTCTCTAGACATTGCTTGTGCGCAAATGTCCTCCTCCTCTTCCAGTTTAGCCCCAACAGGGCTCATGTGGCCGTGAGATATAGACGCCACGTCTCCTGTCCCTGTACCAGACAGATTTATCAGCATCTGTTCAAGGACATGAAGCAGTGGAATGACGCTGTTCATCCCGTAGTCCTGGCAACTGACAAAAAAAGTGTCCTCCTCAAAAGGCCCTAGGAAAAGGCAGGTGTCACGAATAGAGTTGAGCGAACACCTGGATGTTCGGGTTCGAGAAGTTCGGCCGAACATCCCGGAAATGTTCGGGTTCGGGATCCGAACCCGATCCGAACTTCGTCCCGAACCCGAACCCCATTGAAGTCAATGGGGACCCGAACTTTTCGGCACTAAAACGGCTGTAAAACAGCCCAGGAAAGGGCTGCAAAAGGCAGCAACATGTAGGTAAATCCCCTGCAAACAAATGTGGATAGGGAAATGAATTAAAATAAAAATTAAATAAATAAAAATTAACCAAAATCAATTGGAGAGAGGTTCCATAGCAGAGAATCTGGCTTCCCGTCACCCACCACTGGAACAGTCCATTCTCAGATATTTAGGCCCCGGCACCCAGGCAGAGGAGAGAGGTCCCGTAACAGACAATCTGGCTTCATGTCAGCAGAGAATCAGTCTTCATGTCATAGCAGAGAATCAGGCTTCACGTCAGCCACCACTGCAACAGTCCATTGTCATAAATTTAGGCCCAGCACCCAGGCAGAGGAGAGAGGTCCCGTAACAGAGGATCTGGCTTCATGTCAGCAGAGAATCAGTCTGCATGTCATAGCAGAGAATCAGGCTTCACGTCAGCCACCACTGCAACAGTCCATTGGCATATATTTAGGCCTAGCACCCAGGCAGAGGAGAGAGGTCCCGTAACAGACAATCTGGCTTCATGTCAGCAGAGAATCAGTCTGCATGTCATAGCAGAGAATCAGGCTTCACGTCAGCCACCACTGCAACAATCCATTGGCATATATTTAGGCCTAGCACACAGGCAGAGGAGAGAGGTCCCGTAACAGACAATCTGGCTTCATGTCAGCAGAGAATTAGTCTGCATGTCATAGCAGAGAATGAGGCTTCACGTCAGCCACCACTGCAACAGTCCATTGGCATATATTTAGGCCTAGCACACAGGCAGAGGAGAGAGGTCCCGTAACAGACAATCTGGCTTCATGTCAGCAGAGAATCAGTCTGCATGTCATAGCAGAGAATGAGGCTTCACGTCACCCACCACTGCAACAGTCCATTGGCATATATTTAGGCCTAGCACACAGGCAGAGCAGAGAGGTCCCGTAACAGACAATCTGGCTTCATGTCAGCAGAGAATCAGTCTGCATGTCATAGCAGAGAATGAGGCTTCACGTCACCCACCACTGCAACAGTCCATTGGCATATATTTAGGCCTAGCACACAGGCAGAGCAGAGAGGTCCCGTAACAGACAATCTGGCTTCATGTCAGCAGAGAATCAGTCTGCATGTCATAGCAGAGAATGAGGCTTCACGTCACCCACCACTGCAACAGTCCATTGGCATATATTTAGGCCTAGCACACAGGCAGAGCAGAGAGGTCCCGTAACAGACAATCTGGCTTCATGTCAGCAGAGAATCAGTCTGCATGTCATAGCAGAGAATGAGGCTTCACGTCACCCACCACTGCAACAGTCCATTGGCATATATTTAGGCCTAGCACACAGGCAGAGCAGAGAGGTCCCGTAACAGACAATCTGGCTTCATGTCAGCAGAGAATCAGTCTGCATGTCATAGCAGAGAATGAGGCTTCACGTCACCCACCACTGCAACAGTCCATTGGCATATATTTAGGCCTAGCACACAGGCAGAGCAGAGAGGTCCCGTAACAGACAATCTGGCTTCATGTCAGCAGAGAATCAGTCTGCATGTCATAGCAGAGAATGAGGCTTCACGTCACCCACCACTGCAACAGTCCATTGGCATATATTTAGGCCTAGCACACAGGCAGAGCAGAGAGGTCCCGTAACAGAGGATCTGGCTTCATGTCAGCAGAGAATCAGTCTGCATGTCATAGCAGAGAATCAGGCTTCACGTCAGCCACCACTGCAACAGTCCATTGGCATATATTTAGGCCTAGCACCCAGGCAGAGGAGAGAGGTCCCGTAACAGACAATCTGGCTTCATGTCAGCAGAGAATCAGTCTGCATGTCATAGCAGAGAATCAGGCTTCACGTCAGCCACCACTGCAACAATCCATTGGCATATATTTAGGCCTAGCACACAGGCAGAGGAGAGAGGTCCCGTAACAGACAATCTGGCTTCATGTCAGCAGAGAATTAGTCTGCATGTCATAGCAGAGAATGAGGCTTCACGTCAGCCACCACTGCAACAGTCCATTGGCATATATTTAGGCCTAGCACACAGGCAGAGGAGAGAGGTCCCGTAACAGACAATCTGGCTTCATGTCAGCAGAGAATCAGTCTGCATGTCATAGCAGAGAATGAGGCTTCACGTCACCCACCACTGCAACAGTCCATTGGCATATATTTAGGCCTAGCACACAGGCAGAGCAGAGAGGTCCCGTAACAGACAATCTGGCTTCATGTCAGCAGAGAATCAGTCTGCATGTCATAGCAGAGAATGAGGCTTCACGTCACCCACCACTGCAACAGTCCATTGGCATATATTTAGGCCTAGCACACAGGCAGAGCAGAGAGGTCCCGTAACAGACAATCTGGCTTCATGTCAGCAGAGAATCAGTCTGCATGTCATAGCAGAGAATGAGGCTTCACGTCACCCACCACTGCAACAGTCCATTGGCATATATTTAGGCCTAGCACACAGGCAGAGCAGAGAGGTCCCGTAACAGACAATCTGGCTTCATGTCAGCAGAGAATCAGTCTGCATGTCATAGCAGAGAATGAGGCTTCACGTCACCCACCACTGCAACAGTCCATTGGCATATATTTAGGCCTAGCACACAGGCAGAGCAGAGAGGTCCCGTAACAGACAATCTGGCTTCATGTCAGCAGAGAATCAGTCTGCATGTCATAGCAGAGAATGAGGCTTCACGTCACCCACCACTGCAACAGTCCATTGGCATATATTTAGGCCTAGCACACAGGCAGAGCAGAGAGGTCCCGTAACAGACAATCTGGCTTCATGTCAGCAGAGAATCAGTCTGCATGTCATAGCAGAGAATGAGGCTTCACGTCACCCACCACTGCAACAGTCCATTGGCATATATTTAGGCCTAGCACACAGGCAGAGCAGAGAGGTCCCGTAACAGACAATCTGGCTTCATGTCAGCAGAGAATCAGTCTGCATGTCATAGCAGAGAATGAGGCTTCACGTCACCCACCACTGCAACAGTCCATTGGCATATATTTAGGCCTAGCACACAGGCAGAGCAGAGAGGTCCCGTAACAGACAATCTGGCTTCATGTCAGCAGAGAATCAGTCTGCATGTCATAGCAGAGAATGAGGCTTCACGTCACCCACCACTGCAACAGTCCATTTTCATAAATTTAGGCCCAGCACCCAGGCAGAGGAGAGAGGTCCCGTAACAGAGGATCTGGCTTCATGTCAGCAGAGAATCAGTCTGCATGTCATAGCAGAGAATCAGGCTTCACGTCAGCCACCACTGCAACAGTCCATTGTCATAAATTTAGGCCCAGCACCCAGGCAGAGGAGAGAGGTCCCGTAACAGACAATCTGGCTTCATGTCAGCAGAGAATTAGTCTGCATGTCATAGCAGAGAATGAGGCTTCACGTCAGCCACCACTGCAACAGTCCATTGGCATATATTTAGGCCTAGCACACAGGCAGAGGAGAGGTTCATTCAACTTTGGGTAGCCTCGCAATATAATGGTAAAATGAAAATAAAAATAGGATTGAATGAGGAAGTGCCCTGGAGTCCAATAATATATGGTTATGGGGAGGTAGTTAATGTCTAATCTGGACAAGGGACGGACAGGTCCTGTGGGATCCATGCCTGGTTCATTTTTATGAACGTCAGCTTGTCCACATTGGCTGTAGACAGGCGGCTGCGTTTGTCTGTAATGACGCCCCCTGCCGTGCTGAATACACGTTCAGACAAAACGCTGGCTGCCGGGCAGGCCAGCACCTCCAAGGCATAAAAGGCTAGCTCTGGCCACGTGGACAATTTAGAGACCCAGAAGTTGAATGGGGCCGAACCATCAGTCAGTACGTGGAGGGGTGTGCACACGTACTGTTCCACCATGTTAGTGAAATGTTGCCTCCTGCTAACACGTTGCGTATCAGGTGGTGGTGCAGTTAGCTGTGGCGTGTTGACAAAAGTTTTCCACATCTCTGCCATGCTAACCCTGCCCTCAGAGGAGCTGGCCGTGACACAGCTGCCTTGGCGACCTCTTGCTCCTCCTCTGCCTTGGCCTTGGGCTTCCACTTGTTCCCCTGTGACATTTGGGAATGCTCTCAGTAGCGCGTCTACCAACGTGCGCTTGTACTCGCGCATCTTCCTATCACGCTCCAGTGCAGGAAGTAAGGTGGGCACATTGTCTTTGTAGCGTGGATCCAGCAGGGTGGCAACCCAGTAGTCCGCACAGGTTAAAATGTGGGCAACTCTGCTGTCGTTGCGCAGGCACTGCAGCATGTAGTCGCTCATGTGTGCCAGGCTGCCCAGGGGTAAGGACAAGCTGTCCTCTGTGGGAGGCGTATCGTCATCGTCCTGCCTTTCCCCCCAGCCACGCACCAGTGATGGACCCGAGCTGCGTTGGGTGCCACCCCGCTGTGACCATGCTTCATCCTCATCCTCCTCCACCTCCTCCTCATCCTCGTCCTCCTCGTCCTCCAGTAGTGGGCCCTGGCTGGCCACATTTGTACCTGGCCTCTGCTGTTGCCAAAAACCTCCCTCTGAGTCACTTCGAAGAGACTGGCCTGAAAGTGCTAAAAATTACCCCTCTTCCTCCTCCTCCTCCTCCTCCTCCTGGGCCACCTCCTCTTCCATCATCGCCCTAAGTGTTTTCTCAAGGAGACATAGAAGTGGTATTGTAACGCTGATAACGGTGTCATCGCCACTGGCCATGTTGGTGGAGTACTCGAAACAGCGCAACAGGGCACACAGGTCTCGCATGGAGGCCCAGTCATTGGTGGTGAAGTGGTGCTGTTCTGTAGTGCGACTGACCCGTGCGTGCTGCAGCTGAAACTCCACTATGGCCTGCTGCTGCTCGCACAGTCTGTCCAGCATGTGCAAGGTGGAGTTCCACCTGGTGGGCACGTCGCATATGAGGCGGTGAGCGGGAAGGCCGAAGTTACGCTGTAGCGCAGACAGGCGAGCAGCAGCAGGATGTGAACGCCGGAAGCGCGAACAGACGGCCCGCACTTTATGCAGCAGCTCTGACATGTCGGGGTAGTTGTGAATGAACTTCTGCACCACCAAATTCAGCACATGCGCCAAGCAAGGGATGTGCGTCAAATTGGCTAGTCCCAGAGCTGCAACGAGATTTCGCCCATTATCACACACCACCAGGCCGGGCTTGAGGCTCACCGGCAGCAACCACTCGTCGGTCTGTTGTTCAATACCCCGCCACAACTCCTGTGCGGTGTGGGGCCTGTCCCCCAAACATATGAGTTTCAGAATGGCCTGCTGACGTTTACCCCGGGCTGTGCTGAAGTTGGTGGTGAAGGTGTGTGGCTGACTGGATGAGCAGGTGGAAGAAGAGGAGGAGGAAGCCGAGAAGGAGGAGGTGGCAACAGGAGGCAAAGAATGTTGCCCTGCGATCCTTGGCGGCGGAAGGACGTGCGCCAAACAGCTCTCCGCCTGGGGCCCAGCTGCCACTACATTTACCCAGTGTGCAGTTAGGGAGATATAGCGTCCCTGGCCGTGCTTACTGGTCCACGTATCTGTGGTTAGGTGGACCTTGCTACAGATGGCGTTGCGCAGTGCACACTTGATTTTATCGGATACTTGGTTGTGCAGGGAAGGCACGGCTCTCTTGGAGAAGTAGTGCCGGCTGGGAACAACATACTGTGGGACAGCAAGCGACATGAGCTGTTTGAAGCTGTCTGTGTCCACCAGCCTAAATGACAGCATTTCATAGGCCAGTAGTTTAGAAATGCTGGCATTCAGGGCCAGGGATCGAGGGTGGCTAGGTGGGAATTTACGCTTTCTATCAAATGTTTGTGAGATGGAGAGCTGAACGCTGGCGTGTGACATGGTTGAGACGCTTGGTGACGGAGGTGGTGGTGGTGGTGTTGGTGGTACATCCCCTGTTTGCTGGGCGGCAGGTGCCAACGTTCCTCCAGAGGCGGAGGAAGAGGCCGAGGCGGCAGCAGCAGAATAGGCCGAGGCGGCAGCAGCAGAAGAGGTAGCAGGGGGAGCCTGAGTGACTTCCTTGGTTTTAAGGTGTTTACTCCACTGCAGTTCATGCTTTGCATGCAGGTGCCTGGTCATGCAGGTTGTGCTCAGGTTCAGAACGTTAATGCCTCGCTTCAGGCTCTGATGGCACAGCGTGCAAACCACTCGGGTCTTGTCGTCAGCACATTGTTTGAAGAAGTGCCATGCCAGGGAACTCCTTGAAGCTGCCTTTGGGGTGCTCGGTCCCAGATGGCGGCGGTCAGTAGCAGGCGGAGTCTCTTGGCGGCGGGTGTTCTGCTTTTGCCCACTGCTCCCTCTTTTGCTACGCTGTTGGCTCGGTCTCACCACTGCCTCTTCCTCCGAACTGTGAAAGTCAGTGGCACGACCTTCATTCCATGTGGGGTCTAGGACCTCATCGTCCCCTGCATCGTCTTCCACCCAGTCTTGATCCCTGACCTCCTGTTCAGTCTGCACACTGCAGAAAGACGCAGCAGTTGGCACCTGTGTTTCGTCATCATCAGAGACATGCTGAGGTGGTATTCCCATGTCCTCATCATCAGGAAACATAAGTGGTTGTGCGTCAGTGCATTCTATGTCTTTCACCGCTGGGGAAGGGCTAGGTGGATGCCCTTGGGAAACCCTGCCAGCGGAGTCTTCAAACAGCATAAGAGACTGCTGCATAACTTGAGGCTGAGACAGTTTCCCTGGTATGCATGGGGGTGATGTGACAGACTGATGGGGTTGGTTTTCAGGCGCCATCTGTGCGCTTTCTGCAGAAGACTGGGTGGGAGATAATGTGAACGTGCTGGATCCACTGTCGGCCACCCAATTGACTAATGCCTGTACCTGCTCAGGCCTTACCATCCTTAGAACGGCATTGGGCCCCACCATATATCGCTGTACATTCTGGCGGCTACTGGGACCTGAGGTAGTTGGTACACTAGGACGTGTGGATGTGGCAGAACGGCCACGTCCTCTCCCAGCACCAGAGGGTCCACTAACACCACCACGACCATGTCCACGTCCGCGTCCCTTACTAGATGTTTTTCTCATTGTTATGGTTCACCACAACAACAAATATATTATTTGGCCCAATGTATTGTATTCAAATTCAGCGGAATATAAATTTGAGGCCTAGTATTTAGGCGCTGGGTGACCGGTATGGATTTAGTGACAGAATTAGACTTGGAAATGCACAGAAGCGTGTGTGTGAAGTTATTCTGAATGACCCTATGTGCACCTTGAATATTATATACCCTTTTAGGGATAGATTTCAAATAGCTCTGATATAGCAGGAACCACTAAATTATGAAATTGCTAAATTGGGAATTGTACTTCAACCCAGAACAAAAAATGTGCTTTGACGGACACTAAATAACTTTCCCAGCTACAACAGGACAGCGGTAACGAGAGATTTAGCGGGATATAAATTTGAGGCCTAGTATTTAGGCGCTGGGTGACCGGTATGGATTTAGTGACAGAATTAGACTTGGAAATGCACAGAAGCGTGTGTGTGAAGTTATTCTGAATGACCCTATGTGCACCTTGAATATTATATACCCTTTTAGGGATAGATTTCAAATAGCTCTGATATAGCAGGAACCACTAAATTATGAAATTGCTAAATTGGGAATTGTACTTCAACCCAGAACAAAAAATGTGCTTTGACGGACACTAAATAACTTTCCCAGCTACAACAGGACAGCGGTAACGAGAGATTTAGCGGGATATAAATTTGAGGCCTAGTATTTAGGCGCTGGGTGACCGGTATGGATTTAGTGACAGAATTAGACTTGGAAATGCACAGTAGCGGGTGTGTGTGAAGTTATTCTGAATGACCCAATGTGCACCTTGAATATTATATACCCTTTTAGGGATAGATTTCAAATAGCTCTGATATAGCAGGAACCACTAAATTATGAAATTGCTAAATTGGGAATTGTACTTCAACCCAGAACAAAAAATGTGCTTTGACGGACACTAAATAACTTTCCCAGCTACAACAGGACAGCGGTAACGAGAGATTTAGCGGGATATAAATTTGAGGCCTAGTATTTAGGCGCTGGGTGACCGGTATGGATTTAGTGACAGAATTAGACTGGGATATGGCCAAAAAATAACCACACTATTGCTGGTTAAATGCACTTGGTGACGGGCGCAGCTTGCCCCTGATGTAGTATATGGCCAAAAAATGAACAGACTATTGCTGGTTAAATGCACTTGGTGTCACAGCTTGACCAACCACACTACTGAGGGTTAAATGCACTTGGTGACGGGCGCAGCTTGCCCCTGATGTAGTATATGGCCAAAAAATGAACAGACTATTGCTGGTTAAATGCACTTGGTGTGACAGCTTCACCCTGATGTAGGCTTTAGCCAAAAAACAACCACACCATTGAGGGTTAAATGCACTTGGTGACAGGCGCAGCTTGCCCCTGATTTAGTATATGGCCAAAAAATGAACAGACTATTGCTGGTTAAATGCACTTGGTGTGACAGCTTCACCCTGATGTAGGCTTTAGCCAAAAAACAACCACACCATTGAGGGTTAAATGCACTTGGTGACAGGCGCAGCTTGCCCCTGATTTAGTATATGGCCAAAAAATGAACAGACTATTGCTGGTTAAATGCACTTGGTGTGACAGCTTCACCCTGATGTAGGCTTTAGCCAAAAAACAACCACACCATTGAGGGTTAAATGCACTTGGTCGCAGCTTGGATGCACTTGGTCGCAGCACCGCACAAGACACAAAATGGCCGCCGATCACCCCATAAAAAAGTGACTGACAAACGGTCTGGGCAGCCTAAAAACAGTGAGTGAGCATTTGAGTATCAGCAGCTCAATGATGCACAGCTGCAGATCGATCGATTAATCAAGTGAAGTCCTTTGGAGGAGTTAATCTGCCTAATCTCGCCCTACTGTCGCATCCGCAACCTCTCCCTACGCTAATCAGAGCAGAGTGACGGGCGGCGCTATGTGACTCCAGCTTAAATAGAGGCTGGGTCACATGGTGCTCTGGCCAATCACAGCCATGCCAATAGTAGGCATGGCTGTGACGGCCTCTTGGGGCAAGTAGTATGACGCTTGTTGATTGGCTGCTTTGCAGCCTTTCAAAAAGCGCCAAGAAAGCGTCACAAAAGCGCCAAGAAAGCGACGAACACCGAACCCGAACCCGGACTTTTACGAAAATGTCCGGGTTCGGGTCCGTGTCACGGACACCCCAAAATTCGGTACGAACCCGAACTATACAGTTCGAGTTCGCTCATCCCTAGTCACGAATGAACTGCCACTGACTAACATAGAAGTTACACAGGGGAGTATCTCTATCCGCCTGTATCATCAAGAAATCATTTATGGCCTTTCTCTGTTTATATAGTCGGTCCAACATATGGAGGGTGGATTTCTAATGGGTGGAAACGTTGCATATCAGCCAGTTTTACGGAACGCCATTCTGCCTTTGCGGAAGTGAATGCACAGTTTCCTGCCCATTTTCAGGATGTCATGCAGATGGATGGAAAACATCAGGAACCTCTTTACAATCAGAATAAACACGTGTCCTGCAGGGCACATGGCTCAGCTCTCCTTGATGCAGTGCCGACACCATGTTCTTCCCATAGTTGGCAATCATGGTTCCGATTTTGAGTTGCCGTGGAGAAAGCCAGAATTCGATTTCTTGATGAAGGACGCGGATCAGTTCCTCCCCTGGAAAACTAGGTGCAGAACAGCAAGGCAATGCTATGCCATGCACATGTGGTATGCTGGAGGAGCACTCTGAATTATCCTTACACTGGAGGCTGAGAATACAATGAAGGATGAGGAGGCGGATATTGTTGCTGGACCAACGGTGTGAGAACATGGAGGCGGCAATGGCGTCAACTGGCCAAGTTACTGGTGTGGCTGGGCAGGAACCACATTTACTCAGTGGGACGTAAAGAACATATATTGTCCACACGTCGGCGCTGCCGTGCACTTTAGCGGACACCGACAGGCTCAAGGACTGGCCCACTTTCTGTTCAACATACGTGTTTGTACAGGGCTCGTACTGCATTTTTCGCAAAGAAATGATGGATTGGGACCCTAAAAGGTGCAGAGTCCACTACTTGGAAAGGGAGGGACTGCAGTACCAGCAACTTAGCCAGGAGCATGTTCAGCTTATGCGCTATAGGATGAGTGCACGCATACTATTGTATGCGTGCACTCATCCTACCTGAGAACACATGAGGTAGAATGGGCCTTAAACCACATTAATCCCCACAAAGAAGCTGGCCCTGATGAAGTTCCTGGAAAAGTCCTAAAAAACTGTGCTAAACAGCTGAAAACAGTGTTTACCAGTATATTTAACAGCTCACTAGCGCAGGCTATTCTCACCACTTGCCTGAAGTCCTCCACAATTGTCCCAATTCCAAAACAGGCCGGGGTGAAGACCTTAAGTGATTATCGCCCGGTGGCTCTCACTCCTATTGCTATGAAGTGCTTTGAACAACTTGTCTTCAGGCCCATGAAGAGCAAGATCTGCACCACCATGGACCAATACCAGTTTGCTTACAGAGCACATAGGTCGGCTGAGGATGCTGTCTCACTTACCCTTCACACTGTGCTGTCACATCTGGAGCAGAGAGACAGCTATGTGCGGATGCTGTTCATTGATTACAACTTGGCCTTTAACACCATCCCTCCCAACAAGTTGGCAACGAAACTGAACAACTTGGGTCTCAGCTCACACCTGTGCAACTAGATACTGGATTTTCTTACAAAAAGACCACAAATCATACGCATGGGCAAGCACTTCTCTTCATCCTTAACACTAAACACTGGGGTACCGCAAGGTTGTGTGTTGAGCCCTCTCCTTTACTCCCTCTTCACAAATGACAGTAAACCTATTCACAATACCAATACCATTATAAAATTTGCAGATGACACGACCGTGATAGGCCTAATCTCCAACAATGATAAAACAGCCTATAGGAAAGAGGTTGAGAACCTAGAGAGATGGAGTAAGAACAACAACCTCATACTCAATACCAAGAAAACAAAGGAGCTAATTCTGGATTTTAGGAAGAAGAAACAAAATGGACACCATCCCATTAGCATTAATGGTGAAAACGTGGAGATAGTTCAAAGTTTCAGATTCTTGGGATTAGTTAGGACCTGCCATGGATATAAAAACACAACATAAATTACCAAAAAAGGCCTTCAGAGGCTTTATTTTCTGAGGAGTCTGAAGAAAGCACAACTCCCAAAACAGCTGCTAGTCAATTTTTACAGGTGCACCATAGAATCTGTTATCACATACTGCATTACAGTGTGGTCCTCCGGCTGCTCTTCTGAGGACAAGAAGACCCTCAAGCGCATCATCAGAATGGCTGGCAGAATTACTGGTACTCAGTTACCATCACTGGATGACATCTTCACTGCTCGCTGCAGCAACAGGGCAAAAATTATCTGCAGGGATCTAACTTACCCCGGCACAGCCTTTTCATTCCCTTACCCTCTGTTACGCGTCTTAGAGCCCTACATGCCCGCACCACTAGGCTGAAGAACAGCTTTTACCCCAAAGCAATCAGTCTCCTAAATGCTCGGAGATTATTGCCCCTTCCTAGGATAGAAACTACCACAGACTGAAAGTGACTGCTGCATTTATGAACCCATGATGACCTCTTGTCTGCAGTGGTGTCTGAATCAGTGTGAATATATACTCACAAGCACTTCCTACTTTGCTCTTGCTATATATATATGCTGTGAACTGTGAATAGTAATGCCTTCTAGTGCAATGTTTTGTTTTTTTCTAGTGTAATGCTTTAGTTTAAATGTCAGTTCTTGTTCCCCTGTCCATGGCATCTAGGATTGCTCCAAACAACATTTCATTGTATTGTACACTGTATTACATTGTATTGTACAGTGACAATAAAGGCATCTTATCTTATCTTATCTCTTGGCAATCACTTCGTGATCGATTGCTGATGAAATGACTGACGAGAAGTAGGAGGATGAGGAGCAGGAGCAACAGGACCAGTAGATGATGGGAAGGACAGTCAGCTCCCTTCGGCTGAGGTGGTGGAGTATTGACTGCAGGAAAAGAGGTGCGGGCCACTGGGTGATGCAGCGGTTGCTGTGGCAGGCTGGACCACTAACTACATGGAAGCCAAGGTTCTCCCAGGTCACTTTATGGTGATGCTGCATGTGTTGACGCTAGGCCATGATGCCAACATTGATTCACTGGCCATGCTTCACCTTCTGGCCACAGATTTGGAAATTTGGCAAATGGCCATGTTTCCTCCTCAGGTGGTATGATGAAAAACGGCCACACCACCAAGTTTGACATTTTCCCCCCAACACTCCATGCTGACTTCATGCTACCATAGCCTCTGTTAACCACTTGCAAAGCTACTTTCTAGACAGGTAGGCTCCTGTAAGGCTGGTGGTCTACCCCAGGAAAGTTTGGCTCCTGACCTTCCACTGCTGCCACCTCACACTGCTGCCACCCTGCAAACTCATGGCCACGCTACGACCTTGCTGGCCTCAGCCACTGCCTCACGCTCACGCTGCCACCCTCTTATATTGATGATGATGAAGCCCCTTCTTCACCCGGCTCCCAAGTGCAATCGGCTACATCATCATCCGCTAATATCTGCATGTCACTCAAAGGTCTCAGGTTTAGAAGCCTAACAGCTCACAACACAAGCTCTTATGTGACTCTCATCATCACTACATGCCTACCGGAGGAAGTGGCGGATGTCTCCACCAGATCTTGGCTGGGCAGTAACTGCTGACTGTCCACTAGAAGCTCGTCCTTACTGAAAAGTGGAGCCGAGCCTATGGCGTATATAACTTCTCGAGCTAAGGGAACCAAAAATGATTGAGGAAGGTTCAGGACAGATGTGGGCATAGGACCTGCGAGCAGACCATGCCAACTAAGAGTTGTGTTAGAGGAACCCACTGACTCTTGGCTGGGGGTGTCTGATGTCACTTGCGACAAAGTAGAAGACAGAGTCAACCATTCAAGCACTGCTGGGATGCTGGTCAAGACACGATTACTAGATGTCACCGGGAGCTCAGGCCTCCTGCTGTGACTCCTGCTGTCACCTCCCCTTCTTCTGCGGCCATTTCTGCCTGTGCCAGAAACATTTTACCCACTGTTTTTTCTCTTTGAAGGGCCTGTCACTTGTCTGTCTGACATACTGTAAAAAAAAAATATTACATTAATTGAAATTAAAATTAAACACCCCAAAAATGGCTGTATCACAAGGTAGGTTCACCACATAAACCCCCAAAAAGACTGTCGCAATCTAAATTCACTGCAGAACGGCTAATAAGATGTACTTATATTTCCTATAAATAAAGTCCAAAAATGGCTGTATAACAATGTAAGTTCACCGCAGAACGGCTAATAAGACGTATTTGTATTTACTATAAATAGACAACAATGTCTGTGTCACAATGTAAGTGTCACTGTCCCTCCTGTGACAGATGTCAGGAGATCAAGGAGAGGGGAGGAATCTAACAGCCTCTTTGATTACTCTTGATTCAATGTTGTTGTTGTTAATGACCACATCCCTTGTTTTAGGTGCAGCTTAGTAGTCATCACTTCTACCCTAGTTAGTCTTACCCCACCCTTCTGACTGTGCGGTAGATAGCTTAATTTGGTTTTGGAGGAGCTGGTGTGTTGTCCTCTCTGGTGTTCCTGCTCATCCATCTCACTACAGAAGTTAAGTGTCGCGTTTGTTTGTGTTTTGTTTTCCCTTCCTTGTTGGTTGTTACTATGCTTCTGGGAGACGCTTGTTTCTTCATCTAGGAAAGAACAGGTTGTCTCGGTCCTGCCAATATCCATGGGGTTCTTTAGGGTCTCCAGGGTCCCAGGTTACAGGGTATATGCATTTCTAACTTCAAGGGGTGTCTATATGGTTAGGAGTCAGGGCCAGGAGTAGGGTTCTCTAGGCGGTGACCTTTTTCTAGCATTAAAGCCTAGTGGATTTCCCTTTCCCTCCTGGTTGTCAGTGTGGTGTTCCCTCCTATATGTCATCCGTGACAGTAAGTTTACTTCATAACGGCTAATAAGATGTACTTATATTTCCTATAAATAAACCCCAAAAATGGCTGTTTAACAATGTAAGTTCATTGCAGATGAATGGCTGTATCACAATGTACGTACTTCAAGACTTACATAGATTCCCTATTAAAATGCCCCAAAAATAATATAATAGTAATCACTCCTATTACCCAGGTTTTACACTCCCCTATTGGTCCCTGCTCTCTCCCTATAGTGTGGATAATGCCTCCCTATCCATTCCCTACACTATGAATGATTTTTCCCTGAACTTCTAAATCGTTTGTTTTGCTGAATAAAGTCTTTCCTAACACTGTCCCTAGCGTCTGTCACATCTCTCGTTATCACGATGCAAATAAAAAATTTCCTGAAATTCGGATTGAATTTCACTTTGAGAACTTCGATTCGCTCGTCTCTAATGGCATGTCATGTGTATACACCAAGGTCCTACAAAAAAAGACTCGATAACAAAGCATTCTACATATGTACAGCACCGCAACCAAGCTAATTACATAAATACAGGACCAGAAACAAGCACAGTATAAACATGCAGGAACAGGACCAATTATAGCACATACAGTACATGAAACACCATAACCAATATCCTTACATAAATACAGGACCAGAATCAAGTATACAGTATATGCAGCAAAAAGACCAAATATAGCACATTTATACAGCACCAGAACCAAGCAAGCTCATTATATCTATACAGCACCAGAACCAAGTATGGTACGTAAATACAGCACTAGTTATGAGCTGCAGGGGCTGTATTCGAATTTGCGATATTTGACAAATATTTTGTAGAATATTCGTCATATATTTGCGAATATAAAAAAAAAAAAAAAAGAATTTATAGCAATATATTAAATATATTGCTATATATTCGTTTTTAGAATATTCATCATTTTTCAGCATCTATCTGAAGTAAACAGTACATATGATTCCTCCCTGCTTAGAGTGTCTGGTTCCCAAACAAACTGTTCTTATCTGTCCAGGCTCACTAGGATTTCAGCCCGCTCTGGTCAGTGCCCGTTGCCGTGCACATGGAGCGTCCCCATCACCATTGGAACGCCTTGGGGTTAGAATATACCATTGGATCTGAGTTTTCACGATCTAACAACAGTAAATAGTCTTTTCATAAGTTATTATGAATATAAAAAAAATCTAGCACTTTATTAGCTATAATGCTCTATATAATTTTTTTACAATAGTTTAATTGCAATATAATTGCTGTATATTAGTTTTTATGAATATTCGTAATAACTCATGAACATATAGCAATATAGTGAATATTCTAAAAAAAAACTAATATAGAGCAATATAGCTAATATGATCTCACAACAGCAAATAGTCTTGTCAAAAGATTAAGAAACCAATAGAGGGCACTGTTCATAACTCATGAACAGCACCGTCTATTGGTTGCATAGTCTTATGACAAGACTATTCGCTGTTGTGAGATTGTGAAAACTCAGATCCAATGGTATATTCTAACCCGAGGCATTCCAATGGAGATGGGGACACTCGATGTGCACGGCAACAGGCACTGACTGGAGCGGGCTGAAATCCTAGGGAGCCTGGACAGATAAGAACTGTTTTTTTTGGGAACTAGACACTCTAAGCAGGGAGGAAATGTGTACTGTTCACTTCAGTTGGCTGGCGAAAAATGATGTTGCCTGAACTGCCTGCCTGATCAAGCAAACTTTATGCAAACTCATGTCATTTTTTCTGCCTGATCAGCCATTTTTCAGACTGATCAGGTTTGAAAAATCCCTGATCAGTCAGAAAAATGCATTGCAATACCGGATCTGTTTTTCCGGTGTCATCCGGCAAAACGGATCCAGTATTTATTTGTTTCACATTTTTAAAGGTCTTCTCATGCGCAGACCGGAATGCCAGATCCGTCATTGCAGTATTTTTAATGCCGGATCCGGCACTAATGCATTGCAATGGAGTATATTGCCGGATCTGGCATTCAAGCATGTGTTCCGGAATTTTGGATGGAGATAATACCGCAGCATGCTGCGTTATTATCTCCGGCCAAAACGCTGTTAAGTGACTGAACTGAAGACATCCTGAAGCATACTGAACGGATTTCTCTCCATTCAGAATGCATTAGGATATAACTGAAACGTTTTTTTCCCGGTATTGAGCCCAGAGGACGGAACTCAATGCCGGAAAAGTTTAACGCTAGTGTGAAAGTACCCTAACAGGGTGGTTAATCCTGTTCTTGCAAATCATTGCCAACCATAACCTGCTCTGCTGGAACACATGGCCAATACAATAAAATACATAACATTATATAACTAAATATAACATTTGTAGATACCCCACAGGTCTGGAATACCTGTTTTTGGTTTTTACCCACCACCTCTTCCCTTCTGTGGCCTGAGTTGCTGGGCCTGTGTGCCCTTCTGTGCCAGGCTTCATTATGACATGATCATGAATGTCTATATCATGACATCATTATGTCATCCCATGAGACCAGATCTGGGTTTGCTTTTCACAAGAAGCATTGCCTGATGTGAATGATGCCTCGCACAAAAGAGCTCTCAGAAGACCTACGATTAAGAATTGTTGACTTGCATAGCTGGAAAGGGTTATAAAAGTACCTCCAAAAGCCTTGCTGTTCATCAGTCCACGGTAAGACAAATTGTCTATAAATGGAGAAAGTTCAGCACTGCTGCTACTCTCCCTAGGAGTGGCCGTCCTGTAAAGATGACTGCAAGAGCACAGCGCAGACTGCTCAATGAGGTGAAGAAGAATACTAGAGTGTCAGCTAAAGACTTACAAAAGTCTCTGGCATATGTTAACATTCCTGTTAGCGAATCTACGATATGTAAAACACTAAGCAAGTATAATTTTCATGGGAGGATACCACAGAGGAAGCCGCTGCTGTCCAAAATATTCTGTGGACAGATGAAACCAAAGTTGAGTTGTTTGGAAGAAACACACAACACTATGTGTGGAAAAAAAGAAGCACAGCACACCAACATCAAAACCTCATCCCAACTGTGAAGTCTGGTGGTGTGGGCATCATGGTTTGGGGCTGATTTGATGCGTCAGGGCCTGAACGGATTGCTATCTTCGAAAGAAAAATGAATTCCCAAGTTTATCGAGATATTTTGCAGGAGAACTTAAGGCCATCTGTTCACCAGCTGAAGCTAAACAGAAGATGAGTGTTGCAACAGGACAACGACCCAAAGCATAGAAGTATATTAACAACAGAATGGCTTAAATAGAAGAAAATATGCCTTCTGGAGTGGCCCAGTCAGAGTCCTGACCTCAACCCGATTGAGATGCTGTGGCATGACCTCAAGAAAGCGATTCACACCAGACATCCCAAGAGTATTGCTGAACTGAAACAGTTCTGTAAAGAGGAATGGTCAAGAATTACTCCTCACCGTTGTGCACGTCTGATCTGCAACTACAGGAAACGTTTGGTTGAAGTTATTGCTGCCAAAAGGAGGTTCAACCAGTAATTAAATACAAGGGTTCACATACTTTTCCACCTGCACTGTGAATGTTTACATGGTGTGTTCAATAAAAACATGGTAACATTTAACTCTTTGTGTGTTATTAGTTTAAGCAGATTTTGTCTATTTTTGTGACTTAGATGAAGATCAGATCACATTTTATGAACAATTTGTGCAGATATCCATATCATTCCAAAGGGTTCACATATTTTTTCTTGCAACTGTATGTGCCCATCAGTCTCCTTGTTTTGTATTAAATGATCCCACTATTACTGCTCTGTGTGTCTTTTATTCGTCAAAAAAGCGATTTTATTTCTATGTAAATTACCGTGATAAAGAGCCTAACGGGTTTTTAATAAGTGGTGCACAACTAGGTAAACCCTTTCAAGCCCAGGGGCTTTTTTGGGGGGGCGTTTTCGTTTTGCGCTCCCTGCCTTCCCAGAGCCATAACTTTTTTATTTGTCTGTTTACATAGTGTTATACTTTACAACACAACCATTTAATATTGCATATCATGTAGTGGGAAGAGAGAAAAAAAATCCAAATTGGGTGAAATTGCAAAAAAAAATAGCAATTCCACCAAAGTTTAATGTGTGTTTTTTTTACGACGTTCAATGTGCGATAAAACTGACTGGTTACTTTTATTCTACAGGGCATTACGAATCCGGAGATACATTATATGTATACTTTTTCTTGCTTTTTGATAGTGATAAAAAAATAAAAAGTATGAAAAAAGTCTGTTTTATTTTTTTGTTGCCATATTTTGACCCCTATAGCTTTTTCATGTGTACGGAGCTGTATGGGGGCTCATTTTTAGCGGGGCAATCGGAACTTTTTATTAATACCATTTCGGTGTGTATGACTTTTTAATTACTTTTTACAGATTTTTTTGTAGAAAATGAAGCGTCCATTTGGATGTTTTTTTCTGTTTTGCTCTTTGCCACATGGGGAATATATTTTTATATTTTTATACTATGGGCATTTTTGCACAATGTGACACCCATGATGTATATTTTTATTTTGTTTTTTTAGTTCTTTTATTTTTATTTGGGAAAAGGGGGGTGATTTGATTTTTTATGTTTTTTTATTTATTTATTTATTTATTTTAAACTTTTTTTAACACTTTTTTTATAGTTCCCATAGGGAACTATAACATGCAATCATCTGATTGCTATTATCATTGACTCCAATGCACTTGCATTGGAATCTATGATGATTTCAGTACTTTCCTATGGAGCCCTATTACAGCCAAGAGCTCCATAGGAAATACTATTCAGCAGCCTCCTGTCATTCACAAAGACAGGGGCTGCTGCATACACACTCCGGCTCCTTTGGATTGACCACGGCATCTGCAAGGTTAAATGTCCACGATCGACATTACTGCCGATTGCGGACATTAGCCGCGGGTGTCTGCTAAAGGAATCAGGTGGCTATCCGCGGCTATGGCGCCTGCAGCGGGAGCCATCTATAAACACCCGCCCCGCGCCTTACATGTATGGCTCTGGGCGTGAAGTTGTTAATTATATGCACCATGCATGGAGAACATGCTATTTCTCCCTGGTTCACCAACTGACCATCTTGCACAGTTGTAGTTGGTGAATAAACAACCAGCAGGCTATTTGCTTCTTGAATCACTTTAGCAAGTAACCAGCTATGTGGCTACTCCAGCCCCATTGTATGGCAATGTTTGACTTGATAGGAGAAGAGGGAGTGGGAGTGATGCTCTGCCCTGCTGCTATTTGGGGTGGGAATATGTCTATGGCAGAGGAGGTGGAGTGGGAGCCAGGCTGACACTAACATGTAAAAATAATCTGGCATTGTTGCTGGGGTGCTGCTCCTGCTCTGCCCCAAAAAACATTGACCCAGTGGGCTGTAAACATGCATTCGCCTTGTCTGTAACAGCTACTCCACGTGTTAAGATGGAATAAAGTTATTCCAAAAATTTGATTTGTTCTAAATTAATTTGTCACAGATGGTGATACCCAGGCCACTCTGCCTTAGGCCTCATGCACACGACTGTTCCATTTTTTGCGGTAAATCCGCAAAAAAACCGAAGTAGTCCGTGTGCCTTAAGCAATTTGCGGAACGGAACGGGAAGCCAATTGTAGAAATACCTTATCTGCAAAACGGACAAGAATAGGACATGCTATATTTTTTATGTGGGACCACGGAATGGAGTGCTGTCCGCATCTTTTGCGGCCCCATTAAAGTGAATAGGTCCGCACCCGAGCCTCAAAAACTGCGGCTCGTGTGCATAAGGCCTAAATATATGCATCCCACTTGGTGGCCCAATCTCAGTGTTAAGGCTTGGAACTTAATCTGCACGGACAGCGCACGTTCTAGTGCACCCAAATTTATATTTAATGAGTTCTGTAGGTTCTGTGCCATCGGTATTACAGGCAGTTGCAATTTATCGCCATCTATATCACTACATACAGGGCACCGAGATTGATCAGAGGCAGTAGCAGAATCATGAAATTAGTGGCCCCATGACCGACTGGGGACGGTGGTGGCCATAGTAGCAGTGGCATTAACCATGACAAAAGTAAACCCATAACAGAGTGGGAAGGGGGAGAGCAGCAGAAGTGGCAGTAAGGCTGTGCTAGCATCACTGTTTAAGTTTCCGTTCTTTTGATCTGTCAGAAGAACATAAAATAAAAATAAAAAACAATACTGCATTTTGAGCCTCTTTCAGGCGTCAGTATTTTTATCCGTATTTATAAGCCAAAACCGGGAGTGGGTACAAAACAGAGATAAAATGTAATGGAAATATTTGCATCTCATCTGTGTTTTGGACCTACTCCTGCTTTTGGCTTCCAAATTCTGATCAAGTACTGATACAAAACACTGACCAAACACTGACTAAAAGAACATATTAGCTACAATGAATTTTGGTCGAGTTGGTGGAGTGGTTTGTGTGGTTCATTCCAATAACTAACGACACTCCCTCTGTATGACAATAATCCAGCTGCCTCTTTGATCAATCCAGTAAGTTCGGCCCATCTGGCTTTAATCCATATACATGTTGAAAGCAAAATACCATTAGGTTTATAGTATGGAAAGATCCCGTACCTTCTGGATGGATCCACATGGGCTTAAATTTTGTTGAACTGTACAGTGACATAGAATGTGTTTAATATTTGTCGTGGCTGTCAGAGTGATGTAGAATAACATTTTCCACAACAGAATGTGATACCTAGGAAGGATTAATTTGGTTCCAGTTTGAGGAGCAATTTGTCTGGTAATACTGTCACAGTTTTGACCATAAACAATTGCAATAACGACACAAACTTATCTTTTCGCTAAAATAATATATTAGCTACGATGATCTTGGTGGAGTGAATTGTGTTGAGCGAATCAAAGCATCCGAAATGGAATTGGATAATAATGTAAAATTCTTATGCTATAATCAAACGTGTTTAATAACACCGGACAGATACAGCTTAAGGTACTGAAATACATACGTGCAATTGCTCAGCAGCAGAATGCTATTGGGGCACTGTACTGGCAATAATAATATATACTAAAAATGTAATGTATGTTTTGAGCAAAAAAAAGCATGGGAACATCTGGGGGTTAGAATATACCATCGGATCTGAAAACTCAGGTCAGATGGTAAATTCTATCCCCTAGGCATTTTCATAGTGACAGGGAAGCTTGTCTGGGGTTAGAATATACCATCGGATCTGAGTTTTCCCAATATCACTGAAATCGTGAAAACTCAGATCCAATGGTACAGTGGGATGCGAAAGTTTGGGCAACCTTGTTAATTGTCATGATTTTCCTGTATAAATCGTTGGTTGTTACGATACAAAATGTCAGTTAAATATATCATATAGGAGACACACACAGTGATATTTGAGAAGTGAAATGAAGATTATTGGATTTACAGAAAGTGTGCTATAATTGTTTAAACAAAATTAGGCAGGTGCATACATTTGGGCACTGTTGTCATTTTATTGATTCCAAAACCTTTAGAACTAATTATTGGAACTCAAATTGGCTTGGTAAGCTGAGTGACCCCTGACCTACATACACAGGTGAATCCAATTATGAGAAAGAGCATTTAAGGGGGTCAATTGTAAGTTTCCCTCCTCTTTTAATTTTCTCTGAAGAGTAGCAACATGGGGGTCTCAAAACAACTCTCAAATGACCTGAAGACAAAGATTGTTCACCATCATGGTTTAGGGGAAGGATACAGAAAGCTATCTCAGAGATTTCAGCTGTCTGTTTCCACAGTTAGGAACATATTGAGGAAATGGAAGACCACAGGATCAGTTCAAGTTAAGGCTCGAAGTGGCAGACCAAGAAAAATCTCGGATAGACAGAAGCGACGAATGGTGAGAGTCAGAGTCAACCCACAGACCAGCACCAAAGACCTACAACATCAATTTGCTGCAGATGGAGTCACTGTGCATCGTTCAACCATTCGGCACACTTTACACAAGGAGATGCTGTATGCGGGAGTGATGCAGAGGAAGCCTTTTCTCCGCCCACAGCACAAAAAGTGCCGCTTGAGGTGGGCTGAAGCACATTTGGACAAGCCAGCTTCATTTTGGAATAAGGTGCTGTGGACTGATGAAACTAAAATTGAGTTATTTGGCCATAACAAGGGGCGTTATGCATGGAGGAAAAAGAACACAGCATTCCAAGAAAAACACCTGCTACCTACAGTAAACTATGGTGGTGGTTCCATCAGGCTGTGGGGCTGTGTGGCCGGTGCAGGGACTGGGAATCTTGTCAAAGTTGAGGGACACATGGATTCCACTCAGTATCAGCAGATTCTGGAGACCAATGTCCAGGAATCAGTGACAAAGCTGAAGCTGCGCCGGGGCTGGATCTTTCAACAAGACAACGACCCTAAACACTGCTCAAAATCCACTAAGGCATTTATGAAGAGGAACAAGTACAACGTTCTGGAATGGCCATCTCAGTCCCCAGACCTGAATATAATTGAAAATCTGTGGTGTGACTTAAAGAGAGCTGTCCATGCTCGGAAGCCATCAAACCTGAATGAACTAAAGATGTTTTGTAAAGAGGAATGGTCCAAAATACCTTCAACCAGAATCCAGACTCTCATTGGAACCTACAGGAAGCGTTTAGAGGCTGGAATTTCTGCAAAGGGAGGATCTACTAAATATTGATTTTATTTCATTTTTGTGGTGCCCAAATTTATGCACCTGCCTAATTTTGTTTAAACAATTATAGCACACTTTCTGTAAATCCAATAAACTTCATTTCACTTCTCAAATATCACTGTGTGTGTCTCCTATATGATATATTTAACTGACATTTTTTATCGTAACAACCAACGATTTATACAGGAAAATCATGACGATTAACAACGTTGCCCAAACTTTCGCATCCCACTGTATATTCTAACACCCAGGAAAGCTTCCCTGTCACCATGGTAATGTAGAAATGTAGAATATAAGGAATATTCAAATTTGCGAATAATCAACGAATATTCTACAAAATATTCACAAAATATTGCGAATTCGAAAATGACCCCTGTCGCTCATCACTAGTTATTAGCCTTTGAGACACTCAGGGCAAGCCCTCCCTTCCCTCCCAGACTTCCTGCCAGGGTCATGTGAGCATTTTTCTTCATATTTTTTCCTGCCGACATGCAGTAAAATGGTGTTGCATTTCATTTTGCTGGGTTCATCCAAAGTGAACCTGAAAAGTTTTGGGTTTGTTTAGTGTAACCAACTTTTTTTTTGTTTTAACAAGTGATGATTGATATTTAAGTATTTTTGACATAATTCGGAATACGCCCCTTGAGAAAGCGGAGCGAAACGTGCGCCGGGGTGCGCTCCCTGCTCCATTCCTGACTCCAGTTAACTTTAGGTAATTTATTTTATTTTAACTACTGTGGTTATCCCTCCATGCTGTTTGTGGACGTTCTTGAGGTGCGACTTACTAGCCTTCTAATTGGCCCATCATTGTGTTGCTTCACATGTTCAGTCATTGTGGTGGGGGGGCGCTATCATATGTTTTGGGATTAGTGCAATAGTGTCCGCTAGCTGCGGCATTTGACATTTTTTGTATTTTCCCTTTGTGGATTTTATATACCCCGGTCTGGCGGACGAGCTGCTTGTCGCAGCACTTAGCCTGCACTGCTGCTACATATTTTTATAAGTGTCTATGGTTTGTTGTAATATCAATTACTAAAAAAAAAATAGTCATTATTGTACATGTGTGTCTCTTGTCTAAATTGGTGGTGCTAATTCTGAATATAGATGAGTGAAGTTCTTAAAAATTTGATTTGGCTGCTTAGCTGAATTTTACAAAATAATTATTTCATCACAAAGCACATTTCTTTTTTAGTAGAGGGTGTAATAACAGGGAACAGTGAGAGGATTGCATCTGAGATGACTATTGAGGGCTGTCTGGGGGTAATCATAAAAAAATAAAAAATTGTACTTTCCTTATCCATTTGACTGTGAAAAGGCCGCCACAGCCATCTTTCTTAAATACACAGGTCATATGTCACCACGCACAATATTTTGCGAACGATCTTCAAGCAAGATGAACACAGCCGCCTCTTTGTCCTCAAATGGATGAGGTGAATGTGTTTTTTATTAATTATTTTTACCGCCATTTCAGGGAAATGCGATTTGTTACCAAGAACCACAAGAAAATTCAGCTTTGTGGCAAATCGAATTGGCCCTGAAATTCAGATCGAAGTCCACTTCGGATATTTCGATTCACTCAACATTAATTCTGAAAACTTGATGTTATTGTTCTTACAGTTTTGGATGTGATGGAATTCAGACAAATTGATTTTACCACATTTTTGTAAAATTGGACCATTATGGAAACTGACAGTGCCATTGATTAGTTTTACCTGAGGATATCCATAGATTGATGTTATCTCAGATATGGACAGACTGGAGGAAGTCATCAAGTGTCCAATAAAAGCCACCACTTTGTTCTTCTCATCACAGCTGTAGTTGGGGACAGCTTCTTCTCGTCCTGACAGTATACTCAGTGCACTCTGTACAGCTTTATGTTCTAACACACCGGAGTCATAGATCTTATATCCCAGAGTGATATTAGGTAAGAGGTCAGATCTTCTGTTTATTTCTTCTATGGTAAACATTAAGACCAGTAGATGTCTCAATAAATGAAGAGATTTCCTGAAAATAAGTCACACATGTGAACTTACAAATAACAGCTGAATTATAGATGGCAATACCGCTCCACATTGCAGACATTAGGTACCAGATTAAAAGAGATGAGCAAATTTTAAAATAAATTGGATTCAGCTGGTTCTCAGAATTTTTCAAAAAATCTTGGTTTGATCCAAATTGATTTGCGGTGAATCTCATTAAGAAACAGCTATTTCCTGGCTGCAGAGAGCCTTTATAGTGGTGTAGAACACTGTGTCTTTCAGTAACACGCATAGGGAGTCTGCTGTGGTAGTGCTGTGAGTCCGTATGACATGCAGATGACAGGCGTCGCTCTTAGAATCACTGCACACTTCACTTATTTGGGCAGTCACGGGGCCAAAACTGACAAAAAAACTCAAGTATGAACTCAGCCTTACAGGTAAATGTTAGCGTCAGAGAAGAAACGCACTGCTTTTACACCGTCGTCAGCTGATTCCACATAGATGTCTACAGAACCAGTTCTATTAAACACTTATACAAGTAGAGCCCCTCGACAGAGTGGAGAGAGGGTCAGCAGTTAGTTTGTGTTGATGTCACTGATTATTTTGCCCTTCCTCTGATCCATCAGAACAATAACCCAAAAAAATTGACCCTGTCTGTTGAGCATTCGCCTTCACTCGGTCAACATTCGATCAGTAATCCTTCAGTATTGCTAATGCCCAAAAAAAAAAAAAAACAGGAGTGGATCCGAAACAGAGATGAAGCGTGAATGGAATATTTGCATGTCTTCTGTGTTTTGTACCCGCTACTGCTTTTGGCTACTAAATCAGAGGCTAACTCTGAAGGAACCATACAGGCCTTACAGCTGCTACACCGACAGAATTCGTTGTGCGCATCATTTTTCCTTCCTTCTGATAGATCAGAAGAAGGATCAAATAAATGATGATGTCAGCCAGGCCGAAAGGCAAAATAGTGGCCCAGTCATGAAGTGGGGAGGGTGGGAACAGCATGAGAAGTCCACAGTAGTAAAGGGCGACACATCTCGTCAAATAAAAAGTGACATGTCGACACGCCCCTTTACCTGCCAACTCCTCCCACAACATCCCCCCATCCCTCCCAAACCATGCCTAAATACTGACCCAAACCACGCCTAAATACCGCCCCATTTAACGCCCCTTATCTGTTAGTTCTGATATTATGTAAGAAATTAAATTAAGTTTTAATATATTTAAAAATAAACTGATATTATGTCACGGTGGGGAGTGGGAGAGACTCCCCACCATATAAAGTGAGGAAAACAAGGCAGCAACTAGGCCTAGACACCACTAAAAGGGAGCAGGTCACCTTCTAATGCCATATCCAGGAGCCTCGGACCCTGGAATCCCAGAATAGCCCTAGGAATAATGTCAGGGCCTGAGACATCCTGTTCCTCCAGGACACAGAAGAACAGAATTCTCCACTGGCCTAGATACAAAGGAAGGTGGAGACAGTGAGCCGCAACTGGATCAGCATGCAAGAACCAGAACACTAGCTCTTACCTGCCGCAGCAACAATGACTGGAACCCGTGCCAATGTACTGGAACCCAAACACCAACAAGGACACAGTACAAACAACATACACAGGAATCCAGCACACCAGTAACTGCCTGGACCCCCATGCGGACAGAATACATGGTGGCCCAAGGCAGAGCTGCTCACTGACTTATGGTTCCCCAGGGGCACTCTCACCAAAGGCACAGACAGACAGGGGAATGTCTAGCATCCATGTTGGACTACAAACAACAACAGACCAGACATGGAACACTAAACTAGACATAACAACACACCCTAAAGATAACCCACACCAAACAACACAACAGGTGGGGATGGGTAAAGGAAAAAGGGATGACATTGATATCAAACTAGGCGACCCTCACGCTGGACAGAAAGAATCTCCAGCACAGGAGCATAACTCCAACACAGGAGCTTAACTCCAGCACACACCAAGGCTGGAGTACAACTGGCCTCAAGCTCAAAGCACCAGAATAAGAAGAGCCTTGAGGCCACACCCAGAACACACCTAGCAAGGGAATTATCCCCTCCAGCACCAGACAGAGAAGGAACCAGGATATATGGAGCTGTGCACACACATGCTGAATAAACGTCACGTTGCCCCTGGCAACTAGCATGCACGGCAAACGTGTCACAGTGAACAATAGAGATGTCGCAAACCTAAAATTTTCCGTTCACGAACGGCGAACGTGAATTTCCGCAAATGTTCTTGAACCGGGGCGAACCACCATAGACTTCAATAGGCAGGCGAATTTTAAAACCCACAGGGACTCTTTCTGGCCACAGGAAAAGTTGTTTCAAGGGGACTAACACCTGGACTGTGGTATGCTGGAGGGGGATCCATGGCAAAACTCCCATGGAAAATTACGTAGTTGACGCAGAGTGTGGTAAGATGAATTTGCAATGCGATTAATATAACCTGCATTAATCGTATTGCGAATTCAACTTAGAGCTAAATTCCTAATGGTTGTATTGCTAGAATTGACGAATATCACAAATTTAGCACTAGATTCTCAATCTTCGTTATATTCTAGCAATATAACCATTAGGAACCCAGCAGCTCTAAGTTGAATTTGCAATGCGATTAATATAACCTGCATTAATCACATTGCGAATTCAACTTAACACAGATATGTATCATTTATAAATATTAACAATAGCTAATTGCGGCACCCAACTTTCCCGGGTGCCGATAACACGTCGAAGACATGTTCGGGCATGTCCTAAGACGTACCGTCAGTAATTCAGATGTCCGAAGATGCTAATTATGTATCATTTATAAATATTGGCAGACACGATTTAAATAACGCTTCAAGGGCGCTCCGTGAGTGTGCTAGATAGTGGCAGCGGTATCGCAGCAGAACTGCAAGATCCGCCGCATAAAGGAAGGCACTGTAATAAATATAACGATACTGCGCTCTGGGACTTTAGATATATACAGATTAATGTAAGGGTATCACAGGTTATTACAATTCAGCACATGGGTATACACTGTATTACAAGTCTTATCTGGCTTTGCCAGTATACCTGTAGTGTGGACTCCTGTCTGTATATTGATCCTCCTGCTTGTACTCTTGTATTTGGTGCACTGATGCGTCTTCCTGAAAATCGGAGATTGCCGATTGAATGATTATTGCTCACCGAATCCTCGATGCTGGAGTCCGGGGAATAAGGTGGTTCAGGTCTCGTATGAGTCAGCGTGCAGGTTAGCGTTTAGGTCAGTGTGTAGCTTTGCATCCCGGCCGGTGACGCGATGCTGCAATCAATAGAGGTTTGGAGAAGCAACTTTTTTAGCGCTCACTGAGAGAAATGAGTGACGTCACTACCACGGTCATCAATGACCATAGGTGCCAGGTATCCTTAGGAGGTCTGTGGCTTCAGTTCCTTGCTTGGTCCTCCTGTGTTCACATGCTTCTAAGACTGCTGCTGCTTCTGGTTCCTGATCCTGGCCTCGTCTGACTACCCCGTTGGTTCCTGATCCTGGCTTCATCTGACTACCCTGCTGGTTCCTGATCCAGGCTTCGTCTGACTACCCTCCTGGTTCCTGACCTCTGTCTACGCAAGACCCTGCCTCGGTTTAGCCATCCGTTTGGACTTTTGCTTACAGCTTGTTTTTCAATAAAGCCTTCTTATTTCCACTTATCTCTTGTTGTACGTCTGGTTCATGGTTCCATGACATTAGGACCAAGCCATGAATTCTGACGGTACAGGGCCATCCTCGCTACCTACGCTGGTTGCCAGACTTGATCAGCAGGATCACCTGTTGGGTCGGTTCGCTGTGGCGTTGCAAACCCTGCTTGAACGCACGGCTCATTTCGCTTCCGTTGCCGATGGGTCGGTTGTCGCTCCTGGGCCCGCTCCTACTGCCGCTCCGGTTGTTGCGCCAGAGTCTACCCCGACACCTGTTGCTGCGCCTGCGGTGTCTCGGGGTATGACCGGTTCTGCCCCCCGTCCACAGCGCTTTGGGGGAGAGCCAACTCAGTGCCGAGGTTTCCTTAACCAGGTGGGCATTTATTTCGAGTTGCTGCCACATGCCTTTCCTACTGAGAGATCAAAGGTGGGCTTCTTGATCTCGCTGCTCTCGGACAAGGCCTTGGCCTGGGCCAGCCCTTTATGGGAGAACAACAATCCGGTGGTTGCCGAGTTTTCCGGTTTTGTTGCTTCTCTTCGGAAGGTATTCGATGTGCCGGCTCGTGCTGCCTCTGCTGCGAAGCTCCTTATGTCCATCAGACAGGGTTCACGATCCGTAGCTGAATACGCCATTGAGTTTCGTACCCTGGCAGCAGAGGTGGGCTGGAATAATGAGGCTCTGGTCGCTGCTTTCTCTCATGGTCTCTCGGATGCCTTGAAGGATGAGGTTGCAGCTAAGGACCTACCAGTGGAGCTCGAGTCTCTTATTTCTTTCCTGATTTTGATTGACACCAGACTCAGGGAGAGACCTTCCTTTAAGGAGAGCCTGCGGAGGTCTTCTAACAGATTGGCGCCTACGTTTGCTGTCCCACCCGTGCCTCCCTCTCCTCCCACGCCTCCTGGGGATGACTTGTCTGGGGGTGAACCCATGCAGCTGGGGTTTGCTCGCCTGTCCGAGGGGGAGAGGGTACTCCGGAGACGCGAGGGCCGATGCATGTACTGTGGTCTCGGTGGGCATTTTCGGTTGGCATGTCCGAACCGTCCGGGAAACGCTCGCACCTGAGATCCTGTCGGGGGCAGATCTTGGGTGGAGTCTCCTCGTCCCCGGTTTCCCGTGTTGACAAACCACTGATCACTGTTGTCCTCTCCTGGGTCGGGGGCTCGGTGACGACCCAGGCGTTGGTGGATTCTGGTGCTGGTGGTTTGTTCATTGATAGTGTGTTCGCTGCCGCCAATTCCATTCCTCTGCAGCCTCGAGGTTCCCCACTGGCTCTTGAGGCGATAGACGGCAGACCCCTTCTGTCGCCACACGTGACTCATGAGACCCTTCCAGTGGGGATAGCCATTGGTGCCGTTCGGTCTGTCTCCAGGTGATTTCGTCTCCACACTACTCGGTGGTCTTGGGGTACCCCTGGCTCCAGAAGCATAATTCGACTTTCGATTGGAGATCGGCCGAGATCCTCTCGTGGTCACCGCAGTGTGGGGCTAGTTGCATCCATGGGCCTGTCAAGTTGCTGTGTACTTCCTCGGACTCTCTGTTGCCTCCTGAATACGAAGAGTACCGGGATGTATTCGATAAGGTGCGTGCGGTTGCCCTACCTCCGCACCGTCCATACGATTGTGCCATAGAGTTACAATCTGGTGCCGTTCCTCCTCGTGGCAAAGTCTATCCACTGTCGGTAGCGGAGAATGAGGCCATGGAGGAGTACGTGAGGGAGGCGCTTTCACGCGGACACATTCGCAAATCCTCGTCCCCGGCAGGGGCTGGATTTTTCTTTGTGAAAAAGAAGGGCGGTGAGTTGAGGCCTTGCATCGATTACAGGGGTCTCAATCGCATCACGATCAAGAACGCTTACCCGATACCCTTGATTTCCGAGCTGTTCGATCGCCTCAAAGGGGCCACGGTCTTTACCAAACTCGACCTGAGGGCAGCATATAACCTGGTAAGGATCAAGGCGGGCGATGAGTGGAAGACCGCGTTTAACACCAGGACCGGTCATTATGAATCCTTGGTTATGCCCTTTGGGTTGTGCAATGCGCCCGCAGTCTTCCAGGAATTCATCAACGATGTTTTCCGTGACCTGTTGCAGCAGTGTGTGGTGGTCTATTTGGATGACATCTTGGTATATTCTGAATCCATGGAGGCCCACATTATGGATGTCAGACGAGTGTTGCAACGGTTACGAGAGAACAGGCTGTTCGGTAAGCTTGAGAAATGCGAATTTCACCGATCCCAGGTAACCTTCTTAGGTTACATCATTTGCGCTGAGGGGTTCTCCATGGATCCTGAGAAGGTTTAGGCTGTCTTACAGTGGCCCCAGCCCAGTGGTCTCCGTGCCCTGCAGCGCTTTTTGGGCTTCGCCAATTATTATCGGAAGTTCATCAGGGACTTTTCTATGCTAGCCAAGCCTCTCACGGATCTGACCAGGAAGGGCAGTAATTTCCAGGTCTGGCCGCTCGAGGCCATCCGAGCTTTTGAGGCTCTAAAGTCCGCCTTTGTGTCGGCTCCGATTCTGTTGCATCCCAACCCTGGGTTGCCCTTTGTCCTCGAGGTGGACGCGTCTGAGACGGGAGTAGGCGCCCTTCTGTCTCAGCGTAGAACACCAGAGGGTCCTCTGCTTCCTTGTGGGTTTTACTCCCGGAAACTGTCTTCCGCGGAGTGCAACTATCAGATTGGTGACAGGGAGTTATTGGCCATCGTGCAGGCCCTTAAAGAATGGAGGCACTTGCTCGAGGGTTCGGTGGTTCCGGTTCTCATCCTGACGGACCACAAGAATCTGACCTACCTTTCTGAGGCCAAGAGATTGACACCACGTCAGGCCAGATGGGCTCTGTTCTTGTCACGTTTTAATTACGTGGTCTCCTACCTACCCGGTTCCAAGAACATCAGAGCGGATGCCTTATCACGGCAGTACTCCGAGCTGTCCGGGGAGGAGTCGATTCCGACTTCGGTCATACCTCCGAATCAGATCCTGGCCGCCATTCGCACCAGCCTGACCTCTCCCCTGGGTGAGCAGATTTTGGCGGCTCAATCTGGTGCTCCCTCTGGGAGACCCAACGGCAGGTGTTTTGTGCCTGAGGAGTTGCGCACGCGGTTGTTGCGAACCTACCATAACTCCAAGGCCGCGGGGCATCCTGGAAAGAATCAGCTGTCCTGGGCTGTTTCACGTCTGTTCTGGTGGCCTTCTCTACGTTCCGACATCGCCGCATATGTAGCGGCATGCTCCATTTGTGCCCAGAGTAAGTCCCCTTGGCACCTTCCGTTGGGCCTTTTGCAACCCATAGCCACCGGGGAGCGCCCATGGTCACACCTGGGGATGGATTTCATTGTGGACCTCCCTGCATCCCGAGGCCATACGGTCATTCTCATGATTGTGGATCGGTTTTCCAAAATGTGCCACTGTGTTCCTCTCAAGAAGTTACCCTCTGCACAAGAGTTGGCCACGATTTTCGCCAGGGAGGTCTTCCGGTTGCACGGTTTGCCCAAGGAGATTGTGTCGGATCGGGGGAGTCAGTTTGTGTCCAGGTTCTGGCGCGCCTTTTGCTCCCAGTTGGGGATTCATCTCTCTTTCTCCTCGGCCTACCACCCTCAGTCCAATGGGGCCGCAGAACGATCCAATCAGGCCTTGGAGCAATTCCTTCGTTGCTATGTCTCCGATCACCAAGACAATTGGGTTGACCTCCTGCCTTGGGCTGAGTTTGCCAGGAACACGGCGGTGAACTCTTCCTCTGGGACGTCTCCCTTCATGGCCAATTATGGGTTCCAACCTGCCGTGTTACCGGAGGTATTCTATCCCCAGGATATTCCGGCTGTGGAGGATCACCTTTCCGTCCTACGTGCTTCTTGGGTACAGATCCAGAGGTCCCTTGAGGTCTCTGCGCAGCGCCAGAGACTCCAGGCTGATCGCAAACGAGCGCCCGCTCCTTCCTACCAGGTCGGAGACCGTGTATGGTTGTCCACCCGCAACCTCAACCTTCGAGTGCCCACTCCCAAGCTGGCGCCTCGCTTTGTTGGTCCCTTCCGAGTGCTTCGCAGGGTAAACCCGGTAGCCTATGCCCTTGCGCTTCCTCCTGGCATGCGGATCTCCAACGTGTTTCATGTCTCCCTGTTGAAGCCATTGGTGTGTAATCGTTTTACTTCCTCGGTTCCTCGGCCCCGTCCGGTCCAAGTGGCAATCGTGAGGAATATGAGGTGAGCAATATCCTGGACTCACGCCTGGTCCGCGGTCGGTTGCAGTTTTTGGTCCATTGGCGTGGTTATGGTCCAGAGGAGCGTTCCTGGGTTCCCTCCGCAGATGTCCATGCTCCTGCTTTGCTCCGAGCCTTCCACGCACGCTTCCCTCAGAAACCGTTCCTTACTCCGCGGAGGAGGGGCCCTTGAGGGGGAGGTACTGTCATGGTCTTACCTTCTCACTGTTCTCCTTCGTTTGACATGTGCTGGCGGCCATCTTGGTTTCTGGGTTTCTTGTAGCCTCCCACCCTGCGGCTTCTCCTTCCCACTGGGAGGAGCTGGATGCCTAGCTCATATATATAGGAGGTCTGTGGCTTCAGTTCCTTGCTTGGTCCTCCTGTGTTCACATGCTTCTAAGACTGCTGCTGCTTCTGGTTCCTGATCCTGGCCTCGTCTGACTACCCCGTTGGTTCCTGATTCTGGCTTCGTCTGACTACCCTGCTGGTTCCTGATCCAGGCTTCGTCTGACTACCCTCCTGGTTCCTGACCTCTGTCTACGCAAGACCCTGCCTCGGTTTAGCCATCCGTTTGGATTTTTGCTTACAGCTTGTTTTTCAATAAAGCCTTCTTATTTCCACTTATCTCTTGTTGTACGTCTGGTTCATGGTTCCATGACAGACTGCTGCTATGAAGATTGGCTCTGAATGATAGCGCCCTCTTCTGGACAGCAAAGTAGAGTGAGAATCTGCCCAGTTCTGCTCGACAGGTGCTGTTTGAGGTGCTCCTGTGGACCTGGAGAAAGTGTTTGCAGAGTTCTAGGTGGAATAGTTCTGTTAGCCCAGAGTCCCACTTTGCCCGGTCTGGGTATATGTCTGGGCCCCAGACTTCGACGCCTTTTGATGGCATAGAAGGCTTTGCTCGCCTTGTCTTTCAGTGTTTCCATGGCTTTCTTAAAACTCGCTGATTGGCTGATTTCTAGGCACAGGGAGGTCTAGCTGTCGGTTTCTGAAAGTGGACAGTTGTTTAGCAGGAAGGGAGGATGCCCGGCTGCTTTTCGGTTTCTTTTCTGGAATACCATGATGTTGGTTTTCTTGGGATTGATGTGCAGTGCCCACGTGTTATTGAACTTCTCCAGGATTTTCAGTTTTTTTTGGAGACCTTTCTCAGTTGGCGATAGTAGCAGAAGATCATCTGCATAAAGGAGAAATTTCACCTCGGTGTCATGGAGGGTGAGACCAGGTGCTGTGGAGGACTCTAGAGCCGCCGCCAGCTCATTGATGTAAATGTTAAACAGGGTTGGACTGAGGCTGCAGCCTTGTCTGAATCCTCGGCTCTGCCGGAAATACGCCGTTCTCCTTCCATTTACCTTCACGCTGCATCTGTTCTCAGTTTAGGAACTTCTGATGACATCATATGTTTTTCCTCTATTCCGCTTTCAAGGAGTTTCAGGAATAGGCCAGGATGCCACACTGAGTCAAAGGCCTTCTTAAAGTCCACAAAGCAGGCATAGATCTTTCCATGCTTTGTATTGTGGACATGGCTCTTGATGAGGCGCTACAGGGTGTAGATGTGGTCTGTGGTGCGGTGGTTTGGTATGAAGCCTGCTTGGCTTCTGCTGAGGATATTGTGCTGGGTGAGGAAGCTGAGGATCCTCTTATTCAGGATACTTCTGAGGCGTTTTCCCAGGTTGCTGCTGAAGCATATCCCTCTATAGTTGGCTGGGTCATACCTGTCTCCGCTCTTGTGTATGGGGGTGATGATGCCCTGGTTTTAGCTCTGGGGGAAGTAGCCGGCACTCAGCACAACATTGTAGAGTTTTACTAATGCGGCCTGGCATACCTAGCTGGCTGTATTTGATGATTTCTGGAAGGATCCCATCTGGGCCGCTGGCTTTTTTACGCTTTATCATTGAGATCCTCTCTGTTATCTGCTGCAGCGTGATTGGTGTGTCTAGAGGGTTTTGGAAATCTTATATTTTTTTCCACTATATCCTTCAGCTTTTTCGTGATTTCTTTTTGTTCTGGGCTTTGGTCCTGCCTCGAGATGGCTTTGTAAAGATCCTTGAAGTACTGGAGCCAGATGTTGCTGTTTTGGATGTGGAGGTTGGTGTTCTTGCTGGTTTTGTCCATCTGCTTCCATAGTTCCCAGAAGCAGATGTCCTGGAGAGCATCTTGGAGTTGGAGGACCTTGGTTGAGATGTTGCCTTGCTTTTTCTTTCTCAGGGTATTTTTGTATTGCCTTTGTATGTTGTTGTAGGCTTCCCTCAGACTGGGGTTGTTCGGATCTTGTTGTTTCCTATTTGAGGCCATTCTTAGCACCTTCCTTATATCTTTACAGTCCCGGTCGAACCAACTGTTTGGTTGTTTCTTTTTTGGTCTTTTGTTGCATCTTTTGAGGTCAGACATTTCCGCCATGGTGCAAAGTATATTATTAAAGTCCCTTACCGCGAGATTTACTCCTTCTGGGTTCAGATCATACACTTTCCTATGGAAGTTATGGAGTATCTCCTAGATCTCTGCGCTGTTTATGGTCTCCATATACTTTGGGGCTGACATCTTGGACCATTTATAAGATTGAGGCAGGTTAAATAGGCCGGTCTGCTGAGATGTTTGTGCCGGTAGTTTACTTGTGGATTTAATGTATAGGAGCAGTTGGTTGTGGTCTGACAGGTGTGTCTGTGGGGTAACTATGAAGCCACTAACATATTTTTTTGGGAGTTATCTGTGATGGCATAGTCTACTACACTGTTGCCTACATGGGAGTTTAAGGTATATCTACCAAGAGAGTCTCACTTGGTGCGGCCATTGAGAATATGAAGTCCGAGGCTTCAACATAAGTTCAGCAATGTTCTGCCACTTTTGTTTACTGTGCTGTCATAGCTGTTCCTCTCGGTGTGCACTTAGCTGTCACAGTCAGTGTCTGCTCTAAATATATAGACATTTCCGTCAGTTTTCAGGTAGTCTCCCTCCCTGTTCTTGCATTGAGGTCTCCATGTCACGACCATAGTTGTGGTTGTTACTCCTTGGTTCGCATGCTGTTGTCTTATGTTCTCCTCCACAGGTGTGGGCTCTGTATCTTGCCTCACATGTGGTTGCCGCTGGCAACATAAGGTTGTTGGCAGTGTAACGGCCTTTGCGGTGCATGCGCGTTCTCAGGAGGGAGAGCGTTTTGGGGATCACCGTTAACGGTGCGGTTGGTGGCTTATTCCCCGCCACCTTACCTTCCGTGTCCGAGTTGGTGATCCCTCGTCCCTCTCCAAGTCCTATCTCTGGTCGTCTGCTGGCAGCATTCCATTAGTGTTCCGGCTGCATGCTGGTTAGGAGTGTCTGCTGGCAGCGACTGGAGTCGGGGACGTGAGTGGAGAGTGGACGCAGTGTCAGTGCGGTCTCCCCGGGCTGTTTCTTTGCTGGTCTCCGGTTCCTGTGTGTTGCTCTGGAGCCTGGCAGTCGGCTCCTGGTTCCTGTGTGTTGCTCAAGGGGCCGGCAGCAGTCCTGGGGAGACGCGCATGTTATGACGCTGATTCCCCTTCTCCTATCCTCTTGTTGGGTCCCTCACTAGTTTTCCCCTTTTTTTTGGGGTGGGGGTTTTGAGGGGTGGGACTGTCACGACCATGGTTGTGGTTGTGACTCCTTGGTTAGCATGCTGTTGTCAGCGGTTTGTCTTATAAGGTTGTTGGCAGTGGAGCAGCCTGAGCGGTTGCTAGGCGTTCGCTGTCACGGCATGCGGTTGCCTCTGGCAACGTGTGGTTTTAGTGTTCACTTTTTATGTTTGGTGTGCACGGGAGTTTGATGTCTGTACACTTCCCCTTTAATTGACACTTACCTGGTTTGGTGATGGAAAGGTTAAACTCCTTTCCTAGTGTGTGTGTGGTAAGGGCCACCCTGAGGGCTAGTAGGGACTTAAAGGTTCCGGAGTATGAGCCCTCCCACCATCAGGGTCGGCTCATACAGCTAGGAGTCAGGGTCAGATTAGGGACATTATAGGAGGTGACCTGCTCCCCGATCCTGTGTTCCTGGCCAAGTGGTGACTAAAATCTTCTGGCATCGCACGGCTGAGGGTTTTCCCCATCCTCAGCCGTGACACTCCAAAGATGAGAACATTGCCCAAGGCCTGAAAATGGGCGGCTTCCCTCTGTAGGATCTCAAAGCTGTTGGGATTGAAGTATGGAGACTCTGGTGGAGCTATGTATGCTGCACAGAGGTAAACGTCAGCCGGAGAGGTGAGGATGGAGCGGGCTATCCTTACCCAGATGTGTCTGTCTCCTCTCTTTACTGGTCTGATCTGCTCATAGAGCACTTCTTTATACCAGACTAATATTCCTCCTGAGCTCCGGCCCAGCTTCATGTTTTTGTTTTTCAGAGCAGGGACAGAGATCTCCCTGTATCCGGTGGGCACCAAGGATTTATTCTCTGTTTTAGTCCATGTTTCTAGGAGAATCTGTATGTCAATGTTTTTTAGTCTTTGGGTAAAGTCTGGATCATGCGTCTTACATCTGAAGGCTGAAGCGTTCAGGCCCTGAATGTTCCAGCTGCTGACAATAAGAGATGTCCTTGTTTGTCCGTATACCTTGTAATGAGCTGCCCTGTGTAGGACAAGCTGGATTATAGACTGGTGGCCATATTCTAGCAGTTTGGTCCAGTCAGTGTTCTGCAAAGAGTGCTGAGCAGGGTCTATATCTCCTCAATGTCTCTGCTCTGCATTACTGTATATGAGGCAGGTGGATTCCTCCATGGTTTGTTCCTCTGATGGCCATATTTTGGGTAAAGGTCACCATTTCCAGTTTGTTGAGGAGGGTATGAGGTTTCAGGTCTATTTGTTGTTGGTGACTTTTTCATAGACTTTTGTCTTGTGTGGGGTCTGGGCCGGGGGTCTCTGTTGAGTACTATGTCTTTGAATTCTTTGGATAGAAGGCTGACTCCTTGGTTATTGAGGTGTTTATTGTCATATAGGTGATGATGGTTTATGGAGGGATGTTGTACCAGGGTGATTTCTGGCATGGCGCTGATTTGAGCTGCCAGCTCTGTGTTGATGCTCTGGAAGATGTGTTCAGGGATGTCCTTTTTTGGGAGCAGAGATGACAGGATGAAAATACAGCTGGGGAACTTCTGCTGTGCCGTCCCTGCTAGCTGGCTCAGTTGTCCTGCTATCTGCTGGTGCTGGTCCTGGAGGTTGTTGGTGCCTGTATGTATGATAATTTTGTTGGGTTTGATGAATTATGGATTATTAATGATGGCTGCTGCTTGTTTGATAGTAGAGCAGCAAATTTTACTGACTCCTTTTCCTGGGAAAAGTCGCTTTGAGTTCAAATATTTACCATTGGAGTCTATAATCAGAACAGTGTCAGGGCACTGTGGCTTACTGCTCATGTCTGTGTCCTGCCTGCTGCCATCTTTATCTATCTATGCATTTATTTATTACCTAATAAGTAGGGTTGAGCAAACCCGAACTATAAAGTTTACTGAAATGTTCGGGTTTGGGCCCGGGGTACAAAAAACTTTAGGATTTTTGGACCCTGACCCCAAATGCGAACATTTCGGTAAAAGTTTGGGTTCAGTGTTTGGCGATTTCTTAGCGCTTTTTGATAGTCTGCAGAGCAGCCAATCAACAAGCATTTAACTGTGTGACCTTAGAAGCCATCACAGCCATGCCTACTAATGGCATGGCTGTGATTGGCCAGTGCAGCATGTGACCCAGCCTCTATATAAGCTGGAGTCACGTATTGCTGCACGTCACTCTGCTCTGATTAGTGTAGGGAGAGGATGCTGCTGCTGTGAGGGAGAGAAGAGGACAGAATCTGTTATCAGAACTCCAATTGAACTCAGCGATCTACATAGATTTAGTTGTGTGGGTGCAGTGCACAATCTTTTACCCAGCCCTGAGCCCAGTGACAGAGAAAAAGAACGTTTATCTGTCTGTTAGTTAGGTGGGCGGCGGCGGCCATTTTATGCAAGCTCAGTGCACCAGCACAGCATATGTGCTTTTGTGACATTCAAATCCAAGCTTGAAATACTGCAATAATAATCAGGCTTTGAGAAAAAATTATTTTTGGGCAATACCGTACATCTGGGGCCTCTGCAGCATTAGTCAGTGTGCAATTTAAGCTAGAAAAACAGCTATAATTTTCTGGGTTTTTAAAAACACCTATTTTGGGCAAAATACACAATTTTACAGCCCTTGCTGCATCTGCATGTGTGAAAAAGCAAGGCGCCATCTCATCTGCATGTGTGAAATTCAAGCTTTATATACAGCTTTCATATTCTGTTAGTAAAAAAAAACACCCTTTTTGGGCAAAATACACAATTTTACAGCCCTTGCTGCATCAGCACGTGTGAAATTCAAGCGTTATATACAGCTTTAATATTCTGTTAGTAAAAAAACACCAATTTTTGAAAAATACTTAATATTTCAGCCCTTGCCGCATCTGTGATTGTTAAAAACAAGTTTTAAAAACGTAAATAATTTTCTGGCTTTAAAAAAACACCCATTTTTGGCAATATCCAACATCTGGTCCTTTTGCATGATTAGTCAGTGTGCAATGTAAGCTAGTAATTAAGCAATAATTTCTTGGTTTTTAAAACACCTTTTTGGGGCAAAATACACACTTTTACAGCCCTTGCTGCATCTGCAAGTGTGAAATTCAAGTGTTATATACAGCTGTCATATTCTGTTATTAAACAAACACCCATTATGGGCAAAAATTGTTAAACAAGCTTGAAATACTTCAATAATTTTCTGGCTTTTAAAAAACACCCATTTTTGGCAATACCCTCCATCTGGGTCCTCTGCCACATTAGTCAGTGTGCAATTTAAGCTAGAAATACAGCTATAATTTTCTAGGTTTTAAAAAAACACCCTTTTTGGGCAAAATACACAATTTTCCAGCCCTTGCTGCATCAGCACGTGTGAAATTCAAGCGTTATATACAGCTTTAATATTCTGTTAGTAAAAAAACACAAATTTTTGAAAAATACTTAATATTTCAGCCCTTGCCGCATCTGTGATTGTTAAAAACAAGTTTTAAAAACGTAAATAATTTTCTGGCTTTGAAAAAACACCCATTTTTGGCAATATCCAACATCTGGTCCTTTTGCATGATTAGTCAGTGTGCAATGTAAGCTAGTAATTAAGCAATAATTTCTTGGTTTTTAAAACACCTTTTTGGGGCAAAATACACACTTTTACAGCCCTTGCTGCATCTGCAAGTGTGAAATTCAAGTGTTATATACAGCTGTCATATTCTGTTATTAAACAAACACCCATTATGGGCAAAAATTGTTAAACAAGCTTGAAATACTTCAATAATTTTCTGGCTTTTAAAAAACACCAATTTTTGGCAATACCCTCCATCTGGGTCCTCTGCCACATTAGTCAGTGTGCAATTTAAGCTAGAAATACAGCTATAATTTTCTGGGTTTTAAAAATACACCCTTTTTGGGCAAAATACACAATTTTACAGCCCTTGCTGCATCAGCACGTGTGAAATTCAAGCGTTATATACAGCTTTAATATTCTGTTAGTAAAAAAACACAAATTTTTGAAAAATACTTAATATTTCAGCCCTTGCCGCATCTGTGATTGTTAAAAACAAGTTTTAAAAACGTAAATAATTTTCTGGCTTTGAAAAAACACCCATTTTTGGCAATATCCAACATCTGGCCCTTTTGCATGATTAGTCAGTGTGCAATGTAAGCTAGTAATTAAGCAATAATTTCTTGGTTTTTAAAACACCTTTTTGGGGCAAAATACACACTTTTACAGCCCTTGCTGCATCTGCAAGTGTGAAATTCAAGTGTTATATACAGCTGTCATATTCTGTTATTAAACAAACACCCATTATGGGCAAAAATTGTTAAACAAGCTTGAAATACTTCAATAATTTTCTGGCTTTTAAAAAACACCCATTTTTGGCAATACCCTCCATCTAAGTCCTCTGCCACATTAGTCAGTGTGCAATTTAAGCTAGAAATACAGCTATAATTTTCTGGGTTTTAAAAAACACCCTTTTTGGGCAAAGTATTCAATTTTACAGCCCTTGCTGCATCTGTAGGTGTGAAATTCAAGCGTTATATACTGCTGTCATATTCTGTTATTAAACAAACCCATGGGGGGATTTGGCACTATGATACTGGCACATGGGGGGAAGGAGAGAGGCACTTGATACTGGCAGATGGGGTGGGGGGTTGGCCCTATGATACTGGCACATGGGGGGGGATAGAGGCACTTAATACTGGCACATTGGAAGGGGGGAGATGGCACTATGATACTGGCACATGGGGGGAAGGAGAGAGGCACTTGATACTGGCAGATGGGGTCGGGGGGTTGGCCCTATGATATTGGCAAATGGGGGGTGGGTGCGAAGAATAGAGGTACTTAATACTGGCACATTGGAAGGGGGGTGGCACTATGATACTGGCACATATGGGGGTGGGTGGGAAGGAGAGAGGCACTTAATACTGGCACATTGTGGGGAGATGGCACTATGATACTGGCACATGGGGGTGGGTGGGAAAGAGAGAGGCACTTGATACTGGCACATGGGGGGAAGGAGAGAGGCACTTGATACTGGCACTTTTGGGGGGGAGAGATGGCACTATGATACTGGGACATGAAGGGGAGAGAAGCACTTGATAATGGCACATGGGGGAGAGAGGCACTTGATACTGGCACTTTTGGGGGGGCGAGATGGCACTATGATACTGGGACATGGGAGGGAGGAGAGAGGCACTTGATATAGGTACATAGGGGGTTTGGCACTATGATAGTGGCAAATTAGGGGAAGGAAGGAGAGAGGCAATTGATACTGGCATATTGGGGGGAGATGGTACTGGCACATTGGGGGGAGATGGCAATATGATACTGGCACATTGGGGGGAGAGATGGCACTATGATACTGGCACATGGGGGGTGGGAAGGAGAGAGGCACTTGATACTGGCATTTTTTGGGGGGCGAGATGGCACTATGATACTGGGACATGGGGGGAGGAGAGAGGCACTTGATACTGGCACATGGGGGGGTTGGAACTTGATACTGGCACATGGTGGGGTTTGGCACTATGATACTGGCACATGGGGGGGGTAGGAAAGAGAGAGGCACTTGATACTGGCACATTGGGGGGAGATGGTACTATGATACTGGCACATTGGGGGGAGAGATGGCACTATGATACTGGCACTTTGGGGGGGGGGTCGAGATGGCACTATAATACTGGGACATGTGGGGGGAGGAGAGAGGCACTTGATACTGGCACATGATGGGGGGGCATCTATGGGGACACTTACTGGCATATTATTGGGGGCATTATGGGTGCCCCTTTTTACTGGCATATTATAAGGCCCTTAATCATACCCATAGCCAGTCTCCTGCCCCCCTTAATAATATCCTGTCACCATTTCCCAGTCCCCTGCCCCCCTTAATCATACCCAGTGTCACCCAGAGCCAGTCCCCTGCCCCCCTTAATCATACCCTTTCACCTTTACCCAGTCCCCTGCCCTTCTTAATCATATCCAGTGTCACCCTTACCCAGGCCCCTGCCCCCTCAATTAGACCCTGCCCCCCTTAACCACCTCAGCTCTCCTAGCTTAAACACCCTTAATGACCAGACCACTTTTTACAATTCTGCACTGCACTACTTTCACCGTTTATTGCTCGGGGCCCAAATTCCAAAGAGCACCTTTAGGATTTCACAGGGCATTTTTTACGCATTTTGATTTCAAACTACTTCTCATGCATAAGGGCCCCTAAAATGCCAGGGCAGTATAACTACCCCACAAGTGACCCTATTTTGGAAAGAAGACACCCCAAGGTATTTCGTGATGGGCATAGTGAGTTCATGGAATTTTTTTTTTTTGTCACAAGTTAGTGGAATATGAGACTTTGTAAGAAAAAATTAACTTGTGCCCAAAAAAATAAATTCTAGGAACTCGCCATGCCCCTCACGGAATACCTTGGGGTGTCTTCTTTCCAAAATGGGGTCACTTGTGGGGTAGTTATACTGCCCTGGCATTTTAGGGGCCCTAGTGCGTGAGAAGTAGTTTGAAATCAAAATGTGTAAAAAATGCCCTGTGAAATCCTAAAGGTGCTCTTTAGAATGTGAGCCCCTTTGCCCACCTAGGCTGCAAAAAAGTGTCACACATGTGGTATCGCCGTACTCAGGAGAAGTTGGGCAATGTGTTTTGGGGTGTCTTTTTACATATACCCACGCTGGGTGAGATAAATATCTCTGTGAAATGCCAACTTTGTATAAAAAAAATGGTAAAAGTTGTCTTTTAGAGAGATATTTCTCTCACCCAGCATGGGTATATGTAAAAGGATACCACATGTGTGACACTTTTTTGCAGCCTAGGTGGGCAAAGGGGCCCAAATTCCTTTTAGGAGGGCATTTTTAGACATTTGGATTCCAGACTTCTTCTCACACTTTAGGGCCCCTAAAATGCCAGGACAGTATAAATACCCCACATGTGATCCCATTTTGGAAAGAAGACACCCCAAGGTATTCAATGAGGGGCATGGCGAGTTCATATAAGTTTTTTTTTTTGCACAAGTTAGCAAAAATTGATTTATTTTGTTTTTTCTCACAAAGTCTCCCTTTCCGCTAACTTGGGACAAAAATTTAAATCTTTCATGGACTCAATATGCCCCTCAGCGAATACCTTGGGGTGTCTTCTTTCCAAAATGGGGTCATTTGTGGGGTGTTTGTACTGCCCTGGCATTTGAGGGTCTCCACAATCATTACATGTATGGCCAGCATTAGGAGTTTCTTCTATTCTCCTTATATTGAGCATACGGGTAATGAGATATATATTTTTTTTTTCGTTCAGCCTCTGGGCTGAAAGAAAAAATGAACGGCACATATTTCTTCATTCGCATCGATCAATGTGGATGAAAAAATCTCTGCCCAAAAAAAAAAGGAGGGGAAAGGCGTCTGCCAGGACATAGGAGCTCCGCCCAACATCCAAACCCACTTAACTCGTATGCCCTGGCAAACCCGATTTCTCCATTCACATCAATCGATGTGGATGAATAAATCATTGCCGGGATTTTTAATTTTTTTTATATACAAAGGGTTTGCCAAAGCATATGAACACCGCCGCCCCCTCAGCTCATAAGCCTCGGCAAACATATCTTTTTTTACTGCAGAGGAGAAATCTCGTCTTGCAGCGCCGCATACTCCGACTTTTGTGTAATCTGACAGCAGCGCAATGCTTCTGTCAGAATGCACATCAGTGCTGCAGCTGGTCGATCGGTTGGTCCACCTAGAAGATAAAAAAAAAAAAAAGAAGAAAAAACCAGGCCGCAACGCAATAAATTTATTAACATTATATAACATTTGAACGGAACATTAACTTTTATAAACTTTAACTTTTTGAACAGAACATTAACTTTTTTGCTTACCGGTGATTTTTTTTTTTTTTTTTACCTTTTATAGGACAAACCTCTCCTTCCCCATGGGAAAATGTGCAAAGCGCAAATAGCCCAGAGATGTGGCAAAGTACATTATGCACTTTGTCCCAGGTGACAGGAGAGGTTTGCAGCAGCTGTGAGTGAAAGGGCCCTAATAGCCCTGTGTGCCTTTCCTGTGAGATGCAATCCCTATGCTAAGTGTACCTGTGTGTGGTACTTCCGGAAACACTCTCCAAAGCATAGGGCAGGGTGGTCAGGACAGTCAGGACAGAAATAGCGGGTGTCACGCCTTATTCCACTCCTGCTACAGACACAACATCTTTTTTGGGGTGGCGGATTGTTTTAAGGTACCAGAAACGACATTGGGGAAATGTCGCTCATGTAGACGGCTCATTACACTGGTGGATGGGGCCATGGAACCTCCTGGATACAGGATGTTCTCGATGATCTCTTCCTAAAATTTGAGGCTGTTCTCCCAGCCTTACTGTAGAGAACAAAACTATTATTCAGTGCCAATTGAATTAAATATACAGACACCTTCTTATACCAGCGTCTGGTTCTGCGGGAAAGTAAATAGGGAGCCAACATCTGGTCATTGAAGTCCACCCCTCCCAAGAGCAAATTATAGTCGTGGACCAAGAGGGGCTTTTCAATGACTCCGGTTGCTCGTTCAATTTGGATTGTCATGTCTGCGTGAATAGAGGAGAGCATGTAAACGTCACGCTTGTCTCTCCATTTCACCGCGAGCAGTTCTTCATAACACAAGGCAGCCCTCTCCCCCCTTGCAAGACGGGTGGTAACGAGCCGTTGGGGGAAGCCCCAGCGACTAGGTCGCACAGTGCCACAGCAGCCAATCTGTTCTAGGAACAAATGCCTGAAGAGGGGCACACTTGTGTAGAAATTGTCCACATAAAGATGGTACCACTTGCCAAATAAGGGTGACACCAAGTCCCAGACTGTCTTCCCACTGCTCCCCAGGTAGTCAGGGCAACCAACCGGCTCCAGGGTCTGATCTTTACCCTCATAGACCCGAAATTTGTGGGTATAGCCTGTGGCCCTTTCACAGAGCTTATACAATTTGACCCCATACCGGGCGCGCTTAATTGGGATGTATTATATGAAGCCAAGGCGCCCGGTAAAATGTATAAGGGACTCGTCTATGCAGATGTTTTGCTCAGGGGTATACAAATCGGCAAATTTGGTGTTAAGGTGGTCTATGAGGGGCCAAATTTTGTGTAATCGGTCAAAAGCTGGGTGGCCTCTGGGATGAGGGGTGCTGTTGTCACTAAAGTGCAGGAAAATCAGGACGGTTTCAAATCGTGTCTTGGACATGGCAGTAGAGAACATGGGCATGTGATGAATTGGGTTCGTGGACCAATATGACCGCAATTCATGATTTTTGGTTAGGCCCATGTTGAGGAGAAGGCCCAGAAAAATTTTTAATTCGGAAACTTGGACGGGTTTCCACCGGAAAGACTGAGCATAAAAGCTTCCCGGGTTGGCGGCTATAAATTGAGTTGCATACTGATTTGTTTCTGCCACAACTAAGTCCAAGAGCTCCGAAGTCAAGAACAGCTAAAAAAAAAACAGTGCCGAACCGATCTGAGCTGTCTCAACCCGAACTCCAGACTGGGCGGTGAAAGGGGGGAACTACTGGTGCGGCTGAAGTTGGGGGCTGCCAATCAGGGTTTGCCAGCACCTCAGGGACTCTAGGGGCTCTACGGGCCTGTCAGTGCGGTGGCTACGATGGGGGAACTACTGCACGTGCCACCGTACCAGCTTCAACTGACCTTCTGGTACTCGCCACTTCACCATGTTGTACGGCAGTGCTGGTACTAGGTCCAGGATGGGCTGCACTGCTGGTGTATGCCTCACCACGTAATCCGCCAGCGCCAGCCCCACTCTGCTGCCCTTAAAGCGGATCCTGCGCAACCTGTGGTCTAGCAACACGGGGCCGGGTACGCCTGGTGGTATCAGGGACCTCAACCTCCTCGTCCGAACTTTGGGTCAGACTGCCACTGCTTTCTACAGGTTCATATTCTGACCCGCAGGATTCGTCAGATGAGGGCTCCTATTCCTCATCCGACTGGGTCAGAAGCCTGTAGGCCTCTTCAGAAGAATACCCCTTATTTGCCCTTTGGTCAACTAAATTTAGGGGGTATTCCCTGAGACTACCCAAGAAAAAAAGCAAGCCTGTCTTACAAATGGGAGGCTAGCGAAGTACCGGAGGTCGCTGCGATTGATAAAAAAATATCAAAACTGATTTTTTTTATCGCCGCAGCGCTTGTGAAGTGATTGTGCAGTGATAAAAAAAATTATAATTTTTTGTCACTGCGGCGGGGTGGGTGTGGGTGAACGCACGTGTGGGCGACCGATCAGGCCTTATCAGGCAAACACTGAGTTTTGGGTGGAGGGCAAACTAAGGTGACACTAATACTATTATAGATCTGACGTGATCAGTTCTGATCACTTACAGATACTATAAAAGTACAAATGCTGATTAGCGATACGCTAATCAGCGAATCAGTGACTGCGGTGCGGTAGGCTGGGCGCTAACCGACGCTAACTGCCTAACAAAGGGGCCTAAACTATCCTAAACCTAACAGTCAATACTAGTGGAAAAATAAAGTGACAGTTTACACTGATCACTTTTTTCCCTTTCACTAGGTGATTGACAGGGGCGATCAAGGGGTGATCAAGGGGTGATCAAGGGGTTAATTGGGGTGATGGGGGGGTGATCTGAGGCTATGTGTGGTGTTGGTGTGTACTCACTGTGATCTGTGCTCCTCTGCTGGAACCAACTGACGAAAAGGACCAGCAGAGGAGAACAGAAGCCATTTAACAACTTATATTTATAAATATAAGGTGTTAGATGGCTTGTTATTCGTTCTTTTTTTAAATCATCAGCCTGCCAGCGACGATCATTGGCTGGCAGGCTGATGACGAACTTGTCCTCAAACTTTTGCCGGCCCGCGATGCACATGCGTGGGCCGACTGTAAGTGAAATCTTGCGTCTCGCGAGATGACGTGCCGGCGCGTTAAGGAGGAACAAAACGACCGCCTCCGGAACGCAATCCTGCGTTAGGCGGTCCGGAGGCGGTTAATCATACCTAGTGTCACCCATAGCCAGTCCCCTGCCTCCCTTAGCCCGAATACACATGGCCGTGAGCAGTCCGTGGTATGACGGCCTGGATTCCTGTTGACAGCAGGAGTGCACTTCATGCCACCGCTGCACTACAGTAATACACTCGTATGATCTATGCGAGTGTATTACTGTAGTGCAGCGGCGGCATGAAGTGCACTGCATCATAGCAACCAATGACGCTGTGCGCTCCTGCTGTTAGCAGTAATCCAGGCCGGCATACCATGGACCGCTCACGGCCACGGAACATGGCCGTGTGCATCCGACATTAATCATACCCTGTCATCTTTACCCAGTCCCCTGCCCCTTAATCATACCCAGTGTCAACCAAAGCCAGTCACCTGCCCCTTAATCATACCCAGTGTCACCAATAGCCAGTCCCCTGCCCCCTTAATCATACCCAGTGTCTGTCACTCTGTGTCTTAATTTAAGGGGGGCAGGGGACTGGGTAAGGGTGACACTGGGTATGATTAAGAAAGGCAGGGGGCTGGGTAAAGGTGACACGGTATGATTTAGGAGGGCAGGGGACTGGGCAAAGGTGACAGTATATGATTTGGGGGTCAGGAGACTAGCTATAGGTGACACTGGGTATGATTGTACTTGTTTGCACTTACACTTTACGCTACAGACCCCTTCAGATAGGATTAGGTGGCTGTGTCTTCGACAAAATGCCATTAACCATTACCACACCACACTATTAAATAATGCGCCTGCCAGGCTTGAGCAGGTATATGTGTGAATAGGGAAGATGCTGAGATCCGGCTGTACCTCACAGTGAGGTACAGCTGGATCTCAGCATCTTCACTAATCCATATTCACACATATACCTGTTCAAGCCTGGCAGGCGCAGCTGCATTATTTAAAGGGATTCTGTCATCAGATTTAACCCCTCTAGCCTAAACATATGGTCAGGTCCAATCCTAAGCTGGCCTTATTAAACCTCACTGTGGCTCTATTTGCCCCCCAAAAAAGGTTTTTATAACCTGTCAATCACTTAAGGTGCCCAAGGGGAGGTCCGTTAATACAGGGTGCCCGGCCGCACCGCTCGCCGTCTGGTGCCCAGCAGCACTGAGCTGTAGAAGGCGGCGCAGAAGACAGGGAAGGTGGCGCTGGGCACCGGACGGCGAGGGGTGCAGCTAGGCACCCTGTATTAACGGACCTTCCCTTATGCACCTTAAACAAGTGATTGACAGGTTATAAAAAACTGTTTTTTGAGCAAATAGAGCCACAGTGAGGTTTAATAAGGCCAGCTTAGGATTCTTCTTATTAGTCTGGACATGAGCATATGTTTAGGTTAGAGGGGTTAAATCTGATTTAATCCCTTTAATAGTGTGGTGTGGTAATGGTTAATGGCATTGGCGAAGACACAGCCACCTAATCATATCTGAGGGGTCTGTAACACAAGAAGGTGAAAGAACATATCGTGGGGTGTGTATGTGTATTAGACAGAAGGTAGGGATATGTATCTTGTGTAGTTTGGGTATTAGAGAGTGTAAGGGGTATATATCTAGTGCTGATACAGAGCCGCTCTTCACCTACACGTGTATCAGCGCTACATAAATAAAAAAAGTATACATATTAGGTATCGCCGCGTCCGTATCGACCAGCTCTATAATAATATCACATGAGCTAACCCCTCAGATGAACACCGTAAAAAATAAAAAATAAAAACTGTGCTAAATAAACCATTTTTTGTCACCTTACATTACAAAAAGTGTAATAGCAAGCGATCAAAAAGTCATATGCACCCAAAATAGCGCCAATCAAACCTTCATCTCATCCCGCAAAAATCATACCCTACCCAAGATAATCGCCCAAAAACTGAAAAAACTATGGCTCTTAGACTATGGAAACACTAAAACATGATTTTTTTTGTTTCAAAAATGAAATCATTGTGTAAAACTTACATAAATAAAAATAAAGTATACATATTAGGTATAGCTGCGTCCATATCGACCGGCTCTATAAAAATATCACATGAGCTAACCCCTCATGTGAACACCGTAATAAAAATAAAAACCGTGTAAAAAAAGCCATTTTTTGTCATCTTATGTCACAAAAAGTGTAATAGCAAGCGATCAAAAAGTCATATGCACCCCAAAATAGTGCCAATAAAATAAAAAAATTGAAATTCTGAAATTTCTTCTCTTTTTGCCAATAACTCTTGTGGAACACCTAAAGGGTTAACGACGTTTGTAAAATCAGTTTTGAATACCTTGAGGGGTGTAGTTTCTTAGATGGAGTAACTTTTATGGAGTTTCTTTTCTAGGGGTGAATCAGGGGGGCTTCAAATGGGACATGGTGTCAAAAAAAAACTGTCTAGCAAAATCTGCCTTTCCAAAACCGTATGGCATTCCTTTCCTTCTGTGTCCTACCGTGTGCCCGTACAGTGGTTTACGACCACATATGGGGTGTTTCTGTAAACTACAGAATCAGGGCCATAAATAATGAGATTTTTTTGGCTGTTAACCCTTGCTTTGTAACTGGAAAAAAAATAGTAAAATGGAAAATTTGCCCAAAAATTTTAATTCTGAAATGTCATCTCTATTTGCCAATAACTCTTGTGGAACACCTAAAGGGTTAACGACGTTTGTAAAATCAGTTTTGAATACCTTGAGGGGTGTAGGTTCTAGAATGGTGTCATTTTTGGGTGGTTTCTATTATATAAGCCTCACAAAGTGACTTCAGACCTGAACTGGTCACTAAAAATTGGGTTTTTGAAAAGTTCAGAGCAATTTCAAGATTTGCTTCCAAACTTCTAAGCCTTGTAACATCCCCAAAATATGAAATATCATTCCCAAAATTATGCAAACATGAAGTAGACATATGGGGAATGTAAAGTAATAAATATGTTTGGAGGTATTACTATGTATTATAGAAGTAGAGAAATTGAAACTTGGAAATTAGCAATTTTTTTTCCTTTTTTTTACCAGTGTCATGAAGTACATTATGTGCCGAAAAAAAAAATCTCAGAATGGCCTGGATAAGTTAAAGCGTTTTAAAGTTATCACCACATAAAGTGACACTGGTCAGATTTGCAAAAAATGGCCTGGTCCTTAAGGTGAAAATGAGCCGGGTCCTTAAGGTGTTAAAGGGATAGCTTACCTACATGTTCTCACCTACAATCTATTAAAGGGTCAGCTTACCAGTAGGCCCACATCTACAATATTTTAAAGGGTCAGCTCAACTGTAAGCCCTCACCTACAATCTTCTAGAGGGTCAGCTCACCAGCAGGCTCTCACTTACAATCTTTTCTATATCTATAATATTTTCTAGTGTCAGCTCACTTATAGGTAGACCCTCACCTACAACCTTTTATAGAGTGATCTCACCTGCAGGCCTTCACCTACAATCTTCTAGAGGGTCAGCTCACCAGCAGGTCCTCAGTTACAATCTTTTAGAGGGTCAGCTCACCTGTAAGCCCTCACCAACAATCTGTTAGAGGGTCAGCTCACCTGCAGGCCCTCACCTACAATCTTTTATTGGGTAAGCTCACCTTTAGGCCCTTATGTACAATCTTTCACAGGGTCAGATCACCAGAAGGCCCTCACCAACAATATTTTACAGGGTCAGCTCTCCAGCAGGCCCTCACCTACAATCTTTTGCAGTTTCAGCTCATCAGCAGGCCCTAAAGTACTATATTTTATAGGATTAGCTCACAAGTAGGCCCTCACCTACAATATTTTACAGGGTTAGCTCACCTATAGGCCCTCACTTAGAATCTTTTAGAGGGTTAGCTCACCAGCAAGCCCTCACCTACAATCTATTGCAAATCTAGCTCACCAGCAGGTCCTCACTAAAAATCTTTTAGAGGGTCAGCTCACCTTCAAGCCCTCACCTACAATCCTTTAGAGGGTTAACTCTCCTATAGGCCCTCACCTACAATCTTTTAGAGGGTCAGCTCACCTGCAGGCCCTCGCCTACAATTTTTTTCAGGGTCAGCCCACCTACAGGCTCTCACCTACAATCTTTTAAAGGGTCAGCTCACCTGTAGGTACTCACCTACATTCTTTTAGAGGGTCAGCTCACCTATAGACCCGCAAGTACAATCTTTTACAGGGTCAGCTCACCGACAGGCCCTCACCAACAATCTTTTACAGGGTTAGCTCACCCCCGGGCCCTCACCTACAATCTTTTAGAGGGTCAGCTCACCTATAAGCCCTCACCAACAATCTGTTAGAGGGTCAGCTCACCTGCAGGCCCTCACCTACAATCTTTTATTGGGTAAGCTCACCTTTAGGCCCTTATGTACAATCTTTCACAGGGTCAGATCACCAGAAGGCCCTCACCAACAATCTTTTAGAGGGTCAGCTCTCCAGCAGGCCCTCACCTACAATCTTTTGCAGTTTCAGCTCATCAGTAGGCTCTAAAGTACTATATTTCATAGGATTAGCTCACCAGCAGGTCCTCACTAAAAATCTTTTACAGGGACAGCTCACCTTCAAGTCCTCACCCACAATGTTTTACAGCGTCAGATCACCAGTAGGCCCTGACCTACAATATTTTATAGGGTCAGCTCACATGCATGCCCTCACCTACAATCCTTTAGAGGGTCAACTCACCTATAGGCCCTCACCTACAATCTTTTAGAGGGTCAGCTCACCTGCAGGCCCTCGCCTACAATTTTTTTCAAGGTCAGCCCACCTACAGGCTCTCACCTACAATCTTTTAAAGGGTCAGCTTACCTGTAGGTACTCACCTACATTCTTTTAGAGGGTCAGCTCACCTATAGACCCGCAAGTACAATCTTTTACAGGGTCAGCTCACCGACAGGCCCTCACCAACAATCTTTTACAGTGTTAGCTCACCTGCGGGCCCTCACCTACAATCTTTTAGATGGTCAGCTTACCTATAGGCCCTCACCTACAATCTTTTACAGGGTCTGCTCACCTATAGGCCCTCACCTACATTTTTTTTATGGTCAGCCCACCTATTGGCTCTCACCTACAATCTTTTAAAAGGTCAGCTCACCTGTAGGCCATCACCAACAATCTATTAAAGGGATAGCTTACCTACATGTTCTCACCTACAATCTTTTAGAGGGTCAGCTCACCAGTAGATCCACATCTACAATGTTTTAAAGGGTCAGCTCAACTGTAAGCCCTCACCCACAATCTTCTAGAGGGTCAGCTCACCAGCAGGCCCTCACTTACAATCTTTTCTATCTCTATAATATTTTCTAGTATCAGCTCACCTATAGGTAGACCCTCACCTACAACCTTTTATAGGGTCAGCTCACCTGCAGGACTTCACCTACAATCTTCTAGAGAGTCAGCTCACCAGCAGGTCCTCACTTACAATCTTTTAGAGGGTCAGCTCACCTATAAGCCCTCACCAACAATCTGTTAGAGGATCAGCTCACCTGCAGACCCTCACCTACAATCTTTTATTGTGTAAGCTCACCTTTAGGCCCTTATGTACAATCTTTCACAGGGTCAGATCACCAGAAGGCCCTCACCAACAATCTTTTACAGGGTCAGCTCTCCAGCAGGCCCTCACCTACAATCTTTTGCAGTTTCAGCTCATCAGTAGGCTCTAAAGTACTATATTTCATAGGATTAGCTCACAAGTAGGCCCTCACCTACAATCTATTACAGGGTTAGCTCACCTATAGGCCCTCACTTAGAATCTTTTAGAGGGTTAGCTCAACAGCAAGCCCTCACCTACAATCTATTGCAAATCTAGCTCACCAGCAGGTCCTCACTAAAAATCTTTTACAGGGTCAGCTCACCTTCAAGTCCTCACCCACAATATTTTACAGCGTCAGATCACCAGTAGGCCCTGACCTACAATATTTTATAGGGTCATCTCACATGCATGCCTTCACCTACAATCCTTTAGAGGGTCAACTCACCTATAGGCCCTCACCTACAATCTTTTAGAGGGTCAGCTCACCTGCAGGCCCTCGCCTACAATTTTTTTCAGGGTCAGCCCACCTACAGGCTCTCACCTACAATCTTTTAAAGGATCAGCTCACCTGTAGGTACTCACCTACATTCTTTTAGAGGGTCAGCTCACCTATAGACCCGCAAGTACAATCTTTTACAGGGTCAGCTCACCGACAGGCCCTCACCAACAATCTTTTACAGGGTTAGCTCACCTGCGGGCCCTCACCTACAATCTTTTAGATGGTCAGCTCACCTATAGGCCCTCACCTACAATCTTTTACAGGGTCAGCTCACCTATAGGCCCTCACCTACATTTTTTTTTAGGGTCAGCCCACCTATTGGCTCTCACCTACAATCTTTTAAAGGGTCAGCTCACCTGTAGGCCCTCACCAACAATCTATTAAAGGGATAGCTTACCTACATGTTCTCACCTACAATCTCTTAGAGGGTCAGCTCACCAATAGGCCCACATCTACAATGTTTTAAAGGGTCAGCTCAACTGTAAGCCCTCACCTACAATTCTCTAGAGGGTCAGCTCACCAGCAGGCCCTTACTTACAATCTTTTCTATCTCTATAATATTTTCTAGTGTCAGCTCACCTATAGGTAGACCCTCACCTACAACCTTTTATAGGGTCAGCTCACCTGCAGGACTTCACCTACAATCTTCTAGAGGGTCAGCTCACCAGCAGGTCCTCACTTACAACCTTTTAGAGGGTCAGCTCACCTGTAAGCCCTCACCAATAGAGTTGAGCGAACACCTGGATGTTCGGGTTCGAGAAGTTCGGCCGAACATCCCGGAAATGTTCGGGTTCGGGATCCGAACCCGATCCGAACTTCGTCCCGAACCCGAACCCCATTGAAGTCAATGGGGACCCGAACTTTTCGGCACTAAAAAGGCTGTAAAACAGCCCAGGAAAGAGCTAGAGGGCTGCAAAAGGCAGCAACATGTAGGTAAATCCCCTGCAAACAAATGTGGATAGGGAAATGAATTAAAATAAAAATTAAATAAATAAAAATTAACCAAAATCAATTGGAGAGAGGTTCCATAGCAGAGAATCTGGCTTCCCGTCACCCACCACTGGAACAGTCCATTCTCAGATATTTAGGCCCCGGCACCCAGGCAGAGGAGAGAGGTCCCGTAACAGAGAATCTGTCTTCATGTCAGCAGAGAATTAGTCTGCATGTCATAGCAGAGAATGAGGCTTCACGTCAGCCACCACTGCAACAGTCCATTGGCATAGATTTAGGCCCAGCACCCAGGCAGAGGAGGGAGGTCCCGTAACAGAGAATCTGTCTTCATGTCAGCAGAGAATTAGTCTGCATGTCATAGCAGAGAATGAGGCTTCACGTCAGCCACCACTGCAACAGTCCATTGGCATATATTTAGGCCCAGCACACACACAGGCAGAGGAGAGAGGTCCCGTAACAGAGAATCTGGCTTCATGTCAGCAGAGAATCAGTCTGCATGTCATAGCAGAGAATGAGGCTTCACGTCAGCCACCACTGCAACAGTCCATTGGCATATATTTAGGCCCAGCACACACACAGGCAGAGGAGAGAGGTCCCGTAACAGAGAATCTGTCTTCATGTCAGCAGAGAATTAGTCTGCATGTCATAGCAGAGAATGAGGCTTCACGTCAGCCACCACTGCAACAGTCCATTGGCATATATTTAGGCCCAGCACCCAGGCAGAGGAGGGAGGTCCCGTAACAGAGAATCTGTCTTCATGTCAGCAGAGAATTAGTCTGCATGTCATAGCAGAGAATGAGGCTTCACGTCAGCCACCACTGCAACAGTCCATTGGCATATATTTAGGCCCAGCACACACACAGGCAGAGGAGAGAGGTCCCGTAACAGAGAATCTGGCTTCATGTCAGCAGAGAATCAGTCTGCATGTCATAGCAGAGAATGAGGCTTCACGTCAGCCACCACTGCAACAGTCCATTGGCATATATTTAGGCCCAGCACACACACAGGCAGAGGAGAGAGGTCCCGTAACAGAGAATCTGTCTTCATGTCAGCAGAGAATTAGTCTGCATGTCATAGCAGAGAATGAGGCTTCACGTCAGCCACCACTGCAACAGTCCATTGGCATATATTTAGGCCCAGCACCCAGGCAGAGGAGGGAGGTCCCGTAACAGAGAATCTGTCTTCATGTCAGCAGAGAATTAGTCTGCATGTCATAGCAGAGAATGAGGCTTCACGTCAGCCACCACTGCAACAGTCCATTGGCATATATTTAGGCCCAGCACACACACAGGCAGAGGAGAGAGGTCCCGTAACAGACAATCTGGCTTCATGTCAGCAGAGAATCAGTCTGCATGTCATAGCAGAGAATGAGGCTTCACGTCAGCCACCACTGCAACAGTCCATTGGCATATATTTAGGCCCAGCACACACACAGGCAGAGGAGAGAGGTCCCGTAACAGAGAATCTGGCTTCATGTCAGCAGAGAATCAGTCTGCATGTCATAGCAGAGAATGAGGCTTCACGTCAGCCACCACTGCAACAGTCCATTGGCATATATTTAGGCCCAGCACACACAGGCAGAGGAGAGAGGTCCCGTAACAGAGGATCTGGCTTCATGTCAGCAGAGAATCAGTCTGCATGTCATAGCAGAGAATCAGGCTTCACGTCAGCCACCACTGCAACAGTCCATTGTCATAAATTTAGGCCCAGCACCCAGGCAGAGGAGAGAGGTCCCGTAACAGACAATCTGGCTTCATGTCAGCAGAGAATTAGTCTGCATGTCATAGCAGAGAATGAGGCTTCACGTCAGCCACCACTGCAACAGTCCATTGGCATATATTTAGGCCTAGCACACAGGCAGAGGAGAGAGGTCCCGTAACAGACAATCTGGCTTCATGTCAGCAGAGAATCAGTCTGCATGTCATAGCAGAGAATGAGGCTTCACGTCACCCACCACTGCAACAGTCCATTGGCATATATTTAGGCCTAGCACACAGGCAGAGCAGAGAGGTCCCGTAACAGACAATCTGGCTTCATGACAGCAGAGAATCAGTCTGCATGTCATAGCAGAGAATCAGGCTTCACGTCAGCCACCACTGCAACAGTCCATTGTCATAAATTTAGGCCCAGCACCCAGGCAGAGGAGAGAGGTCCCGTAACAGACAATCTGGCTTCATGTCAGCAGAGAATTAGTCTGCATGTCATAGCAGAGAATGAGGCTTCACGTCAGCCACCACTGCAACAGTCCATTGGCATATATTTAGGCCTAGCACACAGGCAGAGGAGAGAGGTCCCGTAACAGACAATCTGGCTTCATGTCAGCAGAGAATCAGTCTGCATGTCATAGCAGAGAATCAGGCTTCACGTCACCCACCACTGCAACAGTCCATTGGCATATATTTAGGCCTAGCACACAGGCAGAGCAGAGAGGTCCCGTAACAGACAATCTGGCTTCATGACAGCAGAGAATCAGTCTGCATGTCATAGCAGAGAATCAGGCTTCACGTCAGCCACCACTGCAACAGTCCATTGTCATAAATTTAGGCCCAGCACCCAGGCAGAGGAGAGAGGTCCCGTAACAGAGGATCTGGCTTCATGTCAGCAGAGAATCAGTCTTCATGTCATAGCAGAGAATCAGGCTTCACGTCAGCCACCACTGCAACAGTCCATTGTCATAATTTAGGCCCAGCACCCAGGCAGAGGAGAGAGGTCCCGTAACAGACAATCTGGCTTCATGTCAGCAGAGAATTAGTCTGCATGTCATAGCAGAGAATGAGGCTTCACGTCAGCCACCACTGCAACAGTCCATTGGCATATATTTAGGCCTAGCACACAGGCAGAGGAGAGAGGTCCCGTAACAGACAATCTGGCTTCATGTCAGCAGAGAATCAGTCTGCATGTCATAGCAGAGAATGAGGCTTCACGTCACCCACCACTGCAACAGTCCATTGGCATATATTTAGGCCTAGCACACAGGCAGAGCAGAGAGGTCCCGTAACAGACGATCTGGCTTCATGTCAGCAGAGAATCAGTCTGCATGTCATAGCAGAGAATGAGGCTTCACGTCACCCACCACTGCAACAGTCCATTGGCATATATTTAGGCCTAGCACACAGGCAGAGCAGAGAGGTCCCGTAACAGACAATCTGGCTTCATGTCAGCAGAGAATCAGTCTGCATGTCATAGCAGAGAATCAGGCTTCACGTCAGCCACCACTGCAACAGTCCATTGACATAAATTTAGGCCCAGCACCCAGGCAGAGGAGAGAGGTCCCGTAACAGACAATCTGGCTTCATGTCAGCAGAGAATTAGTCTGCATGTCATAGCAGAGAATCAGGCTTCATGTCAGCCACCACTGCAACAGTCCATTGGCATATATTTAGGCCTAGCACACAGGCAGAGGAGAGGTTCATTCAACTTTGGGTAGCCTCGCAATATAATGGTAAAATGAAAATAAAAATAGGATTGAATGAGGAAGTGCCCTGGAGTCCAATAATATATGGTTATGGGGAGGTAGTTAATGTCTAATCTGGACAAGGGACGGACAGGTCCTGTGGGATCCATGCCTGGTTCATTTTTATGAACGTCAGCTTGTCCACATTGGCTGTAGACAGGCGGCTGCGTTTGTCTGTAATGACGCCCCCTGCCGTGCTGAATACACGTTCAGACAAAACGCTGGCTGCCGGGCAGGCCAGCACCTCCAAGGCATAAAAGGCTAGCTCTGGCCACGTGGACAATTTAGAGACCCAGAAGTTGAATGGGGCCGAACCATCAGTCAGTACGTGGAGGGGTGTGCACACGTACTGTTCCACCATGTTAGTGAAATGTTGCCTCCTGCTAACACGTTGCGTATCAGGTGGTGGTGCAGTTAGCTGTGGCGTGTTGACAAAAGTTTTCCACATCTCTGCCATGCTAACCCTGCCCTCAGAGGAGCTGGCCGTGACACAGCTGCCTTGGCGACCTCTTGCTCCTCCTCTGCCTTGGCCTTGGGCTTCCACTTGTTCCCCTGTGACATTTGGGAATGCTCTCAGTAGCGCGTCTACCAACGTGCGCTTGTACTCGCGCATCTTCCTATCACGCTCCAGTGCAGGAAGTAAGGTGGGCACATTGTCTTTGTAGCGTGGATCCAGCAGGGTGGCAACCCAGTAGTCCGCACAGGTTAAAATGTGGGCAACTCTGCTGTCGTTGCGCAGGCACTGCAGCATGTAGTCGCTCATGTGTGCCAGGCTGCCCAGGGGTAAGGACAAGCTGTCCTCTGTGGGAGGCGTATCGTCATCGTCCTGCCTTTCCCCCCAGCCACGCACCAGTGATGGACCCGAGCTGCGTTGGGTGCCACCCCGCTGTGACCATGCTTCATCCTCATCCTCCTCCACCTCCTCCTCATCCTCGTCCTCCTCGTCCTCCAGTAGTGGGCCCTGGCTGGCCACATTTGTACCTGGCCTCTGCTGTTGCCAAAAACCTCCCTCTGAGTCATTTCGAAGAGACTGGCCTGAAAGTGCTAAAAATGACCCCTCTTCCTCCTCCTCCTCCTCCTCCTCCTCCTGGGCCACCTCCTCTTCCATCATCGCCCTAAGTGTTTTCTCAAGGAGACATAGAAGTGGTATTGTAACGCTGATAACGGTGTCATCGCCACTGGCCATGTTGGTGGAGTACTCGAAACAGCGCAACAGGGCACACAGGTCTCGCATGGAGGCCCAGTCATTGGTGGTGAAGTGGTGCTGTTCTGTAGTGCGACTGACCCGTGCGTGCTGCAGCTGAAACTCCACTATGGCCTGCTGCTGCTCGCACAGTCTGTCCAGCATGTGCAAGGTGGAGTTCCACCTGGTGGGCACGTCGCATATGAGGCGGTGAGCGGGAAGGCCGAAGTTACGCTGTAGCGCAGACAGGCGAGCAGCAGCAGGATGTGAACGCCGGAAGCGCGAACAGACGGCCCGCACTTTATGCAGCAGCTCTGACATGTCGGGGTAGTTGTGAATGAACTTCTGCACCACCAAATTCAGCACATGCGCCAAGCAAGGGATGTGCGTCAAATTGGCTAGTCCCAGAGCTGCAACGAGATTTCGCCCATTATCACACACCACCAGGCCGGGCTTGAGGCTCACCGGCAGCAACCACTCGTCGGTCTGTTGTTCAATACCCCGCCACAACTCCTGTGCGGTGTGGGGCCTGTCCCCCAAACATATGAGTTTCAGAATGGCCTGCTGACGTTTACCCCGGGCTGTGCTGAAGTTGGTGGTGAAGGTGTGTGGCTGACTGGATGAGCAGGTGGAAGAAGAGGAGGAGGAAGCCGAGAAGGAGGAGGTGGCAACAGGAGGCAAAGAATGTTGCCCTGCGATCCTTGGCGGCGGAAGGACGTGCGCCAAACAGCTCTCCGCCTGGGGCCCAGCTGCCACTACATTTACCCAGTGTGCAGTTAGGGAGATATAGCGTCCCTGGCCGTGCTTACTGGTCCACGTATCTGTGGTTAGGTGGACCTTGCTACAGATGGCGTTGCGCAGTGCACACTTGATTTTATCGGATACTTGGTTGTGCAGGGAAGGCACGGCTCTCTTGGAGAAGTAGTGCCGGCTGGGAACAACATACTGTGGGACAGCAAGCGACATGAGCTGTTTGAAGCTGTCTGTGTCCACCAGCCTAAATGACAGCATTTCATAGGCCAGTAGTTTAGAAATGCTGGCATTCAGGGCCAGGGATCGAGGGTGGCTAGGTGGGAATTTACGCTTTCTATCAAATGTTTGTGAGATGGAGAGCTGAACGCTGGCGTGTGACATGGTTGAGACGCTTGGTGACGGAGGTGGTGGTGGTGGTGTTGGTGGTACATCCCCTGTTTGCTGGGCGGCAGGTGCCAACGTTCCTCCAGAGGCGGAGGAAGAGGCCGAGGCGGCAGCAGCAGAATAGGCCGAGGCGGCAGCAGCAGAAGAGGTAGCAGGGGGAGCCTGAGTGACTTCCTTGGTTTTAAGGTGTTTACTCCACTGCAGTTCATGCTTTGCATGCAGGTGCCTGGTCATGCAGGTTGTGCTCAGGTTCAGAACGTTAATGCCTCGCTTCAGGCTCTGATGGCACAGCGTGCAAACCACTCGGGTCTTGTCGTCAGCACATTGTTTGAAGAAGTGCCATGCCAGGGAACTCCTTGAAGCTGCCTTTGGGGTGCTCGGTCCCAGATGGCGGCGGTCAGTAGCAGGCGGAGTCTCTTGGCGGCGGGTGTTCTGCTTTTGCCCACTGCTCCCTCTTTTGCTACGCTGTTGGCTCGGTCTCACCACTGCCTCTTCCTCCGAACTGTGAAAGTCAGTGGCACGACCTTCATTCCATGTGGGGTCTAGGACCTCATCGTCCCCTGCATCGTCTTCCACCCAGTCTTGATCCCTGACCTCCTGTTCAGTCTGCACACTGCAGAAAGACGCAGCAGTTGGCACCTGTGTTTCGTCATCATCAGAGACATGCTGAGGTGGTATTCCCATGTCCTCATCATCAGGAAACATAAGTGGTTGTGCGTCAGTGCATTCTATGTCTTTCACCGCTGGGGAAGGGCTAGGTGGATGCCCTTGGGAAACCCTGCCAGCGGAGTCTTCAAACAGCATAAGAGACTGCTGCATAACTTGAGGCTGAGACAGTTTCCCTGGTATGCATGGGGGTGATGTGACAGACTGATGGGGTTGGTTTTCAGGCGCCATCTGTGCGCTTTCTGCAGAAGACTGGGTGGGAGATAATGTGAACGTGCTGGATCCACTGTCGGCCACCCAATTGACTAATGCCTGTACCTGCTCAGGCCTTACCATCCTTAGAACGGCATTGGGCCCCACCATATATCGCTGTAAATTCTGGCGGCTACTGGGACCTGAGGTAGTTGGTACACTAGGACGTGTGGCTGTGGCAGAACGGCCACGTCCTCTCCCAGCACCAGAGGGTCCACTAACACCACCACGACCATGTCCACGTCCGCGTCCCTTACTAGATGTTTTCCTCATTGTTATGGTTCACCACAACAACAAAAATATTATTTGGCCCAATGTATTGTATTCAAATTCAGCGGGATATAAATTTGAGGCCTAGTATTTAGGCGCTGGGTGACCGGTATGGATTTAGTGACAGAATTAGACTTGGAAATGCACAGAAGCGTGTGTGTGTGAAGTTATTCTGAATGACCCAATGTGCACCTTGAATATTATATACCCTTTTAGGGATAGATTTCAAATAGCTCTGATATAGCAGAAACCACTAAATTATGAAATTGTTAAATTGGGAATTGTATTTAAACCCAGAACAAAAAATGTGCTTTGACGGACACTAAATAACTTTCCCAGCCACAACAGGACAGCGTTAACGAGAGATTTAGCAGGATATAAATTTGAGGCCTAGTATTTAGGCGCTGGGTGACAGGTATGGGTTTAGTGACAGAATTAGACTTAGAAATACACAGTAGCGGGTGTGTGTGAAGTTATTCTGAATGACCCAATGTGCACCTTGAATATTATATACCCTTTTAGGGATAGATTTCAAATAGCTCTGATATAGCAGAAACCACTAAATTATGAAATTGCTAAATTGGGAATTGTATTTCAACCCAGAACAAGAAATGTGCTTGAACGGACACTAAATAACTCGCCCAGCTACAGCACTAAGGACAGATTTAGCTGGATATAAATTTGAGGCCTAGTATTTAGGCGCTGGGTGACAGGTATGGGTTTAGTGACAGAATTAGACTTGGAAATACACAGTAGCGGGTGTGTGTGAAGTTATTCTGAATGACCCAATGTGTACCTTGAATATTATATACCCTTTTAGGGATAGATTTCAAATAGCTCCGATACAGCAGAAACCACTAAATTATGAAATTGCTAAATTGGGAATTGTATTTCAACCCAGAACAAAAAATGTGCTTTGACGGACACTAAATAACTTTCCCAGCCACAACAGGACAGCGTTAACGAGAGATTTAGCAGGATATAAATTTGAGGCCTAGTATTTAGGCGCTGGGTGACAGGTATGGGTTTAGTGACAGAATTAGACTTGGAAATACACAGTAGCGGGTGTGTGTGAAGTTATTCTGAATGACCCAATGTGCACCTTGAATATTATATACCCTTTTAGGGATAGATTTCAAATAGCTCTGATATAGCAGAAACCACTAAATTATGAAATTGCTAAATTGGGAATTGTATTTCAACCCAGAACAAAAAATGTGCTTTGACGGACACTAAATAACTTTCCCAGCCACAACAGGACAGCGTTAACGAGAGATTTAGCAGGATATAAATTTGAGGCCTAGTATTTAGGCGCTGGGTGACAGGTATGGGTTTAGTGACAGAATTAGACTTGGAAATACACAGTAGCGGGTGTGTGTGAAGTTATTCTGAATGACCCAATGTGCACCTTGAATATTATATACCCTTTTAGGGATAGATTTCAAATAGCTCTGATATAGCAGAAACCACTAAATTATGAAATTGCTAAATTGGGAATTGTATTTCAACCCAGAACAAGAAATGTGCTTGAACGGACACTAAATAACTCGCCCAGCTACAGCACTAAGGACAGATTTAGCTGGATATAAATTTGAGGCCTAGTATTTAGGCGCTGGGTGACAGGTATGGGTTTAGTGACAGAATTAGACTTGGAAATGCACAGTAGCGGGTGTGTGTAGTTATTCTGAATGACCCAATGTCTACCTTGAATATTATATACCCTTTTAGGGATAGATTTCAAATAGCTCTGATATAGCAGAAACCACTAAATTATGAAATTGCTAAATTGGGAATTGTATTTCAACCCAGAACAAAAAATGTGCTTTGACGGACACTAAATAACTTTCCCAGCCACAACAGGACAGCGTTAACGAGAGATTTAGCAGGATATAAATTTAAGGCCTAGTATTTAGGCGCTGGGTGACAGGTATGGGTTTAGTGACAGAATTAGACTTGGAAATACACAGTAGCGGGTGTGTGTGAAGTTATTCTGAATGACCCAATGTGCACCTTGAATATTATATACCCTTTTAGGGATAGATTTCAAATAGCTCTGATATAGCAGAAACCACTAAATTATGAAATTGCTAAATTGGGAATTGTATTTCAACCCAGAACAAAAAATGTGCTTTGACGGACACTAAATAACTTTACCAGCCACAACAGGACAGCGTTAACGAGAGATTTAGCAGGATATAAATTTGAGGCCTAGTATTTAGGCGCTGGGTGACAGGTATGGGTTTAGTGACAGAATTAGACTTGGAAATACACAGTAGCGGGTGTGTGTGAAGTTATTCTGAATGACCCAATGTGCACCTTCAATATGATCTACCCTTTTAGGGATAGATTTCAAATAGCTCTGATTTAGCAGAAACCACTAAATTATGAAATTGCTAAATTGGGAATTGTATTTCAACCCAGAACAAGAAATGTGCTTGAACGGACACTAAATAACTCGCCCAGCTACAGCACTAAGGACAGATTTAGCTGGATATAAATTTGAGGCCTAGTATTTAGGCGCTGGGTGACAGGTATGGGTTTAGTGACAGAATTAGACTTGGAAATACACAGTAGCGGGTGTGTGTGAAGTTATTCTGAATGACCCAATGTGCACCTTGAATATTATATACCCTTTTAGGGATAGATTTCAAATAGCTCTGATATAGCAGAAACCACTAAATTATGAAATTGCTAAATTGGGAATTGTATTTCAACCCAGAACAAGAAATGTGCTTGAACGGACACTAAATAACTCGCCCAGCTACAGCACTAAGGACAGATTTAGCTGGATATAAATTTGAGGCCTAGTATTTAGGCGCTGGGTGACAGGTATGGGTTTAGTGACAGAATTAGACTTGGAAATGCACAGTAGCGGGTGTGTGAAGTTATTCTGAATGTCCCTATGTGCACCTTCAATATGATCTACCCTTTTAGGGATAGATTTCAAATAGCTCTGATATAGCAGAAACCACTAAATTATGAAATTGCTAAATTGGGAATTGTATTTCAACCCAGAACAAGAAATGTGCTTGAACGGACACTAAATAACTCGCCCAGCTACAGCACTAAGGACAGATTTAGCTGGATATAAATTTGAGGCCTAGTATTTAGGCGCTGGGTGACAGGTATGGGTTTAGTGACAGAATTAGACTTGGAAATGCACAGTAGCGGGTGTGTGAAGTTATTCTGAATGTCCCTATGTGCACCTTCAATATGATCTACCCTTTTAGGGATAGATTTCAAATAGCTCTGATATAGCAGAAACCACTAAATTATGAAATTGCTAAATTGGGAATTGTATTTCAACCCAGAACAAGAAATGTGCTTGAACGGACACTAAATAACTCGCCCAGCTACAGCACTAACGACAGATTTAGCTGGATATAAATTTGAGGCCTAGTATTTAGGCGCTGGGTGACAGGTATGGGTTTAGTGACAGAATTAGACTTAGAAATACACAGTAGCGGGTGTGTGTGAAGTTATTCTGAATGACCCAATGTGCACCTTGAATATTATATACCCTTTTAGGGATAGATTTCAAATAGCTCTGATACAGCAGAAACCACTAAATTTTTAAATTGCTAAATTGGGAATTGTATTTCAACCCAGAACAAAAAATGTGCTTTGACGGACACTAAATAACTTTCCCAGCCACAACAGGACAGCGGTAACGAGAGATTTAGCGGGATATAAATTTGAGGCCTAGTATTTAGGCGCTGGGTGACCGGTATGGATTTAGTGACAGAATTAGACTGGGATATGGCCAAAAAATAACCACACTATTGCTGGTTAAATGCACTTGGTGATGGGCGCAGCTTGCCCCTGATGTAGTATATGGCCAAAAAATGAACAGACTATTGCTGGTTAAATGCACTTGGTGTCACAGCTTGACCAACCACACTACTGAGGGTTAAATGCACTTGGTGACGGGCGCAGCTTGCCCCTGATCTAGTATATGGCCAAAAAATGAACAGACTATTGCTGGTTAAATGCACTTGGTGACGGGCGCAGCTTGCCCCTGATTTAGTATATGGCCAAAAAATGAACAGACTATTGCTGGTTAAATGCACTTGGTGTGATAGCTTGACCAACCACACTACTGAGGGTTAAATGCACTTGGTGACGGGCGCAGCTTGCCCCTGATGTAGTATATGGCCAAAAAATAAACAGACTATTGCTGGTTAAATGCACTTGGTGTGACAGCTTCACCCTGATGTAGGCTTTAGCCAAAAAACAAACGCACCATTGAGGGTTAAATGCACTTGGTGACAGGCGCAGCTTGCCCCTGATGTAGTATATGGCCAAAAAATAAACAGACTATTGCTGGTTAAATGCACTTGGTGTGACAGCTTCACCCTGATGTAGGCTTTAGCCAAAAAACAACCACACCATTGAGGGTTAAATGCACTTGGTCGCAGCTTGTGCTGGCGCACCACAAGACATAAAATGGCCGCCGATCACCCGAGAAAAATGTGACTGACAAACGGTCTGGGCAGCCTAAAAACAGTGAGCAGATCGATCAGTTAATAAAGTCCTTTGGAGGAGTTAATCTGCCTAATCTCGCCCTACTGTCGCAGCCGCAACCTCTCCCTACGCTAATCAGAGCAGAGTGACGGGCGGCGCTATGTGACTCCAGCTTAAATAGAGGCTGGGTCACATGGTGCTCTGGCCAATCACAGCCATGCCAATAGTAGGCATGGCTGTGATGGCCTCTTGGGGCAAGTAGTATGACGCTTGTTGATTGGCTGCTTTGCAGCCTTTCAAAAAGCGCCAAGAAAGCGTCACAAAAGCGCGAAGAAAGCGACGAACACCGAACCCGAACCCGGACTTTTACGAAAATGTCCGGGTTCGGGTCCGTGTCACGGACACCCCAAAATTCGGTACGAACCCGAACTATACAGTTCGAGTTCGCTCATCCCTACTCACCAACAATCTGTTAGAGGGTCAGCTCACCTGCAGGCCCTCACCTACAATCTTTTATTGGGTAAGCTCACCTTTAGGCCCTTATGTACAATCTTTCACAGGGTCAGATCACCAGAAGGCCCTCACCAACAATCTTTTACAGGGTCAGCTCTCCAGCAGGCCCTCATCTACAATCTTTTGCAGTTTCAGCTCATCAGTAGGCTCTAAAGTACTATATTTAATAGGATTAGCTCACAAGTTGGCCCTCACCTACAATCTTTTACAGGGTTAGCTCACCTATAGGTCCTCACTTAGAATCTTTAAAAAGGGTTAGCTCACCAGCAGGCCCTCACCTATAATTCTTTACAGTGTCAGTTCACCAGCAGGCCCTCACCCACAATCTTTTACAGGGTTAGCTCACCAGTAGGCCCACAACTACAATCTTTTATAGTGTCATCTCATCTGCAGGCTCTCAACTACAATCTTTTATAAGGTCAGATCACCAGCAGGCCCTCACCTACAATCTTTTACAGGGTCAGATCACCCGCAGGCTCTCAACTACAATCTTTTATAAGGTCAGATCACCAGCAGGCCCTCACCTACAATATTTTATAGGGTCAGCTCACCTGCAGGCCCTCACCTACAATATTTTATATGGTCAGCTCACCTGCAGGCCCTCACTTACAATTTCTTATAGGATCAGCTCACCAGCAGGCCCTCACCTACAATATTTTACAGGGTAAGATCACCTATAGGCCCCCACCTACAATCTTTTAAAGGGTCAACTCACCTGTAGGCCCTCACCTACAACTTTTTTTACATGGTCATCTCACCTATAGGCCCTAACCTACATTATTTTACAGGGTCAGCTAACCAACAGGCCCTCACCTACATTGTTTAAAAGGGTCAGTTCACAATCAGGCCCTCACCTACAATCGTTTAAAGGGTCAGCTCACCATTAGGCCCTAACCTACAATATTTTACAGAGTTAGCTCACCTGCAGACCCCCAAATACAAAATAGTAAAGGGTTAGCTCACCTATATTCCCTCATATACAATTTTTTTTATAGGGTCAGCTAACTTGTAGGCCCCCACCTAGTCTTTTACAGGTTTATCTCATCTGCAAGCCCTCACCTACAATATTTTACAGGGTCAGCTCACCAGCAGGCCCTCACCTACAATCTTTTAAAGGGTCAACTCAACTGTAGGCCCTCACCTACAATTTATTAAAGGGTGAAATTACCTGATCAGGGTCAGCTCACCAGCAGGCCCTCACTTATAATATTTTACAGGGTCAGCTCACCTACATGTCCTTACCTACAATCTTTTAGAGGGTGAGCTCACCAGTAGGCCCTCACCCACAATTATTTACAGGGTCAGCTCACCTACAGGCTCTTACCCACAATTTTTTGCAGGGTCAGCTCACCTGCAGGCCCTTACCTACAATTGTTTAAAGGGTAATCTCACCTGCAGGCCCTCACCTACAATTTTTAATAGGGTTAGCTCACCTATTGGTTCTCACCTACAATTTCTTATAGGATCAGCTCACCAGCAGGCCCTCACCTACAATATTTTACAGGGTAAGATCACCTATAGGCCCCCACCTACAATCTTTTAAAGGGTCAACTCACCTGTAGGCCCTCACCTACAACTTTTTTTACATGGTCATCTCACCTATAGGCCCTAACCTACATTATTTTACAGGGTCAGCTAACCAACAGGCCCTCACCTACATTGTTTAAAAGGGTCAGTTCACAATCAGGCCCTCACCTACAATCGTTTAAAGGGTCAGCTCACCATTAGGCCCTAACCTACAATATTTTACAGAGTTAGCTCACCTGCAGACCCCCAAATACAAAATAGTAAAGGGTTAGCTCACCTATATTCCCTCATATACAATTTTTTTTATAGGGTCAGCTAACTTGTAGGCCCCCACCTAGTCTTTTACAGGTTTATCTCATCTGCAAGCCCTCACCTACAATATTTTACAGGGTCAGCTCACCAGCAGGCCCTCACCTACAATCTTTTAAAGGGTCAACTCAACTGTAGGCCCTCACCTACAATTTATTAAAGGGTGAAATTACCTGATCAGGGTCAGCTCACCAGCAGGCCCTCACTTATAATATTTTACAGGGTCAGCTCACCTACATGTCCTTACCTACAATCTTTTAGAGGGTGAGCTCACCAGTAGGCCCTCACCCACAATTATTTACAGGGTCAGCTCACCTACAGGCTCTTACCCACAATTTTTTGCAGGGTCAGCTCACCTGCAGGCCCTTACCTACAATCGTTTAAAGGGTAATCTCACCTGCAGGCCCTCACCTACAATTTTAATAGGGTTAGCTCACCTATTGGTTCTCACCTACAATTTTGTACATGGTCAGCTCACATTCTGGCCCTAACCTACAATTTTTTACAGGGTCAGTTGACAAACAGGCCCTTAGCTACAATATTTTAGAGTGTTAGCTCGCCAGCAGGCCCTCACCTACAATCTTTTACAAGGTTAGCTCATTAGCAGGCCCTCATCTACAATCTTTTACAGGGTCAGCTCACCTGCAGGCCCTCACCTACAATCTTTTATAGGATCAGCTCACCTTCAAGCCCTCACCTAAAATCTTTTAAAGGGTCAACTCACAAACAGGTCCTCACCTACAATCTTTTATAGGATCAGCTCACCTGCAGGCCCTAACCTACAATATTTTATAGGGTAATATCACCAGCATGTCCTCACCTACAATCTTTTTCAGGGTTAGCTCACCAGCAGGGCCTCATCTACAATTTTTTACAGTGTTAGCTCAACTACAGGCCCACACCTACAATCTTTTAAAGGGTCAGCTTACTTGCATGCCATCACCTACAATCATTTACAGGGTCATCTCACCTACATACCGTTACCTACAATATTTTAGAGGGTCAGCTCACCAGCAGGCCCTCGCCCACAATCTTTTATAGGATTAGCTCACCAGCATGCCCTCACCTACAATATTTTAAAGGGTCAGCTCAACTGTAGGCCCTCACCTACAATTTATTAAAGGGTGAAATTACCTGATTGACATCACCGACAATCGTTTACAGGGTCAGCTCACCTACATGTCCTTACGTACAATATTTTAGAGGGTGAGCTCACCAGTAGGCCCTCACCCACAATTATTTACAGGGTCAGCTCACCTACAGGCTCTTACCCACAATTTTTTGCAGGGTCAGCTCACCTGCAGGCCCTTACCTACAACCGTTTAAAGGGTAAGCTCACCTGCAGGCCCTCACCTACAATTTTTTAAGAGGGTTAGCTCACCTATTGGTTCTCACCTACAATTTTTTACATGGTCAGCTCACATTCAGGCCCTAACCTACAATTTTTTACAGGGTCAGCTGACAAACAGGCCCTTAGCTGCAATATTATAGAGTATTAGCTCACCTGCAGGCCCTCACCTACAATCTTTTATAGGATCAGCTCACCTTCAAGCCCTCACCTACAATCTTTTAAAGGGTCAACTAACAAACAGGCCCTCACCTACAATCTTTTATAGGATCAGCTCACCTGTAGGCCCTAACCTACAATTTTTTATAGGGTAAACTCACCAGCAGGTCCTCACCTACAATCTTTTACAGGGTTAGCTCACAAGCAGGGCCTCATCTACAATCTTTTACAGGATTAGCTCAACTACAGGCCCACACCTACCATCTTTTAAAGGGTCAGCTTACTTGCATGCCATCACCTACAATCATTTACAGGGTCATCTCACCTACATACCCTTACCTACAATATTTTAGAGGGTCAGCTCAGCAGCAGACCCTCGCCCACAATCTTTTAGAGGGTCAGCTTACTTGTAGGCCTTTACCAACAATTTACCTACAGGGTCAGCTCACCTACAGGCTCTCGCGTACAATCTCTTAAAGGGCCTGCTCACCTGCAGTCCCTCATGTACAATCTTTAAGAGGGTTAACTCACCAGCATGCCCTCACCTACTATCTTTTACAGGGTCAGCTCACCTACATTCTCTCACCTGCAATTTCTTACAGGGTCAGCTCACCTGCAGGCCCTCACCTACAATTTTTTTACAGGGTCAGCTCAACTATAGGCCCTTACCTACATTCTTTTAGAGTGCCAGCTTACCTGCAGGCTCTCACCTATTCTTTTTTTTACAAATTCAGCACACCTTCAGGCCCTCACCTGCAATCCTTTACAGGGTCAGCTCCCTAGCAGGTCCTCACCTGCAATCGTTTATAGAGTCAACTCACCAGCAGGCTCTCACCTACAATCTTTTATAGGGTCAGCTTACCTGTAGGCCCTCACCTACAATCTTTTACAGGGTCAGATCACCTACAGGCCCTCACCTACAATCTTTTACTGGGTCAGCTCACCAGCAGGCCTAGAAAGAGTCCTGTATTGTTATTTAAAGTCACTACCCCCTCCAGTCGGGAGTGGGTAATTTGCGCACCTGCTGCCTTCCTTGGATGTAGTAGCCATTTCTCAAGCTCGTTCTCCGGAAACAAACCCTGATTCTTCGTTACCCGTGTTCAGCATGATTGACGCTGAAATTACCATCAAAAGTTGATAGGGAAGACATCCAAATTGATCAACACCATCACTGGGACCCAAAACCAATTTCAAGAAATTTGCTCATTTCTAATACTGAACATAAAACCTCTGCACAGGCAGGGTATTGGATGGAGAAAAAGAAAGAGAATCCATGAAGTCAGGAGGTGTAGGGTAGGATGATGCTGATGCCTAATCTCCAAAATCACTCTGCACACTGTTGGGACTTGGGACTATCCTAGACAGAACAAATCCGTAGTGTTGCACTGTGCAATAATGCACAATAGAATAATGTGGTCCAGCAGCAGAGTAGTTTGATTTTATTAAAAATGACCACCACTGACTGATCAGTATTGAGTTACTTGATGAAATAATAATGTATAAATGAAGATGACTTACTGAGCACACTCTGTGGTACTGGGACCAACATTTGAATCAGGACGTCCAAGGCTTATGGCAGCAGAAAGTTCTATGATCCCTCCTATTATCAGATCTGCTGGTTTTGAGGTAAACTTAACTTCATCAATTAGTTCGAGAGTGCACAGAGAATCCTGGGAATGTCTTCTGGCTGTGATAATGAGTATCAGGGGTAGTATGTATAGATATCTGCTCATTCTGTGTCCTGATGAGAGAGAAAACATGAAGTTTACTTTACTCATTCCTTGATAACATATCCTTCAGCTCTCTATACAGATTATACACATTAGATAAATGTCAGCAGACTCTTCCAATTATTGCTGGACCATTTAATGTGTATGGATGGCTCCTGATTTTCTGCTGGTATCAGGTATCATAGGGGATAAGCATCTGCAGTGTCCCACTCAGTGATGGTTGTGGGCACTTCAAACTTCTGTATCTGCCTATCTTTAGTATTGTTGTATAAACTGTAAATTCCTTATAACAGGCTGTTTTGGAGGAGAGTGTTATTTAATTTATCCGTCCCTAGGTGGGAATATGACATATTTTCAGTTGTTTCACACTATTTTGTTATGTATATAAATCCACATGTGTTAATTCATAGTTTTGATGCCTTCAGCGTGAATCTACAATTTTCATAGTCATGAAAATAAAGAAAACCCTTTGAATGAGAAGGTGTGTCGAAACTTTTGGTCTGTACTGTATATATATGTATATATATATATATATATATATATATAGTGGCAATGTAAAAAAGTGATGGGTGCAGTAAAGTCCCAGGGAAGCATGAAAAAGAGGTGTTGTTTGCACCAGGAGCGTGTCACCAAGGGGCGCGGCCTTGGTGGAGTAAAGGCTCTAGATATAGTTGGCCACTAAGTTAGTTGGTGGACACCAAGATAGTTAGCTTATCTGGCTCTAGCTAGTCTGGGGCGGGCTTTTACTAGAATTTATGTTTTTGATTTATGTTTCGGTTGCTGTTTTGTGCTGATGTGCTTGAAAATAAAACATTGTTTGAACTTCAATCTGGTGTTCATAGCGAAGTCTGAGAGAATGACCCCCGGATAAGAGACGATCCCTTACAATTGGTGGAGGGTAAGTTGTCCATGAGAACAGGGCAACAACAGACGGTTGCTAGGGGCAACAACAAGAAAAAAACAGGTATTGCTGAATGCTGCTTTGTTACCCTGTGTGGAGGTACAGGGCAGGAAGCCTGTTTTGTCTGGTGGAGCTGCGGCTTGCACTATTCCAGACACTTTCTGCTGTGCTGCAAGTAAAAGTGTGCAGTGAATTAAAGGGCCTGTAGCCCAGCAAGATAGACTGACTTGTGATTCTAGTGTATTTATACTGCCCTGGCATTTTAGGGGCCCGAAAGCGTGAGAAGTAGTTTGGAATCCAAATGCGTAAAAATGCCCTGTGAAATCCTAAAAGTACTCATTTGAATTTGGGCCCCTTTGCGCACCTAGGCTGCAAAAAAGTATCACATGTGGTATCGCCGTACTCAGAAGAAGTAGGGCAATGTGTTTTGGAGTGTATTTTTACATATATCCATACTGTGTGTGAAAAATATCTCTGTAAATGACAACTTTTTAAAAAATGTTATACAAAGTTGTCAATTTACAGAGATATTTCTCTCACCCAGCATGGGTATATGTAAAAAAGAAAAACACACCAAAACACACCAAAACACATTCCCCTACTTCTCCTGATTACGGCGATACCACATGAGTGACACATTTTTAAAGCAAAGATGCGCAAAGGGGCCCAAATTCCAATGAGTACCTTTTAGAAGGGCATTTTTAGGCATTTGGATTCCAGACTTCTTCTCACACTTTAGGGCCCTTAAAATGCCAGGGCAGTATAAATACCCCACATGTGACCCCATTTTGGAAAGAAGACACCCCAAGGTATTCCGTGAGGGGCATGGTGAGTTCATCAAATTATTTTTTTTGGGCACAAATTAGCAGAAATTGATATATTTTTTTTTTTCTAACAAAGTCTCCCTTTCCGCTAACTTGTGACAAAAAGTTCAATCTTTAATAGACTCAATATGCCCCTCAGCGATTACCTTGGGGTGTCTTCTTTCCAAAATTGGGTCATTTGTGGGGTTTTTGTACTGCCCTGGCATTTAAGGGTCTGCGCAATCATTACATGTATGGTCAGCATTAGGAGTTTCTGCTATTCTCCTTATATTGAGCATATGGGTAATGAGATTTATTATTTTTTTTCGTTCAGCCTCTGGGCTGAAAGAAAAAATGAACGGCACAGATTTCTTCATTCGCATCGATCAATATGGATGAAAAAATCTCTGCCAAAAATGTGAAGAAAAAAAAAAAAGGGGAAAGGCGTCTGCCCAACATCCAAACCCATTTAGCCCGTATGCCCTGGAAAACCCGATTTCTCCATTTTCATCAATCGATGTGGATGAATAAATCATTGCCGGAATTTTTTTATTTTTATATACAAAGTGTTTGCCAAAGCATATGAACACCGCCCCTCAGCTCATAAGCCTCGGCAAACGTATCTTTTTTACTGCAGAGGAGAAATATCGTCTTGCAGCGCCGCATACACCGACTTTTGTGTAATCTGACAGCAGCGCAATGCTTCTGTCAGAATGCACATCAGTGCTGCAGCTGGTTGATCCCTTGGTCCATGTAGAAGGTAAAAAACAAACAAACAAAAAAACAGGCAGCAACGCAATAAATTTATGAACATTAACTTTATATAACATTTAAAACAGAATATTAACTTTTATAAACTTTATTTAACTTTCCTGCTTACCTGTGATTTTTTTTTTTTTTTTACCTTTATAGGACAAACCTCTCCTTCCCCATGGGACAATGTGCAAAGCGCAAATCACCCAGAGATGTGGCAAAGTACATTATGCACTTTGTCCCAGGTGAAAGGAGAGGTTTGCAGCAGCTCTGTGTGAAAGGGCCCTAAGACCCCTGTGTGCCTGTCCTGTGTCACGCAATCCCTATACTAAGTGTACCTGTGTGTGGTACTTCCAGAAACACTCCCCTAAGCATAGGGCAGGGTGGTCAGGGCAGTCAGGACAGAAATAGCGAGTGTCACGCCTTAATCCACTCCTGCTACAGACACAACATCTTTTTCGGGGTGACGCTTGGTTTGAGGTGCCAGCAACGACATTGGGGAAATGTCACTCGTGTAGACGGCTCACTACACTGGTGGTTGGGGCCACGGAACCTCCTGGATACAGGAGGTTCTCGATGATCTCTTCCTGAAATTTGAGGAAGGATCCTGTTCTCCCAGCCTTACTGTAGAGAAAAAAACTATTATACATAGCCAATTGAATTAGGTATACAGACACCTTCTTATACCAGCGTCTGGTCCTGCGGGAGAGTTAATAAGGAGCCAACATCTGGTCATTAAAGTCCACCCCTCTCATGAGCAAATTATAGTCTTGGACCGAGAGGGGCTTTTCAATGACACTGGTTGCCCGTTCAATTTGGATTGTCGTGTCTGCGTGAATGGAGGAGAGCATGTAAACGTCAGGCTTGTCTCTCCATTTCAATGCAAGCAGTTCTTCGTTACACAAGCCAGCCCTCTCCCCCCTTGTGTAGAAATTGTCCACCTAAAGGTGGTACCCCTTGCCAAATAAGGGTGACACCAAGTCTCAGACTGTCCTCCCACTGCTCCCCAGGTAGTCAGGGCAACCGACCAGCTCCAGGGTCTGATCTTTACCCTCATAGACACAAAACTTGTGCGTATAGCCTGTGGCCCTTTCACAGAGCTTATACCATTTGACCCCATACCGGGTGCGTTTGCTTGGGATGTATTGTTTGAAGCCAAGGGGCCGGTAAAATGTATCAGGGACTCGTCTATGCAGATGTTTTGCTCAGGGGTATACAAATCTGGCCCATGTTGAGAAGAAGGCCCAGAAAAGTCTTAAGTTCGGAAACTTGGACGGGTTTCCACCGGAAAGACTAGGCATAAACGCTTCCAGGGTTGGCGGCTATAAATTGAGTGGCATACAGGTTTGTTTCTGCCATGACTAAGTCAAGGAGTTCCGCAGTGAAGAACAGCTAAAAAAAAAAAAAAAAAAAAACTGTGCCGATTCGATCTGAGCTGTCTCAACCCGAACTCCAGACTGGTGCGGCTAAAGATGGGGGCTGCCAATCAGGGTTTGCCAGCACCACAGGGACTCTAGTGGCTCTACGGGCCTGTCTGTGCGGTGGCTGTCACGGGGGAACTACTGCACGTGCCAGCGTACCAGCTTCAACTGCCCTTCTGGTGCTCGCCACTTCACCATGTTGTACAGCAGTGCTGGTACTAGGTCCAGGATGGGCTGCGCTGCTGGTGTATGCCTCACCACGTAATCCGACAGCGCCAGCCCCACTCTGCTGCCCTTGAAGTGGATCCTGCGCAACCTGTGCTCTTGCAACACGGGGCCGGGTACGCCTGGTGGTATCAGGGACCTCAACCTCATCATCCGAACTTTGGGTCAGACTGTCACTGCTTTCTACAGGTTCATATTCTGACTCGCTGGATTCGTCAGATGAGGGTTCCCATTCCTCATCCGATTGGGTCAGAAGCCTGTAGGCTTCTTTCTGAGAAAACCCCTTCCTTGCCATTTGGTCAACTAAATTTAGGGGGTATTCCCTGAGACTACCCAAGAAAGAAAAGCAAGCCTGTCTTACAAATGGGAGGCTAGCAAAGTACAGGAAGCTGCTGCGATTGATAAAAAAATATCAAAACAGATTTTTTTATCGCCGCAGCGCTTGTGTAGTGATTGTGCAGTGATAAAAAATATATATATATTTTGTCACTGCGGCGGGGCGGGCGTGGGTGAACGCAGGTGTGGGCGACCGATCAGGCCTGATCGGGCAAACACTGCATTTTGGGTGGAGGGCGAGCTAAGGTGACACTAATACTAATAAAGATCTGACTGTGATCAGTTCTGATCACTTACAGATACTATAAAGTAGCAATGCTGATTAGCGATATGCTAATCAGCGAATCAGTGACTGCAGTGCGGTGGGCTGGGCGCTAACTGAAGCTAACTACCTACCAAAGGGGCCTAATCTAACCTAAACCTAACAGTCAATACTGGTGGGAAAAAAAAGAAAGTGACAGTTTCCATTTCACTAGTGATTGACAGGGGTGATCAAGGGGTTAATTGGGGTGATGGCGGGGTGATCTGGGGCTAAATATGTAGTGCTTGGTGTACTCACTGTGATCTGTGCTCCTCTGCTAGGACCAACCGACGAAAAGGAGATGACGCGTAGATGAGTCCAGGAGGAATTACCCGGCCGCCCACAGGGCGCATTCCTGCGTTAGGCGGTCGGGAGGTGGTTAAAGAGTCAGCTTGGGAGGTGGTTCAAAAGTCAGCTCACCTACAGGGTTTCAAATACAAGCTTTTATAGGGTCAGCTCAACTGTATGCCCTCATCTACAATCTTTAAAAGGTTCAGCTCATCTGCATGCTATCACATACAATCATTTACAGGGTCAGCTTACCTACATGCCCTTATCTACAAACTTTTAGAGGGTCATCTTAACAGCAGGCCCTCGCCCACCTTCTTTTACAGGGTAAGCTCACCTGTAGGCCCTCACCTACATTCTTTTACAGGCTTAGCTCACCACAGGCCCTCTCCTACAATCTTTTAGAGTGTCAGCTCATCAGAAGGCTACAATCGTTTACAGGGTCAGCTCACTTATAGGCCCTGACCTACAATCTTTTACAGAGTTAGCTCACCAGCAGGCCTCACCTACAATCTTTTACAAGGTCAGCTCACCTATATGCCATCACCTACAATCATTTATAGGGTCAGATCACCTACAGGCCCTCACCTACAATCTTTTACAGGGTCAAATCACCTATAGGGCATCACATACAATTTTTTACAGGGTCAACTCACCTTTAGGCCCTCACCTACTATCGTTTTGAAGGTCAGCTCACCAGCAGGGCCTCACCTACAATCTTTATAGGGTCAGCTCACCAGCAGCCCTCACTTACAATCTTTTACAGGGTTAGCTTACCTGCAGGCCCCTAACTACAATCTATTAAAGGGTCAGCTCATCGGCAGGCCCTCATCTACAATTTTTTTACAGGGTCAGCTCAACTATAGGCCCTAACCTACATTCTTTTAAAGGGTCATCTTACCTGTAGGCCGTCACCTACAATCATTTAAAAGGTCAGCTCATATGCAAGCCCTCACCTACAATCTTTTGTAGGGTCAGCTCACCAGCAGGCCCTTACCTACATTCTTTTACAGGCTTAGCTCACCAGCAGGCCCTCACCTAGAATCTTTTACAGGGTCTGCTCACCTGCAGGCCCTTACTTACAATCTTTTACAGGGTCAGCTAACGAGCAGGCCCTCATCTACAATCTTTACAGGGTCAGCTCACTAACAGGCCCTCACCTACAATCTTTTACAGACTTAGCTTAATAGCAGGCCCTTACCTACAATGCTTTACAGGGACAGCTGACCTACAGTCCCTCACCTACAATATTTTATAGGGTCAGCTGACCTTCAAGCCCTCACCTACAATCTTTTACAGGGACAGATCACCTTTAGGCCATCATCTACAATCTTTTAGATTGTCAGCTCACAAGCAGGCCTTCGCCCCAAAACTTTTAAAGGATCAGCTCACCTACAGGGCATCACATAGAAATTTTTTACAGGGTCAACTCACTAGCAGGCCCTCACCTACAATTGTTTATAGTGTTAGCTCACCAGCAAGCCCTCACCTACAATCTTTTACAGGGTAAGCCCACCTGCAGGAACTCACCAAAAATCTGTTAAAGAAGCAGCTCACCTGTAGTAAATCACCTGCAATATTTTACAGGATCATCTCACCTATAGGCCCTCACCTACAATCTTTTATAGGGTCAGCTCACCAGCAGGCCCTCACCTACAATCTTTTACAGGGTTAGCTCACCAGCAGGCCCTTACCTACAATCTTTTGCAGGGTCAACTCGCCTACAAGCTCTCAGCTAAAATCTTTTATAGGGTCAGCTCACCTACAAGCCCTCACCTACAAACTTTTACATGGTTAGCTCACCAGCAGGCCCTCAACAACAATCTTTTACAGGGTCTTCTCACTTGCAGACCCTCACCTACAATCTTTTAAAGGTTCAGCTTACCTGCAGGCCCTCACCCAAAATCTTTTACAGGCTTAGCTTACCAATTGGCCCTCACCTACAATCTTTTAGAGGGTCAGCTCACCAGCGGGCCCTCACCTACAATCTTTTACAGGGTCAGCTCTCCTGTAGGCCCTCAGCTACAATCTTTTACAGGGTCAGCTCACCTACAGACCCTCACCTACATTCTTTTACAGGCTAAGCTCACCAATAGGCCCTCACCTACAATCTTTTAGAGGGTCAGCTCACCACCAGGCCCTCACCTACAATCTTTTACAGGGTCAGCTCATTAGCAGGCCCTCAACTATAATCTTTTAAAGGGTCATCTCACATGCAGGCCCTACCCTACAATCTTTTACAGGTTTAGCTCACCAGCAGAACCTCACCTACAAACTTTTATAAGGTCAGTTTACCTGCAGCCCCTCACCTACAATATTTTATAAGGTCAGCTCACCTTCAAGCCCTCACATACAATCTTTTACAGGGTAAGATAACTTAAAGGCACTCAACTACAATCTTTTAGAATGTCATCTCACAAGCAGGCCCTTTCCTCCAATCTTCTAAAGGGTCAGCTCACCTACAAGGCATCACATATAATTTTTTAAAGTGTCAACTCACCTTTAGACCCTCACCTACAATATTTTAGAGTGTCAGCGCACCTGTAGGGCCTCACCTACAATATTTTAAAGGGTTAGCCCACCTACAAGCCCTCACCTACAATCTTTTAAAGGGTTAACTCACCAGCAGGCCGTCACCTACAATCTTTTACAGGGTCAGCTCACCTACAGGCACTCACCTTCAATCTTTTACAGAGTCAGCTCAACTATAGGCCCTCACCTACAATCGTTAACCTGGTCAACTCACATATAGGCTCTCAACTACAATCTTTTATAGGGTCAGCTCACCTAAAGGCCCTCACTTAAAATCTTTTAAAAGGTCAGCTCACCTATAGGCCATCATCTACAATCATTTTCAGGGTCAGCTTACCTGCAGGCCCTCACCTAGAATTTTTTACAAGGTCAGCTCATCTGCAGGCCCTCACCTACAATCTTTTACAGGTTCAGCTAACTATCACGCCCTCACCTACAATATTTGTCAGGGTCAGCTCACCAGCAGGACCTCACCTAAAATCTTTTAGAGGGTCAGCTCACCAGTAGGCCCTCGCCTACAATCTTTTTCAGGGTCAGCTCACCAGCAGGCCCTCACTTACAATCTTTTACAGGGTTAGCATACCTGCAGGCCCCCCAACTACAATCTATTAAAGAGTCAGCTCATCAGCAGGCCCTCATCTACAATTTTTTTACAGGGTCAGCTCAACTATAGGCCATAACCTACATTCTTTTAAAGGGTTATCTCACCTGTAGGCCGTCACCTACAATCTTTTAAAAGGTCAGCTCATATGCAAGCCCTCACCTACAATCTTTTGAAGGGTCAGCTCACCAGCAGGCCTCTACCTTCATTCTTTTATAGGCTTAGCTCACCAACAGGCCCTCACCTACAATCTTTTACGGTGTCAGCTACAATCTTTTAAAGGTTCAGTTTACATGCAAGCCATCACCTACAATGTTTACATGTCATCTCACCTACATGCCCTTACCTACAATATTTTAGAGGGTTAGCTCACCAGCAGACCCCTCCCACAATCTTTTTCAGGGTCAGCTCACCTATAGGCCCTTACCCACTTTTTTATGCAGGGTCAGCTCACCTATAGGCCCTCACCTACAATCTTTTATAGGTTGAACTGTCTTGTAGGCCCCTACTTACAATCTTTAAGAGGGTCAGCTTTACCTTATGCTCTCACCTACATTCTTTTACAGGTTAGCTCACCAGCAGGCACTCACCTACGAACTTTTACGGGGTTAGCTCACCAGTAGGCCCTCACCTACAATCTTTTAAAGGGTCAGCTCACCTGCAGGCCCTTGCCTACAATCTTTTAAACGGTCAGCTCCCCTGCAGGCCCTCACCTACAATCTTTTAAAGGGTCAGCTCACCTGCAGGCCCTCACCTACAATCTTTTAAAGGGTCAGCTCACCTGCAGGCCCTCACCTACAATCTTTTAAAGGGTCAGCTCACCAGCAGGCCCTCACCTACAATCTTGTATAGGATCAACTGACCTCTAGGCCCTCACTTACAATCTTTTATAGGGTAAGCGCACCTGTAGGCCCTCACCTACAATATTTTAAAGGGTTAGCTCACCTACAGGCCCTCACCTACAATCTTTTAAAGGGTTAACTCACCAGCAGGCCGTCACCTACAATCTTTTACAGGGTCAGCTCACCTACAGGCACTCACCTTCAATCTTTTACAGAGTCAGCTCAACTATAGGCCCTCACCTACAACCGTTAACCTGGTTAACTCACCTATAGGCTCTCACCTACAATCTTTTACAGGGTCAGCTCACCTATAGGCCCTCACCTAAAATATTTTAAAAGGTTAGCTCACCTATAGGCCATCACCTACAATAATTTTCAGGGTCAGCTTACCTGTAGGCCCTCACCTACAATTTTTTACAAGGTCAACTCGCCTGTAGGCCCTCACCTACAATCTTTTACAGGTTCAGCTAACTATCACGCCCTCACCTACAGTATTTGTCAGGGTCAGCTCACCAGCAGGCCCTCACCTAAAATCTTTTACAGGGTCATCTCACTTGCAGACCCTCACCTACAATCTTTTAAAGGTTCAACTTACCTGCAGGCCCTCACTCAAAATCTTTTACAGGCTTAGCTTACCAATTGGCCCTCATCTACAATCTTTTAGAGGGTCAGCTCACCAGCAGGCCCTCAACTACAATCTTTTACAGGGTCAGCTCTCCTGTAGGCCCTCACCTACAATCTTTTACAGGGTCATCTCACCTACAGACCCTCACCTACCTTCTTTTACAGGCTAAGCTCACCAATAGGCCCTCACCTACAATCTTTTAGAGGGTCAGCTTACCAGCAGGCCCTCACCTACAATCTTTTACAGGGTCAGCTCATTAGCAGGCCCTCAACTATAATCTTTTAAAGGGTCATCTCACATGCAGGCCCTACCCTACAATCTTTTACAGGTTTAGCTCACCAGCAGATCCTCACCTGCAATCTTTTATAAGGTCAGCTTACCTGCAGCCCCTCACCTACAATATTTTATAGGGTCAGCTTACCTTCAAGCCCTCACATACAATCTTTTACAGGGTAATATAACCTAAAGGCACTCAACTACAATCTTTTAGAATGTCATTTCACAAGCAGGCCCTTTCCTCCAATCTTCTAAAGGGTCAGCTCACCTACAGGGAATCACATATAATTTTTTAAAGTGTCAACTCACCTTTAGACCCTCACCTACAATATTTTAGAGTGTCAGAGCACCTGTAGGCCCTCGCCTACAATATTTTAAAGGATTAGCTCACCTACAGGCCCTCACCTACAATCTTTTAAAGGGTTAACTCAACTACAGGCACTCACCTTCAATCTTTTACAGAGTCAGCTCAACTATAGGCCCTCACCTACAATTGTTAACCTGATCAACTCACCTATAAGCTCTCACCTACAATCTTTTATAGGGTCAGCTCACCTAAAGGCCCTCACTTAAATTCTTTTAAATGGTCAGCTCACCTATAGGCCATCATCTACAATCATTTTCAGGGTCAGCTTACCTGCAAGCCCTCACCTACAATTTTTTACAAGGTCAGCTCATCTGCAGGCCCTCACCTACAATCTTTTACAGATTTAGCTAACTATCACGCCCTCACCTACAATATTTGTCAGGGTCAGCTCACCAGCAGGCCCTCACCTAAAATCTTTTAGAGGGTCAGCTCACCAGTAGGCCCTCGCCTACAATCTTTTTCAGGGTCAGCTCACCAGCAGGCCCTCACTTACAATATTTTACAGGGTTAGCATACCTGTAGGCCCCCCAACTGCAATCTATTAAAGAGTCAGCTCATCAGCAGGCCCTCATCTACAATTTTTTTACAGGGTCAGCTCAACTATAGGCCCTAACCTACATTCTTTTAAAGGGTTATCTCACCTGTAGGCGTCACCTACAATCTTTTAAAAGGTCAGCTCATATGCAAGCCCTCACCTACAATCTTTTGAAGGGTCAGCTCACCAGCAGGCCTCTACCTTCATTCTTTTATAGGCTTAGCTCACCAACAGGCCCTCACCTACAATCTTTTACAGGGTCAGCAGCAATCTTTTAAAGGTTCAGTTTACCTGCAAGCCATCATCTACAATGTTTACAGGGTCATCTCACCTACATGCCCTTACCTACAATATTTTAGAGGGTTAGCTCACCAGCAGACCCCTCTCACAATCTTTTTCAGGGTCAGCTCACCTATAGGCCCTTACCCACTTTTTTATGCAGGTTAAGCTCACCTATAGGCCCTCACCTAAAATCTTTTATAGGTTGAACTGTCTTGTAGGCCCCTACTTACAATCTTTAAGAGGGTCAGCTTTACCTTATGCTTTCACCTACATTCTTTTACAGGTTAGCTCACCAGCAGGCACTCACCTACGAACTTTTACGGGGTTAGCTCATCAGTAGGCCCTCACCTACAATCTTTTAAAGGGTCAGCTCACCTGCAGGCCCTTGCCTACAAACTTTTAAAGGGTCAGCTCACCTGCAGGCCCTCACCTACAATCTTTTAAAGGGTCAGCTCACCTGCAGGCCCTCACCTACAATCTTTTAAAGGGTCAGCTCACCAGCAGGCCCTCACCTACTATCTTGTATAGGATCAACTGACCTCTAGGCCCTCACTTACAATCTTTTATAGGGTAAGCGCACCTGTAGGCCCTCACCTACAATATTTTAAAGGGTTAGCTCACCTACAGGCCCTCACCTACAATCTTTTAAAGGGTTAACTCACCAGCAGGCTGTCACCTACAATCTTTTACAGGGTCAGCTCACCTACAGGCACTCACCTTCAATCTTTTACAGAGTCAGCTCAACTATAGGCCCTCACCTACAATCGTTAACCTGGTCAACTCACCTATAGGCTCTCACCGTCAATCTTTTACAGGGTCAGCTCACCTATTAAGAGGGTCAGCTCATGAGCAGACCCTCACCTACAATATTTTATAGGCTTAGCTCACCAGTAGGCCCTCACCTACAATCTATTACAAGGTCAGCTAAACTGTAGACCCTCAACTACAATCTTTTAAAGTGTCAGCTTACCTAAACACCATCACCTACAATATTTTAAAGGGTCAGATCACCTGCATGCACTTACAAACTTTTAGAGGGTCAGTTCACCAGCAGGCCCTCGTCTACAATCTTTTACAGGATCAGCTCACCTACAGACCCTTACCCACAATTTGCATGGTTAGTTCACCTGTAGGCCCTCACCTGCAATCTTTTAAAGGGTGAGCTCACCTGTAGGCCCTAACCTATATTCTTTAAGAGGGTCAGCTCAAATGCAGGCCCTTACCAACAAACTTTTAAAGGGTTAGCTCACAAGCAGGCCCTCAGATACATTGTTTCAAAGGATTAGCTCACCAGCAGGCCCTCAACTACATTTATTTAGAGTGTCAGCTCACCAGCATGCCCTCACCTACAATCTTTTAAGGGGTTAGCTCTCCGGTAGGCCCTCTCCTACAATCTTTTACAGGGTCAGCCTACCTACAGGCACTCACCTACAATCTTTTACAGGGTCAGCTCACTTTATTCCCTCACCTACAATCTTATAAAGGGTTAGCTCACCTGCAGGCCCTCACCTACAATCTTTATTAGGGTCAGCTTATCTGCAGGCCCTCACTTAAAATCTTTTATAGGGTCAGCTCACCAGCAGGCCCTCTCCTACAATCTTTTACAGGGTCCGCTCACTTATAGTCCCTCACCTTCAATATTTTACCAGGTCAGCTCACCTACAGGCCCTTACCTACAATTTTTTAAAAGGTTAGCTCACATGTAGTCCCTCAACTACAATCTTTTATAGGGTCAGCTCACCTACAAGCCCTCACCTACAACCTTTTATAGGGTCAGCTCACCTGTAGGCCCTCACTTACAGTCTTTTACAGAGTTAGTTTACCAGCAGGCCATCAACTACAATCTCTTACAGGGTCAGCTACAATCTTTTAAAGGGTCATTTTACCTGAACGCCATCACCTACAATGTTTATAGGGTCATCTCACCTATATGCCCTTACCTAAAATATTTTAGAGGGTTAGCTTACAGCAGGCCCCCTCCCACAATCTTTTACAGGTTGAGCTCACATATTGGCCCTTACCCACAATTTTTTGCAGGGTCAGCTTACCTGCAGGCCCTCACCTACAATGTTCTAAAGGGTCAGCTCACCTGAAGGACCTCACCTACAATCTTTTAAAGGGTCAGCTCACCTGCAGGCCCTCACTTACAATCTTTAAGAGGATCAGATCACCAGCAGACCCTCACCTACAATATTTTATAGGGTCAGATTACCTGTAGGCTCGCACTTACAATCTTTTATAGGGTCAGCTCAACTATAGGCTCTCACCTACAATTTTTTACAGTGTCAGCTCACCTGTAGGCCCTCACCTACAATCCTTTATAGGCTCAGCTCCCTAGCAGGTCCTCACCCACAATCTTTGATAGAGTAGGCTCACCAGCAGGCCCTTACCTGCAAAATTTTACAGGGTCAGCTCATCTTTAGGCCCTCACCTACATTCTTTTATAGGGTCAGCTCACCTTTAGGCCCTCACCTACAATCTTTTACAGGGTTAGCTCACCTTAAAGCCCTCATCTACAATCTTTTATAGGGTCAGCTTACCTACAGGCCCTCACCTACAATCTTTTACAGGGTCAGCTCTACTTTAGGTCCTCACCTACAATCTTTTAAAGGGTCATCTTACTTGCATGCCATTACCTACAATCATTTACAGGGTTAGCTCACCTACATACCCTTACCTACAATATTTTAGAAGGTCAGCTCACCAGCAGGACCTCACCCACAATATTTTAGAGGATCAGCTTACTTGTAGGCCTTTATTAACAGTTTTTTACAGGGTCAGCTCACCTACAGGCCCTCACCTACAATCTTTTAAAGGGCCTGCTCACCTGCAGGCCCTCACCTACAATATTTAAGATATGTAAGAGGATCAGCTCACCAGCATGCCCTCACCTATTATCTTTTACAGGGTCAGCTCACCTGCAGGCCCTCACCTGCAATTTTTTTTACAGGGTCAGCTTACGTGCAGGCCCTCACCTACAATTTTTTTACTGCATCAGCTCAACTGTATGCCCTCACCTACAATCTTTTACAGGGTCAGATCACCTGCAGGCCCTCACCAACAATCTTTTTCTAGGTCAGCTCACCAGCAGGCCCTCACCTCCAACTTTTTTTAGAGGGTCAGCTCACCAGCAGGCCCTCAACTACATTGTTTTAGAGGGTCAGCTCACCAGTAGGCCCTCACCTACAAGTCCAGTCTCACTATCCACGAGTCTGGTCAACACAAACTGCACCCTGATGACACACTTGGTGAACGTTGTGGAGGCTGGGAGCAACTTGGCTGCTGGCATCAGACTTGCCCTCCAATAGATCCTCTTTTAAGGATTTAAAGCTTATTTATTCACATTTTTGGGCCTAGAAACAGTCCTGTATTGTTATTTAAAGTCACTACCCCCTCTAGTCGGGAGTGGGTAATTTGCGCACCTGCTGCCTTCCTTGAATGTAGTAGCCATTTCTCAAGCTCGTTCTCCAGAACTGAACCCTGATTATTCGTTACCCGTAGTCAGCATGATTGACGCTGAAATTACCATCAAAAGTTGATAGGGAAGACATCCAAATGGATCAACACCATCACGGGGACATGCGATCGGCCCAGGGTTATCTAGAGTCACCAAAGCAGCAGCAGGCCCTTTTTTTGATGGTCAGATCACCAGCAGGCACTCGCTTAGGTTTATGTTATATATATACAGTACAGACCAAAAGTTTAGACACACCTTCTCATTCAAAGAGTTTTCTTTATTTCCATGACTATAAAAATTGTAGATTCACACTGAATGCATCAAAACTATGAATTAACACATGTGGAATTATATACATAACAAAAAAGTGTGAAACAACTGAAGATATGTCATATTCTAGGTTCTTCTAATTAGCCACCTTTTGCTTTGATTACTGCTTTGCACACTCTTGGCATTCTCTTGATGAGCTTCAAGAGGTAGTCATCTGAAATGGTTTTCACTTCACAGGTGTGCCCTGTCAGGTTTAATAAGTGGGATTTCTTGCCTTATAAATGGAGTTGGGACCATTAGTTGCGTTGTGGAGAAGTCAGTTGGATACATATCTGATAGTCCTACTGAATAGACTGTTAGAATTTGTATTATGGCAAGAAAAAAGCAGCCAAGTAAAGAAAAACGAGTGGCCTTCATTACTTTAAGAAATAAAGGTCAGTCAGTCCGAATAATTGGGAAAACTTTGGAAGTGTCCCCAAGTGCAGTCACAAAAACCATGCCACTCCATCATGGTGGAATATCTGCTAGGAAACCACTGCTAAAGACAGGCAACAAGCAGAAGAGACTTGATTGGGCTAAAGAACACAAGAAATGGACATTAGACCAGTGGAAATCTGTGCTTTGGTCTGATGAGTCCAAATGTAAGATCTTTGGTTCCAACCACCATGTCTTTGTGCGACGCTGAAAATGTGAACAGATGGACTCTACATGCCTGGTTCCCACCGTGAAGCATGGAGGAGGAGGTGTGATGGTGTGGGGGTGCTTTGCTGGTGACACTGTTGGGGATTTATTCAAAATTGAAGGCATACTGAACCAGCATGGCTACCACAGCATCTTGCAGCGGCATGCTATTCCATCCGGTTTGCGTTTAGTTGGACCATCATTTATTTTTCAACAGGACAATGACCCCAAACACACCTCCAGGCTGTTTAAGGGCTATTTGACCATGAAGGAGAGTGATAGGGTGCTGCGCCAGATGACCTGGCTTCCACAGTCACCGGACCTAAACCCAATTGAGATGGTTTGGGGTGAGCTGGACCGCAGAGTGAAGGCAAAAGGTCCAACAAGTGCTAAGCATCTCTGGGAACTCCTTCAAGACTGTTGGAAGACCATTTCAGGTGACTACCTCTTGAAGTTCATCAAGAGAATGCCAAGAGTGTGCAAAGCAGTAATCAAAGCAAAAGGTGGCTACTTTGAAGAACCTAGAATATGACATATTTTCAGTTGTTTCACACTTTTTTGTTATGTATATAATTCCACGTCTGTTAATTCATAGTTTTGATGCCTTCAGTGTGAATTTCCAATTTTCATAGTCATGCAAATAAAGAAAACTCTTTGAATGAGAAGGTGTGTCCAAACTTGTGGTCTGTACTGTATATGTATATAGATATGCCCCAAATATCTATATCTATACATATATATATATATATATAATGAAGAGAATCCGCAGCACTCCTTGAAGAATAAAATGTGGTCTTTATTCACACATATCAAAAAACGACAACGTTTCGGCTCTCTCACAGAACCTTTTTCAAGTCAGGTGACACTTGACTTGAAAAAGGTTCTGTGAGAGAGCCGAAACCTTGTCAATTTTTGATATGTGTGAATAAAGACCACATTTTATTATTCAAGGAGTGCTGCGGATTCTCTTCATTATTTCCTGTCCTGAGTCGAGGGACCACCGCGGGCACCCTGTGCTACTATTGAAGGGAGTGCTGCCAGATTTTCTTTATGTATATATATATATATATATATATATATATATATAATTATATTATGTGGCCAATATCCCACTATTCACTGGTGCCCCCTTCCCCTCTGCTATGTTCCTGCAGGAGGGAGAGGCCAACAACTGGACAATTATGTCAATAAAGATCCTCTGCTTTTTGATTACATCTTCGGCAGTGCCGTTAGTATTGGACCCAAAACCAATTTCAAGAAATTTGCTTATTTCTAATACTGAACATAAAACTTCTGCACAGGCAGGGTATTGGATGGAGGGAAAGAAAGAGAAACCATGAAGTCAGGAGGTGTAGGGTAAGATGATGCTGATGTCTAATCTCCAAAATCACTCTGCACACTGTTAGGACTTGGGACTATCCTAGACAGAACTAATCCATACTGTTTCACTGTGCAATATGGCACAATAGAATAATGTGGTCCAGCAGCAGAGTAGTTTGATTTTATTAATAATGACCACCACTGACTGATCAGTATTGAGTTACTTGATGAAATAATTATGTAGAAATGCGGATGACTTACTGAGCACACTCTGTGGTACTGGGACCAAAATTTGAATCAGGACGTCCAAGGCTTATGGCGGCAGAAAGTTCTATGATCCCTCCTATTATCAGATCTGCTGGTTTTGATGTAAACTCACCATAATCAATGAGTTTGAGAGTGCACAGAGAATCCTGGGAATGTCTTCTGGCTGTGATAATGAGTATCAGGGGTAGTATGTATAGATATCTGCTCATTCTGTGTCCTGATGATAGAGAAAACATGAAGTTTACTTTACTCATTCCTTGATAACATATCCTTCAGCTCTCTATACAGATTATACACATTAGATAAATGTCAGCAGACTCTTCCAATTATTGCTGGACCATTTAATGTGTATGCATGGCTCCTGATTTTCTGCTGGTATCAGGCATTATAGGGGATAAGCATCTGCAGCGTCCCACTCAGTGATGGTTGTGGGCACTTCAAACTTCTGTATCTGTCTATCTTTAGTATTGTTGTATAAACTGTAAATTCCTTATAACAGGCTGTTTTGGAGGAGAGTGTTATTTAATTTATCCGTCCCTAGGTGGTGCTGGCATATATATATATATATATATATATATACAGTACAGAACAAAAGTTTGGACACACCTTCTTATTCAAAGAGTTTTCTTTATTTTCATGACTATGAAAATTGTAGATTCACACTGAAGGCATCAAAACTATGAATTAACACATGTGGAATTATATACATAACAAAAAAGTGTTAAACAACTGAAAATATGTAATATTCTAGGTTCTTCAAAGTAGCCACCTTTTGCTTTGATTACTGAATGCACACTCTTGGCATTCTCTTGATGAACTTCAAGAGGTAGTCACCTGAAATGGTCTTCCAACAGTCTTGAAGGAGTTCCCAGAGATGCTTAGCACTTGCTGGACCTTTTGCCTTCACTCTGCGGTCCAGCTCACCCCAAACCATCTCGATTGGGTTTAGGTCCGGTGACTGGAGGCCAGGTCATCTGGCGCAGTACCCTATCACTCTCCTTCATGGTCAAATAGCCCTGACACAGCCTGGAGGTGTGTTTGGGGTCATTGTCCTGTTGAAAAATAAATGATGGTCCAACTAAACACAAACCAGATGAAATTGCATGCCGCTGCAAGATGCTGTGGTAGCCATGCTGGTTCAGTATGCCTTCAATTTTGAATAAATCCCCAACAGTGTCACCAGCAAAGCACCCCTACACCATCACACCTCCTCCTCCATGCTTCACGGTGGGAACCAGGCATGTAGAGTCCATCCGTTCACCTTTTCTGCGTCGCACAAAGATACAGTGGTTGGAACCAAAGATCTCAAATTTGGACTCATCAGACCAAAGCACAGATTTCCACTGGTCTAATGTCCATTCCTTGTGTTCTTTAGCCCAAACAAGTCTCTTCTGCTTGTTGCCTGTCCTTAGCAGTGGTTTCCTAGCAGATATTCTACCATGAAGGCTTGATTCACACAGTCTCCTTCTAACAGTTGTTCTAGAGATGTGTCTGCTGCTAGAACTCTGTGTGGCATTGACCTGGTCTCTAATCTGAGCTGCTGTTAACCTGCGATTTCTGAGGCTGGTGACTCGGATGAAATTATCCTCCGCAGCAGAGGTGACTCTTGGTCTTTCTTTCCTGGGGCGGTCCGCATGTGAGACAGTTTCTTTGTAGCGCTTGATCAAGAGAATGCCAAGAGTGTGCAAAGCAGTAATCAAAGCAAAAGGTGGCTACTTTGAAGAACCTAGAATATGACATGTTTTCTGTTGTTTCACACTTTTTTGTTATGCATATAATTCCAAATGTGTTAATTCATAGTTTTGATGCCTTTAGTGTGAATCTACAATTTTCATAGTCATGAAAATAAAGAAAACTCTTTGAATGAGAAGGTGTGTCTAAACTATTGGTCTGTACTGTAGATAGATATATATATGTACAGGGTGGGCCATTTATATGGATACACCTTAATAAAATGAGAATGGTTGGTTATATTAACTTCCTGTTTGTGGCACATTAGTATATGTGAGGGGGGAAACTTTTCAAGATGGGTGGTGACCATGGTGGCCATTTTGAAGTCGGACATTTTGAATCCAACTTTTGTTTTTTCAATAGGAAGAGGGTGATGTGACACATCAAACTTATTGGGAATTTCACAAGAAAAACAATGGTTTGCTTGGTTTTAACATAACTTTATTCTTTCATGAGTTATTTACAAGTTTCTGACCACTTATAAAATGTGTTCAATGTGCTGCCCATTGTGTTGGATTGTCAACCCTCTTCTCCCACTCTTTACACACTGATAGCAACACCGCAGGAGAAATGCTAGCACAGGCTTCCAGTATCCATAGTTTCAGGTGCTGCACATCTCATATCTTCACAGCCATTGACAATCCAACACAATGGGCAGCACATTGAGCACATTTTATAAGTGGTCAGAAACTTGTAAATAACTCATGAAAAAATAAAGTTACGTTAAAACCAAGCAAACCATTGTTTTTCTTGTGAAATTCCCAATAAGTTTGATGTGTCACATGACCCTCTTCCTATTGAAAAAACAAAAGTTGGATTCAAAATGTCCGACTTCAAAATGGCCACCATGGTCACCACCCATCTTGAAAAGTTTCCCCCCTCACATATACTAATGTGCCACAAACAGGAAGTTAATATCACCAACCATTCCCATTTTATTAAGGTGTATCCATATAAATGGCCCACCCTGTATATTGTGACAATGTAAATAGTGATGGGTGCAGTAAAGTCCCAGGGAAGCATGAAAAAGGGCTGTTGTTTGCACCAGGAGCGTGTCACCAAGGGGCGCGGCCTTGGTGGAGTAAAGGCCCTAGATATAAGTGGTCACTAAGTTAGTTAGTGGACACCAAGATAGTTAGCTTAGCTGGCTCCAGCTAGTCTGGGGCGGGCTTTTACTGGGAACAGGCAATTTGGTGGGCGGGTGCCTGTTCCCCATGCTCCAGTCCTGGATTTTGGAAAATGCCCATGTCCAGGGATGCTATTTAATCCTGTTCCTGGATTGGGTGTGGCTCCCAGGGAAAGGAGCAGGCTGCATAGAGGCCTGTGGGAGCCGGGACCCTCTAACCCTGTGTGTGGGGTAAGCACTGGTGATGTGTTTTGGGGAGCTGGGTGGTAGACCCAGATCCCGATAGAGAGGGAAAGACTGTTTAGTCAGTGGCCAGACGGCTGAGGATTTATGTTTTTGATTTATGTTTCGGTTGCTGTTTTGTGCTGATGTGCTTGAAAATAAAACATTGTTTGGACTTCAATCTGGTGTTCATAGCGAAGTCTGAGAGAATGACCCCCGGATAAGAGACAATCCCTTACAATTGGTGGACGGTGCGGGCAAGTTGTCCATGAGAACAGGGCAACAACAGCCGGTTGCTAGGGGCAACGACAAGAAAAAACAGGTATTGCTGAATGCTGCTTTGTTACCCTTTGTGGAGGTAAAGGCAGGAAGCCTGTTTTGTCCGGTGGAGCTGCAGCTTGCGCTATTGCAGACACTTTCTGCTGTGCTGCAAGTAAAAGTGGGCAGTGAATTAAAGGGCCGGTAGCCCAGCAAGAGAGATTGCCTTGTGAATTTTTTTTTAATTTTTTTTGGTGGGGGGGGGGGGGGGTCCTCTGGCTAAGTGGACTTGGTTGCCGAAATGTCTGTTACTGTGACTTTCATGACAGAATATTCCAGACGGTGGCAGCATATAAAACAGCAAGAAAACCAGGTCAAGGAGCTGGGTTATAACCCAAGTGAAATGAAATGCTTTGAGGTAGAGCGGGAGGCTTTGAGGGCGCGATTGCAGTGGGCCCGCAAGACAAATTCTCCAACACTGCATGGACCCTTTGCAAAAGTCCAAGGTGTCGGTGCTGCAGTGGGAGTTCCAGAGGAAAAGCGAATGTATGCCATTGCCAAGGGCAACTGTCAGAAAGACAAAAAGGTAGAGAGCGGTGCGGTTCTCAGGAGTGCCTGTGTTTCCTGCTATTGCGCACAAGGTCCTAAAGGGTGTGCCTGGAGTAACCGTCCGGGAGAGGTCTGCACTCCAGACCATGTTGTTTTCGGTGGCAATGATTGCAGTAAGGAGTCGTAGTACTAGAAACCCAAAGAAGGCTGGAGATATCGGTAGAGTTGATCTTGGGATACCTTCGTCCCCAGAGACTTCTGAATCTGCGATGCCAGGCAGTAAGAACGTTCCTGTGGTTATTGCTCGGGCAGACCCCGTAACAGTAAGCCGATGACAGTTGCTAACTGCTGGGCCGGCAGGTGATAAGTTGCAGAGGCAAAGAACTGTTGCAAGGGGATGTGACTATGTGAAAAACTCAGTGTCTGAACAGGCGGGTAAGCCTGTTGCGGTTGCTCCCTCGGAGGAATCTGCAGGGGAGAAGGTTATTGTGTTGCCCAAAATGCCTGTGACCAAGGCTAGGCTCGAGGTTGCAAAAATTAGAGACCCTATGCTTGCCCGGATAATAGGTAGCGTAGCACAATGGTGAATTCTGAGACTGCTATAATGATAAATATGCTGGACAGACATACAATTAAAAAGGGCTGTCAGGTAGTCCCCACCAGACATGAGACTATGGTGACAGCTGGGACTGAAGTAACAATTAGAACCAATGGTGCCAAGTTATCTGCATTGCCTAATGAAAATGTGAAGTTATGTGAACTATGTGATAATGATGACACCCCTTTTTCTTTGCAGTCTGAAGAGGATTAGGATGGTGGCTAGAGGGAGGAGGAGGAGCAAGAAGAGCAGGCATTGAGGGGGACTTTTTGGAGATCCCTGGTGTTGTCCGTGGCTGGGGGTAAGAGACCGAGGACGACATTCTCCTGGGTGATAAGCAGGAGGCAGGGTGCTCCACCGCTTCCAATTTAGTGCAAATGGGGGCCTTCATGCTCCAGTGTTTGCAGAGGGACACCCGTATAAAAAGCATAAAGAGCAAGGACAAGTACTGGGTGGCAACGTACTTAGACCCCCGGTACAAACACAAAATGGCGGACATGTTACGAGCATCCCAGAGTGCTATCAGAATGCAGCATTTCCAGGCTTTGCTCCGAGAGATGCTGCATTCTGCTGTTGTTGGCACTGGCAGAGGAATTTCTACCCACAGCTAAACAGGTGCGGGTACCAATCCTACTGCACCTGCAAGAAGAGGGCGGTTTGAAGATGTGTTGGTCACTTTGGATATGAGATCATTCTTGCATTTAACCCATCGACAGCCGCCCTCCGTGTCCAGCCTCAGGGAACACCTAGATCGACAGATGTCCAACTACATCAGGTTAATGACCGATGTGGACACTCTGAGAAGCGAGGAACCCCTGGACTACTGGGTGTGCAGACTTGACCTGTGGCCATAGCTGGCACAATTTGCCATGGAACTCTTGGCTTGCACCTCGTCAAGTGTCCTGTCTGAAATGACGTTCAGCACAGCACAAGGGATAGTGACAGATAAGCGCACTCGCCTAGCTCACGACAGTGTGGACTACTTCACATCTTTAAAAATTTATGAGGCATGGATCTCGGAGAAATTTAACACCTCCAGCCCACACATATCCGCCACCACACATAACAAAGAATGGTCCTTGCCTTATGTATATACAGCGGCATAAAAGGCCTTTTATGTCAGGTGAATGCCTAATTTTTAGGGCCTGTACTGGCCGACAGTTCAGTTACATTTTTATCCTGTGACCGCCTAATGTACCTCCAGCCACAGAATCCAAAGTTCTTTGCTGTCAGGTGAATGCCTATTGCCTAATTTTTGGGGCCTATACTGGCCGACAGTTAAATTTTTATCCTGTGACTGCCTAATGTACCTCCAGCCACAGAATCCAAAGTTCTTTGCTGTCAGGTGAATGCCTATTGCCTAATTTTTTGGGCCTGTACCGGCCGACAGTTACATTTTTATCCTGTGACCGCCTACTGTACCTCCAGCCACAGAATCCAAAGTTCTGTGCTTTCAGGTGAATGCCTAATTTCTGGGGACTATACTGGCTGACAGTTACATTTTTTATCTTTAGCCACATAATCACACCCCTGTCTCACTCCTCTGCCTCTCATTATGGTGGCGTATGAACCACATTCCCCATAAGGACCTTCTAATGGCACAGGGTCATGTGTTTGTGCCCCCCAACACGTACTGTGCCCCTTACCACTTACTGTGCCCCTCTTATACCCTGCATTGTGCGCTCTTACGTCACCCTGTGCAGTGCCCCTAGTCATTCCCTGTACTGTGCCCTCTTATACCCTTTTATCCGATCATGGTATGGTGGTGTTATCAAATCACTGTACAGAGCTTTTATCCGGTCAATGTGTGGCGGTGCTATCCAATAACTAGATGGCCATGACTATATCCCTTTCCCTGCCCACGCCATCCTTTTTTTGACCTGACATAAGCGGGAAAAATATGCAGATTGTGGTGCTAAGGACCTTTGCCCCACAATCTTTGTCAGAAATACGCCTAACATAGACATATTTCTATATAATAAATGACCACCAAATTGTATTATTATTTGGGGGTAGGGCTAAAATCGTTATATTATATAGATTCTCGTGTATTTCCCAGTATAAAAATGATCCTTGGGAAACACAGTCTTCATCCCTGACCACCAGGAACAGTTAGCGCTCTGTCAGAACATGGTGGCCTCCCCTCTCAGCCATGCTGCTCCGCTATGTACTGGTCCTTTTTTGTGACACTAGGGCTGGGTTTGCATCCTATTTTTGCCATCCATTTAATGTATACCAAAAATGTATGCGTTAACAGATGCCTCAGACTGATGCCGTACAGTGGCGCCCGTTCACCATACAGTTCCATGGTAGAAAAAAAAAATTACGTTAACGTATGCATTTTTTTAATGGACTCTGCAGGATACAAAAACGTGGAGTGCTTAACATTTGTATACATCAAACCGATAGGAAATAAAAAATGTCTAGGCTCCAGCAGGGCACATTTTTAAAAGTTTCCCTTTGAGACGCATAAAAATGGCCGCTGATTAAAATACATATTTCTTGTGGGAATTTGTGCTAATGACCCCCCTCTGGTATGTCACTGTCCATGTTGAGGGACTATTTGTGCATAGTTTGTATTTGGTGGATGCAAATATGACCTGAAGGTTTTTCAATGGGCGCGATGCGAACGCGCGGTTAGCGAACATTTGATTGCGAATGTGCATTCTCGAACTGTTCCGGCCAATGTTCGTCTATCACTATTAAGCAGGTATATCGCATCCCTCAATCAGTATTTTTTGGAAGCAGGTATATAGAACCCCTTAATCAGTATTTTGTAGCAGCGGGTATATCCCACCCCTCTATCAGTATTTTGTGGAAATAGGTATATAGAACACCTTAATCAATATTTGGTGGAAGCAGGTATATCAAATCTCTTGATCAGTATTATGTGGAAGCAGTTATATCGCACACCTCAATCCCAGAAACTGTCCTGCCACCGGGTTCCTACAGGTAGTCATTAATGGCACGTTGCTGCTGGAGCAGCCTATCAAGCATATACAAGGTGGAGTTCCAGCGCATCGGGCAGTCATAAATCAGATGTCTGACGGGCAAGTGGTGTCGCCGCTGAACGTCTGCAAGGCGAGCTATGGCCGTGTAAGATCTAAAATGGCCAGAGATTTGCCTGGCTTGCCGCAAGGCGCCTTAGACCCCAGGGTATTTGGCAACGAATCACTGCACGTGTGCCATACACGGCACGTGTGCCATACACGGCACATGTGTCATTTTGCCCTGTTGTATTAACGCACTCAGAAGATTGGCACCGCTGTTGCACACCACTTTGCCAACTGTCAAATTGAGCAGGGTTAGCCACTGATCTGCCTGTGAACGCAGAGCTGAAAGGAGTGCATGACCGGTGTGGCTCTTGGCTTCCAGGCACAACAGCCACAGCACAGCATGGCAACGTCTCACCTGGCAAGTCAAATAGGTTCTGGGGAGCTGGGGGGGGGGCAGTGGAAGAGGTGGTAGCAGTTGAAAAAGAGGAGTCAGCCGAGGATGAAACCGAGAATAAAGTAGGAGGAGGAGAAGAGGAGGCAGGCCTGCATGCAATCTGTGGGGGTAACACCAAATCCACACGGGTGCCACAGGTTGCATGCTTGACAGCCGTCAGAAGGTTCACCCAGTGGGCAGTGGTATCTGTGGTCAGTTGTATCTTGGCACCAACACTGTGTGCCAGAGATAAATTCACTTGCCGCTGAACATGGCCATATAGCTCTGGGATGCCCTTCTGGGAGAAATATTTCCTTCCGGGGTCCTTCCATCGTGGTGTGCCAATGGCCACAAATTTTCTAAAAGCCTCCGAGTCCGCCAGTTTATATGGCAATAGTTGGCTGGCTAGCAGTTCAGACAAGCCGTCGGTCAGCCGTTGGGAAAGAGGGTTATCCAACGTCATCAACTTTTTATGCTCGAACATTTGGCCCAGGGAAGCCTTTGCCAGATGAACGTGACGACGGCACGGTGGAACGTGGAATGGGGGACAAATCGGAGGAGAAAGGAGAAGGAAAAGGAGAAGAGGCAGGACGTGGAGCGCCGAGAGTGTGGCTTTCTGACGGTGTTGCTCCCACTGGGCTTAGTGATTGGAGGCCAGGTGCCTTCTTAAGGCGGTTGTCCCTAGATGAGTGCTGGGCTTACCGCGACTTATGCGTTGACAGCACAGGCTGCAAATGGCAACACTATTGTAAGCAGCGGACACGTTAAAAAAGCCCACACTGGCTCGCTCCAGATACATTTGCAGTCTACTTTTTGCCTCCTGTGCACTGTGAGTTCTGCCTGCTTCTCCTAGTTATACCCACTATCTGCTGCTCCGTCTCTCCCTCTCCTCTTTCTCTTTTGTGGGAACCCACGTCACATCTGTAGTGTCCCACTAGGTAGGAGTGGGCACTACACAAGGGTCAATTGGGTCACGTGTTACTTCTGCTCACAAGGGACAGTGATATTATATTTATCTATGCACTTAATGTATTTTTCAATGTGTTTTTACATGTGTTGTTTCCCCTGTTAATGCTCAGCAGGCCTATTTGGGTGTAGTTAGACATCCTAGACACTAGAGGGAGATAGGGAGCCCCTAGTATAAATGTCCAGGCCCCAACAGGGAGGGGATTGGTCATAGTCAGGAGTCTGTGGAGAAAGAAGTGAGAAGGCACCAGCCTGAGATATGCTGAGGGCCTCCTTCTGACATGCAGCTGGATAGTCCAGGTTTCTAGTTGCACCAGGATGCTAAAGAAGGAGTACAGCATGCCTGGAGACCAGTAAACCCAGCTAACACAGATGAAGTAACCCGAGTAGTAGGAATTGACCTCCTGGAAGCAACCTGCAGCCACCTTCAGACCTAGCAGGAGACAGTACAACCGGCTCAGATAAGTAAGCTGATGGCCAGAGGTACTTTAAGATAAAAGCAAGGGTCAATACTGGAGGAAGATTTATATACCAAGGATTAAAGCCAGCATTTAGGCATCCGGGCCTTGGGATCCAGCCAGCTAGAATAGCATTAACTGTTTACCCTCCAAGTATCTTGCAAGATTTATACCTTCCATATTGTGAAGTAAACCTGCTGTGGCATTTGTGATATAAGGGACTGCATCATTATCAACTATAAACTGTCTGTACAAAGTTGGACTGTTTTCCAAAATAAAGCAACGTTTGGTTTACCATACCATCTGTGTACTTCATCACTACTCCTACAAATCGGTGTGCCACCGTTACAGGCACTGGCATCACGATCCTTAAAGGGACCTTGCCCCAGGCACTCAAAATACCTGCAACATCCAGGGCACCTCATCCACCATCAGGCCTGGTCCCTACATACAGAGTGTGCCCCAGAGGAACTTGTGTCTACCTCTCCTTCACTGCCGCATGCCTGCCCAGGGTTCTCCTCCAAAAAGTGAGTAACCCTCGATTGCCCATAACCGTGACCTCACTATCGTGTCCCTCTGTATAACTCCAGTATCGCAGCAGAACTGCACACAACTGCTGCACAATACAAATGCTCTATAATATACTTTCTATGTAAAAAAGTATATTATAAGTATATCACACCCCTCAGTATATCACACCTTTCGATAGCACACCTATACTAGTCCTTTAAAGGACTTTTATGGCCCTATTAGCTAGCGTTTGGTGCCCCTAACAGTCTGTCCCTGCTCCAAACAGCAACCTCTCCCTACACTGCTAATAGACTGAATGTAAAATGGCTGCCAAATTGGGTTCTGTGATAGGGTAGGGGGTGTGTCCATGTGCTGAAACATCTCCATTGGCTGTCCTGTTCCACCTGATGGATTTGCCATGGGTCAAAGTTCGGCCCAATACAAAAGAATATGGCGCCGGCAGACATTGCCAAATGTTCGCCCGTTCAGCGAACCGCGAACGAGCAAAGTTCGCCGTGAAATGACCGCCAGGCAAACCACAAGGCCATCTCTATTTAGCAGTTTGAACCTTGCACAGTTAATTGACTCACTATTCTGACCTAACTCCCAAGCAAGAACCCGCAGGTTATTACAGCACATCATGTGGCTTCAGCTACATGCCAGTAATGTCTCTTCCTAGCTGCAAGAGCTTCTATAATGTGTAACAGGGACACCTAGTGTCATGAGTTAGCACTACAATGCACAGTAAATTACATGCAATGAGGGTATAGAGCATTCACATATAATACAGTGAACACAGGTGGAGTACACAAAACTGACAATTATCACTAGAATTTTTTTCTTAAAGTGAGTGTGAACAGATCAGTGAGTGTGAACCCACTGTGTCAAGTAACAGGTTTGACTTTGGGCGAATCTAAGGATGTTATCCTTGCATTCCCCCAATATTCACCCTTTCACCCCTGCACAGAGATCTATACTCTACTGCAGCACAGTAACCAGACTGTTACCTCCTGGGATTGTTCTTGTGTACTTAGCAGATGCCACACTGGGGTCAGGTTTCCTAGTTCAAGTACCAGGAGCTCAGAATACAGAAAGCACAGCAAAACCACAGGAGCAGTCTGAACAGTCACAAAGGTTTGAATGTTGGTTTTAAAATCCAGACAGAACATTTGTAGTTTAGATGGATGGAAACACATGGTGGACTTGTGGGGAGGGTGCTGGTGAAGACATCGGCAGAATATGCAGGCTAGATACATGGCAGGAACAAGGAAAAGACAGATAGACTGGGTAAACTTAAACACAATATATTATCACAGCCTGATGAACGTCTTAAAAGAAAAAAAACTAAGACTTTATTGTAGTCTGTTTAAAAAGAGGGCAAAAACCTATATGTCACAATCTGTGACCATCAGGCAACTAGACTTGAAGAGTGCAGAAAGGGACTAAGGAATAATCCTCTGCACAGTGTCAAGTCTGGTCCAATCTACTGTCACAACCAGACAGCTGAGAAGCTCTGACAGAGGCCTTTCAGAACCTCCTCCTTGAGTTTCTGTGTTGTGGTATTCAGTTCCTCCTCTCGTTAGCCTCTCTCAGCTGTCATGTGTTGGACTAATTGCTTCCCTTTAAATTCCTCCCCAGAATGCTTTTCTGGGTGGCTTATACTTCTTCCTGTAGTGTGTGTGCATGCTGACTTTGTTCTCCTGTTTGCTACAAAGCTAAGTGTTGTACCTTTATCTGTTATTTTCTGTTTGCTGGATCCCAGGTGACCCTGACTCCCTCCGTATCTTGTGTAGGGAGCCGGTGGTCGTGTCCCCTTACTATTGTAGGGTGCTCAGGGCTTTATAGTCAAGGTTCGTGGATATGCAAACCTCCACCATTAGGATCTTTGCATAGGCTGAGCAGCCAGGGAAAGTGCCAGGTCTTCTGCAGGGGTTTCTCTTGGTTCCTTAGCTTTTGGATCCAGCGAGTCATTTATACATGTTGCTTTGCCTTGTTTCCTGTACACCATCCGTGACATCTACTTATAGACACAGGTGTGCCGCGAGTGAACCTCTGAGATTGTTACTGACCAATGCAGCTGTGTCAGCTGATTGTTGGCTGGAGGGGCTATATTGTATCAGCCACACTGACTGTACTGGGCAATAAATGTCTGGTCTATGATACAACCAGTGCTCCACACTGAAGACTGTGCTACAGTCGTCCTACTTTCAATAGACGGCACTCACACACACCACACGGCTCTGTCTGGAACGGTTTGATTATAACACCACTCATCCAGGATACAATGCACTGTGTGATTCACATTCAATGTTATGGCCAACCTCTAAACCAGCCACTATCGTGCGGTCAGTATCACCTAGCTAAGAGGTAAACTCTCACAGGTCATGCACACTCTGCCTAAAGAACCGTGTCCTGAACAATGACATCGGCTCTACGTGTTTCCACATGACATGTGTTCGCCACGTATCTTCAGGAGCTAATTAAGAAATTACTGTATCAGGACAAGTGCCCCGCACTGTTGTGTGCTAGGGCTCCGGCACTATGATGGCCGTACGTGGCCGAAAAGACGCAGAATCTATATAGCAGAAGCCCCGCCTCCCGGGACAGTATCCGCGCCAATTAGACTAAGGGGCATGTTCCAACTCACGCCCTCTGACCAGCGAGTACAATAATGAACTATTACATTCCCCGGAGCCCGCGCATGCGTGCAAATTTCTGGGGGAATCCAAGTCGTGACCCATATCCATCGCCTAACTCAGAGTGATTCTGTTGGTAAGGACCCACCAGGGATATTTTCTCGAGGGCAGATCGCGGTGCATACATCTCCATCTTGATATGAATCACTGGCGGAGAGGAGCATCATTATTTAACACAAACATTAAAGTATTAATGCAGATCGCAGATATACAAGGATCGAGATGTACTATATATATATACAGTCCTGATCAAAAGTTTAAGACCACTTGAAAAAGGGCAAAAAATCATAGTTTACATTGGTGGATCTTAACAAGGTTCCAAGTAGAGATTCAACACGCAAGAAGAAGAAATGATAGTGAGATAAAACATTTTAAACTGAAACAGGCTGTTTTTCAGCTGATCCAAATTTTAGGACCAAATGCCTTTAAAAGGCCAAATCTGTGCAAAGATGTGGATTCATTGTCATTTTCTGTCAGGTAGTCACACGTTGTGATGGCAAAGGCAAAAAAACTCTCCCTTTTTGAACGTGGTCGGGTTGTTGAACTGCATAAGCAGGGTCTCTCACAGCGCACCATCGCTGCTGAGGTGGGACGCAGCAAGACCGTCATTTGAAATTTCTTAAATGATCCTGAGGGTTATGGAACAAAAAAGTCAAGTGAAAGACCCCAAAAAATTTCAGCAGCACTGAGCCGGAGTATCCAATTGGCTGTCCGTCAAGACACTGGATGATCCTCAACCCAAATTAAGGCCCTTACTGGTGCTGACTGCAGCTCCATAACCATCAGATGGCATCTGAGACTGAAGGGCTTCAAAAACAAAAAACGACTTCAAAGACCTCGGCTCCTTGAACGCCACAGAACTGGCATTTCTTCCACACTTGGGACATTCAAGTGTGGAAGAAAGTTTTATTCTCTGATGAGAAAAGATTTAACCTTGATGGTCCTGATGGTTTCCAATGGTACCGGCATGACAAGCAGATCCAACCTGAGATGTTTTCTACGCGCCACAGTGGAGGGGAGCCATAATGGTCTGGGGTGCTTTTTCCTTCAGTAAAACAATGGATCTTCAGGAAGTGCAAGGGCGTCAAACGGCCGCTGGCTATGTCCAGATGTAGCAGAAAGCATTCCTCATGACTGAGGGCCCTCGTCTGTGTGGTAACGGCTGGGTTTTTCAACAGGACAACGCTACAGTACACAATTCCCGCAGGAAATGGGACTTCTTCTAGGAGAATAACATCACTCTTTTGGCCCATCCTGCATGTTCCCCTGATCTAAATCCACTTGAGAACCTTTGGGGAAGGATGGCAAGGGAAGTTTACAAAAATGGAAAACAGTTCCAGACAGTAGATGGCCTTCGTGCGGCCGTCTACACCACTTGGAGAAATGTTCCCACTCACCTCATGTAAACGCTTGCATCAAGCATGCCGAAACAAATTTTTGAAGTAATCAACAATAACAGTGGAGCTACTCATTACTGAGTTCATGTTTGGAAGTTGGATTTCTGTGAACCTTGTTAAGATCCAGCAATGCTAAATATGATTTTTTGCCATTTTTCAAGTGGTCTTAAACTTTTGATCAGGACTGTATATACAGTGGGATGCGAAAGTTTGAGCAACGTTGTTAATCGTCATGATTTTCCTGTATAAATTGTTGGTTGTTACAATAAAAAAATGTCAGTTAAATATATCATATAGGAGACACACACCGTGATATTTGAGAAGTGAAATGAAGTTTATTGGATTTACAGAAAATGTGCTATAATTGTTTAAACAAAATTAGGCACAATGCAAACATTTGGGCACTGTTGTCATTTTATTGATTCCAAAGCCTTTAGAACGAATTATTGGAATTCAAATTGGCTTGGTAAGCTCAGTGACCCCTGACCTACATACACAGGTGAATCCAATTATGAGAAAGAGTAGTTAAGGGGTTCAGGTGTAAGTTTCCCTCCTCTTGTAATTTTCTCTGAAGTGTGGCAACATGGGGGTCTCAAAACAACTCTCAAATGACCTGAAGACAAAGATTGTTCACCATCATGGTTTAGGGGAAGGATACAGAAAGCTGTCTCAGAGATTTCAGCTGTCTGTTTCCACAGTTAGGAACATATTGAGGAAATGGAAGACCAAAGGCTCAGTTCAAGTGAAGGCTCGAAGTGGCAGACCAAGAAAAATCTCGGATAGACAGAAGCGACGAATGGTGAGAACAGTCAGAGTCAACCCACAGACCAGCACCAAAGACCTACAACATCATCTTGCTGCAGATGGAGTCACTGCATCGTTCAACCATTCGGCGCACTTTACACAAGGAGATGCTGTATGTGAGAGTGATGCAGAGGAAGCATTTTCTCCGCCCACAGCACAAAAAGTGCCGCTTGAGGTAGGCTAAAGCACATTTGGACAAGCCAGCTTCATTTTGGAATAAGGTGCTGTGGACTGATGAAACTAAAATTGAGTTATTTGGCCATAACAAGGGGCGTTGTGCATGGAGGAAAAAGAACACAGCATTCCAAGAAAAACACCTGCTACCTACAGTAAAATATGCTGGTGGTTCCATCATGCTGTGGGGCTGTGTGGCCAGTGCAGGGACTGGGAATCTTGTCAAAGTTGAGGAACGCATGGATTCCACTCAGTATCAGCAGATTCTGGAGACCAATGTCCAGGAATCAGTGACAAAGCTGAAGCTGCGTCGGGGCTGGATCTTTCAACAAGACGACCCTAAACACTGCTCAAAATCCACTAAGGCATTTATGCAGAGGAACAAGTACAACGTTCTGGAATGGCCATCTTAGTCCCCAGACCTGAATATACAGTAATTGAAAATCTGTGGTGTGACTTAAAGAGAGCTGTCCATGCTCGGAAGCCATCAAACCTGAATGAACTAAAGATGTTTTGTAAAGAGGAATGGTTCAAAATACCTTCAACCAGAATCCAGACTCTCATTGGAACCTACAGGAAGCGTTTAGAGGCTGTGATTTCTGCAAAAGGAGGATCTACTAAATATTGATTTCATTTCTTTTTTGTGGTGCCCAAATTTATGCACCTGCCTAATTTTATTTAAACAATTATATCACACTGTCTGTAAATCCAATAAACTAAATTTCACTTCTCAAATACCACTGTGTGTGTCTCCTATATGATATATTTAACTGACATTTTGTATTGTAACAACCAACGATTTATACAGGAAAATCATGACAATTAACAAGGTTGCCCAAACTTTCGCATCCCACTGTATGTATAAGACCAATTTACAGTAAACCCCTTGAAAACGAAAGGAAGAAGTCACTTATACATAAAGACATGAGATCAACTAGCACATAATGTATAAGATAACCAGCTGTGCTATGTGGGATTAAAAAACAGCAGATACATCAAATAAAGCTGGCATACGAAATAGCCTCATTTAACCCTTTGGGCTGAATTGTCTGTAACTTAAAGGTCCACATTGCTTCCTTGCGGAGTAGGGGTATGTCAATATCGCCCCCACAGATCGATATCTTGACCTGTTCAATCCCCTGCACTCTTAACACAACAGGGTTACCGTCATGCATGTCACATACATGCCGTGCCACAGATGTGTCCCGCTGATTGCGAATATAAGACAAATGTTCGCCAAATCTTCTCCTCGGTTCACGTTTCGTTTTGCCGACATATTGTAACCCACATCTGCAACTGATAAGGTACACAATACCTATAGATGTACATCTAATTAACGAGCGTATACTGTATCTCTTCCCTGTCATATGGCTAGTAAAGAATGCTCCTTTCATGATATTATTACAAATGATACAAGAACCACAGGGAAAAGTGCCCTTTAAGGTATTCTTTAACCAGGTTTCAAACTTCAGGTGTGTGTACAAACTGTGTACCAAGTGATCACGTAAATTTGAACTACGTTGAAACGTGATTGAGGGGTGGTCTGATATCAATTCGCCAATATCTGGATCTGATTGCAGGATAGACCAGTGACTTTGTAAGATGTTACAGACATGTTGATGGGCCTTGTCAAAGGTAGTATTACTGCCTCTTTAAAAAATCTGAATAGGGTCTATAAGAATCATGTTCGGTGTTGGTGGGAGCTGCAGTCACTTGACACTTATTTAAAGAACAACATAGTTCCAAGGGGATTGAGAAATCCTATCCTCCCAGTTGCAAGACTACGCTCAAGTTTCTCAAAAGGTGGGAACAAGAATCTATTACAGGCTCCCTCCATTTGATGAAACTGTTGGTTGAAGAGGAGCAGAAGCTTCTATCAAATAGTGAGGCAGAATTAAAAGAGGTTGTTGCACAGGCCCAAAACTTCTGTGACCATACAGATTTTGCCAAGAAAGAATCTCTATTACTGCAGAATATTGAGCGATTCACCTCTCAAATTAAGGAAAGGAAACACTTTTTATTTAATAGAGATATTAGTGATTTGAAAGTAGGTAGGATTTTCGATTTTGGGCCTCAGCGTCCGGTCACGTCAGAGATAGATACAGAGGTGTCGTCCTCTGAATGTGACACGGATGCTAAGCAGGGAAGTGGCTTTACAAGAGGATGGATATAGGAGAGGACTCCGTAGAGCCCGTAGCTCCCAACAGGGTGGTAGATCAGGCAGAGGGTCCCGGGGAGTTTTTTTGGACTTCCCACCAGTGTCCGATTACCTATTACGCCAGAAGAAAGCCCCCGAGGTCCCCAAGTAGAGGAACTCTAGGTGGTCAACTTGTCTAAGCATGCACTCTCCCCCACAGAAATGAGGCTTCTTAAGAAAGGCCTCTCTTTCGTGCCCCTTCAGAAGTTCAACTTATTTAACTGGGTGAAAGACTTGCAGTTATTTGCACGTAGACTCAAGTGGAAAACGTTTTTTAAAAATACATGACAGGAGAAGATGTCTCTGTATTGAGGTAGAGGACCTCCAGGATGTTCAGTTACTGGCAGGTCTATCAGAGGAGGGAGATAGACTGATTGGGGATGGTCCTTTTACGGATCTCAGAAATCCATCTAAAATATTTCCCCCAGTCAGTGATAGCACCCAGATTGACACTTTCCTGAATGTAGTAACACAGGACCTCCAACTATTAGAGGAATTACCCGTGGGTAGGGACAATCTGACCTCAGGAGAAATAAATTCACTCGAAGAGCTTGAGAGGGACACTACTATTGCTATTAAGCCCTCCGACAAAGGAGGCAACATTGTAGTGATGGAGCAGGAGGATTATCGTTCTATGTGCCTCCGTCTTTTGGAGGACACTAACACCTATAGGCGCCTCTCCACCAACCTTACTCCCATGTTTAGGCACCAGCTCACGACTTTACTTAATGATGTTTATGAGGACAGGCTTATTTGCAAAAATGAATTGGAATACCTGCTTCCTAAATCTCCGGTTGTAGCTACATTCTATAGTCTGCCCAAACTACACAAGCAAGGGACAGTGCTGAAGGGCAGACCTATTGTCTCGGGCATAGGCAGTCTCACTGCCAATATTAGCATATATCTGGCCAGAATTTTGCGTCCATTTGTTGTGGCTCTGCCGTCTTATGCCCGGGACACCATTGATGTGCTACAGCGTCTGGAGGGTATTTATTGCGAAGAAGATGTAGTACTCACGAGTTTGGATGCGGAGGCCTTGTACAGCTCTATACCCCATGACTCTGGGTGTAGGGCTGTCGAGGCCTTCATCCATCAGAGGGGCAAACATTGTCGCCGGCATAACATCTTCCTGATGCAGTTGCTCAACTTTGTCCTCACTCACAATGTCTTTCTTTTTATCAGCACATCTACCACCAGCTCAGGGGTGTCGCCATGGGCAGTTTGTGCGCCCCGACGTTTGCCAATTTGATGATGGGAGATTGTGTTTGGTGACACTATGGAACAGTACACATCAAATATACAACTGTGGATAAGGTATATTGACGACGTGCTAATACTATGGAAAGGGACACGTGATAGCTTCATGGAATTTGTGACAGCATTAAATGTAAACCTGATGGGTTTATTTTTTACATCAGAGATACAGGAACGACAGATTGCGTTCCTGGACCTGTTGATCATGATTGGTACTGATAGAAGGATCACAACTAATCTGTTCAGAAAGCAAACTTCTACTAAGGGACAATACCTCAGGGCCAAGAGGAACTGCTCTGAACTGGGTGACCTTAGAGCGGTTGTATCTGATCTGAGAGGTCGATTTATGAACCGTGGGTACCCTCAGTTAACCCTGAGAAGGGCCTATCACCACTCTATGAGTACCGATCGTACAAAACTCCTGGTCCCAAAAACTAGCAGTAAAGAGGACTCTACACCTAGAATTATTGCTACCTTTGACAAGGCCCATGAACGTGTCTGTGACATCTTACAAAGTCACTGGTCTATTCTGAAATCAGATCCAGATATTGGTGAATTGATATCAGACTGCCCCTCAATCACCTACCGATGTAGTTCAAATTTGCGTGATCACTCGGTACACAGTTTGTACACACACCCGAAGTCTGAAACCTGGTTAAAGAATACCTTAAAGGGCACTTTTCCCTGTGGTTCTTACATCATTTGTAATAATATCATGAAAGGAGCATTCTTTACTAGCCATATTACAAGGAAGAGATACAGTATACGCTCGTTAATTAGATGTACATCTATAGGTATTGTGTACCTTATCATTTGCCGATGTGGGTTACAAAATGTCGGCAAAACAAAACGTGAACTGAGGAGAAGATTTGGCGAACATTTGTCTGATATTCGCAATCAGCGGGACACATCTGTGGCACAGTATGTATGTGACATGCTTGACGGTAACCCTGTTGTGTTGAGAGTGCAGTAGATTGAACAGGTCAAAATATCGATCCGTGGGGGCGACATTGACATACCCCTACTCCGCAAGGAAGCAATGTGGACCTTTAAGTTACAGACAATTCAGCCCAAAGGGTTAAATGAGGCTATTTCGTATGCCAGCTTTATTTGATGTATCTGCTGGTCTTTCATCCCACATAGCACAGCTGGTTATCTTATAAATTATGTGCTAGTTGATCTCCTCTCTCCTTTATGTACTGTATATGTGGCTTCTTCCTTTCTTTTTTCAAGGGGTTTACTGTATATTGGTTTTATACATATACAGTGGGATGCGAAAGTTTGGGCAACCTTGTTAATCGTCATGATTTTCCTGTATAAATCGTTGGTTGTTACAATAAAAAAAATTCTATTAAATATATCATATAGGAGACACACACAGTGATATTTGAGAAGTGAAATGAAGTTTATTGGATTTACAGAAAGTGTGCTATAATTGTTTAAACAAAATTAGGCAGGTGCATAAATTTGGGCACTGTTGTCATTTTATTGATTCCAAAACCTTTAGAACTAATTATTGGAATTCAAATTGGCTTGGTAAGCTCAGTGACCCCTGACCTACATACACAGGTGAATCCAATTATGAGAAAGAGTATTTAAGGGGGTCAATTGTAAGTTTCCCTCCTCTTTTAATTTTCTCTGAAGAGTAGCGACATGGGGGTCTCAAAACAACTCTCAAATGACCTGAAGACAAAGATTGTTCACCATCATGGTTTAGGGGAAGGATACAGAAAGCTGTCTCAGAGATTTCAGCTGTCTGTTTCCACAGTTAGGAACATATTGAGGAAATGGAAGACCACTGTCACAACCAGACAGCTGAGAAGCTCTGACAGAGGCCTTTCAGAACCTCCTCCTTGAGTTCTGTGTTGTGGTATTCAGCTCCTCCTCTCATTAGCCTCTCTCAGCTGTTATGTGTTGGACTAATTGTTTCCCTTTAAATTCTTCCCCAGAAGGCTTTTCTGGGCGGCTTATATTTCTTCCTGGAGTATGTGTGCATGCCCATCTGGTTCTCCTCTCCTCTCCTCTACAAAGTTAAGTGTTATACTGTTATCTGTTATTTTCTGTTTGCTGGATCCCAGGTGACCCTGACTCCCTCCGTGTCTGGTGTAGGGAGCCGGTGGTCATGTCCCCTCACTATTGCAGGGTGCTCAGGGATTATATAGTCAAGGTACGTGGATATGCATACCTCCACCATTCAGATCTATGCATAGGCTGAGCAGCCAGGGAATGTCCCAGGTCTTCTACAGGGGTCCCCCTTTTGTTCCTTAGCTTCTGGATCCAGCGAGTCATTTATGCTTGTTGTTTTGCCTTGTTTCCTGTACACCGTCCGTGACATTATAAGCCGCCATAACCGTCTCAAGCATGGATCCGGTTTCACTTTTGGCTGAACGCCTTCAGGGTCTTTCATTGGAGGTAGCTGATCTCCGCAGGACTTTTTCTCAGCTTCAAGTGACCGGTTCAGCTGGCGTTCATGGAGTTTGTTCTGAGCCTAAGATCTCGCTCCCGGATACGTTCTCCGGGGGTAGTGAGAATTTTGTGCGTTTTAGAGAGGCTTGCAAACTCCATTTTCGCCTTCTTCCCCATTCTTCTGGTGATGAGGAACGGAGGGTGGGGATCATTATATCGCTGCTCAGGGGTAACGCTCAGTCCTGGGCCTTTTCGCTGCCGGAGGGGGCACGGCCCCTCCGTTCAGTGGATGAATTCTTTTTAGCCCTGGGTCAGATATATGATGATCCGGATCGTATTGCTCTGGCGGAGTCTAGACTACGTCTCCTATGCCAGGGTAAACAATCCGCAGAAATATACTGCTCAGAATTTCGGAGTTGGGCAGCTGATACTGGTTGGAATGATGCTGCACTCCGAAGTCAATTTTGCCATGGTCTTTCAGAGGGATTGAAAGATGCATTTGCCTTTCATGAAAGGCCTATTTCTTTGGACTCTGCTATGTCTCAGGCCGTTCGTATTGACAGGCGTCTTAGAGAGAGAGGAGAGATCTCTCCTTCCTGTCATACTCGGTCCCAGGACTGTGCAGCGGTCCCATTCTCTGCGCAGGGGTCTCAGTCGCTGTCAGCCCCTTCTGAGCAGGAGCCCATGCAGCTGGGGTTGATTGCTTCTGACAATAGAAGATTCAGCCCGCACGGGAGGGTTTGTTTTTGTTGTGGAGGTATTAATCATTTGGCAAATATTTGTCCCTCTAGGAGATTCAGGCAGTTTTCTGGGAGTAATAAAGAAACAAAGAGGAAAAAATCTTTGAAAAATGTTCCGTCTGTTACTATTGGCAGGATTGAGGCGGAGATTGAAGATTTTCCGTTTGCTTGTAGTTCCCGTTTTGTCCTGCCGGCTAGGGTGGCGCTAGAGAGCAAGAACATTTTTTGTGAGATTTTTGTGGATAGTGGAGCAGCGGTCAATCTCATTGATAATCACTTTGCGATAACTCATGGTTTCCAGGTGTGCGCTTTGAGAAAGGATATTCCTGTATTTGCTATCGATTCCGCTCCACTTTCTCAGAAATCATTAAAGGGCATAGTTCACAATATCCGTTTAATTGTGAGTGATGCTCATGTTGAGGATGTGTCATGTTTCGTCCTTAGCGGTTTGCCCACCCCGCTGGTGTTGGGGCTGCCCTGGCTCACTAAGCATAACCCCACCATTGATTGGCAAGCGAAGCAAATAAATGGTTGGAGTGACTTTTGCAGAGAGAATTGCCTCATGACATCTGTTTCTGAGGTTGCTACTAAGACTATACCATCTTTTCTCTCTGAATTTTCGGATGTCTTCTCTGAGAGTGGAGTTCAGGATTTGCCCCCGCACAGGGAGTACGATTGCCCTATTAATCTCATCCCAGACGCCAAGCTGCCTAAATCTCGTTTATACAATCTTTCCCAACCTGAGAGGATCGCTATGCGTGCTTATATCTCTGAGAGTCTGAGAAAGGGACACATACGACCCTCAAAGTCACCTGTTGCCGCTGGTTTTTTCTTTGTTAAGAAAAAAGATGGTTCTTTAAGACCTTGTCTGGATTTCAGGTTGCTGAACAATATCACAATTCGTGACCCTTATCCGCTTCCTCTGATCCCGGACCTATTTAACCAGGTTGTTGGGGCTAAAGTCTTTTCCAAATTAGATTTAAGAGGGGCATACAACCTGGTCAGGGTCAGAGAAGGGGACGAATGGAAGACGGCCTTCAATACCCCTGAGGGCCATTTTGAAAACTTGGTTATGCCTTTTGGTTTGATGAATGCCCCAGCCGTTTTCCAGCATTTCGTGAACAGCATTTTTTATCATTTGATGGGAAAATTAGTATTGGTGTATTTGGATGACATTTTGATTTTTTCTCCCGATTTCAAAACTCATAAGGAACATTTGCGTCAGGTCTTGCTCATCCTGCGGGAGAATAAATTATATGCGAAACTGGAAAAATGTGTGTTTGCGGTTCCAGAAATTCAATTTCTGGGGTTTCTTCTCTCCTCTTCTGGTTTTCGCATGGACCCCGAGAAGGTCCGCGCTGTGCTTGAGTGGGAGCTTCCTGAGAATCAAAAGGCGCTGATGCGTTTTTTGGGCTTTGCCAATTATTACAGGAAGTTCATCTTGAATTATTCTTCTATTGTTAAACCACTCACTGATATGACCAGAAAGGGGGTAGATTTTTCTTCTTGGTCAGTAGAGGCGCGTAAGGCTTTTTCTGATATCAAGGAGAGTTTTGCTTCCGCTCCCATCTTGGTGCAACCTGATGTTTCGTTACCCTTCATAGTTGAGGTTGATGCTTCTGAGGTGGGTGTGGGGGCGGTCTTGTCTCAGGGTTCCTCTCCTGCCAATTGGCGACCGTGTGCCTTTTTCTCAAGAAAACTCTCCTCCGCAGAGAGAAATTACGATGTGGGAGATAGGGAATTGTTGGCCATCAAGTTGGCTTTTGAGGAATGGCGCCATTGGCTAGAGGGAGCCAGACACCCTATTACCGTATTTACTGACCATAAAAATCGGGCCTACTTGGAGTCAGCCAAGCGTCTGAACCCGAGACAGGCCAGATGGTCGTTGTTCTTTTCTAGGTTTAATTTTGTTGTCACGTTCCGCCCTGGAGTTAAGAATGTGAAGGCAGATGCCCTGTCACGTTGTTTTCCGGGAGGCGGGAATTTTGAAGACCCGGGTCCCATTTTGGCTGAAGGTGTGGTGGTCTCTGCTCTTTTTCCTGAATTGGAGGCAGAGGTGCAGGCAGCCCAGTCAGAGGCTCCTGATCTTTGTCCTCCTGGGAGGTTGTTTGTGCCTCTCGCTTTAAGACACAAGATTTTTAAAGAACACCACGATACGGTCCTTGCTGGGCACCCGGGGGTAAGAGCCACACTGGATCTCATCGCTCGGAGATTCTGGTGGCCTGCGCTTCGTAAGTCGGTTGAGGGTTTTGTGGCAGCCTGCGAGACTTGCGCTCGTGCCAAAGTCCCTCATTCACGGCCATCAGGTCCTCTCCTTCCCTTACCCATTCCTTCCCGTCCTTGGACACATCTGTCCATGGACTTTATCACGGACCTGCCTCGTTCCTCGGGGAAGACTGTGATTCTGGTGGTGGTGGACCGTTTTAGCAAAATGGTGCATTTCATCCCTTTTCCTGGTTTGCCCAATGCTAAGACGCTGGCGCAGGCATTTGTTGATCACATTGTCAAATTGCACGGTATTCCTTCAGACATAGTCTCTGATAGGGGCACGCAGTTTGTTTCCAGATTCTGGAAGGCTTTCTGTTCTCGCTTGGGGGTTCGGTTGTCATTCTCTTCTGCTTTCCACCCGCAGTCGAATGGCCAGACAGAGCGCGTCAATCAGAATCTGGAGACATATCTGTGTTGTTTTGTGGCGGAGAATCAAGAGGATTGGTGTTCTTTTTTGTCCCTTGCTGAGTTTGCTTTAAATAACCGTCGTCAGGAGTCCTCTGATAAGTCACCATTTTTTGGTGCATATGGGTTTCATCCACAGTTTGGGACTTTCTCGGGAGAGGGGTCTTCTGGTTTACCTGATGAGGACAGATTCTCCTCGTCTTTGTCATCTATTTGGCAAAAGATTCAAGATAATCTAAAGAGCATGAGTGAGAGATATAAGCGTGTGGCTGATAAGAGACGTGTGCTTGGTCCGGACCTGAATGTTGGTGATCTGGTGTGGTTGTCTACCAAGAATATCAAATTGAAGGTTCCCTCCTGGAAGTTGGGTCCTAGGTTTATTGGGCCTTCTCTTCAGTACCTTGTTCACTGGGAGGGGTATGGTCCTGAGGAGAGGATGTGGGTCTCAGTGACGGACATTAAAGCCTCTCGTCTCATCAAGGCTTTCCATAGGTCCCATCCTGAGAAGGTGGGTTCTGAGTGTCCGGAGTCCACTCGTAGAGGGAGGGGTACTGTCACAACCAGACAGCTGAGAAGCTCTGACAGAGGCCTTTCAGAACCTCCTCCTTGAGTTCTGTGTTGTGGTATTCAGCTCCTCCTCTCATTAGCCTCTCTCAGCTGTTATTTGTTGGACTAATTGTTTCCCTTTAAATTCTTCCCCAGAATGCTTTTCTGGGCGGCTTATATTTCTTCCTGGAGTATGTGTGCATGCCCATCTGGTTCTCCTCTCCTCTCCTCTACAAAGTTAAGTGTTATACTGTTATCTGTTATTTTCTGTTTGCTGGATCCCAGGTGACCCTGACTCCCTCCGTGTCTGGTGTAGGGAGCCGGTGGTCGTGTCCCCTCACTATTGCAGGGTGCTCAGGGATTATATAGTCAAGGTACGTGGATATGCATACCTCCACCATTCGGATCTATGCATAGGCTGAGCAGCCAGGGAAAGTCCCAGGTCTTCTACAGGGGTCCCCCTTTTGTTCCTTAGCTTCTGGATCCAGCGAGTCATTTATGCATGTTGTTTTGCCTTGTTTCCTGTACACCGTCCGTGACAACCACAGGCTCAGTTCAAGTTAAGGCTCGAAGTGGCAGACCAAGAAAAATCTCGGATAGACAGAAGCGACGAATGGTGAGAACCATCAGAGTCAACCCACAGACCAGCACCAAAGACCTACAACATCATCTTGCTGCAGATGGAGTCACTGTGCATCGTTCAACCATTCGGCGCACTTTACACAAGAAGATGCTGTATGCGAGAGTGATGCAGAGGAAACCTTTTCTCCGCCCACAGCACAAAAAGTGTCGCTTGAGGTGGGCCAAAGCACATTTGGACAAGCCAGCTTCATTTTGGAATAAGGTGCTGTGGACTGATGAAACTAAAAATGAGTTATTTGGGCATAACAAGGGGCGCTATGCATGGAGGAAAAAGAACACAGCATTCCAAGAAAAACACCTGCTAACTTCAGTAAAATATGGTGGTGGTCCCATCATGCTGTGGGGCTGTGTGGCCAGTGCAGGGACTGGGAATATTGTCAAAGTTGAGGAACGCATGGATTCCACTCAGTATCAGCAGATTCTGGAGACCAATGTCCAGGAATCAGTGACAAAGCTGAAGCTGCGTCGGGGCTGGATCTTTCAACAAGACGACCCTAAACACTGCTCAAAATCCACTAAGGCATTTATGCAGAGGAACAAATTCCCACCCCTTAGAAGAAAATAAACCTATAATTACCTTACTGTTGTCTTCTGTCTGCCCTGGTTATGGCCGTGCACAGACGACTTCTTCTCTTCTCCCGGCCGCGCCGCGCGCTGTACTGAACGTGCACGCCGAGGCCGCGCATGCGCTATGGTGATTTCTTCCTGGCCAGTATAGTATACTTGCCAGGAAGAAGTCACCAGGGCGCATGCGCGGCCTCGGCGTGCGCGTTCAGTACAGCGCGCGGCCTGGCCGGGTGAAGACATCAATCAAGGTGGAGCCCGCCCCCTGCCGAGTGCCGAAACCAGGAAGTGGACAGCGCGCCGGGAGCAGGTAAGTATAAAACAGTGTGATGATAATACTCCTTTAATGTTTGTGTTAAATAATGATGCCCCTCTCTGCCAGTGATTCATATCAAGATGGAGATTGATGCCCCGCAATCTGCCCTCGAGACAATACCCCTGGTGGGTTCTTACCAATAGAATCACTCTGAGTTAGGCAAATGATATGGGTCGCAACTTGGATTCCCCCAGAAATTCGCGCGCATGTGCGAACTCCCGGGAATGTGATGGTTCATCATTGTACTCGCCGGTCATAGGGCGTGAGTTGGAACACGCCCCTAGGTCTGATTGGTGCGGATACAGGCACACGTCTTCCGGGAGGCGGGGCTTCTGCTATATGGATTCGGCGTCTCTTAGGCCGTGTACGGCCATCATAGTGCCGGAGCCCTAGCACACAACAGTGCGGGGCATTTGTCCTGATACAGGCATTTCTTAATTAGCTCCTGAAGATACGTGGCAAACACATGTCATGTGGAAACACGTAGAGCCGATGTCATTGTTCAGGACACGGTTCTTTAGGCAGAGTGTGCATGAGCTGTGAGAGTTTACCTCTTAGCTAGGTGATACTGACCGCACGATAGTGGCTGGTTGAGAGGTTGGCCATAACACTGAAGTGTATGAGGGTATGCATGTTTCCACATACATTGAACGTGAATAACACGGTGCATTGTATCCTGGATGAGTGGTGTTATAATCAAACCGTTCCAGACAGAGCCGTGTGGTGTGTGTGAGTGCCGTCTATTGAAAGTAGGAGGACTCCAGCACAGTCTTCAGTGTGGAGCGCTGGTTGTATCATAGACCAGACATTTATTGCCCAGTACAGTCAGTGTGGCTGATACAATATAGCCCCTCCAGCCAACAATCAGCTGACACAGCTGCATTGGTCAGTAACAATCTGGTTCACTCGCGGCACACCTGTGTCTATAAGTAGATTGGACCATGTCCTGTTGTCCTGCTTGCAGTCTATCAGCAGCACCTTGCTAGCAAGCCAGGAATTTAGTCCAGACTTGACACTGTGCAGAGGGTTATTCCTCAGTCCCTTTCTGCACTCTTCAAGTCTGGTTGCCTGATGGTCACAGATTGTAACATAAAGGCTGTTATAAGTGTAAGGCCGATTCATTGGCCTGTATTTGTGGGAGGGGCATGGCTGCCTACTTCAACGGCCGGCACCCTCCCACAAATCGTACGAGGTGCAGAGTTTCGCAGGAAGCGTGCGCTCGTACCTGGCATTTTCTCCAGCAGGCAGGTAAGTGGAGTCCGGTCGGCTGGCCTCTAGGTGAGTGGGGGCCACGCTCCGGACCGCATCGCTTCTTCCTTCCAGGCGGGGGGCGGACCGTAACGGAGGGCAGGCTCCCTCATTCACTACGCTCTGGCCGTCATTTCCTGGGGGAAGGGGGGGGCCGAGCCGCGGCGGTGACTGCGCTCCCCTCCTCCCCCGTCCACAGGGCTCCCGAGCACTGCCCTCCTCCAGCGGGGGGGGCGGAGCCACGACGGTGGCGGCGCTACCCTCCTTCCCCGCTCGGAGGTTCCACAATGGTTCTCATTACCAGCGGGGGGCGGGGCCCGCGGTGGAGAGGGCCCCCCCCTCCCTCCTCTGATCTGGCCAGCGTCGCACTGCTTCCCCACGTGGTGGGCGGGCTCAGCCGGCGGTGGGTCGGTCCCCAAAGGAAGGGGGGCTCCCCCGCACTGGGCGCCCTGCCAGGGAGCAAGTGCGGCGCCACGTGGCTTACGTTTGTCCGAGAAAGGGGTGGGGCCAAGCCACATAAGGCCTCCCCCCTGTCCCAACTCAATGCCAGGGGGCTGCGCCGTTTCCCCACGCGGTGGGTGTGCCCAGCCGGCGGTGGGTCGGCCCCTCAAACGAAGGGGGGCACCCCCGCACTGGACACACTGCCAGGGAGCGGTAAGGCCCCCCACGCAGGCACGTCCCTTAAATTGGTGAAGGGGTGGGGCCAAGCCACATAAGGCCTCCCCCCTGTCCCAACTCTATGCCAGGGGGCTGCGCCGTTTCCCCACGTGGTGGGTGTGCCCAGCCGGCGGTGGGCTGGCCCCTCGAGCAAGGGGGGCACCCCTGCACTGGGCACCCTGCCAGGGAGCGGCGCGACCCCCCACGCGGCAACTTTCATTAAACCGGTGCGGCGGGGCCCGCATTGATTCGGGGGCCCCCCTACACCGGTTCAGGCCAGAGGGCTACGCTACTCCCCACGCGGTAGAAGTGCTCAGCCGGCAGGTGGGTCGGCCCTGGGCGAAGGAGGGCACCCCCGCACTGGGCACTCTACCAGGGAGCCGCGTTGCCCTCCACGTGGCTCACGTACCGTGTTGGTGTGGGGCGGAGGCCATTGCGCAAGGGAGTCCCTCTATTCGGGTCCACGGTACCAGGGAGCTCCGCGCTCCCCACGCGGTTATCGTGGAGGGATACGGGGGACGCATTGGCCACGCTCCGCATCTTCACTAAAGTCTGGCACGGGCCGCCGTGCCGCTTAGATAGGCAGGGATCCGTGACAACGCCAGGAACGGTCGGGAGGGAACATGTTAGCCAGCGACTAACCCCTTTCTACCGGTCGCCTGCAGCTTACAGCTCACGTCCAGTCATTTCATGTTTTACCTGCACGGTTCCGTATGGCAGGCACGATCCACAGTTGACACCTTCATTGTTTTGCTTCCAGGGTCCAAATTTTAGTCTTGATCTCATTCCGTGATTGTGGCTTGTCGGTAAGGTAGTAGGGGCACACGTTGGGAAGGGGAAAGGAAGTGCCCACAAGTGGGTTATGTGTCTCACGCACTATTTCACGTCCAGGCTGTGCTGTTTCACAAGCTTTCTGCGGTGGTCAGTATAGATTTCTGAGTAGGTAAGTACATCATATTTCCCCTGTGTGCTATTTCTGGGTGGCGGTTCTCGGCCACTCCCTCACGGTCCTTCTGGTGTCAGTGTGCGTAGCTACACGGGGGCAGTGCACCTTTCCTTACTTTGCTAAGCAGTTTCACGGATGCTGGTGGTCGTCCAGTTTAGCCGGTCACTTACGTTACTGTTTTCACAGCTGTGATGTCACACGCATCAGACATCGTCAAGGCGTCTGTGGACGAGAACGCAGCAGGAATGTCAGAGGGGAGCAGTATACCGTCCCTACGTGCATGGACCATTCCCAAGCTCATGTCGGAGCTAACGAAGAAGGGCGTCCCTTTCCCGGCTTCCGCCAGGAAGGCAGAGTTGCGTCGACTGTGGAAAGACTCTTTAGTGCCCAGTCATGACGATCCCCCTATGACCATGGTGCAAACGTCACTTGCTCAGTTGCACGTCATGCTGAACAGTCTGACATCGGCGATCACTTCAATACAGGCGAGGTTGGAATTAATCGAGTCTCACGGCTCGGTCGTTCCGGTTTTTGCCCCTGAGGTCCCGGTCGCTACCACCTCTGCGGTAGGGCATACCCGTACTGTCCAGGCCATCCCCTACGTGGCTCCATCTCATTTTGTCCCGATCAGCGTTAGGAAAGACATCCTTGAGGGTAGGGATGTTAACCTCGCTTCGTTGCTGATAGCCTCCAGAGACTTGTCTGACAACAAAGTTATAGCTTGCGGGGAAGTCTCGGTGGTGCTGAGAGGCCGTGACCACGGGCTTAACCGCAAGCTAACCATCCCGGAATTCGTCATGGCATTTAGCCTTTTCAGGGATGTCGTATGTTCTGCCAGGCCGGACAGGAGGGAGGAACTCGATCTGTACCTCTTTCGGGTTACAGAGTTGGGTTACAAGTATGGAGGAAATTCGTTTTACGACTATCATTGTTCGTTTTCAGCCAAAGCAGCAGCTGCGCTTTCCCAGTTCCAACATGTGACAGATTGGTCCAACCAGATACAGAACTGTTCTGCAGGCACTTTGCAGGCCTGAAAGCTCCCTCCTGTTCCGCCTTTCAGTCCATCTTCCACTCCGTAGAGTGGTGCCACAAGTCAGCCGCCAGTACTTCATCATACCCTTCCAGCTCATCAGCTGGGCCACTCAATGTTTTCAGACCCCCCAGCTCCGTGGACAAGCTAGGCCGGCCCATTGTTCAGCCAGGTAGGGCCCAGATCTGTAACAATTACAATTACGCATCTTGTAATTTCGGGCAGTGCCGTCTGTTGCACATCTGCACCAACTGTTTTAGGGCCCTTCCCAGAGTCGCGTGCTCATTTAAATCGGTAAAAATTACATGAGTGTGGTCAATACCAGCTGCTTACAGGAATTCTTACGAGGTCACCACAATCCAGGGTTCGTACAGTTCCTGGTCTCAGGGTTTCTCGAGGGCTTCCACACAGGGTTAGTCACGACTCCAGAATTCACGTATGAGTGCAAGAACCTTCAGTCTGCCCAGAGGAATCCCAATTCTGTAGACACACTGATAGAGTCCGGATTGGACAAAGGTTTCCTGATCGGTCTGGGCATTGAACTAGACTCACAGGACATGTTAGCCAGATTACCTTCGGACAAATTGGTGAGAATCAGAGAAGTCATCCATAGATTTGCAGTCACGGCCGTGGTCACTAAGGCCGATTTGCAGTCACTACTGGGCTTGTTAAATTTCGCCATGCGCATCATTCCGCAGGGCAGATCATTCATATCCCGCCTGTTGGCGCTCCTGGCCACGGCCCCCGAGCAGGACAGCCCAGTGTGTCTGGATAGTCAGGCCTTAGCTGATCCCCACATGTGGGACCAATTTCTTGGTCAATGGAATGGGGTGTCCTTGTTCATTCCTGAGTTATCGTGTCAATCTCCTGTAGTCTTCTCAGAGGCGGCGCGAGCTCAGGTTTTGCCGCTATTTTTGGCACCCACTGGGTCGCAGGCGAATGGTCTGCCGAGGTGAGACAGATCCCAGGTTTCCTCCACACCTCGGCACTGTTCGAACTGTACCCCATTGTAGTAGCTGCCCACATATGGGGCAATCGTCGGGTAAATCGGTCTGTTTTGTTCGTGTCTGACAATACAGCAGTGGTAGACAGTGTAAACAGTGGGTCGTCTAAATCGTCCCATGTCATGTGTCTCTTAAGACGACTAGGGCAACTCTCCCTACATTACCATTTTCATGTCCATAGTGCGCATGTGCCAGGTTCACAAAAACGTGGCTGCTGATGCCTTATCGAGGGCTAATTTCTCCCTCTTCTTGCAGGTCATGCCAGAGGCAGATGTAGCGGGCGCTACCGTCCCTCCTCACGCATCCTTAATCCTAGCATGACCAATCACCTAGAGACGGCCACGCCTTGATATCCAAGTCCCTTTCCCCCCAACACCACCAGGGCATATAACACCGGGTGGAAGGCGTTTTGCAAGTTTCAGAGGGAATGTCCTCAGGGGGATCCAGTTTTGCAGATTACATCCTGGCTTTCATTGGCTACCGCCACTCAGAACTCAAGCTCTCCCACAATACGGTGAGGTCATACTTGTCGGGAGTGCAACGTTTCCTCTCCATCAGTCATCCCGAACGGGCATCGGTGTTCTCCATGCATACCGTCAAAGCCGCACTTAAGGGTTTGAGCAAATGCGGGCCCCAAGGCCAAGTGCGTAGGCAGGCTGTCACCGGGCTCCTTTTCCGTAAACTGTCTGATGTCCTGGATAGAAATCCTTTTGGGGTTCTACCCAGCCTGGTGCTCAAATCCGCCATCTATCTAGCTTTCTATGGCTTCTTGAGGCCTGGGGAGTTCACTTGTTCTCCCAGCGGCAGCAGGTTTCTCACAGTCGGCCAGCTGGTCCAAAACGCCGAAAGTTACGTGCTGCTGCTGAGGACGTCTAAAACCTCACAGGTGGGCCCCCCAGTCCCGGTGTCCTATTTCCCTACGTCTCATCAGTGGTACCCCGTCACAGTTCTCCGCCAGCTACTACCAGCCTTGCCGGGGTCCGGCCCAAGCAGTCCACTGTTGCCCTTCGGGGTGGCACCACTCACCACCCATCAGTTCGTGTCCCACGTACGCTCCCTAGTGGCCAACTTGGGTGGCGACCCCCCTCGATCTCGGGACATTCATTCCGCATAGGTGCAGCATCCGCGGCCTCCAAGAACCAGGTGCCAGCGCATATCATTCAGAAATTAGGACGTTGGCGCTCCACGTGTTTTAACCGTTACATACCTCGCCCGAAACTGAAATGTCAATGGCTTTCCAGAGTCTGGTTTTGTAATTACGTTGTAATAAATTACTCCTGCCAATCGGTATGCCTTTTTGCCCTCTTTCAGGCGTCCCTCCACGACGCGGTTGCGGCACAACTCTAACCGCTTAAGAGTAGGACATCTCAGGTAGGACTCGGTACGTTCTTGGTTGCCACGACCACAAGTGTAAGGCCGATTCATTGGCCTGTATTTGTGGGAGGGGCATGGCTGCCTACTTCAACGGCCGGCACCCTCCCACAAATCGTACGAGGTGCAGAGTTTCCCCCTCCCGCCCACCCATTTCACCTGTTACTCTCAAAGGGGATGCCCTCTTTCAGGCGTCCCTCCAGGACGCGGCTGCGGCACAACTCTAACCGCTTAAGAGTAGGACATCTCAGGTAGGACTTGGTACGTTCTTGGTTGCCACGACCACAATAATAGTTTTTAAGAACGTTCACCAGATTATTAGAATAGTGTGAGAAACTTAAACACCAGTAAAACAAAACTAAGAAACAACTGAAAGTGCAGGAGCACACGGGCAGGGCAGGTACAGGGCTGGAGCACAACAAGGATACAGGCAGAACTAATGCAGGATAAAAGCAGGAGAATCACAAAAACATTAAACTTTCAAACACCAGGGAACCTAAAGCTCAGGCACTCTGTCTGGAGAGTGTGACTTCAATACCCATGGACGCCCAAGCTATTTTCAAGGAAAGGATTTGAAGCATGCACACTGGCTCTTTAAGAGACAGAGGCTGAGGCACTAGATAGTTACATGGAGGCAGCAGCATGCAGAGGACGCCATGATGAGTGGAGTGGCATCCAAATCCTGCAGGGGATAGCACTGCAACAGCGGGAATGTACCACTGTCCTAGCAAAAATCTCATCATACACAACACATACAGAATGTACAGCAGCATGTCAAACATAAGATGGATGATGCCCTGGGCAAACCCCACCTTTAAATATATCCATATCCTTCCTGCAGAAATCACACTTACATGTATAGGATACAATTGATTTCCCATCATAGAACATGTGTGAATATTCCCTAAAGTTCCAGAGATATCATGGAACCACTCAGGACACCACCGGGAATACCATTCTCCACAACAGAACACCGAAGGTATTAACCATACATCCATCTAGACCAGGCATGCTCAACCTGCGGCCCTCCAGTGGTTGCAAAACTACAACTCCCATCATTCCTGTACATCCTACAGCTATAAGCCTACAGAAGGGCATGGTGGAAGTTGTAGTTTTACAACAGCTGGAGGGCCGCAGGTTGAACATCCCCGATCTAGACCAATAGAGATAATGTCAGGACATAAACTACATTCACTGGTATAATACACCCTGTGACTGGAATGGGAGGCAGCTACAGATGAAACTCAAAAAATTTGAATATTGTGCAAAAGTCCATTTATTTCAGTTATGCAAATTAAAAGGAATTGCAGCTTAAAATTAGAATTTTGTGAAAAGGTTCAATATTTTAGGCTCAAAGTGTCACCCTCTAGTCGGCTAGTTAATCTATACCCCCTGAGAAAAGGGGACCTCAAAATTGTGACTTTGGGGTTTCATAAGCTGTAAGCCATAATCATCCAAATTATAACAAATAAATGCTTGAAATATCTCGCTTTGCATGTCATCAGTCTCATATATTAGTTTCACCTTTTAAGTTGCATTACTGAAATAAATGAACTTTGCACAATATTCAAATTTTTCGAGCTTCACCTGTACAAACTTGACACCCACCCCCACCTTGAAACTCCCAGGGTTTCCCTTGAATGTAAATTATTTTTACGGTAAAGAAACCTGACTTTCTGCTCTCCTACTACACTATGTGGGTTGTCCTCTGTGCAGAACATCTGACATGTGACTCCTCTCCATACTATGGCTGGGGGTCAATTCAAAGTCCTCCTGCAGTTTGTAAATCCACAGCTCACTTTACTGTCATCAGGTTGAAAGGCCCTTTCCTGACAACCCTATTAATCCTCATACGTTCTGTTGATGTCACTAGCTCCATATAATAGGAGCACAAATATAAGTGAATAATAAAGTATGCATACTACTTATAACTTGGTGTGAGAGAGAGGGGTTCTCAGGCTCCCTGTGATGTCTGAGTGAGGGTTGTCAGGTTCCCTGTGATGTATCAGTGAAGGTTATCAGGTTCCCTGTGATGTCTCAGTGAGAGGTGTCAGGCTCCCCGTGATGTCTGAGTGAGGAGTGTCAGGATTTATGTGATGTCTGAGTGAGGGTTGTCAGGATCCCTGTGATGTCTATGTTATGGGTGTCAGGGTTTATGTGATGTCTGAGTGAGGAGTGTCAGGATCCCTGTGATGTCTGAGTGAGAGTTATCAGGTTCCCTGTGATGTCTCAGTGAGGGGTGTCAGGCTCCATGTGAAGTCTGAGCGAAGGGTGTCAGGATCCCTGTGATGTCTAAGTGATGGGTGTCAGGGTCCATGTGATGTCTGAGTGAGGGATGTCAGGATCCCTGTGATGTCTGAGTCAGGGGTGTCAGGGTCAATGCGATGTCTAAGTAAGGGGTGTCAGGGTCCATGTGATGTCTGAGTGAGGAGTGTCAGGGTCCATGTGATGTCTGAGAGAGGGGCGTCAGGGTCCATGTGATATCTGAGTGAGGGGTGTCAGGGTCCATGTGATGTCTGAGTGAGGGGTGTCAGGGTCCATGTGATGTCTGAGTGAGGAGCGTCAGGGTCCATGTGATGTCTGAGTGAGGGGTGTCAGGGTCCATGTGATGTCTGAGTGAGGAGTGTCAGGGTCCATGTGATGTCTGAGAGAGGGGCGTCAGGGTCCATGTGATATCTGAGTGAGGGGTGTCAGGGTCCATGTGATGTCTGAGTGAGGGGTGTCAGGGTCCATGTGATATCTGAGTGAGGTGTCTCAGGGTCCATGTGATGTCTGAGTGAGGAGTGTCAGGATGTATGTGATGTCTGAGTGAGGAGTGTCAGGATCCCTGTGATGTCTAAGTGATGGGTGTCAGGGTCCATGTGATGTCTAAGTGATGGGTGTCAGGGTCCATGTGATGTCTGAGTGAGGAGTGTCAGGGTCCATGTGATGTCTGATTGAGGGGTGTCAGGGTCCATGTGATGTCTGAGTGAGGAGTGTCAGGGTCCATGTGATGTCTGAGTGATGGGTGTCAGGGTTCATGTGATGTCTCAGGGAGGGGTGTCAGGGTCCTTGTGATGGGTATTAGTGGTGGTCACTTACCTGTTAGTATGGAGATCCTGGCCGCACAGCGACAGGTGACAATCAGTTCAGGTCCTCTTCCTCCCAGAGTCTGTCTCTGATCCTCACATTTATCTTCTCCTTACATCAGCGCTGGCTCATCTGTGAGGAGATCAGGTAGAAATAGAAGAGTTCGGGGAATTATGAGAAATTATTAAATAAATTTTACCAGAAGAGGGAATATTGTCATTTATAAAGTCTCTGTTATATCTATTATTTCTGATGTAAGATTATACACTGGAGATACAATGCCGAGAACACTTCCTCCCTCCATCTCCAATAGCTTTGTAATATATCAGAATACTGAGTGATCCTGAGTTTACTATTAGATATAAGCAAATTTTTTTAAAATTCGATTAGCTGGTTCGCCAAATTTTTGGGGAAACATTTGGTTCGATCCGAATTTATTTGCGCCAAATTACATAAAAAAGGTTATTTCCTGGCTGCAGAGAGCCTTTATACTGGTGTAGAACACTGTGCCTTGCAGCAACATGCATAGGAGTCTGCTGTGGTAGCAAAATAATACTGTGAGTCAGTATGACATGCAGATGACAGGCGTCGCTCTTAGAATCACTGGATACTTCACTTCTTTGGGCAGTTATGGGGCCAAAAATGACCAAATAACTCAAGTATGAAAGCCTTACAGGTCGATGTTAGCGCCAAGAAAAAGCGCACTCCTTTTACACAGTCGTCAGCTGATTCCACATAGATGTCTACAGAACCTGTTCTATTCAAAGTTTATACACGTACAGCCCCCGACAGAGTACTGAGGGTGTCAGCAGTAAGTTTGTGTGGACATCACAGATTATTTTGCCCTTCCTCTGATCCGTCAGAACAATAAACCACAAAAAACGGAACCTGTCTGTGGAGCATCCCCCTTTACTAGGTCAGCATTTGCTCAATAATCCATCAGTATTGTTAATGCAAAACAAAAAACAGGAGTGGATCGAAGACAGAGATGACATGTGAACTAAATATTTGCAAGTCCTCTGTGTTTTGCACCGACTCCTGCTTTTGGCCAACAAATCATCTCATTTTATGTTCCTTCTGCCAGGTCAGAGGACGGGTCAAATAAATGATGATGTCAGCCAAGCCAAAAAGGCTAAATAGTGGCCCAGTCATGAAGTAGAGAGGGTGGGAATAGCGTGAAAAGCCCACAGAGTGGCCCTATGACATAGTAGTGAGGTGAATGCAGCTTGAGGAGACCACAGAGTGGCCCAATGACAGAGACTGTGGGTGGTGGCAGCATCAGGAGGCCACAGAGTGGCAAGGTGACATAGTGTGGAGGTGGCAGCAGCATCAAGGGGCCACAGAGTGGCAAGGTGACATAGTGTGGAGGTGTCAGCCGAATGAGGAGATCACAGAGTGATAAAGTGACATAGTGGTAAGGTGGAAGCAGCATAAGGAGACCACAGAGTGGTACAATTACAGAGTATGTAGGTGGTGGCAGCATAAGGAGGCCACAGAGTGGAACAATGACAGAGTGTGGAGATGGCGGCAGCATCATGAGACCAAAGAGTTGCAAGGTGACATAGTGTGGAGGGGCAGAAGCATAAGGAGGCCACAGAATGGCAAGGTGACATAATGTGGAGGTGGCAGCCACATGAGGAGACCAAAGAGTGGCAAGGTGACATAGTGGGGAGGTGGAAGCAGCATGAGGAGACCACAGAGTGACCCAATGACAGAGTCTGTAGGTGGCAGCAGCATCAGGAGGCCACAAAGTGTCAAGGTGACATAATGTGGAGGTGGCAGCAGCATAAAGAGACCACAAAGTGGCAAGTTGACATAGTGGTGAGGTGGAAGCAGCATCAGGAGGCCACAGAGTGTCAAGGTGACATAGAGTGAAGGTGGCGGCAGCATCAGGAGGCCACAGAGTGGAAAGGTGACATAGTGTGGAGGTGGGTGGCAATACCAGTACCCGTTGAAGAAGGTGGGTGAAAGAAGGAGCACTTGGCATCAGATGTGTGGCATCAGGCGGGTGGCAGCATCAGAATAGTAGCTGAGGCAGGTAGCCAGAAGTGTTGGTGTGGCACCATAGATGATCTAGTCTGATGCATCAGGTATTGGTGGGTGGAAATCCTGGCTGATCCACGCCTGATTCAGCTTGACAAAGATCAGTCTCTCCACATTTTTGGTGGACAGGCGAGTTCTTTTTGGTGTAACTATGGCCCCCACTGCACTAAACACCCGCTCTGATGCCACACTACTGGCCAGGCAGGACAGCTTTTCCAGAGCAAATTCGGCCAGGTGTGGACACAAATGCAATTTGGCTGCCCAGTAGTCCTGCAAATCTTCAATGTCGGCTGGCAGGGTGCACTCCAAGTATGCCACCACCTGCTGGCTCAGGTTCTGCTCTACGTCTAGCTGCTGGTGAGTAGTTTTTTCACTATGTGGGTGAAGAAAGCTGCTCATCAGCGACTGTAGAGTCAGGCTGCTGCTGATGGAGCTGGTACAGCTCCTGTCACCCCACCCCTCCCCAGCAGCCATGGCAGTGGAATGTGAGCACAGAGTGCCCCTCCCCCTCTGCGGTCAGACCTGCGAGAGGATGGACAATGGCGGAGATAGGCAGCTGCCAACTGACTACATAGGATGTCTCTATAGAAGTTCAGTTTGTCCTCCCTTTCAGCGGGTGTAAAAAAGGCCCCCATTTTGGACTGGTAGCGATGGTCCAACAAGGTGGAGAGCAAGAATAACAGCAACGGAGCAGGGCGCAGCCATAGCGCAGGGCGAACTGACTTAGGGGGAAGACTGCAGGCTAGGAGAGGGTTGAGGTGACTGGTGGATGTTAAGGGGTGGGTATGAGATAGGTGGGGAGGAGTTGGGGTTTTCGGCGGGAGGATATAAGATTGGAGGAGGAGCTGAGGGTCAGTTGCAGCCTTTACCAGCGTGATTTTGGCAGCCTTGACCAGCGTGCTTTGGTGTCATGGCCTCCTTGGACGAGTTGTTGGAGTCGGTGCGGGCCGCGGTGCAGGTACATGGGGTGGACGCCCTGCAGCAGTCTCTTCAGGCTGCCCTTCACCCTCCTGCCCCTCCGGTTGCTGTAGCTCGCGCTGCCAGGGCCAGGAGATCTGTCCCCCCTGAGCGCTTGAGCCCAGAAGCGACCCCCCGGGTCCGCCGACGCACTAGAAGCCCCGCCTGGGACCCTCCGCTGCGGTATGAGGTGTCCGTGGCCAGCCGGACCCTCAGGCGCAGCGGGAGGAATTCTGTATCGCGTGGCGGGCCTGCGGGAGAGGGTCCGGCTTCCCCTGGACTCGACTCCCTTGCTGCAAGGGGGGGGGATCGTTCGCAGGCGGCGATGTCCCCGCGAGAGGGCCCGCGACGGGGGCGAGCCATGAGGAACTCACCGGTGGGTAAGTGTTGCGGCCGGGTCGTCCAGAGGCCTGGGCCTACCTGCGGCTGCGGAGGTGATGTCTTCAGCGCTGCGGCGGAGGGATTCGGGCCGGCAGCTGCAGTGTGAAGGGGCAGTGAGCGGATCGGCTGGCTTTGATGTGGGTACGTCGCGACCCCTGGCGGTGGGTCGGCGACATAGCAGCAGGTCAGGCACCGGAAAGGATGCTGGGGCCCTGCACCCTGACCGGCGGCATGGTGGGGCGACTTGTGGCCGGCTGGCTGCAGAGTCTGTGGCAGTGGAGGCAGGAGGTGTTGTGGAGATGCGGCCAGAGGATGAGGCCCGGCTGGGGTTCGGTCTGTCACCCTCCCCTCACGTCGGCACCATGAGGGGGAGGCATTGCGTTTGGAGGAAGGAGAGGTGGAGTCTGGAGAGGATGTCGCGGCAGGCGGAAGGGACGACGCGGTTCTTGATGACCCCGTGCCATGTGGAGGGAGCTCGCCGGTGAGGACGTCTGTGAGTGAAGCTGCGGCTGCTGGAGGATCTGTCCGGGGACGGCCAGGTGAGATGACGTCATGTCAGATGCCAGTTGGGGGTGCTGTTTCACATAGTGTGGGGGGTTCTGATGTGTTGGCTAGGGAGGTACTGTCGGGGATGCTGTCATTGTTGTCGCGGTTGGGGTCGGGGGCTCCTGCGTCCCCGGCGGCGGTCTGGGCGCCTGCGCAGGCAGTGGGGTCATTAGAGCAGGGGATGGTGCACGGTTCGGTTGGTGTGGGGGATGGTGTGGCGGGTGGTGTGCAGGATTCAGGGGTTCGTGGTGATGTGGGGGATGGCGTTCGGTTGGCGGACGCAGGCAAAAGGGGAGATCTATGTTTGCTTTGAGGGGCCGTTGGGGGCTCATTTGAAGCCGGAAATCAGGGAGAGGATTTGGAGGGATGAATATGTTGAGATATTTTCATGGCTTCCTTTGGAAAAATTTAATTTGGACCGGGGGAAGCCGGATGAAAGTAAGAAAGAGGAGGAGGAAAGGCGGCGGTACAGGTTGATCCCGCGTACATTTCAGAATTGGCTTCAGGCCTTTGAGATTTTGGCCAGTGTGGTTGGGGAGAAAATCGCCGGAACATTGCTCTGCACTGTTCTGCTATATGGATGCGATAGGGGAGGCTCATCGGACCTATGGGGGCGTAGCGTGGCTTAGGTATGACGAGCAGTTCCGGCAGCGGAAGGCGGTCAGGCCTAGCATACGGTGGGACCATAAGGACATTGGTCTCTGGATGCGGTTGATGGCGGTGCCAATTGGGAGCTCTCAGCCCTTTCGGGGTTCAGCAGGGGGTCCATCGGCCTCTGAATCGCAGGGAGGAGGTAGGAAAGGCTGTTGCTGGCAGTATAACGAGGGACATTGTCGGTTCTTGTCGGAGTGTCGGTATAAGCACGAGTGTTCCGGTTGTGGTGGCTCCCACAGTTGGTCGCATTGCTTCAAGCGAGGGAGGGGTAAGGGACCCGAGGCTGTGCAGAAGAGGGGTGACGCCAGTGAGGGTGGAAGAGATGGAACCCTATTTAAAGAGTTATCCAAATAGGGAGGTTGGGCTGTTTTTGTTGGTAGGGTTTACTGAGGGTTTTGTGATTCCGTGTAGTTCGGTTGTGCCGTGTGTGTCAGGGCGGAATTTGTCCTCTGCGTCGCGTCATCCGGATGTGGTGAGGGACAAGATTGAGAAGGAGGTTGCGGCTTGCAGGGTGGTGGGCCCCTTTACGGAGCGTCCCTTGCCGGACTTGTGGGTGTCCCCGTTGGGTTTAGTGCCTAAGAAGGAGCCCAATAAGTTTAGGCTCATTCATCATTTGTCCTATCCGCAAGGTGGGTCGGTGAATGATGGGATAGCGGATGACTTGTGCTCCGTGTCGTACACATCCTTTGATGCGGCGGTGCGGTGGGTTAGGCGTTTCGGGCAGGGTTCCCTGCTTGCTAAGACGGATATTGAGGCTGCATTTCGGTTGTTGCCCATTCACCCGGATAGTTTGCACTTACTGGGTTTTCAATGGGAGGGTTGTTTTTATGTTGATTGTTGTTTGCCGATGGGCTGCGCGATTTCTTGTTCAATGTTCGAAGCGTTTAGTTCTTTTTTGGAGTGGGTGGTAAAACAGGAGGCTGGATGGAATTCGGTGCTGCATTATTTGGACGATTTTTTGTTCTTGGGTCCGGCCGACTCCAGGGTGTGTCCGGTGTTGTTGCATACGATGGAGCGAGTGGCTGCGAGGTTTGGCATCCCTCTAGCCGGGGAGAAAACGGAGGGGCCTTCCACGGTTATGACATTTTTGGGGATCGAAATCGATAGCATGGCTATGGAATGCCGGCTTCCGGACAACAAGGTGTCCGATTTGTTGGAGGAGGTGGTTTTTCTGAGGAGGGCTAGGAAGGTTCAGCTTAAGCGGGTTCAGTCTGTCTTGGGAAAATTGAATTTTCGCTATTTTGCCGATGGGGCGTGTTTTTTGCCGGCGTCTGGCATTAGCTACGGCAGGGGTTGTCGCTCCTTTTCATTATTTACGATTACCTGTTACGGTAAAGGAGGATTTGGCGGTGTGGGAGATTTTCTGGGGGAGTATAATGGGCGGTCTATGTGGATGGAGGAAGCGATTAGTAGCGTGGATTTGGAGTTGTTTTCTGATGCGGCGGCTTCTTGTGGTTACGGTGTTTTTGCCAGGGTCAATGGAGTACAGGGGCTTGGCCGGTGGAATGGGAACGGGCTGGTTTCCTTAGCATCTTGGTATTGTTGGAGCTTTTTCCCATTGTTTTGGCTACGGAGTTGTGGGGGGATTGGCTCAGGAATCAGCGGGTGCGTTTCTACTGTGACAACATGGGTGTAGTGCAGGCGATTAATAGCCAGACGGCTAATTCTCCGCCGGTGGTGAATCTACTCAGGCATTTGGTATTGAGGGGGCTGCAATTGAATGCATGTTTTGTTGCGGTACATGTTCCGGGGGTAGATAACTCACTCGCTGATTCCCTTTCTCGTTTTCAGTGGGACCGTTTTCGCAGCTTGGCGCCGGGTGCCGCAGTTCGGGGGTTGCCCTGTCCCCAGTGGCTCTGGAACGTGGTCTTGGTCGGTCGCTCAGTAGAGGTACGTGGTCGGCTTATTCGTCGGTATGGTTGTTGTGGGAGGAGTTGATTGAGCGGGTTGGAGGGTGTAGTTCGGTGGCTGACTTTCGGACTTTATTGTTTTTTTGGGTAGGTTCGTGTTATGCTGAGGGTTTGTCGTTTTCTGTGGCGTCTAAGAGGGTGGCGGCGGTTGCCTTCTGGTTGCGCTTGCGGGGAATTGATGATGTGTCTCAGTGTTTTGTGGTTCGGCAGGTTAAAAGGTCTTAAAGTCTTAAAGGTTATCGGCGGGGGGTGATTCGTAAGGACTCTAGGCGTCCGGTTTCCTTTGATGTGTTACAGGTGTTGTGGGAGACGGCGGGGTTGGTTTGTGTGTCTGAATTCGAAGCGCTTTTGTTTAGGGCGGTGTTTTCGTTGGCCTTTTTCGGGGCTTTTCGAATTTCGGAGTTGGTATCCGCCAGTCGTGCTGGTGGTTTGTTGAGGGAGGATGTTTGGTTGGGAGATGGCGGCTTGCGGTGTGTGATTCGCAAGTCAAAAACGGATCAGGTGGGTAAGGGGGCTGTTTTGTGGCTCAGGCCTTTGGTTGGGTCGGTGCTTTGTCCGGTGCGTTGTGTGGAGGACTATTTGGGGGTGCGTCCTGATGGTAGGGGTTTGTTGTTGGTTCACCGACATGGTTCGCGGTTATCGCACTTTCAATTTATTGCTGTTTTAAAAAAATGTTTGGGTGCTGCGGGTCTTCCCGTTCATGAATATGCTTCTCATTCGTTTCGGATAGGGGCTGCGACTGAGGCGGCCAGGTGGGGGCTCGGGGAAGAGGTGATAAAACGTATTGGGCGTTGGGAGTCGGATTGTTTTCACTCTTATATTCTAATTCATTTGTTGTGATTGTTGATGGGTTGTATCGTGGTTGACGGGATGCGGTGTGTTGGGCAGTGTTGACAGAATTATTTTATTTTGTTTTAGGGGCAGCGCCTTGTCTTGCGTGGATCTTCGGGCATTCCTACGTCTACTGGGGGGCCTTACGCGCAGATGTTAGAAGGAACGGACGTCCAGTTGGGTTTCCCGACAGGAGGAATTGCTTTATCCGGTGGATTGGTTTGAGGGGGCTCCTTTGGGGGCGGGTTTTGCCCGAAATTCACGTTAATGCCACTTTGGATCGGCCGCCGGATATATTGGTGCTTCACGTTGGAGTCAACGATTTGGGAGTGCGGCGTTCCCGGGATGTGATACGGGATATCAAGTTGGATGTGCTGCGCTTATTGTCGGAGTTTCCGGATTTGTTGCTGGTATGGTCGGAGGTGGTTGCGAGGCGTTGCTGGCGGTTTGCTAGGTCAGGTGGAGCGGATCAATAAAGCCCGGGCGAAGCTGAATAAGGAGGTGGGGCATTTGTTCGCAGGCAGGGTGGTATTGTTGTGCGTCATCGGGAGTTGGAGGCGGCATTGCCTCAATTCTTAAGAGATGATGGTGTGCATCTGAATGATGTGGGCATGGACATGTGGGCATTAGGTATACAGGAGGGTTTGGAGATGGCCGTTAGGGTTTGGCGGGACGCCCACAGGTGAGGTGTCACCGGTGGTCGTCGGTGGCTGCTGGAAATAGGATCCTGGGGAGCAATTCAATGGTTAAGAGGTGCAGTACATGTTGGAGCCTGCATCTCAGATGGTTTGTTAATGCCGAGGATGGGGCCCCTGTTTGGGCTACAAGGCCTACAGGGGGGGATACTGGTATACTTCAAGGAGTTGGTGCCCTTGGGTCGGTGAGTGCGGCCAAGGGTAAGTCTTGAAGTGCGAGGTGAGGCGGTGAAGGAGGATACGGCTTGTTTGGGTTGCCCTCCAGGATCCTTGTTACGGTGCAGTAGGTGATAAGGTTGATGTATGTGTAAAATGCTTGCTGTTATTATTGTTATTGTTATTATTATTATTATTGTTATATGGTGTACGATGTGGTTTTGTTATGCTTGAAATAATATAGTTGGCCATCATGGTCATTTCACCAAGCAAGTAAGGGTCGGTGTGGTTATTCAAGGGGTAACGGGGTAGGTCTTGTAGCCGGAAGGAGATTCTTCCATCCTATTAAGTCAGTCATCTCTCTGCGGAATGCTGACAATTCGTCTGTCACTACCCAAGCAAGTAAGTATGCAGCCGGCCATTTGCGCAAGTGACTCCGAGGGACTCCCTGCCTCCATCTTCACTGCATACTGCCACGGTGTGTCTGGGTCCTTTGCCTAATTTTTCTCATCCCCCTGTAGCTCCTCTGCCTGCTTCTACTCCTCCTCTCCCGTCACCTATGTAGAAAAACCACCCATTTTACTACACATTGCTTGTTCTCCTTTGCATGTCCTTCTTCTCCTTCTCCTCCTACTCCAGTTCAGCCCCCACAGGGTTCATGTGGCTGTCAGATCTAAGTGCCAGGTCATCAGTCCCCTGACCAGACAGATTTACCAGCATCTGTTCCAGGACATGAAGCAGTGGAATGACATTGTTCATTCTGTAGTCCTGGTGACTGACAAACAACATGGCTTTCTCAAAGGGCCTGAGCAAACGGCAGGTGTCACGCATGAGCTACCACTGGCTGACATCGAAGTTACACAGTGGAGTACTCCTCTGCCTCATTTTCCTCATCCCCTGTAGCTCCTCTGTAGCTCCGCTTGGATCATCAGGAAATTGTTGATTGCCTTTCTCTGTTCGAACAGTCGGTCCAACATATGGAGGGTGGAATTCCAATGGGTGGAAACGTCGCATATCAGCCTATGTTGGGGGATGCAGTTCTGCTGCTGCAGCTCAAGGTGCTTTACGGTGTATGAGTGGGTGAAGTGCATGCAAAGTTTCCTGGCCATTTTTAGAATGTCTTGCAGATGGGTGGAAGACTTCAGGAATTCATTGACAGCCAGATTGAACACGCATGCCATGCAGGGTGCATGCCTCAGCCCTTCTATACACAGCACGGACACCATGTTCTTCCCGTTGTTCCGATTTTTAGTTGTCGCGGAGAAAACCAGAACTATATTTCTTCCTGAAGGACATGGAGCAGTTCCTCCATTGTGTAATTCCGTTCACCCAGGCAAACGAGGTGAAGAACAGTGTGACACCGCCGTGCCCTGCACATGTATTATGCTGGAGGGGCACTGTGCATTGTCCCTGCAGTAGATGCTGAGGACACAATGGAGGATGAGGAGGCAGAGGCGGACATTGTGGCTGGACCAACTGTTTGGCAATGTGGAGGCGGAAGCGTCATCGCTGGTGTTGCTGGTGTGGCTGTGCAGGAAACACATTCACCCAGATGGCCGTAAGGGACATGTATTGTCCCTGACCGTAGTTATAGCTCCACACGTTGGCGCTGCCATGCACTTTGCCAGACACCGACATGCTGGCCCACCTTCTGTTCTACATATTTGTGCAGGGCTGGTACTGCCTTGTTCGCAAAGAAATGACAGCTTGGTACTCTCCACCTCGGCTTGGCGCAAGCCATTAGTTCTCTGAAAGGTGCATAGTCCACGATTGGAAAGGGAGGAACTGCAGCACCAGCAACTTGGACAGGAGCACATTCAGCTTCTGCACTGTTAGATGAGTGCACACCTAATGTTGACTCTTAGCAATCGCTTCAGTGATCGATTGCTGACGGAATGCGTGACTAGGAGTAGTGTAGTGTCCCACTAGGTAAATGTGGGCACTACACAAGGGTCAATTGGGCCACATTGTTCTCCACCTCCCGTGGAACATGGTTATTGTATTTTATATGGTATTTTTAATGTGTATTTTCCTGTTATCTCCTGTACCAGGCCTATTAGGGGTGTAGTTCCTCCTCCTAGACAGTAGAGGGAGCTAGGGAACCCTCTAGTATATATAGTTAGGCCCAGTCAGGAAAAGAGGAGTGCAGTTTAGTCCAGGAGGCTAGTTAGTGTAGTCTAGCCTGCCTGAGTTTTTTTGAGTAAAAGAAGCTCAGAAGTTGCATCCAGGGGAAGAAGTTGCCTCCTGAAGTTCCTTTAAAAGTACAGCGCAGAGCCAAGTTTCATCCAGCCAAATAGAGAGCTGAAGAGCAGAAAGATATTTTACAGCAAGGATATATATACCAGAGGAAGGTTTCCCTACCCAAGGATAAAGCCAGCAATAGGGCATACGGGCCTTGGAGAAAGACAGACAGGACCTAAGGAGAATACAGCCTGATCTGTAAGTGTTGTTCCCTCTGAGTATCTTGAAAGGACTTTGCCTGCCATTTATATAAAGCCTGCCTGTTACAACCTTTTACATGTGGAACTAACTAAAGCCTGTAAATAGTTGAACTGTTCAGTAAAAGGAAGTTATGGTTCACCGCAACTTGTGTTCCTCAATTATTCCTACAACAAATCGGTGTGCCACTATTACCGGCACTGGCGTCACAAACTTTAAAGGGTTTCTACCACTTAGGTGTCACATATTTGGCTGTCAGACACTAGCGATCCGCTAGTGTCTGCTCTGGCCAACCATCCTAATATAATTGCTTTTGGGGCGGTGGTTTGGCTAAAAAAACAACTTTTATTAATATGCTAATGAGCCTCTAGGTGCTATGGGGGCGTCACTAGCACCTAGAGGCTCCGTCTACCTTTAGAAACTGCCGCCCCCAGCGCGTCCCTCCAGCCCGCCCATCTCCTCCTGAATGCGATCCTCGTATGTATTCTGCGCATGCGCAGTAAATGTCTGACAGCTTCCCTGCTCAGACATCTCCACTGCGCCTGTTCCTCGGAGCACTATGGCGTCATCGCGCAGGCGCAGTGGAGATGTCTGAGCAAGGAAGCGGTCAGACATTCACTGCGCATGCGCAGAATACATACGAGGATCGCATTCAGGAGGAGATGGGCGGGCTGGAGGGAGGCGCTCGGCGGCGGCAGTTTCTGAAGGTAGACGGAGCCTCTAGGTGCTAATGACGCCCCCATAGCACCTAGAGGCTCATTAGCATATTAATAAAAGTAGTTTTTTTAGCCAAACCACCGCCCCAAAAGCAATTATATTAGGATGGTTGGCCAGAGCAGACACTAGCGGATCGCTAGTGTCTGACAGCCAAATATGTGACACCTAAGTGGTAGAAACCCTTTAAGGGATCTTGTCATAGGGCACACTAAACCTGCAACATCCAGGGCACCTCACCTACCATCCGGCCTGGTCCCTATACACAGAGAGTGTCCCAGAGGACCCCTGTGCCAGCCTCTCCATCACTGCTGTACGCCTGCCCAGGGTAGATAAAAACTGTGAGTACCAAGAACACCCTCAGTTTAGTAACTACCCCTGTGACCTCACATTCGCTCACCCTGCAGGGCTGCGTACTGCAGTAGGAGGAAGATAAGCAGGAGCATTAGGAGTGCAGATGATGGGAAGTACAGATAGCTCCCTTCGGCTGAGTTTGTAGAGTCTTGACTGCCTGAAACCGGGTGCGTGCCGCTGGGTGATGCAGCGGTTGCTGCGGCAGGCTGGACCACCACATCGGAGCCATGGTTCTCCCAGGCCACTTTAGGGCGACACTGTATATGTTGACGCAGGGCCGTGGTGCTAACATTTGCACCCTGGCCACGCTTCACCCTTTGCCCACAGATTCTACATATGGCCACGTTCACCTCCTAAGACGGCTTAGAAAGAACCTGCCATACGGCCGAGTAGGTTATTTTATCCCAACACTACATACTGACTGACTGCTACTGCCACTGCCTCCTTGAGCCCCTGCACCGCTACTTCCTGGGCAGGTAGGCTCCCCTTGAAGTGGGTAGTCTAGCCTGGGCGCGTCTTGACCTCTCACTGCTGCCACCCTGCTGACACCTGGCCACACTAGCGACTTGCTGACTCTGCTGTTGGCTCACGGGAAAGCTGCCACCCTCTTCTCCCGATGATGAAGTCCCTTTGTCACCCGGCTCCCAAGTGAGATCAACTACATTGTCATCATTGAGTACTGTCTGCATGTCACTGATGTCCTCCTCAACCGTCTCTGCGTCAGGAGCCTGACCGCTCTTAATACCAGCTCCCACGCCATTCTCCTCATCACTACTTGCCTGCCTAGTGGAGGAAGCGGTGGATGTCTCCTTCAGATCTCTGCTGGGCAGTAGCTGCTGACTATCCTCTATTAGCTCTTTCTCACTGAAGTGGAGCCAAGCCTACAGCATATAATTCTTCTTGCAGTGAGGGAGCAGAAAAGGACAGAAGCAGGTTGAGGACGGGTGAGGGCACAGGGCCTGCTCCTGGGCCATGCCAACTAAGGGTTGTGTCTGATGAACCCACTGACTCTAGGCTGGGGGTGTCTGATGTCACTTGCAATGAAGTCGAAGAACGAGTCAACCATTCAAGAACCGCTGGGTTGCTGGTCATGACATGACGGCTAGCTGACACTGGAGACTCAGTCCTCTCAAAATGACCCCTGCTGCCACGCCCCCTTACTCTCCTGTAACCTCTGACTACGCCAGAAACATTTAGGCCTATGCCACTTCCCTGTGCAGCGCCTGGCACTTCTCTGCCTGACATACTGTTAGATGAAATAACCAAATGTTAGATCAAATATTTTTTATTTCACCACTAATACACAGCAAACAGGGCTGTAGAGTATAGCACTGCACTGCAAAAGGGCAATTAGGTCCTAGTTTTTTTTACACTTTTACAGAACACAACAGGATATTCAACAGATAAGTGCAACGCAGGACGGCAAATATATATTTATTTCGCCATTAATACACAGCAAATGGGGATGTAAAATATCTCACTGTATGGCTGAGCGGCAAAGATATTTTTTCTTTTTCCACTAATACACGCAAAAAAGGGCTTTAAAACAGAAAACTGCACTGCTAGGCGGCAAATATATTTTACTTTTGTCTCTAATACACAACAAAATTGGCTGTAATTTTCTCACTTCACCACACAAGGGCTAATAAGCCCTTTTTTTCCACTAATACAAGCCAAAAAATGCTTTCGAACATATAACTGCACCGCACAAGGGTAAATAAGATATAGAAATATTTCCTTGTAATAAACCCTGTTAATGCCTGTATCAAAAAGCACTTGCACCCCAATAACAAGAACAGTTTGCTGGAATTACAGAGCTGTATTATGGCAATTTGGATCCCCATTCAGTGCAGCAAGGTGTAATAGGATTGTTCCTATTTCCCAGGCTGTAACCTCCCCTACTGATCCCTGTTCTACATAAATGCTGTGGAATGATTCCTCCCTATCCTTTCCTTATACAGTCATGTGAAAAAATTAGGACACCCTTTGAAAGCATGTGGTTTTTTGTAAAATTTTATTAAAAGGTTATTTCATCTCCGTTTCAACAATACAGAGAGATTAAAGTAATCCGACTAAACAAAGAAAACTGAAGAAAAGTCTTTTCAAGATCTTCTGTAAATGTCATTCTACAAAAATGCCTATTCTAACTGAGGAAAAAGATAGGACACCCTTGCCCCTAATAGCGAGTGTTACCTCCTTTGGCTGAAATAACTGCAGTGAGACGGTTCTTGTAGCCATCTACCAGTCTTCGACATCGGTCTGAGGAAATTTTACCCCACTCCTCAATGCAGAACTTTTTCAGCTGTGAGATGTTTGAGGGGTTTCTTGCACGTACAGCCCTTTTCAAGTCACCCCACAGCATCTCAATGGGATTCAAATCTGGACTTTGACTTGGCCATTCCAGGACTCTCCATTTCTTCTTTTTCAGCCAATCTTTGGTTGATTTACTAGTATGTTTTGGGTCATTGTCATGTTGCATGGTCCAGTTCCGCTTCAGCTTTAATTTTCTAACTGATGGTCTCACATGTTCTTCAAGCACCTTCTGATACACAGTAGAATTCATCGTGGATTCTATGATGGTGAGCTGACCAGGTCCTGCTGCAGCAAAGCAGCCCCAAACCATGACACTTCCACCTCCATGCTTCACAGTTGGTATGAGGTTCTTTTCTTGGAATGCTGTGTTTGGTTTACGCCAAACATGTCCTCTGCTGTTGTGTCCAAATAATTCAATTTTGGACTCATCTGTCCAAAGAACATTATTCCAGAAGTCCTGGTCTTTGTCAACTTTATCTCTGGCAAATGTCAGTCTGGCCTCGATGTTTCTCTTGGAAAGCAAAGGTTTCCTCCTTGCACACCTCCCATGCAAGTTAAACTTGTACAGTCTCTTTCTGATTGTAGAGGCATGTACTTCTACATCAACAGTAGCCAGAGCCTGCTGTAGTTCTCGAGATGACACTTTAGGGTTTTTGGAGACCTCTTTTAGCATCTTGCGGTCTGCTCTTGGGGTGAACTTGCTGGGGCGACCAGTCCTGGGCATGTTGGCAGTTGTTTTGAAAGCCCTCCACTTGTAGACTATCTTCCGGACAGTGGAATGGCTGATTTCAAAATCTTTTGAGATCTTTTTAAATCCCTTCCCAGACTCATAGGCTGCTACAATCTTTTTTCTGAAGTCCTCTGACAGCTCTTTTGCTCTCACCATGGTGCTCACTCTCACTTCAACAGTCAGGAGCACACCAAACTAAATGTCTGAGGTTTAAATAGGGCAAGCCTCATTCAACATGCAGAGTAACGATCTACTAATTATGTGCACCTGGTGTGATATACCTGTGTGAGATCTGAGGCAATTTAAGAGGGAATACATGTGAGGGTGTCCTATCTTTTTCCTCAGTTAGAATAGGCATTTTTGTAGAATGACATTTACAGAAGATCTTGAAAAGACTTTTCTTCAGTTTTCTTTGTTTAGTTGGATTACTTTAATCTCTCTGTATTGTTGAAACGGAGATGAAATAACCTTTTATTAAAAATGTTACAAAAAACCACATGCTTTCAAAGGGTGTCCTAATTTTTTCACATGACTGTACCTTGAATAATCTTTCCCTGAACTTTTAAATCGTTTTCTTTTAGCACAATGACATTTTTTCTATCACTGTCCCAAGCGCCTGCAGACGTCTCTTCCTGCACTAAGAACACTGGTGAATAGCAGAATCTAAGATGGCTGCCGCTATTTATAGGGCTGTGACACCACAGGGCTGGCTGGCTGCTGATTGGCTGCATGCATGGCATACTGACTGATCCCTCCTTTGCAGAATTCCTTGCCCCATGTCCTCACACGTGCAGCAGACATTTTTTTGAAAAAATGCGATTCTTTACCACGAAGCACGAGGAAATTCGCATTCGTTGCGAGATAAATTTTTCCTGAATTTCGGAACGAATTCCACTTTGTCAGCTTCGATTCGCTCATCTCTATTTATTATCGCATGTTGTCTTCTGATTATTTGTAGAATGTTTGTAGAATGTGGATAAATGTATAGTAATAACTCTGGTGGTCTAGGCGAGTGAAGGGGTTTATCTGCCTTCTTGGTGGTCAAAGTTTATGTGGAGGGTAATATCTCATGATGGTCTAGGAAAGGGAACAGCAACCTTTGGTACTTCATCTGTTCTGAAACTACAACTCCCAGAACTCTCCTTTCACTTCTGTAGGAATGACAAGAACAGTCGAGTAAGTTTGCAAGCTGGGAGTTGTAGTTTCATAGCAGCTGGAGTATTAAAGGTTGCTTATCCCTGGTCTAGGAAGTCGATTGTCTGATGTCCATTTGTGGGCTGGTCTAGAGTAATGCAAATAAAGGTATAGACTGTGTTTAATCAGTCAGTGACTCAATCGTACTCAAATCACAGTCTCTAACTCTCAAATACCGTGAACCAGTAGCCTGTCACCACTGGAAAGTACAATCTCAATTGGAGATGATCAAATTATTAAAAAATTCAATTCGCCAGTCCGCTAAATTTTTGGGGAAAAATTTTGATTGATCCAAATATATTTGCTGCAAATTTTGAATAAAATGGCTATTTCCTGGCTGCAGGGAGCCTTTGTAGTGGTGTAGAACACTCTGCCTTGCAGTAACATTCATAGGGAGTCTGTTTTGGTAGTAAAATACAGTCCTGATCAAAAAAATAAAAAAATAAACAGAAATCCAACTTCCAAACATGAACTCGGTAATGAGTAGCTCCGCCGTTATTGTTTATCACTTCAAAAATTCGTTTCGGCATGCTTGATGCAAGCGTTTCCATGAGGTGAGTGGGAACATTTCTCCAAGTGGTGAAGGCGGCCGCAAGAAGGCCATCTAATGTCTGGAACTGTTGTCCATTTTTGTAAACTTCCCTTGCCATCCATCCCCAAAGGTTCTCAATTGGATTTAGATCAGGGGAACACGCAGGATGGGCCAAAAGAGTGATGTTATTCTCCTGGAAGAAGTCCCTTGTTCTGCGGGCATTGTGTACTGTAGCGTTGTCCTGTTGAAAAACCCAGTCGTTACCACACAGACGAGGGCCCTCAGTCATGAGGAATGCTCTCTGCAACATCTGGACATAGCCAGCGTCCGTTTGACGCCCCTGCACTTCCTGAAGCTCCATTGTTCCACTGAAGGAAAAAGCACCCCAGACCATTATGGCGCCCCTTCCACTGTGGCGCGTAGAAAACATCTCAGGTGGGATCTGTTTGTCATGCCAGTAACGTTGGAAACCATCAGGACCATCAAGGTTAAATTTTTTCTCATCAGAGAATAAAACTTTCTTCCACCTTTAAATGTCCCATGTTTGGTGCTCTCTTGCAAAGTCCAAACGAGCAGTTCTGTGGCGTTCAAGGAGGCGATTCACAATAAATTTGTCATTTAAAAAGGATCTAAATCAGAATTAAAAACTTCGGACAATTGCGTGAAATAAAAACCATCATAAACTTATCCCTTTCTCCATTGCCGTTTGATGGCCCGGTGCAGGGCAGTGATTGGCTGCAGTGGTGCACATAATGTTTGTAAACAAGCAATTGCAGAAGCACTGCACCAGACCCCCAGAAAATGGAAATGGATGATTATAATATTTTTGAAGGAGTCATCCAGGAATTTTGGCTGCAGTCAGCACCAGTAAGGGCCTTAATTTGGGATGAGGATCATCCAGTGCCTTGAAGGACAGCCAATTGGATCCTCCGGCTCAGTGCTGGTGAAATTTTTTTGGGTCCTCCACTTGACTTTTTTGTTCCCTAACCCTCAGGATCATTTAAGAAATTCCAAATGACTGTCTTACTGAGTCCCACCTCAGCAGCGATGGTGCCCTGTGAGAGACCCTGCTTATGCAGTTCAACAACCCGATCACGTTCAAAAAGGGAGAGTTTTTTTTTGCCTTTGCCATCACAACTAGAGTTGAGCGAACACCTGGATGTTCGGGTTCGAGAAGTTCTGCCGAACTTCCCGGAAATGTTCGGGTTCGGGATCTGAACCCGACCCGAACTTTGTCCCGAACCCGAACCCCATTGAAGTCAATGGGGACCCGAACTTTTCGGCACTAAAAAGGCTGTAAAACAGTCCAGGAAAGAGCTAGAGGGCTGCAAAAGGCAGCAACATGTAGGTAAATCCCCTGCAAACAAATGTGGATAGGGAAATGAATAAAAATAAAAATAAAATAAATATAAATTTACCAATATCAATTGGAGAGAGGTCCCATAGCAGAGAATCTGGCTTCACGTCACCCACCACTGTAACAGTCCATTGTCAGATATTTAGTCCCAGGCACCCAGGCAGAGGAGAGAGGTCCCTTAACAGAGAATCTGGCTTCGTGTCAGCAGAGAATCAGTCTGCATGTCATAGCAGAGAATCAGGCTTCACGTCAGCCACCACTGTAACAGTCCATTGTCATATATTTAGGCCCAGGCACCCAGGCAGAGGAGAGAGGTCCCATAACAGAGAATCTGGCTTCATGTCAGCAGAGAATCAGTCTGCATGTCATAGCAGAGAATCAGGCTTCACGTCAGCCACCACTGTAACAGTCCATTGGCATATATTTAGGCCCAGGCACCCAGGCAGAGGAGAGAGGTCCCGTAACAGAGAATCTGGCTTCATATCAGCAGAGAATCAGTTTGCATGTCATAGCAGAGAATCAGGCTTCACGTCAGCCACCACTGTAACAGTCCATTGTCATATATTTAGGCCCAGGCACCCAGGCAGAGGAGAGAGGTCCCATAACAGAGAATCTGGCTTCATGTCAGCAGAGAATCAGTCTGCATGTCATAGCAGAGAATCAGGCTTCACGTCAGCCACCACTGTAACAGTCCATTGTCATATATTTAGGCCCAGGCACCCAGGCAGAGGAGAGAGGTCCCGTAACAGAGAATCTGGCTTCATGTCAGCAGAGAATCAGTCTGCATGTCATAGCAGAGAATCAGGCTTCACGTCAGCCACCACTGTAACAGTCCATTGTCATATATTTAGGCCCAGGCACCCAGGCAGAGGAGAGAGGTCCCATAACAGAGAATCTGGCTTCATGTCAGCAGAGAATCAGTCTGCATGTCATAGCAGAGAATCAGGCTTCACGTCACCCAACATTGGAACAGTCCATTGGCATATATTTAGGCCCCGACACCCAGACAGAGGAGAGGTTCATTCAACTTTGGGTAGCCTCGCAATATAATGGTAAAATGAAAATAAAAATAGGATTGAATGAGGAAGTGCCCTGGAGTACAATAATATATGTTTAAGGGGAGGTAGTTAATGTCTAATCTGCACAAGGGATGGACAGGTCCTGTGGGATCCATGCCTGGTTCATTTTTATGAACGTCAGCTTGTCCACATTGGCTGTAGACAGGCGGCTGCGTTTGTCTGTAATGACGCCCCCTGCCGTGCTGAATACACGTTCAGACAAAACGCTGGCCGCCGGGCAGGCCAGCACCTCCAAGGCATGAAAGGCTGGCTCTGGCCACGTGGACAATTTAGAGACCCAGAAGTTGAATGGGGCCGAACCATCAGTCAGTACGTGGAGGGGTGTGCACACGTACTGTTCCACCATGTTAGTGAAATGTTGCCTCCTGCTAACACGTTGCGTATCAGGTGGTGGTGCAGTTAGCTGTGGCGTGTTGACAAAACTTTTCCACATCTCTGCCATGCTAACCCTGCCCTCAGAGGAGCTGGCCGTGACACAGCTGCCTTGGCGACCTCTTGCTCCTCCTCTGCCTTGGCCTTGGGCTTCCACTTGTTCCCCTGTGAAATTTGGGAATGCTCTCAGTAGCGCGTCTACCAACGTGCGCTTGTACTCGCGCATCTTCCTATCACGCTCCAGTGCAGGAAGTAAGGTGGGCACATTGTCTTTGTAGCGTGGATCCAGCACGGTGGCAACCCAGTAGTCCGCACACGTTAAAATGTGGGCAACTCTGCTGTCGTTGCGCAGGCACTGCAGCATGTAGTCGCTCATGTGTGCCAGGCTGCCCAGAGGTAAGGACAAGCTGTCCTCTGTGGGAGGCGTATCGTCATCGTCCTGCCTTTCTCCCCAGCCACGCACCAGTGATGGGCCCGAGCTGCGTTGGGTGCCACCCCGCTGTGACAATGATTCATCCTCCTCCACCTCCTCCTCATCCTCGTCCTCCTCGTCCTCCAGTAGTGGGCCCTGGCTGGCCACATTTGTACCTGGCCTCTGCTGTTGCAAAAAACCTCCCTCTGAGTCACTTCGAAGAGACTGGCCTGAAAGTGCTAAAAATAACCCCTCTTCCTCTTCCTCCTCCTCCTCCTGGGCCACCTCCTCTGCCATCATCGCCCTAAGTGTTTTCTCAAGGAGACATAGAAGTGGTATTGTAATGCTGATAACGGCGTCATCGCCACTGGCCATGTTGGTGGAGTACTCGAAACAGCGCAAGAGGGCACACAGGTCTCGCATGGAGGCCCAGTCATTGGTGGTGAAGTGGTGCTGTTCCGTAGTGCGACTGACCCGTGCGTGCTGCAGCTGAAACTCCACTATGGCCTGCTGCTGCTCGCACAGTCTGTCCAGCATGTGCAAGGTGGAGTTCTACCTGGTGGGCACGTCGCATATGAGGCGGTGAGCGGGAAGGCCGAAGTTGCGCTGTAGCGCAGACAGGCGAGCAGCAGCAGGATGTGAACGCCGGAAGCGCGAACAGACGGCCCGCACTTTATGCAGCAGCTCTGACATGTCGGGGTAGTTGTGAATGAACTTCTGCACCACAAAATTCAGCACATGCGCCAAGCAAGGGATGTGCGTCAAACCGGCTAGTCCCAGAGCTGCAACGAGATTTCGCCCATTATCGCACACCACCAGGCCGGGCTTGAGGCTCACCGGCAGCAACCACTCGTCGGTCTGTTGTTCTATACCCCGCCATAACTCCTGTGCGGTGTGGGGCCTGTCTTCCAAACATATGAGTTTCAGAATGGCCTGCTGACGTTTACCCCGGGCTGTGCTGAAGTTGGTGGTGAAGGTGTGTGGCTGACTGGATGAGCAGGTGGAAGAAGAGGAGGAGGAAGCCGAGTAGGAGGAGGTGGCAACAGGAGGCAAAGAATGTTGCCCTGCGATCCTTGGCGGCGGAAGGACGTGCGCCAAACAGCTCTCCGCCTGGGGCCCAGCTGCCACTACATTTACCCAGTGTGCAGTTAGGGAGATATAGCGTCCCTGGCCGTGCTTACTGGTCCACGTATCTGTGGTTAGGTGGACCTTGCCACAGATCGCGTTGCGCAGTGCACACTTGATTTTATCGGATACTTGGTTGTGCAGGGAAGGCACGGCTCTCTTGGAGAAGTAGTGCCGGCTGGGAACAACATACTGTGGGACAGCAAGCGACATGAGCTGTTTGAAGCTGTCTGTGTCCACCAGCCTAAATGACAGCATTTCATAGGCCAGTAGTTTAGAAATGCAGGCATTCAGGGCCAGGGATCCAGGGTGGCTAGGTGGGAATTTACGCTTTCTCTCAAATGTTTGTGAGATGGAGAGCTGAACGCTGCCATGTGACATGGTTGAGATGCTTGGTGACGGAGGTAGTGGTGGTGTTGGTGGTACATCCCCTGTTTGCTGGGCGGCAGGTGCCAACGTTCCTCCAGAGGCGGAGGAATAGGCCGAGGCGGCAGCAGCAGAAGAGGCCGAGGCGGCAGCAGCAGAAGAGGCCGAGGCGGCAGCAGCAGAAGAGGCCGAGGCGGCAGCAGCAGAAGAGGTAGCAGGGGGAGCCTGAGTGACTTCCTTGGTTTTAAGGTGTTTACTCCACTGCAGTTCATGCTTTGCATGCAGGTGCCTGGTCATGCAGGTTGTGCTAAGGTTCAGAACGTTAATGCCTCGCTTCAGGCTCTGATGGCATAGCGTGCAAACCACTCGGGTCTTGTCGTCAGCACATTGTTTGAAGAAGTGCCATGCCAGGGAACTCCTTGAAGCTGCCTTTGGGGTGCTCGGTCCCAGATGGCGGCGGTCAGTAGCAGGCGGAGTCTCTTGGCGGCGGGTGTTCTGCTTTTGCCCACAGCTCCCTCTTTTGCTACGCTGTTGATTCGGTCTCACCACTGCCTCTTCCTCCGAACTGTGAAAGTCAGTGGCACGACCTTCATTCCATGTGGGGTCTAGGACCTCATCGTCCCCTGCATCGTCTTCCACCCAGTCTTGATCCCTGACCTCCTGTTCAGTCTGCACACTGCAGAAAGACGCAGCAGTTGGCACCTGTGTTTCGTCATCATCAGAGACATGCTGAGGTGGTATTCCCATGTCCTCATCATCAGGAAACATAAGTGGTTGTGCGTCAGTGCATTCTATGTCTTCCACCGCTGGGGAAGGGCTGGGTGGATGCCCTTGGGAAACCCTGCCAGCGGAGTCTTCAAACAGCATAAGAGACTGCTGCATAACTTGCGGCTCAGACAGTTTCCCTGATATGCATGGGGGTGATGTGACAGACTGATGGGCTTGGTTTTCAGGCGCCATCTGTGCGCTTTCTGCAGAAGACTGGGTGGGAGATAATGTGAACGTGCTGGATACACTGTCGGCCACCCAATTGACTAATGCCTGTACCTGCTCAGGCCTTACCATCCTTAGAACGGCATTGGGCCCCACCAAATATCGCTGTAAATTATGGCGGCTACTGGGACCTCAGGTAGTTGGTACACTAGGACGTGTGGCTGTGGCAGAACGGCCACGTCCTCTCCCAGCACCAGAGGGTCCACTAACACCACCACGACCATGTCCGCGTCCGCGTCCTTTACTAGATGTTTTCCTCATTGTTATCGTTCACCACAACAACAAAAATATTATTTGACCCAATGTATTGAATTCAAATTCAGGCCTTTTTTTAAAGACAACTAACACTATCTGGCTATCTATTTAGGTACCGTATTACACTAATACAGGCACAGCAGTAACCACAGATTTAGCTGACTATAAACTTGAGGCCTATTATTTAGGCGCTGGGTGACAGGTATAGGTTTACTGACAGAATTTGACTTGGAAATGCACAGTAGCGTGTGTGTGAAGTTATTCAGAATGACCCTATGTGCACCTTGAATCTGATATACCCTTTTAGGGATAAATTTAAAGTAGGCCTGATACAGCAGAAACCACTAAATTAGGAAATTGCTAAATTGGGAATTGTATTTCAACCCAGAACAAAAACTGTGCTTTGACGGACACTAAATAACTTGCCCAGCCACAACAGTACAGCAGTAACGACAGATTTAGCTGGATATAAATTTGAGGCCTAGTATTTAGGCGCTGGGTGACAGGTATAGGTTTACTGACAGAATTAGACTTGGAAATGCACAGTAGCGTGTGTGTGAAGTTATTCAGAATGACCCTATGTGCACCTTGAATCTGATATACCCTTTTAGGGATACATTTAAAGTAGGCCTGATACAGCAGAAACCACTAAATTAGGAAATTGCTAAATTGGGAATTGTATTTCAACCCGGAACAAAAACTGTGCTTTGACGGACACTAAATAACTTGACCAGCCACACCAGTAACGACAGACTTAGCTGGATATAAACTTGAGGCCTAGTATTTAGGCGCTGGGTGACAGGTATACGTTTACTGACAGAATTAGACTGGGATATGGCCAAAAAATAACCACACTATTGATGGTTAAATGCACTTGGTGTGACAGCTTGACCAACCACACTACTGAGGGTTAAATGCACTTGGTGACTGGCGCAGCTTGCCCCTGATGTAGTATATGGCCAAAAAATAAACAGACTATTGCTGGTTAAATGCACTTGGTGTGACAGCTTCACCCTGATGTAGGATTTAGCCAAAAAACAACCACACCATTGAGGGTTAAATGCACTTGGTGACAGCTTGCCCCTTATGTAGTATATGGCCAAAAAATAAACAGACTATTGCTGGTTAAATGCACTTGGTGTGACAGCTTCACCCTGATGTAGGATTAAGCCAAAAAACAACCACACCATTGAGGGTTAAATGCACTTGGTGACAGCTTTCCCCTGATGTAGTATATGGCCAAAAAATAAACAGACTATTGCTGGTTAAATGCACTTGGTGTGACAGCTTCACCCTGATGTAGGATTTAGCCAAAAAACAACCACACCATTGAGGGTTAAATGCACTTGGTGGCAGCTTGTGCTGGCGCACCACAAGACACAAAATGGCCGCCGATCACCCCAGAAAAAAGTGACTAAAAAACGCTCTGGGCAGCCTAAAAACAGTGAGCAATTCAATAGCAGCAGTTCAATCATCCACAGCTGCAGATCAATCTCTGAATGAAGTCTTTTGGAGGAGTTAATCACTGCCTAATCTCGCCCTACTGTCGCAGCTGCAACCTCTCCCTACGCTAATCAGAGCAGAGTGACGGGCGGCGCTATGTGACTCCAGCTTAAATAGAGGCTGGGTCACATGGTGCTCTGGCCAATCACAGCCATGCCAATAGTAGTCATGGCTGTGACGGCCTCTTGGGGCAAGTAGTATGACGCTTGTTGATTGGCTGCTTTGCAGCCTTTCAAAAAGCGCCAAAAAAGCGACGAACACCGAACCCGAACCCGGACGGGTTCGCTCATCCCTACTGAGGATTAGACAGAGGAAAGGTCCTCTCTCTGTCAACCACTTGAATAGAGGGGTTCAGGATAAAGAGTAAAAGCATTTTTATTATTATAATATCTTTCCTAATACCTAATAAAAAAATAACTCAGATTTTCCTTTTAACTTTTATTTTGTAGTTGATGAATTACACACATTTCCAATATCTTATTTTCTTTTATTCAGATATGGAGAGATGCTCGGAGTGTCCTGAAGACCAGTGGTCTAATGAGAGAAGAGACGCCTGTATCCCACGACCACTTGACTTCCTGTCATATGAAGATACCTTGGGATTATCTCTCATTATTATCAATCTCTTCTTCTGTTCTCTGACGGTCGTTGTGTTGGGGATATTTATAAAGCACAAGAACACGTCAATTGTGAAAGCTAATAACAAGAACCTGAGCTACATACTGCTCCTCTCTCTGCTCTTCTCATTTCTATGTCCTTTCTTATTCATTGGACGTCCCACAAGGATGTCATGTCTACTCCGACAGGTTACTTTTGGGATTATTTTTAGTCTTGCAGTTTCTTCCATTTTAGCTAAAACAGTCACTGTAGTCCTGGCTTTTCGTGCCATCCAACCAGGCAGGACACTGAGGCAGTGGCTGGGGAGACATCTGTCCACATTATTACTTATTACTGGTACAATAGGAGAGGTTGTGATCTGTGTCCTCTGGTTGTGTTTTTCTCCACCATTCCCAGATTATAACACTGAGATAGAGGTTGGAAAGATAATCTTACAATGTAATGAGGGATCTGCCAATGCTTTCTACTTGTCGATGGGCTACATTGGATTCCTGTCCATGTTGAGCTTTATTGTAGCCTTCTTGGCCAGGAAACTTCCAGACATCTTCAATGAGGCTCAGTACATCACCTTCAGCATGCTGGTCTTCTGCAGTGTGTGGATCTCCTTCATCCCGGCCTACCTCAGCACCAAGGGGAAATACATGGTTGCTGTGGAGATCTTCTCTATCTCATCTTCCAGTGCTGGACTTCTGGGCTGTATCTTCATTCCCAAATGTTACATTATTTTAATGAGACCAGAAATGAACATAAAGTCCAATCTAATTTTTATACAACAATAAAAGAGCATTATGATCAAATATGTTTAGTTTTAGCCTATAGAATTAGCCAGTCTTCCTTCCTTGCCTTTATCTTCTGTGACCAGAGTCCTTGTTCTAGCTTTTCTCTATCATATCAAATTGAAAGTTGAAATTACCGTTTAGTCATAAATTAAGAACAGAAAGTTTTTTATCACTCAAAATACCACACTGGAACCAACGGTTCCTAAATTCAAGAACTCAATGGACTTTCCAATAGTTAAGATATTTCCCTAGTCTTAAAGCCAACCATTTAATTTACATATAAAACAAGTTTCGTTTAATAAATGTCTTACACTTTACTGTGTCAGAAACCATGTTGAAGTTTCAATATGTTGTTCAATACTTGAAAGCAAATTTTTTCTTTCAAGTATCATTTTATTGAGTCTTCAAATGACATATTCACATTCTTACCAGGAAAACAGAATACTTACCCGGTGCCCTCTGTCTCATCTTTTCAGCTGCAGATCCCCCAATTCCTGTGCAACATTTCTGCCACTCAAGATGGTTGCACCACTTCTCAGACTACCTAGTGCAGATTGTACATTTGGTCGTCTCAGACACTTTCTGCTGCCCTCGGATTGGGCATCCCCACCCTAATGAGACATAAGAGGAGTTCAGGATCTGCAGCTGAAAGAATGAACAGAAGGTCTCCAGGTCATCAAGTGTTCTGTTGATTTCCCACTTGATGTGTTTTTTTTCTTGAACTGGAGGCTCACTATGGTTAAACAGAGATAAAAAAAAAGGGGGGGCAAAGGAAGAATTTATCATAGGTCTGCGTTTTACACTGGTCTATGATATCCCCTGCACTGCTGGAGGATGCACTCAAATTAAAAAGAGGTGTATCATAAATTAGGAGCATACTCCGGCAGCCCTTGAAAACTGGCATAAATGAAGGTAAATTAATTGGTCCTGCTGGTAAGTACCTTCTACTGCCTTTTGAGGAAAGTGGCAGGGATACTGTAAAAATGCCACTCACACCTAGATTTACGAGCAATGGAATTTATTTTATATTTACATGTGGATACAGTATATATATCCCTATCAGGACCAGGCCATTATCTGTTTTTGCGCTTCCATTTTTACTCCCTGCCTTACTGGTGCCATATTTTTCTGTTCACATAGCCATCGTAGGGATTTTTCTTTTGGCAGAAAAAATGTGCACTTTGTAATGGCACCATTTAACCCTCTCGCTACCATGCACTGGGTCTTTAAACATGGGTCCCACTCGCGTGTGCAGCGGTCGCCATAGCTGACGGGTCTCTGCTATTTAAAATAGTAAGCCAGCGGCTGATGTCTGAGACTGGCAATAATGCCGATTGTGGTCATTACAGCTTTTATATGCCATGTTCAAGTGTGATCACGAATCTAAAGGATAAAAAACCCGGAAGCATGTGCTTCTGGGTTAAGTCTGGCATCCCTGTACAGCGATCGGGGATGCTAGTAATTATTTCTAATAGATTGGGTCTCTTTGAAGAGACCCAGCATATTAGAGCTGCAGTTCCTATGCTCGCCAGCAGCTGCAGTTCCTATGTTGCCCAGCATAGGAGATTACAACATTTTTATACTCCTTATGAGAGTATAGTAAAGTAGTGGACATTGTAGCCTCCTAGCGGGGGCTACAAAAATAATAAAAAATATATTAAAATGTAACTGACCCCCCTTTCCTTAGAATAAAACAATACATAAATAATAAAAAATATAAAAATCATCAGCATCGCCGTGTCTGAAAACACCCATACTATTAAAATATAAAAAATATTGTTCCAATATGGTGAATGGCGTAACGGAAAAAAGTATCAGTATTACTTCTCTTACCCCAGAAAATAGAATAAAATATGATCAAAAAGACACACACATTCCAAAATGGTATCAATAAAAACTACAGATCATCCTGCAAAAAAAACTGAATTAGTTTTACCGGTAATTCAGTTTCCATGAGATCATCATGACGGCATACAAGGAGATTGACCCCTGATCTCTGTAGGGGCAGGAACAGAGAAAGGTTACATACCCTCCTCCCACCACCAACACCAGTGTTTCCAAAATCACACAGAGTAACCCGGTGGTGAAAAAATAACAAACAATGCTCCAAAAGTTAACAAATTTAGAAATATATGTAGGGAGGGAATAACGTGCCGTTGTGATGATCTCATGGAAACTGAATTACCGGTAAGACTAATTCAGTTTTTTCGATAGCATCATCACGACGGCATACAAGGAGATATCCAAAATATATGAGTTAAGGGGGGCTACGGTCTGGAGGACTTTCCGACCCAAGAACAGATCAGAGGATCAGAGGATCTGGAAAGATCCAGGCGGTAGTGTTTTATAAATGTATGGAGGCTGGACCAAGTGGCAGCTCGACATATTTCTTCCAGGGAGGCGCCAGCTCGCTCTGCCTGAGAGGAAGACATGGCCCTATTGGAATGGGCCCTAATGTTGACTGGACATGGAAGATTTTGAATTTGGTAACAGAGGCAGATGGTTTCCTTAATCCATCTCGCTATAGAAAACCGGAAGGCTTTCTGGCCTTTGTACTAGTAAGAGTACTAGTAAGTTGTAAGATTTTCTGAACTTTTTGGTAGCAGAAATATAGTCTAGAACTGCCCGTCTAACGTCCAAAGAGTGGAAGGAAGATTCTCTGTCATTAGAAGGGTGTTGACAAAAGGAAGGCAGGGTAATCTCCTGGCTCTGATGAAAGCTGGATACAACTTTAGGGAGAAAGCCTGGGTTGAGTCGGAGAATGATCCTATCATCCAGGACACAAAGGTAGGGTTCCCTAACAGATAGAGCCTGTAACTCGCCTAATCTGCGGGCTGAGGTTATTGCAATTAGGAAGGCGGTTTTCAGGGACAATAATTTTATTGGACAATCAGCAAGGGGTTCAAATGGTGGTAGCGTGAGACCCGTAAGGACCGTATTTAAATCCCAGGAGGGGACAAGGGAGGTGATTGTTGGACAAAGTCTGGTAGCTGCTCTAATGAACCTTCTGACCCAACGATGACTAGCTATATCCTGGTCAAAAAAACAACTTAGGGCTGAGATTTGGACCTTCAGGGTAGAGGGTCTAAGCCCTAGGTTGAGACCCTGTTGCAGGAAATCCAGGATTCTTTGAAGGTACCTGGAGGCTTCCAAGGTAGTTAGAACCTTATCTGATAAGCCCTGTCATTTTAGAGTCTGGGTCTCAGTATCCATGCTGCTAGTTTCAGAAGCTGTGGGTTTGGGTGTAGAACCGGACCCTGATGGAGTAGATTCCTCCGTATAGGAAGGGGCCATGGATCCTGGAGGGAGTATCTCTGGAGAGATGCAAACCAGCTCCTCTTCGGCCATAGGGGAGCGATCATGGTTACAGTGGCCTTGTCCTGGCGAATTTTCTGGATTACCTTCAGAATTAAAGCAAGAGGAGGGAAGGCATAGCATAGCTTCCAATTCCAACGGATGGCGAAGGCATCCAAGGCGTGAGGTCTGTCCCTGGGGTTTAAGGAACAAAATGTCTCCACCTTTGAGTTTACCCTGGTGGCGAATAGATCCACATCGGGCATCCCTCACTTTCCTACCACCAACCTGAATGTCTCTGAGCTTAGGGACCATTCCGTATGATTGATCCTGTGGCGGCTGAAGAAATCCGCTTCCAGATTCAGCGTTCATTCAGATGAATTGCAGAGATGGAGGCCACTTTCTGCTCTGCCCATTAAAAAAATTTCATTGTCAGCATTTGAAAAGTTGCTGACCACATTCCTCCTGATGGGAGAGGTAACCGATGGTAGTAGTGTTGTCTGATAGCACTCTTATATGGTGAAGACGTAGTATTCTCTCTGCTGCTTTCAATGCCTCCCAGACTGCTCTCAGTTCCCTGAAGTTTGACAACTGGGATTTAATCGATTGTAGCTAGGTGCCCTAAAAAAGATGGTCCCCTACTTTTGCGCTCCAGACTTGCACCCGTTACTACTTGTATTAGGGGAGTTTTCTGCCAGGGAGTCCCCTTGGATAAGTTCTCGTGGTTTTTCCACCAGTTTAGGGACTGAAGTACCCGAATTGGTAGGAGTACTCGATGATCCAGGGAGGATTGATGCCTTTTCCAGACGTCCAGGATCCAAGACTGAAGAGGTCTGAAGTGAATTTGGCACCAGGGAACTGCAAGGATACAGGATGTTAACAGACCTAGCAGATTTATTGCTTCTCTGATTGAGCATGACCTTTTCTTCTGAAAAAATCAGATTTTTTGCTGAAGAGTCGAGATCTTGAGGTAGGAATACCGCTTGCCTTCTGGAATCCAGGGTCATGCCTAGAAAACAGACTTTTCTTGAGGGGGTGAGGATGGACTTGTTTTCGTTTATAATCCACCCGAGGTTGTTTAAGGTGGAGAGAAAATATTTCAGATCCGAGTTGATCTGATAGAGATCTTCGCTGATCAGGAGAAAGTCATCCAAGTAGGGTACCACCATAAGTCCCTTTCTCCTGACGAAAGCAACCATCTCTACCACCACTTTGGTAAAAATCCTCGGGGTCGATGAGATCCCGAAGGGGAGGGCTTTGAAATGATAATGATTAATTTTTCCCGTTACGACCTGGATTGCAAACTGGAGAAAACTCTGGGAGTCGACATGAATAGGAATATGGTAGTAGGCGTCTCTCAGGTCTATTGTACACATGAAGACATCTTTGCTTAGGAGCAGGGCCGTTTGAAGGAATTTGGGGGCCCCAAGCAAAATAGACATGGAGGCCCCCCCCTCCACGCCCTCCCCACCTTACGCACGCAAAGCCTACAGGAACCACAGTATAGCCATACAGTTTAAGTTCACCCACACTTTATATAAATAAAAAAGGAGGTTTACAGTGCAAATACTGCTGTTGCATTTAATGTGCATGAAATTTGAACATTTTCAACAAATGAACATTTGCAAAGAACACCACTGTACCATACAATCCAATATACATAAAAAAAGTGCACAATAACTAAATCCAACATACTTAAAACACACACATTAACATTTTTCAGTTCTTACAAACCTGTGTCCTTCTCTACCTCCTCTACCGAGCTCTCCTCCTCTACCTCCTGGCTGTCACTCAGTCCGGCCGGGAACCGCGTGGTACAGGTCAGGAGATTCAGTTTCCTGTTCCCGGCCACGGCCGGACTAAAAGGAAGTGAGCACTCACTCAGTGTACAATTCCTGTCAGTCCGGCCGGGAACAGGAAACTGAATCCCCTGTTCCTGTACCGCGCGGTACCCGGCCGGACTGAGTGACAGCCAGAAGGTAGAGCAGGAGAGCTCGGCCACGCTATAGAGCAGCAGTCAGCACAGCCAGGGCCGGTGCAAGGATTTTTGACGCCCTAGGCAAGATAAAAATTGGGGCCCCAAGGAATTGCTTGTTTTGCCTGTCTGTTAGCGATGGGCCTGCTTAGGAGTGGTATCGTAGATGTAAGGGTTTCCATCCTGAATTTCCGATAAAGAATAAATTTGTTTAAAGTTTTCAGGTTTATGATTGTTCGAAATGTGCCTTCTTTTTTCCTGACTAGAAATAATGTTGAATAGTATCCCCGGCCCCTTTCTGAAAGTGGAACCGGGGAGACTACATTCATCAAAAGAAGATTTTGAACTCCCTACCAAAGATTGGGTTGGAATCGTGTTAGCGAAAATTTGTTTGGGGGTTTTGAAGACCACTCTATTTGATAACCTGTTCCGATTATTCTGGAGACCCAGGGATTTTGGGAAATAGAGTCCTACTGCGCCAGGAAACTTGAGAGTCTTCCCCCCACTCCGGCGTCGTAGCTTGTCGGATGGTTTCTGGTGGGAAGAGGATTGACCTTTCCCTCTTCCCCCTTTGGGGGAACTCCAGCGCCCCGACTTCCCCTTCCCCCTGTAGCTTTTCTCTTGACCGGAGGAAGAGCGAAATGGAAAATCGGAGGGATTAGCAGATACATGGGCCAGAGATGATCGACTTTCATCCTGTATCATAGATTTAAGTTCCTCTTTCAGAGAGGGTGCTTCGTCACGTATCATGTTTGGGATAATTGTCTGGAAGTTTGTGTCACGACTGTGACTGATCCAGACAGGTCTGGGAGGAGAAGGTCGCAGCGACTTGCTACTCGCGATAGCTTGTGAGTTTGCTCTGTGGTTCAGGGTATGTCATCAGGGTTTTGCCTTGTGAACCTTTTTGTCCTGACTGGGAGTTTGTAGGCATCCTTCTCAGGTGAGTCCTGTCTGCCACTCCCAGCTACTATATTAGTTTCAGTTTCACTTGCAGTCATTGCCAGATATAGTCCTTACTTCCAGTGCTATTCTGACCTTTGAAGGAGATCGTTTGATGGTATTGCTGTGGAGCTCTCGTCTGGTGTGGACCGTCGTTACTGGGATCACCTTCTCTGCTCGTGACTGGATAAGTCTATCTATGTTTGATTGTTTGTTTGTTTGTTGCTGTCTTCCCCTGTTGTTCTCCTAGACGTGAGTGATGGTGACTAGTGCTCCCATCTGCCTTTCCCCAGTCTAGTCTTGTTAGGGTGACTGAGGGTTTAGGCATCCTGCTCGCCGCACGGGTTCACACCCCGTCTAGGGTATCAGGGCAGACAGGTGCCAGCTTAGGGTTAGTCAGGGGTGACCGTTCTATTTCCCATCCGTAGATAAGGGTCCCCCTTCCCCTCCGTCTGGTGCGACACGACTGCTGCTGGGATAGCGGTCGTGACAGTATATCTGGCCATTTAAAAAAAAAAAAAAAAGTGACATTTCTTTTTTTTTTTTTTTGCTTGCTGTTTTGCTTTGTATTTTTCTGTTCCACTATGGATCCGGTTACGGTTTTGGCAAAAGAATTACAGGGGTTATCCCTGGAAGTGGCAGGATTAAAAGCAACAGTGCAGCAGCAGCAGCAATCCTTGGGTTCCACCGTTGCTACGGGAAACCAAGGTACTCCTGAGCCAAAAGTGGTTTTACCTGATAGGTTCTCAGGAGGAAGAGACCAATTTGTAACCTTCAGAGAAGCTTGTAAATTGTTCTTCAGGTTACGCCCTAGGTCCTCCGGCGGTGAGGAACAACGGGTGGGCATTGTAATTTCGCTCCTGCAAGGAGATCCGCAGGCTTGGGCTTTCTCCCTACCATCAGACTCTCCGGCCTTACGATCAGTGGAGGAGTTTTTTAAAGCCCTGGGTCTCGTATATGATGACCCGGACAGGGTCTCACTGGCTGAGTCTAAGCTACGTAGACTTCGGCAAGAGAACCGGTCTGCTGAACTATATTGTTCCGAATTCCGTAGGTGGGCTACTGATACATTATGGAACGACTCGGCCCTTAGGAGTCAGTTCTGCCAGGGGTTGTCTGAAAAATTAAAAGACGCGCTGGCGGTATACGAGGTCCCTGGGTCTCTTGAGGCTGCTATGTCACTGTCCATAAGAATCGACAGACGACTCAGGGAGAGACTATTAAATTCTACAGAGGCCTCTATAGGGCAGGGATCGGTTTGTTATGATCCAGTCGAACCAATGCAAATTGGGGGCGCCACTAGACGGGTGAATCCTTCTAAGGTCCGCCGTAGGTCAGAGGTTTGTTTTCGTTGTGGGGGGAGGGGTCATTTTGTAAAGGTATGTCCCTCAGAACCCAAGAGACCACAAACAAGGGAGCCGCCGGAAAACTAGAGTCCCCAGATTGTGCGGAGGATAACAGTCTGGGCGTATTTCTTTCCTCCATACGCATGTCTCAGTTTTTGTTGTCCGCTACCGTTGAGGCGGGCAATAAGACTGAGATCTGTTCCGTCTTTTTGGACAGTGGGGCAGGGGTCAACTTGGTGGATTCACGGTTTGCTCAGGCTCTGGGTTTTACTCCGGAACCGGTACGCAGAACTATTCCTGTTTTTGCCATCGACTCCTCCCCTCTTACTCAGAGAGAGTTAACTCAGATCATCCATAATATCCATCTACAGGTAGGGGACCTCCATAAAGAACATATCTCTTGTTATGTCCTGGACGGTCTTCCGGCTCCTATGGTATTGGGGCTTCCCTGGCTGGTGACCCACAATCCAGTGGTGGATTGGCAGGCCGGGGAGATTGTGGAGTGGAGTGAACATTGTAAGGACAACTGCTTGAGTAGTAGGTTCTCTACACTCTCTGTAACATCTCTACCTGCCTTTCTGTCAGATTTTATGGATGTGTTTTCTGAGAAGGGTTGTCAGGGGTTACCACCTCATCGTCCATATGATTGCCCGATTAATCTTGTACCTGGGGCAAAACTACCTAAAACCCGGTTATACAATCTTTCCGGCCCGGAGAGGAAGGCTATGAAAGATTATATTTCGGAGAGTTTGGCTAAGGGACACATCAGACCCTCTTCTTCACCCGTGGCTGCAGGGTTCTTTTTCGTTAAAAAGAAAGATGGGGGCCTGCGTCCTTGCCTGGATTTCCGGGAGTTAAACCGGATAACTATCCGAGATCCCTATCCTCTTCCTCTCATTCCCGACCTCTTTAATCAGGTTGCTGGTGCTAAATGGTTCTCTAAAATGGATCTCAGAGGAGCCTATAACCTGGTTCGCATCAAAGAGGGGGATGAGTGGAAGACGGCTTTTAATACTCCAGAAGGGCATTATGAAAATCTGGTCATGCCATTTGGTCTTACTAATGCGCCTGCGGTGTTCCAACATTTTGTCAACGATATTTTTAGTCACCTTATCGGGAGATTTGTTGTGATATATCTTGATGACATCCTGGTCTATTCTCCGGATTTGGAGACACATAAGATCCATGTGAGACAAGTGCTGCAGATATTAAGGGCCAACAAATTGTTTGCTAAATTAGAGAAATGTGTGTTCGCCGTAAAAGAACTGCAATTTCTGGGGTATGTGTTGTCAGATTCAGGTTTCCGCATGGATCCAGAGAAAGTCCGGGCGATTATGGACTGGGATCTGCCTGAGAACCTGAAGGCATTGCAACGTTTCCTGGGGTTTGCCAATTTTTATAGAAAGTTTATAAAGAACTATTCCTTGGTGGTCAAACCACTGACTGACATGACCCGAAAGGGATCCGATTTTTCCAAATGGTCACATGCAGCCAAAACTGCCTTTACATCTCTGAAGGAGAGATTCACCTCGGCCCCTATTCTCGTACAGCCAGATGTCTCGCTTCCTTTTATTGTAGAGGTTGATGCATCAGAGGTGGGGGTGGGAGCGGTACTTTCTCAGGGCCCGTCCCCTGGTGAATGGCGTCCGTGTGCTTTCTTTTCGAAGAAATTGTCCACTGCAGAAAGGAACTATGATATTGGCAACAGGGAACTTTTGGCTATTAAGTTGGCCTTTGAGGAGTGGCGTCATTTTTTGGAGGGGGCGGTTCATCCCGTCACAGTGATTACTGATCACAAAAACTTATTATATCTGGAGTCTGCTAAACGTCTCAACCCTAGACAGGCTCGGTGGTCGTTATTTTTTACTAGGTTTAATTTTGTAATAACCTATCGCCCGGGGGCAAAAAATACTAAGGCGGATGCATTGTCTCGAAGTTTTCCTGGAGGGGGTGATGTTGAGGTACCAGAGCCTATTTTGCAAAAGGGGGTGGTGGTCTCTGCATTACACTCAGGTTTAGAGGGAAGGGTGTTGGAAGCTCAGGGGGACGCCCCGGCCTCCTGCCCCTCGGGTAAACTGTTTGTGCCAGAAAATTTACGCCTGGAGATACTAAAAGAACACCATAACTCCACACTGGCAGGACACCCAGGTAGTAAGGCAACCTCTGAATTAGTGTCTCGTCGGTTCTGGTGGCCTAAGTGGCGCCAGGAGGTGTTTAATTTTGTGTCTGCATGTGCTACCTGTGCTCGTTCTAAGGTAGATCATACTCGTCCAGCAGGGCGTCTTTTTCCTCTGGCCATCCCCAACAGGCCTTGGACGCACCTATCAATGGATTTCATTACGGATCTACCAGTATCAGCTGGGAAGACTGTTATTCTTGTAGTTGTTGACAGATTCAGTAAAATGGTGCACTTTATTGCTCTTACCGCATTGCCTAATGCTAATACACTGGCTCAGGTTTTTATTGACCACATCGTGAAGCTTCACGGGGTCCCTTCCGATATTGTTTCGGATCGTGGTACCCAATTTGTTTCTAAATTTTGGAAAGCTTTTTGTTCTCGTTTAGGGGTTCATCTGTCGTTTTCTTCATCTTTCCATCCACAGTCCAACGGTCAGACTGAACGTACCAATCAAAACCTAGAGACATATTTGAGATGCTTTGTTTCCGAAAATCAGGAGGAATGGTCATCTTATTTACCGTTAGCCGAGTTTGCCATTAATAATCGTCGTCAAGAATCCACAGATAAGTCACCATTTTTTGGTGCGTATGGTTTCCATCCTCAGTTTTGTACGTTTAGTGAGGGGGGGCCGTCTGGGATTCCCGAGGAGGAACGATTTGCATCTTCACTTTCATCAGTGTGGCAGAGTGTGCAAGAAAGTTTGAAGAGAATTGGTGGTAGATACAAACGTGCGGCTGATAAGAAGCGCTCTGAAGGTCCGGACCTTGGGGTGAATGACTTGGTGTGGTTGTCTACCAGAAATATCAAGTTGAAGGTTCCCTCGTGGAAATTAGGTCCGAGATTTATTGGTCCTTATAGGGTAATTAAGGTCATTAACCCGGTGGCTTTTCGTCTGGAGCTACCTCAGACTCTAAGGATCCATAATGTCTTCCACAGATCTCTGCTTAAGAGATATGTAGAACCTCCTGAACCATTGCCACTACCGCCTCCACCGGTGGTTGTTGATGGCAGTCTTGAGTTTCAGGTAGAAAAGATTGTTGATTCACGATATGTTCGCCGCTCTCTTCAGTACCTGGTGCACTGGAGAGGTTATGGTCCCGAAGAGAGAATGTGGGTGCCAGCATCAGAGATAAAGGCGGACAGACTTATTCGAGCTTTTCATAGGTCCCATCCGGAGAGGCCGGGTCTTGAGGGTCCGGTGGCCCCTCGTAGAAAGGGGGGTACTGTCACGACTGTGACTGATCCAGACAGGTCTGGGAGGAGAAGGTCGCAGCGACTTGCTACTCGCGATAGCTTGTGAGTTTGCTCTGTGGTTCAGGGTATGTCATCAGGGTTTTGCCTTGTGAACCTTTTTGTCCTGACTGGGAGTTTGTAGGCATCCTTCTCAGGTGAGTCCTGTCTGCCACTCCCAGCTACTATATTAGTTTCAGTTTCACTTGCAGTCATTGCCAGATATAGTCCTTACTTCCAGTGCTATTCTGACCTTTGAAGGAGATCGTTTGATGGTATTGCTGTGGAGCTCTCGTCTGGTGTGGACCGTCGTTACTGGGATCACCTTCTCTGCTCGTGACTGGATAAGTCTATCTATGTTTGATTGTTTGTTTGTTTGTTGCTGTCTTCCCCTGTTGTTCTCCTAGACGTGAGTGATGGTGACTAGTGCTCCCATCTGCCTTTCCCCAGTCTAGTCTTGTTAGGGTGACTGAGGGTTTAGGCATCCTGCTCGCCGCACGGGTTCACACCCCGTCTAGGGTATCAGGACAGACAGGTGCCAGCTTAGGGTTAGTCAGGGGTGACCGTTCTATTTCCCATCCGTAGATAAGGGTCCCCCTTCCCCTCCGTCTGGTGCGACACGACTGCTGCTGGGATAGCGGTCGTGACAGTTTGTCGTTACAGGAGATACATTTGAGGGATCTCCTGACCTTTTTTTGAGTCTCCTTGGACACCTGAAAGAAGGAGAAGGTTGTTATAAGAGGGACGATCAGAGGAAAGGGAGAGGGGGGTATGGATCCAGAGAGGAGTACACTGGAGCCAGAGGCCTGAGGAATCACTCAAATGTAACAACTGTGCATAAAGTGGACCTCTCAAGAGATAGAGAGGAGCCCACAACATCATCTTCAGAGATAAGCAGTTAAATATCAATAGGAGGATCAAATATTCCCTTTTCCTGCCCCCTATGCTGCAGGAGAGGGGGACCAGCAGACTCCCTGAACATGCAAAACACACCCCGAGGGGACTCCTTAGGGGCCTCAGCTTTGAGCCTACATCACTTCCGGAGCGCCGGACGTGACGTCACCACATATGCGCCACAGGTACCGGGCGCGCAACCCTGCTGAAGCCTTGGTAGGCCAGGAGGGAGCCATCGCCCTGGGAGCAGTCCCCAGAATGACCAGAGCGATTATACCCATAACACCCCTGCCCAGCGTTAGTACTGGGACTGCGGGAGGGCAGGGGGAAAACCATGGCAGGATGCCAGCGATTTTATAAGGTAAAAAAATAAAATAAAAAATCATTGTAGTTCTCAGCTTCAGCTCCCTGCATACAGGGAGATCTTTCTCTGCCCTGTCCTCTGTAGGGACAGGAAACACTGGTGTTGATGGTGGGAGGGGGTCAATCTGTTCCAGCCCCTACAGAGGTCAGGGGTCAATCTCCTTGTATGCTGTTGTGATGATGCTATGGAAAATGAGCCCCCACATAACTCGGTAAACATTACTATAACTGGGTCAGAATATGGTAATACTTTTTTTTTTAAGTTTTCATTTCTTTTTTCAGTATTTAAACATAAAAAACCTATACATATTTGGTATTGTTGTAATTGTACTGACCCAGAGAATGAAGGACACAGGTCAGTTTTGCCGCATAGGGAATGCCGTAGGGACGAAACCTGTAAAACTGTGGAGGAATTGAATGTTTTGTTTTTCCAATTCCAGCCCATTTGGATTTTTTTTTCCTGCTTCCCACTACATTGTATGCCATATTAAATGGTGGACGTTTTTGGGGATGTATTTTGTGCTGCTGGCAGTATGTTTTGATAGACGGTGGTGTTTGTCTATGTTGGGGTGGTATAATGTGCCACAATATGGTATTGCTGGCCCTGCCTTCAATCAATTTGGACCCACCTACAAAATGAGGCCACATTTAGCATTTTTTTCCAGGGCCACTTTAAGTTCCCAGTCTGCCCCGCCTAAGAGTTAATGTTCTGCCTCCAGCAGAGGGAGATTCGTTCAGTTCACATCTATTTCATTTCTAATTCATTCTGCTGCAATTTCTGTATTCCTGTAGTTATTAGTTAGGTAACAGCACCATCTAGTGGTGGTAAAAATGTATTGCACCTTGCTTCTTGTTAATAAAGTTTATTGCTTTGTGGGAGGTGCTAGGCATTGTGGGTAGTGCAAGGCATCCTGGGAAGTAGAAGCCCTAGTCTTCAGTCTACAGGACATCAGCAGAGCTGTTCCATGCAGTTCTCCTTCTTAAACTCCACCATCTTTGTGCAAGTATATCTGGTGAGTGACATCCACCTTTGTTTCAGGGACAGTATGTTATGCAGAGCTGTTTAGCTAGGTATAAGTGTCACTCAGGGAGTTATGTCTGTTAGCTAGCCATGCAATGTATGTATAGGCAGCCATTTTGGACATCTGCTTTCTCTGTCAAAGTATTACTGTACATGCTATTCATGTCATGCCTTATACTTACACAAGCCATTTGTATTCTTGTAGTTTTACCAATCCACGATCCTGTTGAACAATAAACAAGTTAGGCTACTTTCACACTTGCGGCAGAGTGATCCGGCAAGCAGTTCCGTCATTGGAACTGCATGACAGATCCGGCAAAACGTATTCCAACTGATAGCATTTGTAAGACTGATCAGGATCCTGATCAGTCTGCAAAATGCCTGATAAGTCAGAAAAATGCATTGATGTGCAGTATCCGTCTTTCCGGTGTCATCCGCCAAAACGGATCCGACAAAACTGATTTTTTCACCTTTTTTATTGTTCTGAGAAGGGAGGACGGATCCGACATTTTAAATGCAGGATCTGGCACTAATACATTCCTAAAAGCGGGAGTGGGTAAAAGACACAGAACACATGTAAATATTCCATTCACGTGTCATCCCTGTTTTGGTTCCAATCCTGTATTTTTTTGGCTTCAACAATACTGATGGATTACTGACCAAATGCTGAGTGAAGGTGGATGCTCAACATATAGGATCCGTTTTTTTGGGGGGTTATTGTTCTGACGGATCAGAGGAAGGGAAAAATAATCAGTGACGTCAACACAAACTTACTGCTGACCCCCTCTCCACTCTGTCGGGGGCTCTATTTGTATAAGTGTTTAATAGAACAGGTTCTGTAGACATCTATGTGGAATCAGCTGACGACGGTGTAAAAGGAGTGTGCTCTTTTAAGCTATAGTAGGATCTTGGGCCTCTGTACAGTTCTTTATACCTCGAGCTAACATTGACCTTTAATGCTAAGTTTACACTTGAGTTATTTGGTCAGTTTTGGCCCCATAACTGCCCAAATAAGTGAAGTGTGCATTGATTCTAAGAGCGATGCCTTTCATCTGTGTGTCATACTTACCCACAGTATTGTTTCACTACCACAGCAGACTCCCCATGTGTGTTAATTCAAGGCACAGTTTTCTACACCAGCATAAAGGCTCTCTGCAGCCCGGAAATAGCTGTTTTATAATGAGATTCGCCATGAATAAATTTTGATCAAATCTAATCTTTTTGGAAAATTCGTCGAATTGACCAAATCGAATTTTTAAGAAATTCGCTCATCTCTAGTCATAAACTAAAGGCCAGTCACTAATCTGAAATATTACAAAGTTAGTGGAGATGGTTGAAAGAACGTTTTCTGGTCACTTTATCTCTAGTGATAAGCAAGCACCAAAGTATTCGGCCCAAACACACTGCTATATTCGTGTGCTCAGCCGAGCACCCGAGTATAATGGAAGTCAATGGTAGACAACCAGGCACCCCCTGCTCAGACGAGAAAAGGGTGTCTGGTTTCATAAAAAAAGGTTAGAAATTGATGGAAACCCCATCAAAATGGTTTAGAAACAGCATTAGGATGATAGCTGGATGCATCTTAGACTCCTATTATGTACGACATACAATAGACAACAACACAAAAGCTACATGCCAAAAGCCAGGTATGTGCAAGCCATCAATCTATCCATGAGACAGATCACAGGCTTAGCCAGCATACCTTACAATGGCAGCCTTGTGCACTATGAGACATTCCAAACCAGCTCTCATCTGACTGAGAGCCAGTAAACTCAAAGTTATTTTGCATCGGTTGGATGGCTTGGGTCAACCTGCACACCTAGATCAATATCATTAGGGTGACAAAAAGTTTTCTGATTGTCCTAACATAAAATTCAATAACCTTTCTATACAGTTTTGTCATATAAAAACTAATTTGCATAAACATGGGCATATGGGAAAACATGCAAATGAGCAGAATCTGCCTAAGACTATGAAAACCAATAGATGGCGCTATTGAGTTATGAACAGCGCCCTCTATTGGTTTCACAGTCTTATGACAACAGACTAATAGTAGAAACAGATGCAGCTGGCACTCTGATATATCAGCCTCGCGGTGCTCACGTCCAGGGTCAGCGTCCCATAAATTAATATGAAGTAAAGGACCGGCACTCTCAGTAAGTTATGATCTTCAATCTTTCTTTATTTCGCCATGTAGAGGACTAGAATAACAGCGCGTTTCGACTCACATACGGAGTCTTTGTCAAGTAATAGTTTTGTCAAAAGACTATGAAACCAATAGAGGTCGCTGTTCATAACTCAATAGCGCCATTTATTGTTTTTATAGTCTGCTGAAAAGAATATTAGACTGAGTCTTATGACAAGCTTATTAGTGTAGCATTTTGCATGGAAAATTAGCGATTAGAATATTTGCGATTAGAATATTTGCGATCTACACTAGGATGATATCTGACACTGGGAAAGCTGGGTAATAACTCAGTGATAAAATCTGACACTGGGAAATCTTGGTATTAACTTGCGATCTACACTGAGTTATTGCCCAGCTTTTTCAGTGTCAGATATTATCACTGTCTTATTACATAATTATTACAAATTATTCGCTATATTGCTATATGGTCCACCCAAGCCATCCAACAGACGCAAAATAACTTTAAAGCTTACTGGTTCTCAGTCAGATGAGAGCTGGTTTGGAATATCTCATAGTGCACGAGGCTGCCATTGTAAGTTATGCTGGCTGTTATCTGTCTCATGGATAGATGGATGGCTTGTACATACCTGGCTTTTGGCATATAGCCTTTGTGTGGTTGTCTATTGTATGTCATACATAATAGGAGTCTAAGATGCATCCAGCTATCCTCTTAATGCTGTTGCCAAATCTTTGTTTATGAACCAGACACCCTCTTCTCTTCCGAGCAGGGGGTGCCTGGGGTTCTTCCATTGTATTACATTGTATTCAAGCACCCGAATTATTCGGCCGAACACTCGGATCGGCCGAGCATAGCAAGGCTCAAGCTGAACAGCATTTTGGCCGAGCATGCTCGCTCATCACTACAGGGAGTGCAGAATTATTAGGCAAGTTGTATTTTTGAGGATTAATTTTATTATTGAACAACAACCATGTTCTCAATGAACCCAAAAAACTCATTAATATCAAAGCTGAATATTTTTGGAAGTAGTTTTTAGTTTGTTTTTAGTTTTAGCGATTTTAGGGGGATATCTGTGTGTGCAGGTGACTATTACTGTACATAATTATTAGGCAACTTAACAAAAAACAAATATATACCCATTTCAATTATTTGTTTTTACCAGTGAAACCAATATAACATCTCAACATTCACAAATATACATTTCTGACATTCAAAAACAAAACAAAAACAAATCAGTGACCAATATAGCCACCTCTCTTTGCAAGGACACTCAAAAGCCTGCCATCCATGGATTCTGTCAGTGTTTTGATCTGTACACCATCAACATTGCGTGCAGCAGCAACCACAGCCTCCCAGACACTGTTCAGAGAGGTGTACTGTTTTCCCTCCTTGTAAATCTCACATTTGATGATGGACCACAGGTTCTCAATGGGGTTCAGATCAGGTGAACAAGGAGGCCATGTCATTAGATTTTCTTCTTTTATACCCTTTCTTGCCAGCCACGTTGTGGAGTACTTGGACGCGTGTGATGGAGCATTGTCCTGCATGAAAATCATGTTTTTCTTACCTTGCAGACTTCTTCCTGTACCACTGCTTGAAGAAGGTGTCTTCCAGAAACTGGCAGTAGGACTGGGAGTTGAGCTTGACTCCATCCTCAACCCAAAAAGGCCCCACAAGCTCATCTTTGATGATACCAGCCCAAACCAGTACTCCACCTCCACCTTGCTGGCGTCTGAGTCGGACTGGAGCTCTCTGCCCTTTACCAATCCAGCCATCTGGCCCATCAAGACTCACTCTCATTTCATCAGTCCATAAAACCTTAGAAAAATCAGTCTTGAGATATTTCTTGTCCCAGTATTGACTTTTTAGCTTGTGTGTCTTGTTCAGTGGTGGTCGTCTTTCAGCCTTTCTTACCTTGGCCATGTCTCTGAGTATTGCACACCTTGTGCTTTTGGGCACTCCAGTGATGTTGCAGCTCTGAAATATGGCCAAACTGGTGGCAAGTGGCATCTTGGCAGCTGCACGCTTGACTTTTCTCAGTTCATGGGCAGTTATTTTGCGCCTTGGTTTTTCCACACGCTTCTTGCGACCCTGTTGACTATTTGAATGAAACGCTTGATTGTTCGATGATCACGCTTCAGAAGCTTTGCAATTTTAAGAGGGCTGCATCCCTCTGCAAGATATCTCACTATTTTAGACTTTTCTGAGCCTGTCAAGTCCTTCTTTTGACCCATTTTGCCAAAGGAAAGGAAGTTGCCTAATAATTATGCACACCTGATATAGGGTGTTGATGTCATTAGACCACACCCCTTCTCATTACAGAGATGCACATCACCTAATATGCTTAATTGGTAGTAGGCTTTCGAGCCTATACAGCTTGGAGTAAGACAACATGCATAAAGAGGATGATGTGGTCAAAATACTCATTTGCCTAATAATTCTGCACGTAGTGTATTCATCTCCAGTGAATAAACTTACATCAGAAATAACAGATATAACCGAGACTTTATAAATTACAATATTCCCTCCTCTGGTAAAACATATTTCTGAATTTCTCCTAATTCCCCGAACTCTTCTATTTCTACCTGATCTGTCCACAGATGAGCCAGCGCTGATGTAAGGAGAAGATAAATGTGAGGGTCAGAGACAGACTCTGGGAGGAAGAGGACCTGGACTCATCTACACTTGTCACTGTGCTGCCAGGATCTCCATACTAACAGGTAAGTGACCGCCACATCTACCTTTCACATAGACGCTGCTTCTCTAACTTACATATTTCTTTTATGGATTTCCTATATCTAGTGATTGTCACAAGTGAATAATTAACAATTACATTTAGTCGAAGACATTCATTGTTTCTGAAAGAGAACATTTGTCCTGTGGCTGATCTGTGAATGGTTTATTCATGGCTACAGTATATAGAAGAGCTTTCAGTAGAATCACATACCAAGCTGTGCTTACTAGCAGAAAACTACTTTGCATTAACATGACCAGAGAAGAGGGGGAACAAGAGCTGCACAAAATATACTACGCTCCTCGTAGCAGCCAGGGAATGAGGAGAGGGAAGGGCTGTTCAGAACATAGGAGTCTTCACATGGCAGGCAACGGAGAAGAGGGAAGGCTGCACAGATGATACAACTCTCCAGATGGTAGGCAGGGAAGGAGGAGAGAGAAGAGCTGCCCAGGATACACCACTCTTCACATGGCAGGTAGCCAAGGAGTAGTTTTCAATGAATCAAAGTTAAAGGAATTGACTTCGATCTGAATTTCAGGGAAAATTAGATTTGTCACAGAGCCGAATTTCACAAATGTCACGCTTCTTGGTAACAAATCAATTTTTCCTGAATTTTCGGTAAAAAACAAAAGAAATACATGCTTCATCCATTTGCTCACATACGCTGTCCGGCCTTGGGGACGTCATCATCCACCCAACGTCATCGTCCACCCAACATCACGTTTAGAGATTTTGCTTTTTTTCTTTAATCAAGATGGCCGCGGCCTCTCTGTGAGCAGATGGATGAGGTAAGTATGCATTTTTTTGTTTTTAAACCCTGATTCATCCTTGAAAAGCCTTAATGTATCAGATGCCGCAATCAGGGTTGAATGTGGCCTCTGAGGGGTTCAATTACGGGGGGCAGCGCAAACACTGCTGCCTGTCAGTGTGCCCACTACATACAGGGGAATGCAATGACAAAGTGATTTGTTATAAATCAAATTTCTTTGTGAACTTCGGCGAAGCAGCTGAATAGACTTTTTGCAAACTTCACTCACCTCTACCAACGAGGACAGACAAGGACTGCACAGAAGATCTATGGCATTATTTACTATTACTGTCACTGCATTAACCACTTAATTACCGGAGTGTTTATCCCCCTTTCTTATCAGGACAGTTCCCAGTTGTAGCAATGCGTCTATCTACCTAAAAATAACTGATTAATTTCTGAGCCAACCGACATGTTTTTTATATAATTTTTCACGGGACACCTTAGATCTTTCTTTTGTGCCATTCGATGATGGATATAATATAAAAAATATATATATTTAAGAAAAAACTGTGAAAATTCAGAATCTTTTTTTTTTTCCTTTCTTATAAATTTTTTTCTATTTCAAAATGTTTCAAGACAAAACATTTCTAAAACCATTCCTGTACGCTTGTAGCCTGAAAATGGTCACTAATTATGTAATTTATCTACTGGCTGGCCCCGCCGCAAGACTTCATAAGACTGGAGCACTATTTGGATTTTGGCGCCTATTTTTCTATTGCTGGTTCCAAAGCACTGTACTGCCAGAAAAATCTTGTACAGCGCCAAAATACAACAAGCCCCTTCAAAATCACATTTTTTTATTGTATTCATCTCGGGGAAATTTGGACGTTTTAAGGTTCTTTTTTTTAGATTTTTTTTATTATTTATTTATTTTTTATTTATTTATTTTTTAAGTGAATTAACCCCTTTCTGCCACAGTCAAGGCAGGAAGAGGTTAATTCCCAGCCTGCAGGCTGACATTTCATTTTATAGCCAGCAGGTGGCTCTCTTACCTAAAGTGCTTCATGACGGCTTTTAGATTTTACAATGGAATCCAGCTACAAGTGTCTATTACTGCCTGACACTTTTTACATTTAGTCTTAGACTACTGATTGCCTCATCTTGACATGTGTATTTTTCTTTTTATACTAAAACTTAACCTTTATTAGGGCTCCTTCACACTTGCGTTCTTTTCTTCCGGCATAGAGTTCCATCGTCGGGGCTCTATGCCGGAAGAATCCTGATCAGTTTTATCCTAATGCATTCTGAATGGAGAGAAATCCGTTCAGGATGCATCAGGATGTCTTCAGTTCCGGACCGGAACGTTTTTTGGCCGGAGAAAATACCTCAGCATGCTGCGCTTTTTGCTCCGGCCAAAAATCCTGAAGACTTGCCGCAAGGCCGGATCCGGAATTAATGCCCATTGAAAGGCATTGATCCTTAAGCTAAACGTCGTTTCGGTGCATTACCGGATCCGACGTTTAGCTTTTTCTGAATGGTTACCGTGGCTGCCGGGACGCTAAAGTCCTGGCAGCCATGGTAAAGTGTAGTGGGGAGTGGGGGAGCAGTATACTTACCGTCCGTGCGGCTCCCGGGGCGCTCCAGAGTGACGTCAGGGCGCCCCACGTGCATGGATGACGTGATCACGCTCTGCCATCATTCTGGAGCGCCCCGGGAGCCACACGGACGGTAAGTATACTGCTCCCCCGCTCCCCACTACTACTATGGCAACCAGGACTTTAATAGCGTCCTGGCTGCCATAGTAACACTGAACGCATTTTGAAGACGGATCCGTCTTCAAATGCTTTCAGTTCACTTGCGTTTTTCCGGATCTGGCGTGTAATTCCGGCAAGTGGAGTACACGCCGGATCCGGACAACGCAAGTGTGAAAGAGCCCTTATTCTTTAATTATCTTGTTTCTATCTAACCTACTGACTTAAAACTATCAACAGGTGTTCTCTTGGTGCTATACTATATTGTTTTCTTCGGCCACTATTCTGGTAGCTGCACGCTCGCTCCAGTTACTGCCTAATCTTTATTTATCTGTGCCTGCTTTTTACTGCACTCCGCTAGGGTCTCCTGTTGCCTAAAATCCTATGCGCTGCCCCCCGACATGTTTTGCCATTTACATGGCGTCCTCAGGGGATCGGGCAGTCTGAAATGAGATCGATGTGGCGAGGTCTATTTATTACCTCCTATTGTTTGACGCAATCGTATTCTGACCAATCGCTTGAGTCCTTATTGGAATTCCTTAGGCCTAGTTCACACTTCAGTGTTTGGTCAGTGATTTCCATCAGTGATCTGTGAGCCAAAACCAGAAGTGGAGCCTCCATAGACATTAGGTAGAAGGGAAAGATCTGCTCCTGTTCTATGTTTAGAGCTGCACCTGGTTTTGGCTCACAAATCACTGATGGAAATCACTGACCAAACACTGAAGTGTGAACGAGGCCTTAGATACAGACTACTTGATTGGGTTCTACTTACTTCGACTCCTTCACTTGACATGACGTCCCTAATCTCGCGATCTAACCTAGAGTCTCGCGCATGTCTCCACACTTCGAAATTTTTCGGAGCTCCGCTCTGACCAAAAAACAATAGATAAGTGACGAGACAAATTCCAGTAGAGAGAAATAAGAGGTACCTACCTGTGAAAAGATACAGCAAAATTAAAAATAAATAATAAAAAACAAAAATTAACAGTGAGGATATATAATAATAACATAATAAGACAATAAATAAATAACTCAAAATAAAATACCAACAAATAATATAATAATAAATAAGCAAAAATCAAAAATAAAATACAGAATAATTCCATGGGGTATAATAATATTTTCTGGTACCCACCTTTCAAACAGGGGGGAAACAAAAACTAGAAAAATCAGAAACATCTTGCAAAATAGTGAGACAAAAATTAAAATCAAAAGAAAAGCATACAAATAAATCCAACTAGTCAAAAGATTAGTAGTAACAATGAGTAACAACTTTATATGTGACATAAGAAAATAATATAATAAAATAATAACTCCAAAGGGAATCACCAGTATATAAATATAGTAACACAAAAGAATTAGACTCTAAATACTAAGTCCAGACGCATGCGCACAGTGAAACACCAGCCAAAAAAAAATGGAACAAATTCTATGTGCCTGAGCATGCGCAAGAGAGGCAGACAAAAATCGGATGAATAAAATCAAAGTAAAATACTAGCCGAAAAAAGACGGAATAAAATCTAAGTGCCTGAGCATGCACAAAAGAGGCAGATAAAATCGGATGAACTAAATTAAAGTGCTTGAGCATGCACAATACATCTGACCGGCAACACTAGAAGAAACAAAGTGTCAAAACATGCGCGAGAATATGAAAATCATCGCGAGACTTGGCCCTCAGTCACCAGAGAAGAAAAGTCTAATTCTTCAGGAAAAAATAAGACTTTAGAAATATGATCGAAAGGAGCCCCGAAAATACTGAAGTGTGTTAGTATAAATTATCGAATAAACTATCGAGCGGAGCTCCGAAAAATTCCGAAGTGTGGAGACATGCGCAAGACTCTAGGTTAGATCGTGAGATTAGGGACGTCATGTCAAGAGGAGGAGTCGAAGTAAGTAGAACCCAATCAAGTAGTCTGGGTCAGAATTGGTCAGAATACGATAGCGTCAAACAATAGGAGGTAATAAATAGACCTCGCCACATCGATCTCATTGCAGACTGCCCAATCCCCTGAGGACGCCATGTAAATGGCGAAACATGTCGGGGGGGCAGCGCATAGGATTTTAGGCAACAGGAGACCCTAGCGGAGTGCAATAAAAAGCAGGCACAGATAAATAAAGATTAGGCAGTAACTGGAGCGATAGTTGTTGATAGTTTTAAGTCAGTAGGTTAGAGAAGAACAAGATAATTAAAGAATAATAAAGGTTAGGTTAAAAAGAAAAATACACGACAAGATGAGGCAATCAGTAGTCTAAGACTAAATGTAAAAAGTGTATTCTAGCCTCTACATGTGTAGGGTATATATGTAAAGTGTTATTACTGTCTGACCACTCCAGGTGGCCATGACACACCTCCCTGTGACCACAGCTGTCTAATAACAGCGCAGTCACAGCTATCTGCGGCAGTACGTTCCGCTGGCAGATCGCGATGTAACCCGATATTTTTATACGTCAGTTTACAGATAAGAGACTACCGCCACGACGTATAAAGTTGTGCGGCGGTAATAAAGTGGTTAAAGAGCCGTTAGGTATAAAGAGAGAAAAAAAATTCTTCCAGCACTTAAATAAAAATCAAGCCTTTACTGTCACACTTTAAAAACATATCAAAAAGGTTTGATACCTTGTTCTTAGTCATAGCATAAAGTCTAGCATCCAAATTAATTGGCTCTAACAATTAACTCACTAGTAGCGAGCCGAATAGTCAAAATACACAGAACTAGTGAGTTCATTGTTAGAGCACCTGAGGTGTGGACTGATGTATCGGTATACCTGGGAGGGTTCAGATACTAGACTTTATACTAGCCTATGACTAAGAACATGGATTTTATTGTTCGAAACGTGTGAGTGTCTGTAGCGAACCTTTTTGATATGTTTTTAAGTGCTGGAAGATTTTAGTTTTCTCTTTCTGTTTGGACATTTGCTATCTCCCAGGTACAAGTATCAAAGACAGCAACAGCTGCATAAAGAACTACAAATGATACTGCTAGGCCTCATGCACACCACCGTAGTTCTGGTCTGCAGTTTTTGAGGCTCGGATGCGGACCCATTCACTTCAATGGGGCCGCAAAAGATGTATAACAAATAACATAGGAAATATAACATGTCCTATTCTTGTCCGTTTTGCGGACAAGAATAGGCATTTCTACAATGGGCCGTCCGTTCCATTCCGCAAATTGCGGAAGGCACACGGGCGGCTTCCGTTTTTTGCGGATCTGCGGTTTGCGGGCCGCAAAAAACGGGATGGTCGCGTGTATGACGCTTTACTTTAATAGGCTTTGTTCACATCACCGTTCAGCCTTTCCGTTCTCCTGCTCCGTTTAGGAACAGAAGAATGGAAAGGACGGATTCGGCACATAACTGAGATGAACGGAACCTAAGGACCCCATAGACCATAATGCGGTCCGTTAGGTTTCCGCTCAGAGGAAGATTTTTGAAGTCCTGCATGAACAACTTTTGTCTCCGCTCCAAAATCATCTTCTGAGTGGAATCCTAACGGACCTCATTAAAGTCTATGGGGTCCTTAGGTTCTGCTCGACTCATTTATGTGCCGAATCCGTCCTTTCCTAAACGGAGCAGGAGAACAGAAAGGCTGAACGTTGATGTGAACAAAGCCTGATAAAGTAAGGCCTCATGCACACGACCGTCCCGTTTTTTGCGGTCCGCAAACCACGGATCCGCAAAAAAACGGAAGCCGCCCGTGTGCTCCTGAACGGAGCAGGAGAACAGAAAGGCTGAAAGGTGATGTGAACGAAGCCTTAGCACTATGACAACTATAAAACAAATCCATGTCATGTTTTCTTTTCTATTAGGACTAATGATGACCACATATCTTTACATTCTACCCCTGATACTCATTATCACAGCCGGAGGACATTCCCAGGATTCTCTGTGCAGTCTTGAGCTAATTGATGATGTTGAGTTTGCCACAAAACCAGCAGATCTGATAATCGGAGTTATATTAGAACTTACTCCCTTTGTAATGAATAAATATATTCCTAACTTTAAAGATAATCTTAATTCAATAACATATATCCAGTAAGTATTTGTAATTTTAGGTTATTTTATCTAAAAATATAATTTTATTATTATTTGTTATGCTGGATGCCCGTGCCTGCCGCTCTCTTGCTCCCCTGGATGGGTATGGACACTGCACCAAATACCTTAATGCTACTTCCGCCATTGCTCTCCAGTATTACAGGCCTGATGGACCTCCTCTGCCTCCCAGCAGCTTGCCCAGCCACCTGAGTCCTGTGTGTCCATCGTCTGCTACAGGCCATGGCCAGCACTTGCTGGATAGGCATCTCCTATTCCAGCTTGGAAAAAGCACTTGAGGACTCTAATTCTTCCCTGGCCTATGACTGTCCATCTCAGGGTACTTAAAGTGTAACTGCCATTTCATTTTTTATTCCCTAATGGTATGGTACACCCTGCTGGATCAGTGCTTTTTTGCTTTAACCCCTTAAAGGACCCTGTCATACCGTATTTCACCTTAAGGATCCAGCCATTTTTTGCAAATCTGACATGTGTCACTTTATGTGGTGATAACTTTAAAAAGCTTTTGCTTATCCAGGCCGTTCTGAGATTGTTTTCTTGTCACGTATTGTACTTCATGACACTGGTAAAATTGAGTAAAAAAAAATACATTTTATTTATAAAAAAATTCCAAATTTACCAAACATTTAGAAAAATTAGCAAATTTCAATTTCTCTACTTTTATAATAGATAGTAATACCTCTAAAAATAGTTATTACTTTACATTCCACATATGTCTACTTCATGTTTGGATAATTTTGTGAATGCCACTTTTTTTTTTTGGGGGACGTTAGAAAACGTAGAAGTTTAGAAGCAAATCTTGACATTTTTCAGAAATTCTAAAACCCACTTTTTCAGGACCAGTTCAGGTCTGAAGTCACATTGTGAGGCTTACATAAAAGAAACCACACAAACTACACTCCTCAAGGTATTCAAAACTGATTTTACAAACTTTATTAACCCTTTAGGTGTTCCACAAGAACTAATGGAAAATAGAGATGACATTTCAGAATTTAACTTTTTGGGCAGATTTTCAATTTTAATCCATTTTTTCCAGTTACAAAGCAAGGGGAAACAGCCAAACAAAACTCAATATTTATGGCCCTGATTCTGTAGTTTACATAAACACCCCATATGTGGTCGTAAACTGCTGTACGGGCACACAGCATTGCGCAGATGGAAAGGAACGCCATATGTTTTTTTGGAAAGCAGATTTCACTGGGATAATTTTAAGCTGCCATGTCCCATTTGAAGACCCCCTGATGCACCCCTAGAGTAGAAACTCCAAAAAAGTGACCCCATTTTGGAAACTACGGGATAAGGTGGCAGTTTTGTTGGTACTATTTTAGGCTACATATAATTTTTGGTTGCTCTATATTACACTTTTTGTGAGGCAAGGTAACAAGAAATAGCTGTTTTGGCACCGTTTTTAATTTTTGTTATTTACAACATTCATCTGACAGGTTAGATCATGTGGTATTTTTATAGAGCAGGTTATCACGAACGCGACGATACCAAATATGACTATGTTTTTTTGTGTTTCCACATTCTGAAAGCTGTAGTTTTATTTATTTTTTGGGTGACTGTCTTGTGTAGGGGCTAATTTTTTTGGAGATGAGATAACTGTTTGGTACTATTATGGCTTTTTTTGCACTGTTTTTATTTTTATTTAATTACAGTATTCACCTGAGGGGTTAGGTCATGTGATATTTTTATAGAGCAGGTTATTACGGATGTGGTGATACCTAATAAGTCTACTTTTTATTTATGTAAGTTTTACACAATGATTTCATTTTTTAAACAAAAAAAATCATGTTTTAGTGTCTCCATAGACTGAGAGCGATAGTTTTTCAGTTTTTGGGCAATTATCTTAGGTAGAGTATGATTTTTGCAGGATGAGATGATGGTTTGAGTGCAACTATTTGGGGGTGCGTATTTTTGTTGATCGCTTGCTATTACACTTTTTGTGATGTAAGGTGACAAAAAATTGCGCCACATGACGGTGTTCACCTGAGGGGTTAGGTCATGTGGTATTTTTATAGAGCCAGTGGTTACAGACGTGACAATACCTAATATGTATACTTTTTTTAATTTATTTAAGTTTTACACAATAATATAATTTTTAAAACAAAAAAAATATGTTTTAGTGTCTCCATATTCCATAGTTTATTTTTATTTTTGGGCGATTGTCTTAGGTTGGGGCTAATTTTTTTGAGGGATGAGGTGATGGTTAGATTGGTACTATCTTGGCGGGCATACGCCTTTTTGATTGCTTGGTGTTGTATTTTTAGTGATATAAGGTGTTATTTAGCACAGTTTTTCAATTTTTTTACAGTGTTCATCTGAGGGGTTAGGTCATGTGATATGTTTATATAGCAGTTCAATACGGACAAGGCGATACCTAATATGTCTACTTTTATTTTTTCCCTATTTTTTTTTATCAGTTTTTACTTTATTTAGGGAAAATAATATTATTTTTTTACTTGAAACTATTATTTTTTGGGGGGAAAACTAAATTTTTTCAACTTTTTTTTCGCTTTATTTTTTGTCCCACTTTGGGACTTCAACTTTTGGGGGTCTGATCCCCTTTACAATGCATTCCAATACTTATGTATTGAAATGCATTGGCTGTATGAGTAATACAGTATGTATTACTCATACAGCTTCCTGCCTATGATATCCACAGGGCTGGATCTCACAGACTCTCCACCGGAAGGCAGCCCCGATGCCTAAGGAAGGCATCGCGCTGTCTTCAAATGCCATCGGGTCCCCATCACAGCAGCACGGGGGACCCGATGGCAGCGCCAATCCCCGCCCGACATTGCAAGGGCCGCGGTCAGCGCTGACCGCGGCACTTGAAGGGCACATGAAGGGTTAATGCGTCGGCATCAGAGTGAATATCACCGAAGCCGGCGCATGCAGCAGGGGTCCGGCTATCAGTAACTGCCGGACCTCTGCCGTGGATCTGGCTGGCACAGTTCCTGCCCCCGCCCGATCCCCATAAAGTACATGTACGTCATGGGTCTTTAAGTCCCACAAAGAAATGACATACATGTAATAAAATAATTCCTCTGACTCGAGTAGAGGGGCTATGGTGGTGGTGGTGTTTTTGGGGGTGCACATGTAGTGTACAGGAGCGAAAGCCTGTCACTACAGAAGGGTCACTTGTGTGCTGTCGTTTCCCCTTTATGTATGGGGAGGTTGGTATCAAATCATCTTGCTAATGTCATGCTATGTACTTCCCTGTTACTGTGAAATGTGCATGTGCAGGCCGGCTAGGGGTGTTATTCCAGCTCTAAGTCACTAGAGGGAGCTAGGGAACCCTGGTATATATAAGGCCCAGTCAGGGAGTAGTAGTGCAGACAGTGGGAAAAGGAGTAAGGCTACTTTCACACTTGCGTTCGGGGCTCCGCTTGTGAGTTCCGTTTGAAGGCTCTCACAAGCGGCCCCGAACGGATCCGTCCAGCACTAATGCATTCTGAGTGGATACGGATCCGCTCAGAATGCATCAGTCTGGCACCGTTTGTCCTCCGCTCCGCTCAGCAGGCGGACACCTGAACGCTGCTTGCAGCGTTCGGGTATCCGCCTGGCCGTGCGGAGGCAAACGGATCCGTCCAGACTTACAATGTAAGTCAATGGGGACGGATCCGTTTGAAGTTGACACAGTATGGCTCAATTTTCAAACGGATCCGTCCCCCATTGACTTTCAATGTAAAGTCAAAACGGATCCGTTTGCACTATCATGAACAAAAAAAAAATAAAAAATAAAAAAAAAATTTTTTTTTTTTTTTGTTCATTGTAATGCAAACGGATCCGTTCTGAACGGAGCCACCGTCTGCATTAATATGAGCGGATCCGTTCAGAACGGATCCGATCGAACGCTAGTGTGAAAGTAGCCTAAGAGATGAGACTGTGTCTGGGTTAAGGCCAGGCCATGGGCCTGTGAGAGTAGAGCAGGCCTGGAGCCTGCAGACTAGGAGAGGGTAGTGTAGTCCCTGTAACCGGGTTCCGGATCCAAGGAGAAGGTTCCCCTCTTCAGTTGTCAAGCAAGAACGCCTTAGTCTAACCAGCCTGAGGACACAGAACGAAACAGAGGCAAACCTGATAAAGCAAGAGGTACTCAAAGCAACAGAGGAGGTACTTAATAAGGACATACTCAAGGATACGCCAGAGATAGGGCATCAGACCTTGGGGAATAAGTTCCATATTTTCAGGATCAGTCAGGAATAGAGTGCAAGCCGCCTGTACTGTAACTCCTGTGTTTAACCCTCTGAAACCCACCTTGCTACAACCGGCCTGTCTGTAACTTATGCAAACCAACTGTCTTCAATGGAACTGCGCTTCCAATTATGTCCATGCATGACGATTTCCGAATACAAGTAAAGTTCCAGTTTTGGTTGGCTATCACGTGGCTTCTGCGTTGTTCTTGCTACCAGCAAACGGTGTGCCACCGTTCAATTGGCACTGGCGTCACGACATTTATCACCTGCCTGTTCCAGTGCTGACCCGTTTGAAGACGACAGTGAGTCCCAGGTTAGTGGGTTACCCTGCACTACAAAGCCCAGCATACCTAAAGTTACACTACTGACCCCCTGGGACACTGCACACACAGCAGAGAGTGAAAAGGGTGTAGATACAGAGGATGAGGAGGATGCAGAAGCAGAAGGCTGAGTGAGCCACTCAACCAACTCTGGTGCGTCCTTTGACGTAATCGCACGCACCTTCTCCAACTTCCCACTTAGGCTCCGGCCTGGTGCACCTGCCTGACCCCTACCACTCCTGCGGAATGGCCTGCCTCTTCCTTTGCCTGTCACTGTCAAAATTACCCTGTGACAAAGTCCCTATAGAAGAGCTGTTTTTGTGGAAGGAGGTATATCGCAGGCCTCAATCAATATTTGCTGGAGCCGGTATATCAAACCCCTTAATCAATATTTGGTGGAAGCCGGTGTATCGCAGGCCTCAATCAATATGTGGTGGAAGAAAGTATATCAATCCTCTCTATCAGTATTTTGTTGAAACGGGTATATATAACCCCTTAATGAGCATTTGCTGTAAGGTGGTATATCAAACCCCTTAATCAATATTTGGTGGAAGCTGGTGTATCACAGGCCTCAATTAATATATTGTGGAAGCCGGTGTATTACACCCCTCAATTAGTATTTTGTGGAAATAGGTATATCAAACCCCTTAATCAGTATTTTTTGGAAGCAGGTATATAGCACCCCTTAATCTTTTTTTTTTTGGGGGGGGGGGGAAACAGGTGTATCACACCAATTGTAATTAGTTATTACAATAGTGTTTGTCCCTATATCTAGCTGCGGTATCTCAGCAGAACCTCACACAACTTCTGCACATCACAAATGCACTGTAATATACTTTCTATGTTATGTGTATATTATAGGTATATCACGCCCCTCGGTATGTCACACCTATTTATAGCAGACCTATACCACCTACACCAGTCCTTAAAAGGAATTTTGTGGCCCTATTAGTTAGCGCTTGGTGTCCCTAACAGTCTGTCCCTGCTCCACACAGCAACCTTTCCCTACACTGGCAAAACACAGAATGTAAAATGTCTGTCAGATCGGGTTTATTTATAGGGTAGGGGTGTGTCCATGTGCTGAAACGTCTCAATTGGCTGTCCTGTCCCACCTGATGGATGTGTCATGGGTCAAAGTTCTGCATAATACAAAAGAATATGTCACCAGCGGACATCGCCATATGTTCGCCTGTTTGACGAACCGCGAACGAGCATTGTTCGCCGTGAAATGACTGCCGGGCAAACCACAAGGCCATCTTTATTTAGCAGTTTGAACCTTGCACAGTTAATTGACTCACTATTCTGACCTAACTCCCAAGCAAGAACCTGCAGGTTATTACAGCACATCATGTGGCTTCAGCTACATGCCAGTAATGTCTCTTCCTAGCTGCAAGAGCTTCTATAATGTGTAACAGGGACACCTAGTGTCATGAGTTAGCACTACAATGCACAGTAAATTACATGTAGTGAGGGTACGAATCGCAAGGCCATCTCTAGTTGTGCCTATCTCTGCTTGTCAGGGATTATGATCCTGAATACAGCTGATAAGATCTTCAGTTAAATCTCTGTAGGAATGGAGTTCATGAAGAGAAATGAAGTACGGAGAGGAGTGGGGGTGTGTGGCTGATGAGCAGCAGCTCCTGTATGCAGTCTTCATTACCACAGTCTGTCCTGTCTATCCTCTCTGTACTGCATGTCTCCTCATCATCTCCATTCCTACAGAGATTCAGCTGAAGATCTTATTAGCTGTATTTAGGATCATAATCCCTGACGAGCAGAGCAGAGAGGAGGATGAGGCAGCTCTTTAGCTCCGTGTTGTGAAGTAACTTGTCCTGCTTTGTGATTAGAACAGGTTTTGTGTGTACTAATAGGACGGTGGCAATTTTATTGCCCCTGATGATTGCTCCCCAGACAAAACAAGCCATTATAACTAATGAAAGATATTTGGGAATATATTTATAATAAAGCAATATTTAAGTATTTTCATTTTTTAATTCCTGGAGAACCCCTTTTAAGTTATTTTATTTAGTCTCTTTTAGTATTTTGTAAGCACTGCATATTTTTGCATTAAAGCTTAAAAATGTAATATGCTTGGATCTTGCATGCGGTAAGAATTCTTAGCCTTTTGAAGAATGTTTAACCGATTTAATGTCTGAGAGCAGTCTTTGCCTTAGTGGAGTGGTATCTTGTCTGTCATCACAAACAGTGGTAGTAGCGTGTATCTGGTTTGCATGGGCTGTGTTGAGGTGTGATTTATGCCCAGTGTGCAGCATGAGTGCACGATTCAGTTAGTGGACATAGATTAATCCTTTGCGGTCACCCCCAATGCACTTGCTGGAACGGTGCAAGAAAGTACCAGAATAAAGAGAGAGATATTAGTAAGTTAATTAGTGACAGCCGGGTAGAGATAATGGATGAGGTGTGAAGGAATAAGGTCACTAATGCTGCAGAGTGAGAAGAAGAGAGGAACCCGATGGCCGTGAATGAGGGAGCTTGGCACGAGCATAGCTCTCGCAGGCAGCCACAAAACCCTCAACCGTCTTATAAAGAGCCGGCCACCAGAATCTCCAAGCAATGAGATCCACTGTGGCTCTGCTCCCTGGGTGCCCAGCAAGGACAGTATCGTGGTGCTCCTTAAAAACCTTGTGTCGTAAAGCGTGAGGCACAAACAACCTCCCAGGGGGACAAAGATAAGGAGCCTCTGCTTGGGCTGCCTGAACCTCTGCCTCCAAATCAGGATAAAGAGCAGAGACGACCACCCCTTCAGCCAAAATGGGACCCGGGTCTTCAAAGTTCCCCCCTCCCGGAAAACAATGTGACAGAGCATCCGCCTTCACATTTTTAACCCCAGGGCGGAACGTAACAACAAAATTAAACCTAGAAAAGAACAAAGAACAAAGACCATCTGGCCTGTCTCGGGTTCAGACGCTTGGCCGATTCCAAGTAGGCCAGATTCTTATGGTCTGTAAACACGGTAATAGGGTGTCTGGCTCCCTCTAACCAATGGCGCCATTCCTCAAAAGCTAATTTTATGGCCAACAACTCCCTATCTCCCACATCGTAATTTCTCTCTGCAGAGGAGAGTTTCCTTGAGAAAAAGGCACACGGTCGCCATTTGGCAGGAGAGGGACCCTGAGATAAGACCGCACCCACACCCACCTCAGAAGCGTCAACCTCAACAAAAAAAGGTGTACTAAAATGGGAGCGGATGCAAAACTCTCTTTGATACTAGAGAAGACTTTAAGCGCATCTACTGAACAAGAAGAAAAATCTACCCCCCTTTTAGTCATATCAGTGAGTGGCTTAACAACAGATGAATAATTCAAAATTAACTTTCTGTAATAATTGTCAAAACCCAAAAACCGCATCAGCGCCTTCTGATTCTCAGGAAGCTCCCAATCAAGCACAGTGCTGACCTTCTCAGGGTCCATGCGAAAACCAGAAGCGGAGAGAAGAAAACCAAGAAATTGAATATCCGGATCCGCAAACACACATTTTTCCAGTTTAGCGTACAATTTATTATCCCACAGAATCAGCAAGACCTGACGTAGGTGGTCTCGATGAGTCTTGAAATCAGGAGAAAAAATCTAAATGTCATCCAGATACACCAGTACAAATTTCCCCATTAAAGGGAGTCTGTCACCACTTTTTTGCATGTTAGACCATTAAAATAGGGTTATTTGATCCAGCCAGAACATAAAAACGGTACCTTTGTGGTAGAAAACGGACTTTTCAATTTGCAGAAAACGAACTTATAAGATTATTTTCGGAGCCCTCTCAAGTGCCCAGGGCGGTCTCTCAATCCTCGGAGCCCCTGGCTGGCACCTCCTAAACGGCTGATAACTCCGCCCTCCGTGCGCCTCTGCCCGCCCGTTTACTCCCCTCCCCTGTCCCTTTCCACTGCGGCTGTGCGGTCCAAATCGTAGCGGGCGCATGCGCAATAGGTATTGCGATGCCCTGCCAGGAGCGGGCATCGCATTGCGCATGCGCCCGCTACGATTTGGACCGCACAGCCGCAGTGGAAAGGGACAGGGCAGTCGTACTTCCGGTGTGGGGGCAACTCCTGGACACCACTCTCGGAAAACACATCCGAAAATTCAGAGAGAAAAGATGGCACAGTCTTGGTAGAAACCTCTGAAAGAGACGCCGTGAGGCAATTCTCTCTGCAAAACTCACTCCAACCATTTATTTGCCTTGCTTGCCAATCAATGGTGGGGTTATGTTTAGTGAGCCAGGGTAGCCCCAACACTAGAGGAGTAGGTAATCCGTTTAAGACGAAACATGACATATCCTCAACATGAGCGTCACCCACAGTCAAATAGATATTGTAAACTATGCCCTTTAACGATCTTTGAGAAAATAGAGCGGAATCGATAGCAAAAACAGGTATATCCTTTTCCATCCTTTTCCTGGAAACCATGCGTTATTGCAATTTGATCATCAATGAGATTGACAGCTGCTCCACTATCTACAAAAATCTCACAAACAATGTTCTTGCTGTCTAGAACCACCCTGGCAGGTAGAAGAAAACGTGAACTACAAGTAAATGGCAAACCTTCAATTTCCGCATCAACCTTGCCAATAGTAACAAATGGAAAGTTTTTAGAGGGTTTTTTCTTTTTGTTTTACTACCCTTAGAAAACTCCATGAATCTCCTAGAGGGGCAAACATTTGACAAATGATTTATACCCCCACAACAGAAACAAACCCTCCTCTGAGAGCTGAATCCTCTACTATCAGAGGCAAGCAAACCCAGCTGCATGGCCTCCTACTCAGAGGGGATTGAGACCGACTGAGAAACCTGCGCACTGAATGAGACAGTCCCGCTGTCCTTGGACTGAATATGACAGGAAGGAGTAGTCTCCTCTCTCTCTCTAAGACGTCTGTCAATACGAACAGCTAGAGAAATGGAAGATTCTAACGAGGCTGGTATCTCATGAAAAGCAAATGCATCTTTCAATCTTTCCGAAAGACCATGGCAAAATTTACTTCAGAGTGCAGCATTATTCCAACCAGTATCAGCTGCCCATCTCTGAAATTCTGAACAATATATCTCTGCGGACTGTTTACCCTGGCATAAAAGACGCAGTTTAGATTCAGCCAGAGCAAAATGTTCCGGGTCATCATATATCTGCCCCAGGGCTACAAAAAATTCATCCACCGATCGGAGGGGCCGTGCCCCGACTGGCAGCGGAAGGGCCCAAGACTGAGCGTTATCCCTGAGCAGCGAGATGATGATCCCCACCCTCTGCTCCTCATCACCAGAGGAATAGGGAAGTAGGCGAAAATGGAGTTTGCAAGCGAACAAAACTCTCACTACCCCGAAGAACGTATCCGGAAGTGAGATCTTAGGCTCGGAACAAACTCCATGAACTGCCATCAGAACCGGTCACCTGAAACTGAGACACAGTTTTACTGGAGATCTGCTACCTCCAGCGAAAAGACCCTGCATGCCGGTCAATCAAGGCTGAAACCGGATCCATGCTTAAGACAGTTATGGCGGTTTATAATGTCACGGATGGTGTTGCAGAAAGCTGGAACTTATAAATAAACATCCGACTGGCTTGATCCCAAACTAAGGAGCATATGAGTGAGCCCTATAAAACCTCTAGAGCTCTCCCTGACTACCATGCCCATGCTAAGGTCTTTATGGTAGAAAATTGCATGCCCATGTACCTAAAACTATGTGACACCTGAAAACCCTATAATAGTGAGGGGACACGACCACCGGTTCCCTGCACTTAATACGGACGGAGTCAGGGTCACCTAGAATCAAGCCAGCAAGGAAACACAAATAAAGGAAACCGACTTATCTGAGGAATCAGCAGAAGCAGCCTCCAGCAGTGAACACAATCCAGGAAGATGTAGCGGTGACAGGCACATTGTCTTTGTAATCCAGCAGGGTGGCCACCCAGTAGTCAGCACATGTTAAAATGTGGGCAACTCTGCAGTCGTTGCGCAGGCACTGCAGCATGTAGTCGCTCATGTGTGCCAGGCTGCCAAGAGGTAAGGACAAGCTGTTCTCTTTGGGAGGCGTATCGTTTGCATCCTCCGTATCTCCCCAGCCACGCACCAGTGATGGGCACAAGCTGCGTTGGGTTCCACGCTGCTGTGAACATGCTTCATCTTCCTCATCCTCCTCATCTTCCTCCTTCTTGTCCTCCAGTAGTGGGCCCTGGCTGGCCAAATTTGTACCTGGCCTCTGCTGATGCAAAAAACCTCCCTCTGAGCCACTTCTAAAAGACTGGCCTGAAAGTCTTAGAAATGACCCCTCTTCTTCCTCCTCCTCCTCCGCCTGGCCCACATCCTCTTCCATCATCGCCCTAAGTATTTTCTCAAGGAGACATAGAAGTGGTATTGTAACGCTGATAACGGCGTCATCGCCACTGGCCGTGTTGGTGGAGTACTCGAAACAGCGCAACAGGGCACACAGATCTCGCTTGGAGGCCCAGTCATTGGTAGTGAAGTGGTGCTATTCCGCAGTGTGACTCACCCGTGTGTGCTGCAGCTGAAACTCCACTATGGCCTGCTGCTGCTCGCACAGTCTCTCCAGCATGTGCAAGGTGGAGTTCCACCTTGTGGGCACGTCGCATATGGGGCGGTGAGCGGGCATAAGTTATGCTGTAGCACAGACAGGTGAGTGGCGGCAGGATGAGAATACCAGAAGCGCGTACAGAGGGCCCGCACTTTATGTAGCAGCTCAGACATCTCGGGGTAGTTGGGAATTAATTTCTGCATCACCAAATTCAGCACATGCGCCAGGCAAGGGATGTGCGTAAAACCGGCTAGTCCCAGAGCTGCAACGAGATTTCGCCCATTATCACACATCACCAGGCCGGGCTTGAGGCTCACCGGCAGCAACCACTCGTCGTTCTGTTGTTCTATACCATGCCACAGCTCCTGTGCGGTGTGGGGCCTGTCCCCCAAACACATCAGTTTCAGAATGGCCTGCTGATATTTACCCCTGGCTGTGCTGAAGTTGGTGGTGAAGGTCTGTCGCTGACCAGATGAGGAGGTGGTAGAAGAGGAGGAGGAAGCCGAGGAGGAGGCTACAGGAGGCAAAGAATGATGCCCTGCGATCCTTGGCAGAGGAAGGACGTGCGCCAAACAGCTCTCTCCGTCTGGGGCCCAGCCGCCACTACATTTACCCAGTGTGCGGTTAGGGAGATATAGCGTCCCTGGCCATGCTTACTGGTCCACATATCTGTGGCTAGGTGGACCTTGCCACAGATGGCGTTCCGCAGTGCACACTTGATTTTATCAGATACTTGGTTGTGCAGGGAAGGCACGGCTCTCATGGAGAAGTAGTGGAGGCTGGGAACAACGTACTGTGGGACAGCAAGCGACATGAGCTGTTTGAAGCTGTCCGTCTCCACTAGCCTGAATGACAGCATTTCAAAGGCCAGTAGTTTAGAAATGCTGGCATTCAGGGCCAGAGATCGAGGGTGGCTAGGTGGAAATTTCCACTTTCTCTCCAAGGTTTGGGACATGGAGATCTGAACGCTTCCGTGTGACATGGTGGAGATGCTTGGTGACGGAGGTGGTGGTGTTGGTGGCACATCCTCTATTTGCTGGTTGGCAGGTGCCTACGTTCCTCCAGAGGTGGAGGAATAGGCCGAGGGAGCAGGAGGGGCCTTAGTCCTTTCTTGGTTTTGAAGGTGTTTACTCCACTGCAGCCTGTGTCTCGCATGAAGATGCCTGGTCATGCAGGTTGTGCTAAGGTTCAGAACGTTAATGCCTTGCTTCAGGCTCTGATGGCACAGCATGCAAACCACTCGGGTCTTGTCGTAAGCACATTGTGTGAAGAAGTGCCATGCCAGGGAACTCCTTGAAGCTGCCTTTGGTGTGCTCGGTCCCTGGTGGCGGTGGCCAGTAGCAGGCGAACTGTCTATGCCACGGCTGCTCTGCTTTTGCACCCTGCTCCCTCTTTTGCTGCGCTGTTGGCTCGGTCTCACCACTGCCTCTTCCTCCGAACTCTGAAAGTCAGTGGCACGACCTCTTCATTCCATGTGGGGTCTAGGACCTCATCGTCCCCTGCATCGTCTTTCACCCAGTCTTCCTCCCTGACCTCCTTTTCGGTCTGCACCCTGCAGAAAGACGCAGCATTTGGCACTTGTGTTTCGTCATCATCAGAGATGTGCTGAGGTGGTATTCCCATGTCCTCATCAGGAAACATAAGTGGTTGTGCGTCAGTGCATTCTATGTCTTCCACCGCTGGGGAAGGGCTAGGTGGATGCCCTTGGGAAACCCTGCCAGCAGAGTCTTCAAACAGCATAAGAGACTGCTGCATGACTTGAGGCTCAGACAGGTTCCCTGATATGCACGGGGGTTATGTGACAGACTGATTGGCATGGGTTTCAGGCGCCACCTGTGCGCTTTCTGCAGAAGACTGGGTGGGGGATAATGTGAACGTGCTGGATCCACTGTCGGCCACCCAATTGACTATCGCCTGTACCTGCTCAGGCCTTACCATCCTTAGAACGGCATTAAGCCCGACCAAATATCGCTGTAGATTCTGGCGGCTACTGGGATCTGAGGTAGTAGGTTCAGTAGGACGTGTAGCTGTGGCAGAACAGCCACATCCTCTCCCTGCACCAGAGGCTACACCAACACCACCACCACGTCCCTTATTAGATGTTTGCCTCATAGTTAGCGTTCACCAAGCAAAGTAAAAAGTGGTTGAGTCTGTTAAAAATAATTATTTACCAATAAAAACCCTGATGTAAGGTATTGCACTCAATAATTATTTTTTTTAAGTCTATATGACAGCAGTATTTGTGGCCTAAATTTCACAGTAACCTATGCACCTCTAATCCCAGATGTGCAGTATAAAAAACTGTGTTTTTTCCACCCCGGTATGCGAAAGCCGTATTTCTGGCCTAAAATGAACAGTCCCTTATGCACCTATAATCCTAGATGTGCACTATATGAAACAGAGGGGTTTGTTTCACCCACTATGCCCCAGTATGCCAAAGCCGTATTTCTGGCCTAAATTGAACAGTCACTTATGCAATGATAATCCTAGATGTGCAGTATATGAAACAGAGTGTTTTTTTTTAACCCCAGTGTCTCAAATCTGTATTTCTGGACTTGCAGACATGCAGATATCCTGTGCTAGTGCACTATCATTGCATAAAATGGCTGCCGATTATGTATTGACTAACTGAAGGAAAAATTGTTTGTTTTCAGTAGTAGTTGGCTCAAGGCAGGCTTAAAACAATTGTGCACTGCACCCACAAAACACATTTGCTGTAGATCGCTGAGAAAAGAAGCAGATCTTCATAAGATTCCTCCCTGATCTCTCCCTCACAGCAGCTGCAGCCTCTCCCTACACTAATCCGAGCAGAGTGATGGGGTGCTCTACGTGACTCCAGCTTAAATAGAGCCTGGGTCACATGCTGCAGTTGGCCAACAACAGCCATGCCAATAGTAGGCATGGCTGTGATGGCCTTTTGGGGCAAGTAGTATGACACTTGTTGATTGGCTGCTTTGCAGCCTTTTAAAAAGCACCATAAAAATCACCTAACACCGAACCCGAACCCAAACTTTTACGTAAATGTTCGGGTTTGGGTCCAGGTGCCGAAAAATCTAAAGTTTGGTACGAACCCGAACTTTACAGTTCGGGTTCGTTCAACTCTACTTACTAATCCAGATGTTGTAGATTGCCAATAAAGTGGGTTTTTTTTGTAACAGAATATGAAAGCTGTATATATTAAACTTGAATTTAACATTTGCAGATCAGGAAAATGCATTTTTTTGGCAAAAAAAAGTGTTTTTAAAACCCCAGAAAATGATGGGTGTATTTCTACCTTAAATTGCACACTGTCTAATCCAGATGTTGTAGTTTGCCAAAAGAATTGTGATTTGAAATGTCCCAAAAGCTCAGCTGCAGTGCTGGTGCACTGAGCTTGCATAAAATGGCTGCCGCCGCCGCCCACCTAACTAACAGAATTATAAAAGTTAGTTTCTTTTGGTCAATAAGCTCAGGGCAGGGTAAAACGATAGTGCCCTGCACCCACACAACTATTTCTCTGTAGATCGCTGAGTTAGATTCTCTCCTATTCTCTCCCTGAAATCACAAGTCCAGCAGCAACCTCTCCCTACACTAAGCACAGCAGAGTGACGTGCAGCGCTACGTGACTCCAGCTTATATAGAGGCTGGGTCACATGATGCACTGGCCAATCTCAGCCATGCCATTAGTAGGCATGGCTGTGATGGCTTCTAAGGTCTTACAGTTAACGCTTGTTGATTGGCTGCTCTGCAGCCTTTCAAAAAGTGCCAAGAAAGTGCAGAGCACAGAACCCGAACTTTTACTGAAATGTTCAGGGTCCGGAGTCCAAAAATCCTAAAGTTTGGTAAGAACCCAAACTTTACAGTTCGGGTTCGCTCAACCCTAGTAGTCACTAAGGGGTTAACAAAGTAAATGAACAAAAAAGAAATCTCTATAAATCAAATCATTATTTGGTGTGACCATCAGTTGCTTTCAAAACAGTATCAGTTCTTCTAGGTACACTTGCACACAGTTTTTGAAGGAAATAGTCAGGGAGTTTGTCCCAAACATCTTTCAGAACTAACCACAGATCTTCTGTGGATATAGACTTGTTCAAATCTTTCTGTTTCTTTATGTAATCCCAGACATACTAGATGATATTGAGATCAGGGCTTTGTGAGGGCCATATCATCACTCCCAGGACTCCTTGTTCTTCTTTATACTGAAGATAGTTCTTAACCCGTATGACCAGGGTCACAAATCCCAGCACTGTACAGCTACGGTGCTCTGATCGGGTGGGCGCAGAAGCTGCACCTGCCTGATCAGCTGCAGGGGTCCGGCAGTCACTAATAGCCGGACTCCTGCTGTATGCGCTGGCATCAGTGAAAACACTGATGCCAGCGCATTAACCCTTGTACAACCGTGGTCAGCGCTGACCACGGCACGTGCAGTATCCTTCCGGGTGTGGGGTGGCCATCGGGTCCCTGCAATGCTGTGAAAGGAACCCGATGGCAGTGAAATCAGCCCAATGCCTTCCTTAGGCATCATGGCTGCCTTCCTTGACAGTCTGTGAGATCCAGCCCCCTAAACAGAAGTATTGTGATGCATTGTAAAGGGGATCAGACCCCCAAAAGTTCCCAGAGTGTGGCAAAAAAAGTTTAAAAAATATAGTTTTACAAAAAAAAATAAGTTTCAAGTAAAAAAACAAACAAGTGTCATTTTCCCAAAATAAAGTAAACATTTAAAAAAAAAATAGGGAAAAAAAAGAAAAGTAGACATATTAGGTATCTCCGCGTCCAGATCGTCCAGATCGACCAGCTCTTTAAAAATATCGCATGATCCGCCCCGTCAGGTGAACACCCTAAAAAATAAAAACGGTGTCAAAAAAGCCATTTTCTGGTCACCTTGCCTCACCAAAAGTGTAATATCAAGCGATCAAAAATGTGTATTTAGCTCAAAATTGTACCAATAAAACAGTCATGTCATCTCGCAAAAAATGAGGCCCCTACCTAAGACAATAGCACAAAAAAAAATAGGGCTCTCAGAAAATGGCAACACAAAAACAAGATTTTATTCTGTTCAACAATGCTTTCACTTGTGTAAAACTTAACAAAAATAAAAATGATAGACATATTAGGTATTGCCACTGTCCGTAACAACCTGCTCTATAACAATATCACATTATATGCCCCCTTAGGTGAATGTTGCAAAAAAAAAATCTGCCTCAAAATTCATATGGAGCTCCTTTCCTTCTGACCACTGCCATGTGCCCATAGAGCACTTTACCGCCACATATAGGGTATTTCTGTAAACTGCAGAATCAGAGAAATGTATTTTGATGTTTATTTTGCTGTTAACCCTTGCTGTGTTTAAAGAAAAAAATTGATTAACATGAATAAAAAGTGAAATTTAGAATTTTCACCTCCATTTTACTTTAATTCTTGTGGAACACATCAAAGGTTAACAAAGTTTGCAACATCAGTTTTGAATAATATGAGGTGTGTAGTTTCCAAAATGGGGTCATTTATGGGTGGTTTCCATTATGTAAGCTCCTCAAAATCACTTTATAACTGAATTGGTGCTTAAAAAAATGGTTTGGGAAATTTTGTTGAAAATTAGAAAAATAGCTTCTAAACTTCTAAGCCTTCCAACGTCCTAAAAAATTTAAATGACATTTACAAAATTATGCTAACATAAAGCAGACATATGGGGAATGTTGCTTGATAAGCATTTTATGAGGAATTACTATCTGTCTTAAAAGTAGAGAAATTCAAATTTACAAAATTGTGAATTTTCCCAAATTGTTGGTAAATTTTGGATTATTTTATAAATAAAGTTGGAATATATCAACTCAAATTTACCACTGTCATGAAGTACAATGTGTCACGAGAAAACAATCTCAGAATGGCTTGAATAAGTAAAAGCGTTCCAAAGTTATTACCACAAAAAGTGACTCATGTCAGATTAGCAAAAATCAGCCTGGGTTTTAAGGTGAAAAGTGGCCCGGTAGTAAAGAGGTTAATGACATTGGATGTATGTTTTGGGTCATTGTTATGCTGGAGAACACATTTGTATTATGGATAAGTATCTGCCTGTATTTCTCAGCATTGAGGATACTGTTAATGCTAACCAAATCACCAACTCAATTTCCTGAACTGCAGCCCCAAACTTACAAGGAACCTCCATCATGCTTCACTGTTGCCAATAGACACTCATTATTGTACTGCTCTAAAGCGCTTCGGTGAACAAAGTGCCTTCTGTTTGTCCCCTTTCACACGGGCGAGTATTCCGCGCCAATGCGATGCATGAGTTGAACGCATTGCACCCGAACTGAATCCCGACCCATTCATTTCTATGGGGCTGTTCACCTGAGCGGTGATTTTCACGCATCACTTGTGCTTTGTGTGAAAATCGCAGCAAGCTCTATTTTGTGTGTTTTTCACGTAACGCAGGCCCCATAGAAATGAATGGGGTTGCGTGAAAATCGCAAGCAAGTGCGGATGCGGTGCAATTTTCACGCATGGTTGCTAGGAGACGATCGGGATGGAGACCCGATCATTATTATTTTCCCTTATAACATGGTTACAAGGGAAAATAATAGGCATTCTGAATACAGGATGCATAGTACAATAGTGCTGGAGGGGTTAAAAAAATAATATATAATAATAATAATAATAATTTAACTCACCTTAATCCACTTGATCGAGGCAGCTAGCATCTCTTCTGTCTGTGTGCAGGAACAGGACCTGTGGTGACATCACTCCGGTCATCACATGATCCATCACATGATCTTTTACCATGGCGATGGATCATGTGATGGACCATGTGATGACCGGATTGACGTCACCATAGGTCCTGTTCCTGCACACAGCAAAGAAAGAATACAGAAGACATGCCGGCTGCGCGATCAAGTGGATTAAGGTGAGTTAATTTAAAAAAAAAAAAATTTTAACCCCTTCAGCGCTATTTTACTATGCATTCTGCATTCAGAATGCTATTATTTTCCCTTATAACCATGTTATAAGGGAAAATAATACAATCTACAGAACACCGATCCTAAGCCCGAACTTCTGAGAAGAAGTTCGGGTTTGGGTGCCAAACATGCCGACTTTTCTCACGAGAGTGCAAAACGCATTACAATGTTTTGCACTCGCTCGGAAAAATTGCGCATGTTCCCGCAACACACCCGCACCTTTTCCCGCAACGCCCGTCTTAAAGAGGCCTTACAGCCAAATATTGCATTTCAAATATTGTCTCATAAGTCAAGAGTCATTTCCCCTGGAAAACAGATGAGCAAATCAGTTTTTCTTCCAAATGGAAACTGAATGTCTCACTCCACTAGGTATAATATAGCTATCCAAAGTCAATGCTCAGCCTTTTAATCAGGCCTTTAAGCACAACTTCTATAACAATCAAACCAGCATCTCATCTGCACACAGCTCTTTCCAGGTGATTACCCATGTTCAGAGCAGAGAAAATAGTTTTAGCTAGCTGAGAGGCCTTTGATAGGTCTCTGGGGGTTCTTGTTCTCAGTATGTGGAGTGCCTAGTATGCGTGAGAATACTTGTAGGCGTGGGAAAAACGTCTCTGAACTTCTACATAAAATATATGCACATTATCATATCTTATATCTAGTGGCCTCAGAGAGGTTTTGCTTTCTTTTCCTTTTGGAAGGAAAGCTAATTTGTATAGCTTTGGGTTTCTGGGAATGATATTCAAAATAAAAAAAAAGCTAAACCTCTCTGATGCCAGCAGAAGTGAGATATGCTTATTTCCTAATAGTTAGACCTATTTGTCTAACTCAATACCAACTATTGGTTGGCTTACTTTGACAGAATTTTACACCAGAATTGTGGTTCAATTTTGGCATTAAATGTCACATGTTTGTCCACTCACACTTTTCTATAAAGATCCATCCTGTTTTTGAATGTCGGAAAAAAGTAGAGAAACTCAGGTGGCACCAAATTGTGACAAAATTGCTTCAAGCTGCTCCATGTTTTATACAGATTCTTAGATGCAGAAACCTTACCAAATCTGTGCCATTGGCATGTATAATGTATCTGACTTTTCATATGAAGTTCATATCTGTATATCCTTTTTAGTAAATCCATTCTTTTAGTGAGACATCTCCTGGTCTTCATGTTTGCCATAGAAGAAATAAACAGAAGATCTGACCTCTTGCCTAATATCACTCTGGGATATAAGATCTTTGACTCCTGTGTGTTAGAACATAAAGCTGTACAGAGTGTACTGAGTATACTGTCAGGACGAGAAGAAGCCGTCCCCAACTACAGCTGTGATGAGAAGAACAAAGTTGTGGCTTTTATTGGACACTTGAAGTCTTCATCCAGTCTGTCCATAGCGGAGATAACTGGGATCTATGGGTATTCTCAGGTAATATTCATAAATTACACTGCTTTCGTAACTTTGATTATTATTCACTAAGCATAGAGAATCCTACAAAAATGTTGTAAACTATAGAATGACGTATTAGAATTACATCACATCCTTTGTTTTAAAGAGGATAAGAAATGTGTTAAGTGTGTTTGCTTTTTGTTAACACCGTCAACCATGTGCTTAACCTAAGCTATACATGTCAGTGTTTCTCTGACATAATTTTTGAATGCTCTCATTGCATTAAAGAGCCTGAAAGAGAAGGGATATACAGTAGCATGCAAAAGTTTGGGCACCCCTGGTCAAAATGACTGTAAATGTGAACAATTAAGCAAGTTAAAGATGAAATTATCTCCAAAAGGCATAAAGTTAAAGGGGTTATCCAAGACTAATAAATACGCCCGGGCCCCTTACACTGAATATACTTGCCTCACTCCCAACTCCCTGCACCGCTCCTGGTCCCTGCACCGCCGCTGCTGCTTCTCCCTGTGCACAGATAAAAACATCCGGTGTCGGGGGGAGCAGCCAATGGCAGGCGGGATGGGGATGAGACTCCCTAGCATCGCGGGTTATGCTAGGGAAGCTTGTCCTGTCACTACCTGCCATTGGCTGCTCTTCCCGACACTGGATGTTTTAATCTGTGCATTGGGAAAGCAGCAGCGGTGGTGTGTAGACCAGGAGCCAGGTAAATACAGTTGCAATAAAAAATATGTGAACCCTTTGGAATGATATGGATTTCTGCACGAATTAGTCATAAAATGTGATCTGATCTTCATCTAGGTCACAACAATAGACAATCACAGTCTGATTAAACTAATAACACACAAATAATTAAATGTTACCATGTTTTTATTGAACACACCATGTAAACATTCACAGTACAGGTGGAAAAAGTATGTGAACCCTTGGATTTAATAACTGGTTGAACCTCCTTTGGCAGCAATAACTTCAACCAAGCGTTCCCTGTAGTTGCAGATCAGACGTGCACAACGGTCAGGAGTAATTCTTGACCATTCCTCTTTACAGAACTGTTTCAGTTCAGCAATATTCTTGGGATATCTGGTATGAACCGCTTTCTTGAGGTCATGCCACAGCATCTCAGTCGGGTTGAGGTCAGGACTCTGAGTGGGCAACTCCAGAAGGCGTATTTTCTTCTGTTTAAGCAATTCTGTTGTTGATCTACTTCTATGCTTTGGGTCATTGTCCTGTTGCAACATCCATTTTCTGTTGAGCTTCAGCTGGTGGACAGATGGCCTAAAGTTCTCCTGCAAAATGTCTTGATAAACCTGGGAATTCATTTTTCCTTCGATGATTTGTACAATTTTAGAGTGAAAAAAAAGAAATGAGTACCTTGCTAAAATAGGAAGCCAATGAGATTTGAAGGCTCAGATAACTTTGACTGAGGTCTCAGACCTTAAAACATGTTAGCATTCTCATTAGGAAAGGCTGGGTGATGTAAATTTCAAAGCTTTATAAATACCCAGACTCCTCTAACCTTGTCCTAATAAACAGCAGCCTTGGGTTCTTCAAAATAGCTGCTTAACACTCTGAAAATGGTGAAGGCCTACAAAGAAGGAAAAAACTATAAGAATATAGGAACGTTTTTTCAGTTTGTCTAAACAATAAGCATGGGGGTGGATCAATCATGGTTTGGTTGTGTAGCAGCCAATGGCACATTAAACATTTCACTGGTAGAGAGAAGAATGGATTCAATGAAATTCCAGCACATTCTGGAAGCAAACATTAACACCAACTGTGAAAAAGTTGAATTTGAAAAGAGGATGGCTTCTACAAATGGATAATGATCCTAAACACACCTCAAAATCCACAATAGACTACCTCAAAAGGTGTAAGCTGAAGGTTTTACAATGGCCCTCACTGTACCCTGATCTGATCATCATTGAGCAGTGCACGCAAGATGGCCAAAGGATCTTGCAGAACTGGAAAACTTTTGCATGGAAGAATGAAAGAATATCCCTCAAACAAGAATTTAAAGACACTTGACTGAATACAAAACAGTTTACACGCCGTGATACTTGCCATAGGGGAGGATGCTAACCATGTAGGGTTAGTTTTGTTAGTTTTAAAATTTAAAAGATTGAAATAAAAATAAATCTGAAAATACAAAGGGAATGTTTCATCTTTAACTTTATACGTTTTGGAGATAATTTAATCTTCAACTTCAGATGGCTTCACACTTGTGGTGTTGTTTTCTGGTATTGACATTGTTTCTGTTTAGTCCTAATGCATTCTGAATGGAAAGAGATCTATTCAGGATGCATCAGGATGTCTTCCGTTCCAGCAGCATCCTTTTTTTTGCAAGCTGCGGTTTTGTGTTCGATTATAAAAACAGAAAAAAATGGATCTGTCACCCATTGACTTTCAATGTATTTAGTGATCCGTTTTTTTTTTTCAGTGTTGATTTCACACAGCCTAACGGAACGGATGCATCCTGATGTGCAAAATAAAAACGGATGCATTTAATTCCAGTATTGAGATCCTCTGCCGGATCTCAATACCGGAATTAACAACACAAGTGTGAAAGTAGCTTTAGGTGTTCACGGTAAAAAGTATTTTTAACCAGGGTTGCCCAAACTTTTGGATGCCACTAGATATATATACATACATACATAGAGAGAGAGGAAAATATATAATATTTGGTCCTAAGAGATCTTAGAATGTCATACACAATTTTTCAGGCCACTTGGAATGGTTTTGATTTGAGTTCAATTTTTTCATACCTGAATTGAATTTTTCCAACTAATTCATTAGAACCGGATCAGAAATTTGCTCATTGCTGCTCCCTATCATCAGGATGGTCCTGTCACCAGGGGTCTACTAACCCATTTTGTCCCAATCTGGAAACATTTAGTTTCTTCTCTTTGTAGTCACCCTCAATATGTCATTTAATGTCCAATATTCAAAAGGTTCAGAACCGTATTAGACCCCCCCCCCCACCACAATTTTGTGCTGAATGAGGTCAGAATGTATTCTATTTATAACATAATAAAAAATTATGCATTTCAGTCATTAGGGCCATACAAACTATTGAGGGTTATCTCAGAGGGAGTAGATAGTACCAGTTTAAATAGTATGCGTTTTAAGGCGTTCTTCTCCCCACCCCCCCAAGTCTGGCATTGTAACTTTTTGTAGATTAAAATTGGAACCTCTCATTTGCCCGTAACAGCTGAGGATCTCAAAACCTTCTCCATCTACCTCCTCTGCATCCTAAAAAACTCCTCACCAAACAGATGTCTCTCCTGGAGCATCCCAATGTCCACTTTAATGAGGTTGCAGTAATGAAAAACCATTGTTCATTTGTGCTGGCATTTAAGCCCTTTAAAGCTCCAGGAAACAATCTGCATGACTCGGATACATTTGAGATAAAATCAATACAAGATTCATGGATCCAATAGGTTTTCAGCATCTGGGACAGTTCCTTAACACACCACCCAATCCCCTTGCCAATTCCTAAGTAAGGAATCAGGACAAGAAACTGAAGAATCAAGATCATATCCTGACTGGGGTTGAGTGAACCCAAACTTTAGGATTTTTGAACCCCGGACTCGTACCCGAACATTTCAGTAAAAGTTTGGGTTCGGGTTCGGCTATTTTATGGCGCTTTTTGAAAGGCTGCAGAGCAGCCAATCAACAAGCGTTTAATTCTGTGCCCTTAGAAGCCATCACAGCGATGCCTACTAATGTCATGGCTGTGATTGGCCAGTGCAGCATGTGACCCAGCCTCTATATAAGCTGGAGTCACGTAGGGCTGCACTTTAATGTGCTGTTACTAGTGTAGGGAGAGGATGCTGCTGCTGTGAGGGAGATAATAGGACAGAATCTTTAATTAGAAGTGCTTGTTAACTTAGCGATCTACCTAGATTTAGATTTGTGGATGCAGGGCACAATCTTTTTACCCTGCCCTGAGCCCAGTGACAGAGAAAAATAACTTGTATCCGTCTGTTAGTTAGGTGGGCAGTGGCGGCCATTTTATGCAAGCTCAGTGCACCAGCACAGCATGTGTGCATTTGTGACATTCAAATCCAAGCGTGAAATTCTTCAATAATTTTCTGGGTTTAAAAAAATACCCTTTTGGGGAAAATTACTCAATTTTACAGCCCTTGCTGCATCTGTACGTGTGAAATTCAAATGTTATATACTGCTGTCATATTCCATTATTAAAAAAACTACCATTTTGGGCAAAATACTTAATTTGCAGCCTTGTCTGCATCTGTACGTGTGAGACACACGCTTTAGATACTGCTGTGCTATTCTAGTATAAAAAACACCCATTTTGTGCAAAATACTTAATTTGCGGCCTTGTCTGCATCTGTACTTGTGGAATTTAAGAGTTATATAGTGCTGTCATATTCTATTATAAAAAAAAAAAAAACTTTTTGGGCAAAGTAGTTAATATTTTAGCCTTTGCTGCATCTGTTATTGTTAAAACAAGCTTGAAATACTTTCAGGGTTTTAAAAAACACCAATTTTTGGCAATACCCTCCATCTGGGGTCTCTGCCGCACTAGTCAATGTGCAATTTAAGATCGGAATACAGCAATCATTTTCTGGGTTTTAAAAAACAGCCTTTTTGGGAAAAATATTCAATTTTACAGCACTTGCTGCGTCTGTGCGTGTGAAATTCAAGCGTTATATACTGCTGTCATATTCTATTATCTATTAAGCAGTCTGAGCCCCAAGTCATGCAGCAATCTCTTCTGCTTTTTGATGACTCTTCTGCAGGGTTTCCCAGGGCCATCCACATAGCCCTGCCCCAGAAATGGAAGAGATTGATTGCACCAACCACTTATGTTTCAAGATGAGTACATGGGAGGACCACCGCAGAATGTCTCGGATGATGACACAGGTGCCAACTGCTGTGGCTTTCGAAAGTGTGCAGACCGACAAGGAGGGCAGGGGTGAAGACTGGGTGGAAGATGATGTGGAGGACGATGAGGTCCTTGACCCCACATGGAATCAAGGTCATGCGAGTGACCTATGTAGTTTGGAGGAAGAGGCGGGGGTCGCACAGAGCCATCAGTACAGCAGAAGAAGGAACAGGGTGCAAAAGCAGAGCGGCCATCCTCTAGACAGTACGCCTGCTGCTGCCCACCACGGCAAGGGACTGAGACTGAACACACCAAAGCCAGCTCCAAGGAGTTCCCTGGCGTGGCAGTTCTTTAGACAATGTGCTGACGACAAGACAGGAGTGGTTTGCATGCTGTGCAATCAGAGCCTGAAGCGAGGCATAACCGTTCTCAACCTGGTCAACCTGCATGACCAGGCATCTAAGTGCAAAGCAAGAACTGGAGTGGAGTAGACACCTCAAAAACAAAGAAACACCTCTGGAGTGACAGTGCCACCTGCCACCCGCAAACAGAGGATCTGCCAGCAACACCACCACCTGGGTCACCAAGCATCTCCACAATGTCCCACGGAAGCGTTCAGCTCTCCATCTCCCAAACACTGGAGCAGAAGAGGAAGTACTCCCCTACCCACCCGCGATAGCTGGCCCTGCATGCCAGCATTTCAAAATAACTGTTCTTTGAAATGCTGTCATTCTATCTGGTGCAGATGAAGAGTTTTAAAAGCCTTTTGGAGGTGGCTGTCCCACAGTACGTCATGCCCAGCCGCCACTACTTTTCCAGGCGAGCCATCCCTTCCCTGCACAACCAAGTGGGGAGAAAAAAATCGGGTGTGCGCTGTGCAACGCCATCTGTGGCAAGGTCCACCTAACTACGGATACGTGGACCAATAAGCACGGTCAGGGATGTTATATCTCCATAACAGCACACTGGGTATATGCAGTGGGAGCAGGGCCTGAGGCAGATAACAGTTTGGCACATGTCCTTCCACCACCAAGGATTGCAGGTCACTTTAGTTTGCCTCCTGTTGCTTCCTCCTCCTACTCCGCTTCCTCCTCTTCTACCGCCTCTTCATCCGGTCAGCGTAACACCTTCACCACCAACTTCAGCAGAGCCAGAGGTAAACGACAGCAGGCAGTTTTAAAACTTATCTGTTTGGGGGACAAACCCCACACTGTGCAGGAGCTGTGGACGGGCCTTGAACAACAAACCGATGAGTGGTTTGTGCTAGTGAGCCTCAAGCCCGGCCTGGTGGTGTGCGATAATGGGCGAAATCTCGTAGCAGCTCTGGGACAAGCCGGTTTAACGCACATCCCTTGCTTGGCTCATGTGCTGAATTTGGTGGTGCAGAGATTCCTTAAAAATTACCCTAATATGTCAGAGCTGCTGCATAAAGTGTGGGCCGTCTGTGCGCGCTTTCGGCGTTCTCATCCTGCTACTGCTCGCCTGTCAGCGCTGCAGCGGAACTTCGGCCTTCCCGCTCACCTCTTCATATGCGACGTGCCCACAAGGGCAGAACAGCACCACTTCACCACCAATGACGGGGCCTCCATGCGAAACCTGTGTTCCTTGTTACGCTGTTTTGAGTACTCCACCAACATGGCCAGTGCCGATGACGCTGTTCTCAGCGTTACTATCCCACTTCTATGCCTCCTTGAAAAAACTCTGCTGGCGATGATGGAAGAGGATGTGGCACAGGAGGAGGAGGAGGAGGAAGAGGGATAATTTCATAGGGTTTCCAGCCAGTCATTCACAAGTGGCTCCGAGGGTGGGTTCCTGCACCCACAAACGCCAGACACACAATTGTCCAGACAGGGCACAGTTCTGGAGGAGGACTAGGTGGAGGATGAGGAGGAGGAGATGCATGAGGAGGAACCGTGTTCACAGCAGGGTGGCAACCAAACCAGCTCATGGCCATCACTGATGCGTGGCTGGGGGGATACAGAGGACACAGATGATACACCTCCCACAGAGGACAGCTTTTTGTTGCCTCTGGGCAGCCTGGCACACATGAGCGATTACAAGCTGCAGTGTCTCCGCAACGACCACCGAGTTGCCCACATTCTAACTTGTGCTGATAACTGGGTGGCCACGCTACTGAATCCCCGTTACAAGGACAACGTACCGTCCATAATTCCGTTACTGGAGCGTGATAGTAATATGCACGAGTACAAGCACACGCTGGTAGATACATGCTGCTGGTGGCATTCCCACCTGACAGCAGGGGCACAGTGGAAGCACAAGGTGAAGGCATAGTAGGAGGAAGAGGTCGCCAACGCAGCTGAGGCACTACCAGCACCTCAAAAGGCAGTGTTAGTATGGCAGAAATGTGGAAAAGCTTTGTCAGCACACTACAACAACCAGCACCACCAGCTGATATGGAACATCTTAGTAGGATGGGTCTGCAACCTTCAACTTCTGGGTCTCCAAATTCGGCACATGGCCTAAGCCTGCCGTTTACGCCTTGGAGGTGCTGGTCTGCCCTGCATCCAGTGTATTGTCTGAACATGTGTTTAGCACGCAGGGGGCGTCATCACAGACAAGAGCAGCCGCCTGTCACGCTCATTAAAATGAACCAGGCATGGATCCCACAGGACTTGTTCGTACCTTGTGCAGAATAGACATGTATACCGGTCTTAACTAGCCATTGTTATACTGCAGCGCAATTGCTCATTGTTGTATTTTGGATATTTCACACTCTTTTGGAGTGTACCTATTAAAAAAATAAAATTAATTAATTAAAACAAAAAAACTGTGTTGGCTACCTCTTCCTCCTCCACCGCCGCTTTCACCTACACCGCTATGTCCACTGCCTCCTCAAACTCCTACTCCATATAGCCCTCCACCTCATAAATCAAGTTTTATATTATTTTTTTTAGTTTAGTTAATTTATTTTATGTAATTCCACTAATTTTGTCTGTTAGATTTTCGGGTGCAATTCACCAATTTTTGTGTGTGATTTACCACTGCTCTACCTAGTAGACTGGTAAACAAATTTCATTAATTTGTCTGTTACATATTCGGGTGAAATTCACACATTTTTGGGTGTTATATGCCACGGCTATACCTAGTAGACAGGTAAAAGAAAAACACTAATTTGTCTGTTACATTTTTGGGTGAAATTCACCAATTTATGGGTGTAATATACCACTTCTACACCTAGTAGACAGGTAAAAACATTTCACTAATTTGTCTGTTCCATTTTTGGGTGAAATTCACCAATTTTGGGGTGTGATATACCATTGCTATGGTAGACAGGTAAAAAAATACTAATACTAATTTACTAATTTGTCTGTTACATTCTTGGGTGACATTTTACCATTTTTGCCATGATGAAACTCCTGCTCTGCATAGGTGACAGGGACCAAAATTTTAAAAAATCGTCTGTTACAAGGTGACATTTTACCAGTTTTGCCGTATACAAAACCCCTGCTCTGCATAGGTGACAGGGAATTAAATTTTTAAAATTCTATTTTAATTGATGCGCGCCCTCCTTTCATTCAATGCTTAAACTTTAATAACTTGTCCCACATTTGCGCTTCAATAATTTGTCCCACTTTTCGGCTCGATCATAGCTAATTTAAAAAAATGTACCTCCCTTGGATGTGGTCTCTTTCTCACACTCCCTCTCCGGTGTGGAACTCTGATTCGCCGATAACCGTGATCAACATGTTAGGCGTAGAAAAGAACATCAAAAGTTGAAGATATCCAAATGGATCATGGACGTCACAGGGACGTGCGATCAGGCAGCAGTTAGCTAGAGTCAACAAAGCGGCAGCAGGGCTTCTCCTGGCTAATGTTTCCAAATCCTAAATACCCCAGTGACATTCCCTATAATTTTTTATGAATCATTCCAATAACAGGGCATCTTAAGAGTCCTGTATTGTTGTTTATCGTTACTACCTCCCCAAGTCGGGAGTGGGTAATTGCCGGGCCTCCCCTCCTTTCCTTAGATTTTTCAGTTTTAATAACTTTTCCCATATTTCCGCTCAATCACAAATAAATTTAATCCATTGATCTCCCTTGGATGTGGTCTCTCTTTCTCATGCTCCCTCTCCAGCATGAAACTCTGATTCGCCGATAAGCGTGATCAACATGGTAGGCTCAGAAAAGAACATCAAAAGTTGATAGAGAAGATACCCAAATGGATTGTGGACGTCACAGTGACGTGCGACATGGCGGGGCAGTATGTATGCACACGCCTACAAGAACTGAATGATGGGTCTCCAAATTGGGCACATGGCCTGATCTTGCCCTTTACGCCTTGGAGGTGCTGGCCTGCCCTGCAGCCAGTGTATTGTCTGAACGTGTGTTTAGCACGACTGGAGGGGGTTATCACAGGTTATATTTCCCAATGTTTTGGGGTTTACCCTAATTATTATTTTTTTTATAAATTTAAAACCAAAAAGCAGTTTTGGCTACCTCCTAAGCTTCCACCGCCGCTTCTACCTTCACAGCCACATCCACTGCTTCCTCAACCTCCTACTCCATATGGACCCCGTCCTCCTAGATCAAGATTATTTTTTATTTTGTGTATTTTATTATTTAAAGTCATTTCTCTATCCAAATTTGTTTGCAGAGCACTTGCCATGCTCTTAACCACATTTTGATGCCATTTGCAGCCCTCTAGCCCCTTCCATGACATTTTTACAGCCGTTTTAGTGCTCAAAAGTTCGAGTCGCTATTAACTTCAATGAGATTCGGGTTCGGGGTCAAGTTCGGGTCTCAAACTCTAACTTTTTTGTGAAGTTCGGCCGAACCCATCGAACCCGAACAACCAGGTGTCCGCTCAACTCTAATCCTGACACAATGTGACCTTCATAGGGGTCAACCAGTCCTGATGAAGTGGAACTACTCTATGTTGTTACAGATGGTCATTGATCTTTAGAACACGGCCACCAATCAGCTGTTTGAGAAGACAGCAGCACGGCTTTACCTAGGCCATGTGATGTCATGTTCATCAGTCACATGAAGTGAATAGGGCTGAGCTGTGATACAAAACACAGCCGCTGTACAATGTGCGCTGTGCTTGATGAGCTAAGACCGCAGCACTATTTCGAGAGCAAAGGCTTTTCAGAGAGCTGCTGGTGATCCCCTAATAAGGGCACCACCAGCATTTTTTTTACTTTGCAAACACATTCTTTTCCCCAGATCCAAATGTATTCCTGGACACCTCCCTACTTACCTGCCCCCATAAAATTATCAATATCCCTTGCTGTATTCCACTCCCTACCTCCCTATCAGATGCTATTTTGTTATTCTTCTTGACCTCTCTGCAGCTTTTGACACTGTAGACCACCATCTCCTACTCACCATGCTCCAATCCAGTGGCCTAAAGGACACTGCCCACTCCTGCTTTTTTTCCTATCTCTCTGGTCGCTCTTACAATGTACCATTCACTGGCTCCACTTCTTCACCTCTCCCTCTTGCTGTTGGAGTTCCTCAGGGTTCAGTCCTAGGCTCTCTCCTCTTCTCTCTGTACACAGCCCCAATTGGACAGACCATCAGCAGATTTGGTTTCCAGTACCATCTCTATGCTGATGACACACAACTATACACTTCATCCCCTGACATCACACCTGCTGGATTACAGAACACCAGTGACTGTCTCTCTGCCGTCTTTAACATTATGTCCCATTATGTCTCTATCTGAAACTAAATCTTTCAAAAACTGAACTTGTGTCCTCTCCATATACTAACCTACACAAACCTGATATCTCCCTGATGGTGCGACACCATCCTCACTCCTAGGCAGCACGCTCGTTTCCTCAGGGTAACGTTTGACACTGATCATTCTTTCACTCCCTATATTCAATCTCTCTCCTGGGTCATGTCTCCTGCACCTCAAAAACATCTCGAGAAACTACCCCTTTCTCAATATGGAAACAACAAAAACTCTCATTGTTGCCCTTATCCATTCCCGCCTCGATTACTGTAACTCACTGTTAATTGGCATCCCCCTCACCAGACTTTCCACTCTCTAATCTATTCCTAATCCAGCAGCCAGGGTCATCTATCTTTCCAACCGCTACTCACTCTGATGCCTCCGCCCTGTGCACTGGCTACCCATACACTATAGAATCTAATTTAAACTGTTTGTCCTCACCCACAAAGCTCTCCACAGTGCTGCACCCCCTAAATCTCTTCCCTAATCTCTGTCTACCACCCTTCCCGTGCTCGCCGTTCAGCCAATGACTTACGACTGACTTCCACTATAATTCGAACCTCTCAATCTCGGCTCCAAGATTTCTCCCGAGCTGCTCTGGAATGCCCTACCCCAAGAAATCAGGCTAAATCACAACAGCCACAGTTTTAGGCACTCCCTAAAAACATATCTTTAAAAAAAAAAGGCCTATCACATCCCCTGATCTAACTCCTTTCCATAGATAGACCTTTCCTAGACATTGCCTAAACCTGATCCTCCACCAAACTCTCCACCACTCTAGACCATTGTACAAAACAAGCACTTCTACATTTTGTATCACCCCCATCTTCTCATAGATTGTAAGCGCTTGCGAGCAGGGCCCTCTTTCCTCTTGTTGCAATTATTGACTTGTCTGTTGCTATGTTATTTATGACTGTTTGTACCACTGAACTGTAAAGCGCTGCTGAATATGTTGGTGCTATATAAATAAAGTAAATTATTATTATTCTCCAAGTCCTAATTTTAAGTGCTCCTTCACCACTCAAACCATTATTTGCTCTGATACACCAGCTGTCATTCCTTCCAAAGTGCCTTTAGTGGACAGAGAAGTCAACCCAGTTCTCCATAAATCTGAGACTGCAGCACAGGGCAGGTAGTGTAGGCTAAGGGATCCTTAGGAGACAGCACAGTTTGCATTAATCCCTTGTGTAGGGCACAGAGCTATCTAATTGAACAGTGCCCACCGTGAACTAGGTCTAACCTGTGTAATAGAACTGTTATACCTTGTCATAGCTAAACAATTCCATTAGCCCTTGAGTCTCATATTGGAGTGACTAAATTGTTTAATATAACTGTTATTGGGGTGCCCAGCTGATTTCATAGATAAGCAATTCTATTAGCCCTTGAGTCTCATGTTAGGGTGAATAAGCTATATCATATAACTGTTATTGGGGTGTCCACACTGACACTCAATAACTTATTTTAGATATATGAAGCCAGCCAGCCAGTGGCCACACGTGAGGTGCACGGTGAACCGATGAGGGGCCAAATAATATAACACACAGTTTATCAATTTACTCACGGTTAGCAGAAAGCCTCCCTGGGCTGGCAGCACAGTGTTGAGGTGGACAGCACGAAATCCTCCAGGGCACGCTCTGTGGTAGGAAGCATCAGCCAAGATGGTGGTTGAGGTGCCCTTGATGTTAGAGGTGCTTAGGGTGCTTCTTGCGGCTGAGTCCCTTGATGTTTTTTTGTCGTAGCGCCAGTACCGTTAATGGTGGTACAACCAGTAGTGGTAATAATGAGGTAGACAGTGGTAAGATGCAACTCACAACTTTTACTTTTGATGTCTTTGGTTGCAGCAGTACAAATATGCAGTCTCTTGATGGTACAGAGTAAATTCAGCAAATCCACTGTTTCTAGTCTTTTTTAAGGTTTCCAGTTTTGGAGCAGTGGGTTATTTCAATGTCAGTGGGATTTTGGTGAGATTGCCGGAGGCTATGGTATCCTTCACCTAATATCCCAAAGGTCCTCTCTACACTGAACTGTAGTCTCAACTGAACTGGCTAACTAGGCCTGACCTAGGTATATATATGACCTACATTTTATCCCCCATCTAGTGGTGGGATGTATAAATTAGACCTAATAGGGCTGTTAACAAGGATTTTGCAGATACATACATACAAAATCATACATGACAAACTAGTGCTTTTGATAAGGTAAAAAGTACTTTTAAGCAATACCCACACACACGTAGTGGGATGCTGCATATACAGTTACCAAACAGTATGTCCAACAAAGAGGTGCCAGGACCCTCCAAAGGAACGGGCAGCGGCAAAAATGTTGCTGAAGCCAGCAGAAGTGGCAACAGAAGAGGTGGTAGCAGCAGCCTCAGGAACAGGCCAAAGCAGCTGAACCAGAAGGTGATGGCATACTTGGACTGCACTCTGCCACCCCAGATCCAAGATCCCCTGGAGTAATGGGCAGCCAAACTTGATTTGTGGCTGCAACTGGCAAAGTTTGCCCTGGACTAGTTTTACTGCCCAGCTAGTAGAGTGGAATCAGAGAAGGTGTTTAGAGTGGCGAGAGGCATAGTTACCTCAAAGAGGACTCGCCTTTCAACAGGTAATGTTGAGAGATTAATCATTCTAAAGATCAATCAGGCATAGACCAGCCAGGATTTCCACACACCGATGCCTGATGCATTAGACTACATTATTCTTGCAGTAATTTTCTGACTGCAGTCTGCAGACACACCAGAACATTATGAAAAAAGGCCTGTTACTTCTGGCCACTTACTTCAGCCACTATTATGATGCTACCACCTGCCTGATGTCACAAACCTGCTTATATCTTCTCCTACTACCACCATCTTGTGCTGTTACTGCCACTGCTGTTGCCCAAAACTCTGTGATGGGGCCTCTTTGTTGCCACTCTCACCACTATGTGACTGGGCCACTTTGTTGACTCCTCATGCTGTTGCCACCCTCCCCACTCTGTGACTGGGCCACTATGTTGACTCCCCATGTTGTTGCCACCAGTGATGGTCAGTTCACAGTGTTCGCCAGTGAACACACGCGGGCTGCCATCTTAGTAAGGTAGACTCACCTGTCTGGAAATGCACAGGTAAGCCCTTACCTGTGCCTGTGCCGGAAGCCAGTCTGAAATCAAATGCAGTCACCGGGAGCAGGCAGTTTCTAGAACAGCCCGATGAAGGTCCCCGGGCGGCTGTTCTAGGAACTGCCTGCTCCTGGTGACTGGATTTGATTTCAGACCGACTCCCACCACAGCCACAGGTAAGGCCTTACCTGTGCATCACCGGACGGGTGAGTCTACCTTACTAAAGATGGCAGCCCGCATGTGTTCGTTGGCAAACACTGCAAACTGACCATCACTGGTTGCCACCTTCAACTCTCTTTGACAGGGCCACTAGTGTCCCTGTTTGGCCTTGTTGACATCACCATTTATTTTATCCTTCTGATCTGTCAGAAGAACTGAAAAATGAGAAACACAACAGAACCTGACTTTGAAGCAGCCGTAAGGCCTCTATCAAACGGTCAGTAATTTGCAGCAGGTTTTGATCACAATTTGGAAGCCAAAAGCAGGAATGGGTCCAAAACATAGAAGACATTCAAATATTTCCATCATGTGTCATCTCTGTTTTGGACCTACTCCCTTTTTTGGCCTTACCAATATTGATCAGTTACTGACTAAGGCAGATGCTCAAAAGACAGGATAAATTTATTGGGCGATTGTTCTTCTGATGGATCATAAGAAGGAAAAAATAAACAGTGATGTCAACATGCACTTACTGCTGACAACCTCTTCACTCTGTCATGGGGCCACTACTTGTATCAACGTATAACAGAACAGGTTGTCTAGCAATGTGGAATCAGAAGACGGTGTAAAAGGAGTGCACTCTTTCACTCTATAGTAGAATCTTGGGCCATTGCACAGTTTAGTAAATTATACCTGACGCTAACATTGACCTCTAAGGCTGGGTTCAGACCTGAGCGTACTGAACGTATGCTCTGTATGCGTGATTGTACGGGCGTTTGCAATCGCGCATACAGAGACAATCGAATGCCCATTGTCGCGCGTTCCCGCTGAAGTCTACAGGGAGTGCAGAATTATTAGGCAAATGAGTATTTTGACCACATCATCCTCTTTATGCATGTTGTCTTACTCCAAGCTGTATAGGCTCGAAAGCCTACTACCAATTAAGCATATTAGGTGATGTGCATCTCTGTAATGAGAAGGGGTGTGGTCTAATGACATCAACACCCTATATCAGGTGTGCATAATTATTAGGCAACTTCCTTTCCTTTGGCCAAATGGGTCAAAAGAAGGACTTGACAGGCTCAGAAAAGTAATAAATAGTGAGATATCTTGCAGAGGGATGCAGCACTCTTAAAATTGCAAAGCTTCTGAAGCGTGATCATCGAACAATCAAGCGTTTCATTCAAAATAGTCAACAGGGTCGCAAGAAGCGTGTGGAAAAACCAAGGCGCAAAATAACTGCCCATGAACTGAGAAAAAGTCAAGCGTGCAGCTGCTAAGATGCCACTTGCCACCAGTTTGGCCATATTTCAGAGCTGCAACATCACTGGAGTGCCCAAAAGCACAAGGTGTGCAATACTCAGAGACATGGCCAAGGTAAGAAAGGCTGAAAGACGACCACCACTGAACAAGACACACAAGCTGAAACGTCAAGACTGGGCCAAGAAATATCTCAATGACTGATTTTTCTAAGGTTTCTGGACTGATGAAATGAGAGTGAGTCTTGATGGGCCAGATGGATGGGCCCGTGGCTGGATTGGTAAAGGGCAGAGAGCTCCAGTCCGACTCAGACGCCAGCAAGGTGGAGGTGGAGTACTGGTTTGGGCTGGTATCATCAAAGATGAGCTTGTGGGGCCTTTTCGGGTTGAGGATGGAGTCAAGCTCAACTCCCAGTCCTACTGCCAGTTTCTGGAAGACACCTTCTTCAAGCAGTGGTACAGGAAGAAGTCTGCATCCTTCAAGAAAAACATGATTTTCATGCAGGACAATGCTCCATCACACGCGTCCAAGTACTCCACAGCGTGGCTGGCAAGAAAGGGTATAAAAGAAGAAAATCTAATGACATGGCCTCCTTGTTCACCTGATCTGAACCCCATTGAGAACCTGTGGTCCATCATCAAATGTGAGATTTACAAGGAGGGAAAACAGTACACCTCTCTGAACAGTGTCTGGGAGGCTGTGGTTGCTGCTGCACGCAATGTTGATGGTGAACAGATCAAAACACTGACAGAATCCATGGATGGCAGGCTTTTGAGTGTCCTTGCAAAGAAAGGTGGCTATATTGGTCACTGATTTGTTTTTTGAATGTCAGAAATGTATATTTGTGAATGTTGAGATGTTATATTGGTTTCACTGGTAAAAATAAATAATTGAAATGGGTATATATTAGTTTTTTGTTAAGTTGCCTAATAATTATGCACAGTAATAGTCACCTGCACACACAGATATCCCCCTAAAATAGCTAAAACTAAAAACAAACTAAAAACTACTTCCAAAAATATTCAGCTTTGATATTAATGAGTTTTTGGGGTTCATTGAGAACATGGTTGTTGTTCAATAATAAAATTAATCCTCTAAAATACAACTTGCCTAATATTCTGCACTCCCTGTATGTACGGGAACACGCGACAAGACGCTCCAAAGGTGCTCCTGTACTTCTTGAGGCGTCAGGCGTTTTACAGCGCGATCCTACGCGCTGTAAAACGCTCAGGTGAGAACCATTCCCATAGGGAATCATTGGTTCTTGCTTGTTGAGCGTTTTACAGTGCGTAGGAACAGCGCTGTAAAATGCTCAGGTACTGAACCCAGCCTTAAGGCTGAGTTCACACTTCAGTTGTTTGGTCAGTTTTTGACCCGTAACTGACCAAATAAGTGAACTATGAATAAATTGTAAGAGTGACGCCTGTCAACTTCCAGTCATACTGACACACAGTAACTGTTTCACTACCACAACGGACTAGCTATGCATGTTCCTGCAATGCACAGTGATGTGCACCAAGATACACTCTCCCTGCAGGCCGGGAAATAGCTGATTTATAAAGCGCTTCATGACAAATCAATGTGGATTGAATCAATTGTTTTTTAAACAGTCAATGAAGCGTCCGACTAAAAAATTTTCAAACTTCACTACTCTCTATTCTCTTCCTATAGATCAGCTATGGAGCGATGGAGCCCATCTTCAGTAACAAGCTCCTGTTCCCTTATTTCTATCGCACAGTCCCTGATGGGTCCACTCAGTATGAAGCCATTGTCCTCCTACTGGAACATTTTGGCTGGAGCTGGGTGGGGATGGTGACAGCAGATGATGAGAGCAGCCAACAAACCAGCATGGACCTCTACAATGTAATAACACGGAGCGGGGTCTGCATAGCTTATAGAGAATCTGTCAGTGATTATGCTCTTTTTAAGCGATCTATGGCCTCCAGGAAGGTGCTCTATAAAATACAAAAGACTCACTGCAATGTGATTATATTTATTGGTTACACATATGGCTTACAGTCATTGAACTTAATATTGTCTAATGACCTCCGTCCTAGGAAAGTTGTCATCATACTGTCACTTGTTTTTCCTGGAGAAATACTCACATTCACAACATTTCAAGGATCTTTCTGGCTCATGCTTCAAAAAGGAAGAATTCCAGGATTAAAAGAATATTTACTCACAGCCGGTCCTCTAAAATATCCTGACATTGACCTGATGTTTGATATATGGGAAGATTATCTTTATTGCAGCCTTGGACCATATCATTTATACAGACCATGCAATGAAAGAGATGTTCTAGGTAATGTGGATCGCTCCTGGTATGATGTAGACAATTTCCGTTACACATTCAGTGTGTACTCTGCAGTGTATATTGTGGCTTATGCCTTACATCATCTGATCTACTCACATAAATGACAAGAACATCTCCAAATATTTACCATTCAGAGTTCAAAAGTTGCTTTAAAGGTGAGATCTTCAGACATCCAGACTATTTAATATTTGTAATATTTCTATAAATTTTTATATGCAAAATATGAAGATATATATATATATATATATAGATATTGTATGTAGAATCTGGTTCATATTTTCACTATTCAGTTGACTGAAAATCAGTTTCTGTTCATCTGAGCCAAAGTTACTGAGTAAGTTATTAGTTAGTTGCAGAGAAGTCAAACTAGTAGAGATCCTTTTAGAATAATAAGCATCAGGTGGTGACAACAATGGGACTGTCCTTTCCATAGGCTGTGGATTACTAAATATGATATGGCATGATCTATTTAAGATATAGTAGTACTATGACATATTGTCATATCAAGTTCAATACATAAACACAGCACCAGACCCAAGCTCAGGACCAGTGATGGTCAGTTCGCAGTGTTCGCCAGTGAACACATGCGGGCTGCCATCTTTAGTAAGGTAGACTCACCCATCCGGCGATGCACAGGTAAGCACTTACCTGTGCCAAGAGACGGTCTGAAATCAAATGCAGTCACCGGGAGCAGGCAGTTCCGAAGAACAGCTGCCGGGGGCCTTCATTGGGCTGTTCTCGGAACTGCCTGCTCCCGGTGACTGCATTTGATTTCAGACCAGCTCCCAGCACAGGCACAGGTAAGGGCTTACCTATGCATCGCTGGACGAGTGAGCCTACCTTACTAAAGATGGCAGCCCGCATGTGTTTGCTAGCGAACACTGCAAACTGACCATCACTGCTCAGGACATACAAAATACTATATCAGAACCATTCTCAGTACATGTATACAGCACCAGAACTAAGCTCAGATCATAAATGCAGCACCACAGCCAAGCAGGGTACATACTGTATATACAGCACTAGAACCAAGCCCAGTAAATACAGTATTTTCTAGACTACAACACTCACTCTTTAGCAGCAGAACATCTTGTTTAAAATGCCTGTCTCTTATAGTTTGCGTTTAGGGTGCTCCAGAAAGCCAGACCTCCCCAACTGCTTCATTTATGATCAGTTAGAGCTTGTTACCTCCCCGACACCCATCTGAGTGATCAGTGCAGGTAAGAATCAGCTTATGGAGAGGACAGTGGGGAATGCCTTCCTCCCTAGGCTGACGATCCCCAGGCAGCAGGGAAATACATTAAAGCTCTGACTTAATGTAGCTATAGGACCTTTAATTATGTCACCTGTGGGAGAAGCCAAACCAGTATTCGCATACAGGAAAATTCATACAAGACATTGTCCAGATGGTACACCGACATACTTATACATGAGGGGTGTGGCAGATAGGGATCTCTGTTGGAGATGCAATGTAGCCCCCTGTACAGTGTCGGACTGTGGTGCCTAGGGCCCACCAGTGGAAATTATTTTTGGGGCCCACCCTACAGCTACCAAAAATAAATATTACTTGTTCCTTTTTCGGGCTCATGCACATGAATATTTGCAGTTTAGCGCACAATACAGTGTGCAAAACAGAACGGTATTGTGCGCTGCTCTATATCAGATTGCTTCTCCTTAAGCAGCTCATTGTAGTTGATAACCTAATCTGTTAAGGTCCCTTTACACAAGGCAACAGAGCAGGGGATTGTTGGGGAGGAAGCGTTCCTTCCCGACAATTGCCTGCTCTTTGACGGAGGAGAACGCTGTATTTCCATGCAGTGATCTCCATTGTATAGGGAGCAGTGATCACTACTGTCAGTGTTCTTCCCCAAACTGACAGCAGATCACACAGCACAATCTACTTCCAGTAAATGATCATTTTTATGTGCGCACAAACGATCGTATTACGGTACTCGATGAATCAGCCTAGACGGCATCCACCGCAGCCATGACGCCCAAGAGCTACTAAAGCGAGCAACAGGGTAACCTACACTGTGACAATATGTCTATCTTTATTTATTTTTTACATAATATAGCATTTTTTTTTTAAATCATGTTTCCGTTTCTGGAAGCCATAGAAGTATATATATATTTTTTTTTTCTGCCAAAAATCTTGTGTAGGGGCTCATTTTTTGCAGAAAGAGTCAACATATTTATTGTTGCATTTTTTGGGTGATTTTTTGATCATTCAATATTATACTTTTTTGGGGGCAAGGGGACCTCGTTAAGGGACGAAAAGTAATGGAACAATTTCCGTAATTTGGAACATTCTTAACTCCTTAAGGACACAGCCTTATTTGACCTTAAGGACCAGGCCATTTTTTGCAAATCTGACCAGTGTCACTTTAAGTGGTGATAACTTTAAAACGCTTTGACTTATTCTGGCCATTCTGATATTGTTTTTTCATCACATATTGTACTTCATGACACTGGTAAAATGAAGTAAAAAAATTATTTTTTATTTATAAAAAAATACCAAATTTAGCAAAAATTTGTAAAAAAATACCAAATTTCCAAGTTTCAATTTCTCGATTTCTATAATACATAGTAATACCTCCAAAAATAGTTATTACTTTACATTCCATATATGTCTACTTCATGTTTGGATCATTTTGGAAATTACATTTTATTTTTGGGGGATGTTACAAGGCTTAGAAGTTTAGAAGCAAATCTTGAAATTTTTCAGAAATTTTCAAAAACCCAATTTTTAGGGACCAGTTCAGGTCTGAAGTCACTTTGCAAGGATTACATAATAGAAACTGTGCCGGCATACATACATAATTCCTCTGGGTAGCCATCTTATATGCTTCTGGCCTATGTAAAAAAAACAGTGAACTCTCATCTTCCTGAAGCCTGGGTCACCTATGATATAGATGGACACTTTTATTACCACTACTCTTTGAGGCCAGCTATAAAAGGTCATAAAGGCTATACCAGGCCCAGCTCATCCTGTCCTATAAGATAAGATCAGCTCGCTGTCAAGCCTGGCTGGAGCATGACGTCATTAATTTCCAGGTCTGGTTTGAGGAGAGCTAATAGCCCTTAATTAGCTCTGGGCATAAAACCAGTCCACTTTCATATTTCATTTATGAATCAACTTATGCCCTTTCTGACACCAGATCCAGGCTCTACAGAGTATTGTGGTTAATTGGGTATCAAATATGACTAGAGGATGTGATTCCGTAGCTGACCTATGGGTGGTAGAAGAACTACAGGTCCCAGCATTACCGTGTGTGGACTCATTCTGTAGGTAAATAAATAAGGATCGCAAATATGTATTCTGTATAAAAATATGCCGATGTATCAGGGAGATACGGGCTTAAGTATAATCCTCATTGTAGGAACTGAACTTTGATGGGGTGATAAAACACTTGGGGGCCACTCCCTAGGCTTCACAGTCCCTCTGCTGCCATTGGCTGACAGGAGTAAGTCTCCTGCCCATGGGAGAGTTCATAAAAATCCGTGCACAAGGACAGAGGAGAGAGACCCATGGAACATCACCAGACACTTAATTGGACATTGACAGCATATCCCTGTATCAGAAGAACTTTGAGGGTCTCCCCTGATACATACTGAAAAGGGGTTTGCAAGGATTCAAAAAGGACATATGAACGACCATCTGAAACCCTCCAGAGAAACTAAGTATTCTTTCATCTTTTTCCCTTTCATTTGAACTGTCGTGATTATTTATATTGTTATTATTATTCTGTAGATTTATAGTAATTTTCATTAGACTTGTATGCACTGCTTTTTACCGCTTATTAAAGATTATAAAATCTAAATAGCCAAGTCTTCCATATTCTAAGCTGCTGAACAACGTACCTTGCCTTTGAAGAGACGTTACCAGGTAGTTAGTTAAATAGCATTTAGGAATTGTAGCTGGGGGTGATTGACTGTGGTTGGTCAGTAAGTGATATCCGGTTCATCCACTGATCTGTGCGATAGTGAATTACCAGGATAGTCGGCTCGTGGACCGGGAACCCACGTGGTGGCAGTTACCGAAGTGTAGTGGGGGGTGTTAGCCGAATGGTAATACCCGGTCACGTGAGGTCTCTGTGTGTGCGCAGACTCCGTCACAGACCACTACGTCACAGCTGTGGGATCCGGAGCGATCGGATCCATAGTTCGTGACAGAAACCACCCAAAAATGACCCCATTCTAGAAACTAAACCCCTCAAGGTATTCAAAACTGATTTTACAAACTTTGTTAACCCTTTAGGTGTTCCACAAGAATTAATGGAAAATAGAGATATAATTTCCCAAAATTTTTTTCAGTTACAAAGCAAGGGTTAACAGCCAAACCAAACTCAATATTTATGGCCCTGATTCTGTAGTTTACAGAAACACCCCATATGTGGTCGTAAACTGCTGTACGGGCACACGGCAGGGTGCAGAAGGAAAGGAATGCCATACGGTTTTTGGAAGGCAGGTTTTGCTGGACTGTTTTTTTTGACACCATGTCCCATTTGAAGCCCCCCTGATGCACCCCTAGAGTAGAAACTCCATAAAAGTGACCCCATCTAAGAAACTACACCCCTCAAGGTATTCAAAATTGATTTTACAAACATCGTTAACATTTTAGGTGTTCCACAAGAATTAATGGAAAATAGAGATACAATTTCAGAATTTCACTTTTTAGGCAGATTTTCCATTTTAATATTTTTTTTTATTTAAAAAAAAAGGGTTAACAGCCAAACAAAAGTTAATATTTATGGCACTGATTCTGTAGTTTGCAGAAACACCCCATATGTGGTCATAAACTACTGTACGGGCACACGGCAGAGCGCAGAAGTAAAGGAATGCCATACGGTTTTTGGAAGGCAGATTTTGCTGGACTGTTTTTTTTGACACCATGTCCCATTTGAAGCCCCCCTGATGCAACACTAGAGTAGAAACTCCATAAATGTACCCCATCTAAGAAACTACACCCCTCAAGGTATTCAAAACTGATTTTACAAACATTGTTAACCCTTTAAGTGTTCCACAAGAGTTATTGGCAAATGGAGATGAAATTTCAGAATTTAAATTTTTGGGCACATTTTCCATTTTAATCCTTTTTTTCCAGTAACAAAGCAAGGGTTAACAGGCAAACAAAACTCAATATTTATTGCCCCGATTCTGTAGTTTACAGAAACACCCCATATGTGGTCGTAAACTGCTGTACGGACACACGGCAGGGCGCAGAAGGAAAGGAATGCCATACGGTTTTTGAAAGGCAGATTTTGCTGGACAGTTCATTTTTTTTTACACCATGTCCCATTTGAAGCCTCCCCAATGCACACCTAGAGTAGAAACCCCCAAAAAGTGACCCCATTTTAGAATGTGCATTTGGAAGTTTTTTGGGTACTAGTTTAGGGTACAATGATTTTTGGTTGCTCTATATTACACTTTTTGTGAGGCAAGATAACAAGAAATAGCTGTTTTGGCACCGTTTTTATTTTTTGTTATATACAAAATTCATCTGACAGGTTAGATCATGTGGAATTTCTATAGATCAGGATGTCACGGACGCGGCAATACCTAATATGTATCCTTTTTTTTTATTTATGTAAGTTTTACACAATAATATCATTTTTGAAACAAATAAAATCATGTTTTAGTGTTGCCATAGCCTGAGAGCCATAATTTTTTCAGTTTTTAGGCGATTACCTTGGGTAAGGTATGATTTTTTCAGGTTGAGATGACGGTTTTATTGGCACTATTTTGGGATGTGTGTGACTTTTTGATCGCTTGCTATTACACTTTTTGTGATGTAAGGTGACAAAAAATGGTTTATTTAGCACAGTTTTTATTTTTAATTTTTTACGGTGTTCATCTGAAGGGTTAGGTCATGTGATATATTTATAGAGCCGGTCGATACGGAGGCGGCGATACCTAAGATGTATACTTTTATTTTTTTATGTAAGTTTTACACAATATTATCATTTTTGAAACAAAAAACAATCATGTTTTAGTGTCTCCATAGATTGAGAGCCATAGATTTTTCAGATTTTGGGCGATTATCTTACATAGGGTCTCATTTTTTGCGGGATGAGATGACGGTTTGATTGGCACTATTTCAGGGTGCATATGACTTTTTGATCGCTTGCTATTACACTTTTTGTGATGTAAGGTGACAACAAATTGTTTTTTAGCACAGTTTTTATTTTTAATTTTTTACGGTGTTCATCTGAGGGATTAGATCATGTGATATTTTTATAAAGCCTGTCGATATGGACGCGGCGATACCTAATATGTATACTTTTTTATGTAAGTTTTACACAATAACAGCTTTTTTCAAGCAAAAAAAAAGATATTTTAGTGTCTCCATATTCTGAGCCATAGTTTTTTTATTTTTTGGGCGATTGTCTCAGGTAGGGGCTCATTTTTTGCAGGATGAGGTGACGGTTAGATTAGTACTATTTTCGTGGGCACACGCCTTTTTTATCGCTTGCTGTTGTACTTTTTGTGATGTAAGGTGACAAAAAATGGTTTCTTTAGCATAGTTTTTATTTTTTACGGTGTTCATATGAGAGGTTAGGTCATGTGATAGAGCCGGTCGATACGAACACGGCAATACCTAATGTGTATACTCCCCCCCCCCCCCCAATTTTTTTTAACTTTATTTGGGGAAAATTACGTTTTTGTTTATTTTTACTTGAAACTTTTAATTTTTGGGGGGGAAACTTAATTTTTTCAACTGTTTTTTTCACTAAATTTTTTGTCCCACTTGGGACTTGAACTTTTGGGGTTCTAATCCTTTACAATGCATTCCAATACTTCTGTATTGGAATGTATTAATGTATTGGCTGTATGAGTAATACAGTGTGTATTACTCATACAGATTCCGGGCCTGTGAGATCCACAGGCTCGTCACCGAAAGGCAGCGCAGATGCCTCAGGAAGGCCTCCATGCCTTCCATGCCATCAGGTCCCCCACACAGCCCCATGGGGACCCGATGGCACCACCCACCACCGCAATAGATAAAAGCCGCAAACAGCAGGTCGGAATTCACGGGACCCCCCGGGCATTTAGCCGAAGTGCCTGCTCAATGATTTGAGCAGGCACCGGCTTCCAATTACCGCCGCTGCGCGGCGGTGATCGGAAATACACAGGGCGTACAGGTACGCTCTGTGTCCTCAAGTACCAGGACATAAGGGCGTACCTGTACGCCCTATGTCCTGAAGAGGTTAAAAATAAGGAACGCATCGGTGAGCTCAGCAACACCAAAAGACCTAGAAGACTACGGAAAAAAACTGTGGTGGATGACCGAAGAATTATTTCCCTGGTGAAGAAAACACCCTTCACAACAGTTGGCCAGATCAAGGACACTCTCCAGGAGGTAGGTGTATGTGTGTCAAAGTCAACAATCAAGAGAAGACTTCACCATAGTGACTACAGAGGGTTCACCACAAGATGTAAACCATTGGTGAGCCTCAAAAACAGGAAGGAACAGATTAGAGTTTGCCAAACGACATCTAAAAAAGCCTGCACAGTTCTGGAACAACATCCTATGGACAGATGAGACCAAGATCAACTTTTACCAGAATGATGGGAAGAGAAGAGTATGGAGAAGGAAAGGAACTGCTCATGATCCTAAGCATACCACCTCATCAGTGAAGCATGGTGGTGGTAGTGTCATGGCGTGGGCATGTATGGCTGCCAATGGAACTGGTTCTCTTGTATTTATTGATGATGTGACTGCTGACAAAAGCAGCAGGATGAATTCTGAAGTGTTTCGGCCAATATTATCTGCTCATATTCAGCCAAATGCTTCAGAACTCATTGAACGGTGCTTCACAGTGCTGATGGACAATGACCCAAAGCATACTGCAAAAGCAACCAAAGAGTTTTTTAAGGGAAAGAAGTGGAATGTTATGCAATGGCCAAGTTAAACACCTGAACTGAATCCGATTGAGCATCCATTTCACTTGCTGAAGACACAACTGAAGGGAAAATGCCCCAAGAAGAAGCAGGAACTGAAGACAGTTGCAGTAGAGGCCTGGCAGAGCATCACCAGGGATGAAACCCAGCGTCTGGTGATGTCTTGCGTTCCAGACTTCAGGCTCAAATTTACTGCAAAGGATTTGCAACCAAGTATTAAAAAGTGAAAGTTTGATTTATGATTATTATTCAGTCCCATTACTTTTGGTCCCTTAACAAGTGGGAGGCACAAATGCAAACTGTTGTAATTCCTACACCTTTCACCTGTTTTGGATGTAAATACCCTCAAATTAAAGCTGACAGTCTGCAGTTAAAGCAGATCTTGTTTGTTTCATTTCAAATCCATTGTGGTGGTGTATAGAGCCAAAAATGTTAGAATTGTGTCAATGTCCCAAAATTTATGGACCTGACTGTATGTCATATAATACTGTCTTGGGGGACTAGCGGCAGCCTGTGATGTCCACCACTGAGTCACAGACTGCTTCTGTTTTATGGGGGACACAGCAGCACCAGCATGTCTGCACACTCAGGAGCACAGTAAAAGCCCGCCGCCATGCTCTGCCGACTCTAGAATATGGGCGGGCGGCAGGGCTCGGTGAAGACGGAGCGTGCGTGCACTGCAGGGAGTGAGAAGGAAGCGCAGGCACCGCACCACTTGTATCACGAGGCGGGTCCTGCCGCCCACTGATAGATGGCAGCATCATTGGCAAGTTAAGTGGCGAGATGATCAAGATCATCTGGCCACCTTCTGTATGTCTGTGTAGCTCTGCTCTTCCTATTGAAGCGGTAGGCAACGGCGCGTGCCAGCAGAAAGCTGGGGCTTCCTGCCACTTCTCATTAATATATAGACTACAGGCCACACTACATTTTTTCCAGAAGAGTAAATATACTGCTTTTAACAATTTTCAGAAGTATTTTTAGCCTGGGAGGAGTACAAATATTGCATTAATTCACATATATAATGAATAGGCCCACACAACGTTATCAGGCTGATATTTCTGCAGGGAAACCATTGCTAGTCTCTCATGCAGAAACAAATGTAGACAATTTTACATTTATCCAACGTTATACACTAAACATAAGACCACTGCTACACATCGCCCACCTGATGCTGCCACACACTGCCATACTTAGCGCCTACCTAATGCTGCCACACACTGCACCGACCTTACGCTGCCATACAAAGCGCCCGCCTGACGCTGCCATACACAGCGCCCGCCTGACGCTGCCATACACAGCGCCCGCCTGACGCTGCCATACACAGCGCCCGCCTGACGCTGCAATACACAGCGCCCGCCTGACGCTGCCATACACTGCGCCCGCCTGAAGCTGCCATACACTGTGCCCGCCTGAAGCTGCCATACACTGAAGTCACCTGTCACTGCCATACATAGCTCCCCACTGACGCTGCCATGCACATCTCCTCCCCTGACGCTGCCATACACAGGGCCTCCCTGAAGATGCCATACACAGCGCCCACCTGACGCTGCCATACACTGTGCTTGCCTGACGCAGTCATAACTGCGAATGCCTGACGCTGCCATACACAGCGCCCTCATGACGCTGCCATACACAGCGCCCCACTGGCGCTGCCATACACAGCACCCCCCTGGCGCTGCCATACACTGCGACCACCTGACGCTGCCATACACAGCGCCTCGCTAAAACTGCCATACACAGCGCCCACCTGATGCTGCCATACACTGCGCCCGCCTGATGCTGCCATACACTGTGTCCGCCTAAAGCTGCCACACACAGGGCCCACCTGACGCTGCCATACACAGGGCCCACCTGATGCTTCCGTACACTGCGCCCGCTTGAAGCTGCCATACACAGGGTTTCCTGACGCTGCCATACACTGCACCCACCTGATGCTGCCATACACAACGCCGCCCTGACGCTGCCATACACAGCGCCTCCCTTAAGCTGCCATACACAGTGCCCGCCTGACGCACCCATACACTGCGCCCGCCTGACGCAGTCATACACTGCCCCTGCCTGACGCAGTTATACACTGCACCCGCCTGAAGCTGGTATACACTGCGCCCACCTGATGCTACTATATACATATTACATACACAGCTCTAACACATGCCCATTACACAGATATAACTACTGTGTGCACATTACACACAGAAAACTGTACAATAGACTGGTTACACTGACATATCCCTGCTTTATACACACCTTCCATACATAAAGTACCTCTGCATCTCCACCAGCACAGTCTTACATGGAGCCTGTGTTCCCCTAACTCCTCCCATGCACATGGCTGATCACGTGACTGTGACATCACCACAGGTCCTGTAACCACAAGCTAGTATTTAGTCCAGTCTCTGGAGCTGCTCCTGGTGAGATAGATGTCCTGAGGGGCGGAGCTTCTCAGGAGAGGAGTGGGGCTTCAACTAGGCAGGGGACCACAGAGGATTTCCCTGGCTCCCCGTTGGGCCAGTCCAAGCCTGCCCCTGGACTATATAACATATATGGTGATTTAGCACTAAAATCCAACCTTTTTGGGACAAAATAGAAGATGTAATTAACTTGGTGTGTCCAGAACCTCCATCACCAACTCCAAATCAGGTTCTACTTTGGCAAGATTCCCCTTCATTCTGCCCATGCAAAACAGCACTGGCTACTTTTCTCATTTTAGCAGCCAAACTGTTAATACACCACTACACTACACCACTACACTGGTTGAGCTCTTCCTCCCTTTCACATCAGAAGTGGTTGTACAGGGTTGACCAACTCTGCAGACTTGAGGAACTCACGTCTTGGATAGAGCATAGACATGAGTGCTTTTGGTGAACCTGGTCACCCTGGCTAAAATACCATACACACTGATTTTACTTCTGTTACAGATCCTCCTCACAGAATGACTGAAGAAATCTATTTAAATTTATTTTGATTTAAAGGGAATCTGTCACCTGCTTTTAGCATTTTATGCTTTCACCATTGCCATGTTCAGTAAAGTACCTTATTTCCTACAGCGGTCTTCTAACTTTATTTTGTTTTGTCATTTTGATAAAAAATATATTTTTATGATATGCTAATGAAGCTCTAAGGTGCTCAGAGGGGCGTTTTTTTTTCCCTCTCTGGAGCCCAGTGAGGCCCCCCTTCAGTGTCCAGCCCACCTTGATTTGAAGCGCAAGAATGCCTCCTGATCCTGAAATAACCTTCCACAGCCCAGGAAAACGGCTCCACCCCCTCGCCACGTCATCTTCTACCTTCAAGAAATGCCCCGTTCTTCTTCCTATCGGCCACGAGAAATCTCGCCTGCAGCCTGCGCCTGCACGATCATTAAAAGCACATGGTAAATGGGCGGTGGTGCACGGTTCAATCTCACCACCAGAGGGCGCAACCACCCTAGTGGCAGTGAATACAGGGAAGAAAAACAAACGAACCAGCACCTCCATAATAAGTAAATTTGAGAAAATTATGGAGGTGCTGGTTCGCTAGTTTTTCTTCACTGTAGTCACTGCCACTAGGGGGGGTGGCGCCCTCTGGTGGTGAGATTGAACCGTGCACCACCGCCCATTTACCATGTGCTTTTAATTAGATAGCTTGTACAGCTGTATTCCACTTTGCCCATACTGCAGGCTCACAGCCTGAGAGAGGCATGTGGGATACAGCTTGGTACTACTTTGCCCAGATTGTAGGCTGTAAGCCCAGGAGAGGCATGTTAGAGTAGGACCCATCTGATTAGAAGCCACCTTGACGTCTGTATGTATTGATCAATTATATGCGCAAAGAGCTTCTAACTGCACTTGCAGTAAGTATGATCCACCAAGCTGCCATTATTTTTTCAGTGTTTGCTTTTATCTTTGCGCAATTGACTAGCAGTGTGCTGTTACCTGTAGTTCTACTAATCCAATTGTGTCTCAGATGGACATTGCGTCACTTCGATGGACTACCTTTTCAATGGGAATGGGGGCAATTGTACAGTTGGGGATTGGCATTGCTGCCTGCATGCGGCTCATTTTGTATTTAATATATTATTTTCATTAAAAAGAGATTTATGAAAAAAAGCAGTTACTGGCAAGACATTTTTTTTCTCACGAACAGAAAGACACTTTTTTCACTCCTAAATTTTCTATAGTCTTCTTTCCTAACTGTTTGTACAAAATGCAGTGCATTATAGCAGATCTGCTGCTGAGCAATTGATTTTCTTTAAGTAGATTATGTATTGTTTTTAAATGTTTTTAAATGTGTTGCATTGTAGTGAATAACACCATTATTCTATAAGTAAAATTGAATATAAATTATACCGGGCAATTAAACCACCTTTCCTCCACAGTTCAAGTTTTGGTGGATGTGGGGGTTTAACCACAATACAAGTGAAAACACTTGAATTAGTAGGCTGAAAGCTGTGACAGAGCATCTCCAGACAGTTCAAGCTTTGGTCTGGGGTGCACAAATAGCAATACAAGTTTAAAGTGCAAGTTTTACAATCCAGAGTACTGCTTCAAATCTCTGAGGGAAAAAAACTGAAATAGGCCGAAATCTGTGTCAGGTCATCTCCAGGCAGTTCAACAGACAGCGACAGTAGCAGTCGGGGCAAGTACAGAGCATGGAATGGAGAGGGTGGCCAGGGAGACCACCATAATATATATCACAGTCTGATAAAAAGTGATAGGGAGGGAGAGATCTCCGATGATAACTTCCAGGACCTGGAAGATGAAAAAGGAGTGCCAAAGTGGAGTAAAATGCATCTGAGGAAGAGGGTAGTGGCCACAGTGGCAAAAAAGAGTGGATGTAATGTACAGTCAACACCTCCAAAAGAACTGGTAGTGTCGGATCTGCTTATATTGTGGTCAGCTCGAGAACTACTGGACCCAGGTCCAAAACGATGCCACATCCTACAGCAAGCTCAGCTTCCGCTAGCTCTGTGCTCTGTTACAAAAGGAGTTAAGTATACATGTATACATATACACATCCCCACACATATATCGGGCCCATAATGGAGTGGCCATACAAGGCCTATATATATATATATATATATATATATATATATATAAACACACAGTGAGTAACAGCAGTATTTGAACACCCTGCGATTTTGCAAGTTCTCCCACTTAGAAATCATGGAGGGGTCTGAAATTCACATTGTAGGTGCTGTCAGGAATATGGATTATTGTTTAATGGCAGCCATCATTTTCATTTAATTCACCTTGGTCAGTGTACATGCAAAATAAGTTCTCACTTCAACCCTCTGCTTGTCAGATAGCGGAGGTAGTGAGCTTCACAGGGGGGCCCTGCTTCAAAGCCAGCAGATGGAAGAGGACCTCTAGCAGTCCACTAGTGTTTACAACTTTTCACACTTCCATCCAGTCAGACAGGAACCAAGCTGATGTGACAGGAAGAATCTCTCAGCATGAGGTCTAAGCCATTCACCACTTCACTCAGATTATCAGACAGGTTGGAGCCAGCAGTTCAATCGCCCGTGCATTACATACATAAACCAGATACACATTTGTGTCCCTGTGGCCACGACGAACAGGCCCGTGGTCATAGTCTGGCGGTGGGAGGCCGGGGAAGGGAGTTATACATATCTCCCCACAGAAAGAAAATAACGGTACCATGCTTGGACTCTACTGGTAGCCGGAACCCATGCGGATCCATTGGTCCCAAAACCACCTCCCTGTGACATTCTGGTCTGGAGCCATGAGCCCTAATCGGTTTTTGTGGCTCGTGTGCTGCCAGGCCAGCAGAGGAGGGGTGGACCCCTTCCAGAGGCCAGGAGGGGAGGGGCCGGCTACAGGTTAAAAGGCTTGTGCCAGCAGGCGGGTGTGTCTTTCTCTGAAGGAAGGTCACATTGTGCCATGTGTTTAGGGAGACCTGCAATCAGCTGACATCACTGCCCTCCATGTGACTACAGCAAAGAACTCATCACAACCCAAAAGGACACATCCATCTGGTAAACTGACTTTGGCTCTGTTTAATCCTGTTTGTATCATACTACCTGTATTTGTAACCTCAGACCACTGTATATGTCCTTGTGTGTATAGTGTATTGTCTAGTGAGCCCCTAAGGCAATTAAATATATAATTCAATTTTATGCTGTCTAGTATCTCGATCACAAATTCCCACATCTGTGTTTCGGCCTAGTGATACGCTACCGTTGGTTTCTTACCCTATATAATCCCGTTAGTGGACTTTCTTACAAGAAATTGGTGGCAGTCTTCCCTGGCTGAGAAAGCGCTGTTTCACTGGGGCAGTGAAAAGGCTCTCAGCTTGTTATCTCTCTGTGCCCTTGTGGACAGGAGGAATCTGTAAAAACTGTACCAAGACTGACCTTACACGCTCCTCCAGGAGGGTGTAACGTCACACATTGGTAATCAGTGACCATACCGTATCTCGTGAGCTCGATGTAGTTGACATCAAGCGGGCACGAGGTGTGGTTTCCCTCACAGGTGCATTCCCACACTGAGAGAGAGAATAAAAAAAAAAATAAAAAAAGGAAATCACATTGTATGATTTTTAAAGAATTTATTTGTCTTGCACTGCTGAACATAAGTATTTGAACCCCTGATTAAATTTAGTGTTAATATTTGGTACAGAAGCCTTTGTTTGCAATTAGAGGTCAAATGTTTCCTATAGTTCTTGACCAGGTTTGCACACACTGCTAGAGGGATTTTGGCCCACTCCTCCACACAGATCTCTTCTAGATCTGTCAGGTTTCGGGGCTGTCGCTGAGCAACACAGAGTTTCAGCTCCCTCCAAAGATTTTCTATTGGATTTAGGTCTGGAGACTGACTAGGCCACTCCAGAAGCTTGATATGCTTCTTACGGGGGCTCTCATTGGTTATCCTGGTTGTGTGCTTCGGGCCGTTGTCATGTTGGAAGACCCAGCCACGACTAGGGATGAGCGAACTCGAACTGTATAGTTCGGGTTCGTACCGAATTTTGGGGTGTCCGTGACACGGACCCGAACCCGGACATTTTCGTAAAAGTCCGGGTTCGGGTTCGGTGTTCGTCGCTTTCTTCGCGCTTTTGTGACGCTTTCTTGGCGCTTTTTGAAAGGCTGCAAAGCAGCCAATCAACAAGCGTCATACTACTTGCCCCAAGAGGCCATCACAGCCATGCCTACTATTGGCATGGCTGTGATTGGCCAGAGCACCATGTGACCCAGCCTCTATTTAAGCTGGAGTCACATAGCGCCGCCCGTCACTCTGCTCTGATTAGCGTAGGGAGAGGTTGCGGCTGCGACAGTAGGGCGAGATTAGGCAGATTAACTCCTCCAAAGGACTTGATTAACTGATCGATCTGCAGCTGTGGATCATTGAGCTGCTGATCCTCAATTGCTCACTGTTTTTAGGCTGCACAGACCGTTTGTCAGTCTCATTTTTCTGGGGTGATCGGCGGCCATTTTGTGTCTTGTGGTGCGCCAGCACAAGCTGCGACCAAGTGCATTTAACCCTCAATGGTGTGGTTGTTTTTTGGCTAAAGCCTACATCAGGGTGAAGCTGTCACACCAAGTGCATTTAACCAGCAATAGTCTGTTCATTTTTTGGCCATATACAAAATCAGGGGCAAGCTGCGCCTGTCACCAAGTGCATTTAACCCTCAATGGTGTGGTTGTTTTTTGGCTAAAGCCTACATCAGGGTGAAGCTGTCACACCAAGTGCATTTAACCAGCAATAGTCTGTTCATTTTTTGGCCATATACAAAATCAGGGGCAAGCTGCGCCTGTCACCAAGTGCATTTAACCCTCAATGGTGTGGTTGTTTTTTGGCTAAAGCCTACATCAGGGTGAAGCTGTCACACCAAGTGCATTTAACCAGCAATAGTCTGTTCATTTTTTGGCCATATACAAAATCAGGGGCAAGCTGCGCCTGTCACCAAGTGCATTTAACCCTCAATGGTGTGGTTGTTTTTTGGCTAAAGCCTACATCAGGGTGAAGCTGTCACACCAAGTGCATTTAACCAGCAATAGTCTGTTCATTTTTTGGCCATATCCCAGTCTAATTCTGTCACTAAATCCATACCGGTCACCCAGCGCCTAAATACTAGGCCTCAAATTTATATCCAGCTAAATCTGTCCCTAGTGCTGTAGCTGGGCGAGTTATTTAGTGTCCGTTCAAGCACATTTCTTGTTCTGGGTTGAAATACAATTCTCAATTTAGCAATTTCATAATTTAGTGGTTCCTGCTATATCAGAGCTCTTTGAAATCTATCCCAAAAAGGGTATATAATATTGAAGGTGCACATAGGGTCATTCAGAGTAACTTCACACACACCCGCTACTGTGTATTTCCAAGTCTAATTCTGTCACTAAATCCATACCGGTGACCCAGCGCCTAAATACTAGGCCTCAAATTTAATTCCCTCTAAATCTCTCGTTACCCACCGCTGTACTGTTGTTGCTGGGCAAGATATTTAGTGTCCGTCAAAGCACATTTTTTGTTCTGGGTTGAAGTACAATTCCCAATTTAGCAATTTCATAATTTAGTGGTTTCTGCTATATCAGAGCTATTTGAAATCTATCCCAAAAAGGGTATATAATATTGAAGGTGCACATAGGGTCATTCAGAATAACTTCACACACACCCGCTACTGTGTATTTCCAAGTCTAATTCTGTCACTAAACCCATACCTGTCACCCAGCGCCTAAATACTAGGCCTCAAATTTAAATCCCTCTAAATCTCTCGTTACCGTTGTCCTGTTGTAGCTGGGAAAGTTATTTAGTGCCCGTCAAAGCACATTTTTTGTTCTGGGTTGAAGTACAATTCCCAATTTAGCAATTTCATAATTTAGTGGTTCCTGCTATATCAGAGCTATTTGAAATCTATCCCAAAAAGGGTATATAATATTGAAGGTGCACATAGGGTCATTCAGAATAACTTCACACACACCCGCTACTGTGTATTTCCAAGTCTAATTCTGTCACTAAATCCATACCGGTGACCCAGCGCCTAAATACTAGGCCTCAAATTTAATTCCCTCTAAATCTCTCGTTACCCACCGCTGTACTGTTGTTGCTGGGCAAGATATTTAGTGTCCGTCAAAGCACATTTTTTGTTCTGGGTTGAAGTACAATTCCCAATTTAGCAATTTCATAATTTAGTGGTTTCTGCTATATCAGAGCTATTTGAAATCTATCCCTAAAAGGGTATATAATATTGAAGGTGCACATAGGGTCATTCAGAATAACTTCACACACACCCGCTACTGTGTATTTCCAAGTCTAATTCTGTCACTAAATCCATACCGGTGACCCAGCGCCTAAATACTAGGCCTCAAATTTAATTCCCTCTAAATCTCTCGTTACCCACCGGTGTACTGTTGTTGCTGGGCAAGATATTTAGTGTCCGTCAAAGCACATTTTTTGTTCTGGGTTGAAGTACAATTCCCAATTTAGCAATTTCATAATTTAGTGGTTTCTGCTATATCAGAGCTATTTGAAATCTATCCCTAAAAGGGTATATAATATTGAAGGTGCACATAGGGTCATTCAGAATAACTTCACACACACGCTTCTGTGCATTTCCAAGTCTAATTCTGTCACTAAATCCATACCGGTGACCCAGCGCCTAAATACTAGGCCTCAAATTTAAATCCCTCTAAATCTCTCGTTACCCACCACTGTACTGTTGTTGCTGGGCAAGATATTTAGTGTCCGTCAAAGCACATTTTTTGTTCTGGGTTGAAGTACAATTCCCAATTTAGCAATTTCATAATTTAGTGGTTTCTGCTATATCAGAGCTATTTGAAATCTATCCCTAAAAGGGTATATAATATTGAAGGTGCACATAGGGTCATTCAGAATAACTTCACACACACCCGCTACTGTGTATTTCCAAGTCTAATTCTGTCACTAAATCCATACCGGTGACCCAGCGCCTAAATACTAGGCCTCAAATTTAATTCCCTCTAAATCTCTCGTTACCCACCGGTGTACTGTTGTTGCTGGGCAAGATATTTAGTGTCCGTCAAAGCACATTTTTTGTTCTGGGTTGAAGTACAATTCCCAATTTAGCAATTTCATAATTTAGTGGTTTCTGCTATATCAGAGCTATTTGAAATCTATCCCTAAAAGGGTATATAATATTGAAGGTGCACATAGGGTCATTCAGAATAACTTCACACACACGCTTCTGTGCATTTCCAAGTCTAATTCTGTCACTAAATCCATACCGGTGACCCAGCGCCTAAATACTAGGCCTCAAATTTAAATCCCTCTAAATCTCTCGTTACCCACCACTGTACTGTTGTTGCTGGGCAAGATATTTAGTGTCCGTCAAAGCACATTTTTTGTTCTGGGTTGAAGTACAATTCCCAATTTAGCAATTTCATAATTTAGTGGTTTCTGCTATATCAGAGCTATTTGAAATCTATCCCTAAAAGGGTATATAATATTGAAGGTGCACATAGGGTCATTCAGAATAACTTCACACACACGCTTCTGTGCATTTCCAAGTCTAATTCTGTCACTAAATCCATACCGGTGACCCAGCGCCTAAATACTAGGCCTCAAATTTAAATCCCTCTAAATCTCTCGTTACCCACCGCTGTACTGTTGTTGCTGGGCAAGATATTTAGTGTCCGTCAAAGCACATTTTTTGTTCTGGGTTGAAGTACAATTCCCAATTTAGCAATTTCATAATTTAGTGGTTTCTGCTATATCAGAGCTATTTGAAATCTATCCCTAAAAGGGTATATAATATTGAAGGTGCACATAGGGTCATTCAGAATAACTTCACACACACGCTTCTGTGCATTTCCAAGTCTAATTCTGTCACTAAATCCATACCGGTGACCCAGCGCCTAAATACTAGGCCTCAAATTTAATTCCCTCTAAATCTCTCGTTACCCACCGCTGTACTGTTGTTGCTGGGCAAGATATTTAGTGTCCGTCAAAGCACATTTTTTGTTCTGGGTTGAAGTACAATTCCCAATTTAGCAATTTCATAATTTAGTGGTTTCTGCTATATCAGAGCTATTTGAAATCTATCCCTAAAAGGGTATATAATATTGAAGGTGCACATAGGGTCATTCAGAATAACTTCACACACACCCGCTACTGTGTATTTCCAAGTCTAATTCTGTCACTAAATCCATACCGGTGACCCAGCGCCTAAATACTAGGCCTCAAATTTAATTCCCTCTAAATCTCTCGTTACCCACCGGTGTACTGTTGTTGCTGGGCAAGATATTTAGTGTCCGTCAAAGCACATTTTTTGTTCTGGGTTGAAGTACAATTCCCAATTTAGCAATTTCATAATTTAGTGGTTTCTGCTATATCAGAGCTATTTGAAATCTATCCCTAAAAGGGTATATAATATTGAAGGTGCACATAGGGTCATTCAGAATAACTTCACACACACGCTTCTGTGCATTTCCAAGTCTAATTCTGTCACTAAATCCATACCGGTGACCCAGCGCCTAAATACTAGGCCTCAAATTTAAATCCCTCTAAATCTCTCGTTACCCACCACTGTACTGTTGTTGCTGGGCAAGATATTTAGTGTCCGTCAAAGCACATTTTTTGTTCTGGGTTGAAGTACAATTCCCAATTTAGCAATTTCATAATTTAGTGGTTTCTGCTATATCAGAGCTATTTGAAATCTATCCCTAAAAGGGTATATAATATTGAAGGTGCACATAGGGTCATTCAGAATAACTTCACACACACGCTTCTGTGCATTTCCAAGTCTAATTCTGTCACTAAATCCATACCGGTCACCCAGCGCCTAAATACTAGGCCTCAAATTTATATCCCGCTGAATTTGAATACAATACATTGGGCCAAATAATATATTTGTTGTTGTGGTGAACCATAACAATGAGAAAAACATCTAGTAAGGGACGCGGACGTGGACATGGTCGTGGTGGTGTTAGTGGACCCTCTGGTGCTGGGAGAGGACGTGGCCGTTCTGCCACATCCACACGTCCTAGTGTACCAACTACCTCAGGTCCCAGTAGCCGCCAGAATTTACAGCGATATATGGTGGGGCCCAATGCCGTTCTAAGGATGGTAAGGCCTGAGCAGGTACAGGCATTAGTCAATTGGGTGGCCGACAGTGGATCCAGCACGTTCACATTATCTCCCACCCAGTCTTCTGCAGAAAGCGCACAGATGGCGCCTGAAAACCAACCCCATCAGTCTGTCACATCACCCCCATGCATACCAGGGAAACTGTCTCAGCCTCAAGTTATGCAGCAGTCTCTTATGCTGTTTGAAGACTCCGCTGGCAGGGTTTCCCAAGGGCATCCACCTAGCCCTTCCCCAGCGGTGAAAGACATAGAATGCACTGACGCACAACCACTTATGTTTCCTGATGATGAGGACATGGGAATACCACCTCAGCATGTCTCTGATGATGACGAAACACAGGTGCCAACTGCTGCGTCTTTCTGCAGTGTGCAGACTGAACAGGAGGTCAGGGATCAAGACTGGGTGGAAGACGATGCAGGGGACGATGAGGTCCTAGACCCCACATGGAATGAAGGTCGTGCCACTGACTTTCACAGTTCGGAGGAAGAGGCAGTGGTGAGACCGAGCCAACAGCGTAGCAAAAGAGGGAGCAGTGGGCAAAAGCAGAACACCCGCCGCCAAGAGACTCCGCCTGCTACTGACCGCCGCCATCTGGGACCGAGCACCCCAAAGGCAGCTTCAAGGAGTTCCCTGGCATGGCACTTCTTCAAACAATGTGCTGACGACAAGACCCGAGTGGTTTGCACGCTGTGCCATCAGAGCCTGAAGCGAGGCATTAACGTTCTGAACCTGAGCACAACCTGCATGACCAGGCACCTGCATGCAAAGCATGAACTGCAGTGGAGTAAACACCTTAAAACCAAGGAAGTCACTCAGGCTCCCCCTGCTACCTCTTCTGCTGCTGCCGCCTCGGCCTATTCTGCTGCTGCCGCCTCGGCCTCTTCCTCCGCCTCTGGAGGAACGTTGGCACCTGCCGCCCAGCAAACAGGGGATGTACCACCAACACCACCACCACCACCTCCGTCACCAAGCGTCTCAACCATGTCACACGCCAGCGTTCAGCTCTCCATCTCACAAACATTTGATAGAAAGCGTAAATTCCCACCTAGCCACCCTCGATCCCTGGCCCTGAATGCCAGCATTTCTAAACTACTGGCCTATGAAATGCTGTCATTTAGGCTGGTGGACACAGACAGCTTCAAACAGCTCATGTCGCTTGCTGTCCCACAGTATGTTGTTCCCAGCCGGCACTACTTCTCCAAGAGAGCCGTGCCTTCCCTGCACAACCAAGTATCCGATAAAATCAAGTGTGCACTGCGCAACGCCATCTGTAGCAAGGTCCACCTAACCACAGATACGTGGACCAGTAAGCACGGCCAGGGACGCTATATCTCCCTAACTGCACACTGGGTAAATGTAGTGGCAGCTGGGCCCCAGGCGGAGAGCTGTTTGGCGCACGTCCTGCCGCCGCCAAGGATCGCAGGGCAACATTCTTTGCCTCCTGTTGCCACCTCCTCCTTCTCGGCTTCCTCCTCCTCTTCTTCCACCTGCTCATCCAGTCAGCCACACACCTTCACCACCAACTTCAGCACAGCCCGGGGTAAACGTCAGCAGGCCATTCTGAAACTCATATGTTTGGGGGACAGGCCCCACACCGCACAGGAGTTGTGGCGGGGTATTGAACAACAGACCGACGAGTGGTTGCTGCCGGTGAGCCTCAAGCCCGGCCTGGTGGTGTGTGATAATGGGCGAAATCTCGTTGCAGCTCTGGGACTAGCCAATTTGACGCACATCCCTTGCTTGGCGCATGTGCTGAATTTGGTGGTGCAGAAGTTCATTCACAACTACCCCGACATGTCAGAGCTGCTGCATAAAGTGCGGGCCGTCTGTTCGCGCTTCCGGCGTTCACATCCTGCCGCTGCTCGCCTGTCTGCGCTACAGCGTAACTTCGGCCTTCCCGCTCACCGCCTCATATGCGACGTGCCCACCAGGTGGAACTCCACCTTGCACATGCTGGACAGACTGTGCGAGCAGCAGCAGGCCATAGTGGAGTTTCAGCTGCAGCACGCACGGGTCAGTCGCACTACAGAACAGCACCACTTCACCACCAATGACTGGGCCTCCATGCGAGACCTGTGTGCCCTGTTGCGCTGTTTCGAGTACTCCACCAACATGGCCAGTGGCGATGACACCGTTATCAGCGTTACAATACCACTTCTATGTCTCCTTGAGAAAACACTTAGGGCGATGATGGAACAGGAGGTGGCCCAGGAGGAGGAGGAGGAGGATGAGGAAGAGGGGTCATTTTTAGCACTTTCAGGCCAGTCTCTTCGAAGTGACTCAGAGGGAGGTTTTTTGCAACAGCAGAGGCCAGGTACAAATGTGGCCAGCCAGGGCCCACTACTGGAGGACGAGGAGGACGAGGATGAGGAGGAGGTGGAGGAGGATGAGGATGAAGCATGGTCACAGCGGGGTGGCACCCAACGCAGCTCGGGTCCATCACTGGTGCGTGGCTGGGGGGAAAGGCAGGACGATGACGATACGCCTCCCACAGAGGACAGCTTGTCCTTACCCCTGGGCAGCCTGGCACACATGAGCGACTACATGCTGCAGTGCCTGCGCAACGACAGCAGAGTTGCCCACATTTTAACCTGTGCGGACTACTGGGTTGCCACCCTGCTGGATCCACGCTACAAAGACAATGTGCCCACCTTACTTCCTGCACTGGAGCGTGATAGGAAGATGCGCGAGTACAAGCGCACGTTGGTAGACGCGCTACTGAGAGCATTCCCAAATGTCACAGGGGAACAAGTGGAAGCCCAAGGCCAAGGCAGAGGAGGAGCAAGAGGTCGCCAAGGCAGCTGTGTCACGGCCAGCTCCTCTGAGGGCAGGGTTAGCATGGCAGAGATGTGGAAAACTTTTGTCAACACGCCACAGCTAACTGCACCACCACCTGATACGCAACGTGTTAGCAGGAGGCAACATTTCACTAACATGGTGGAACAGTACGTGTGCACACCCCTCCACGTACTGACTGATGGTTCGGCCCCATTCAACTTCTGGGTCTCTAAATTGTCCACGTGGCCAGAGCTAGCCTTTTATGCCTTGGAGGTGCTGGCCTGCCCGGCAGCCAGCGTTTTGTCTGAACGTGTATTCAGCACGGCAGGGGGCGTCATTACAGACAAACGCAGCCGCCTGTCTACAGCCAATGTGGACAAGCTGACGTTCATAAAAATGAACCAGGCATGGATCCCACAGGACCTGTCCGTCCCTTGTCCAGATTAGACATTAACTACCTCCCCATAACCATATATTATTGGACTCCAGGGCACTTCCTCATTCAATCCTATTTTTATTTTCATTTTACCATTATATTGCGATGCTACCCAAAGTTGAATGAACCTCTCCTCTGCCTGTGTGCTAGGCCTAAATATATGCCAATGGACTGTTGCAGTGGTGGCTGACATGAAGCCTGATTCTCTGCTATGACATGCAGACTAATTCTCTGCTGACATGAAGCCAGATTGTCTGTTACGGGACCTCTCTCCTCTGCCTGGGTGCTGGGCCTAAATTTATGACCATGGACTGTTGCAGTGGTGGCTGACGTGAAGCCTGATTCTCTGCTATGACATGCAGACTGATTCTCTGCTGACATGAAGCCAGATCGTCTGTTACGGGACCTCTCTGCTCTGCCTGTGTGCTAGGCCTAAATATATGCCAATGGACTGTTGCAGTGGTGGGTGACGTGAAGCCTCATTCTCTGCTATGACATGCAGACTGATTCTCTGCTGACATGAAGCCAGATTGTCTGTTACGGGACCTCTCTGCTCTGCCTGTGTGCTAGGCCTAAATATATGCCAATGGACTGTTGCAGTGGTGGGTGACGTGAAGCCTCATTCTCTGCTATGACATGCAGACTGATTCTCTGCTGACATGAAGCCAGATTGTCTGTTACGGGACCTCTCTGCTCTGCCTGTGTGCTAGGCCTAAATATATGCCAATGGACTGTTGCAGTGGTGGGTGACGTGAAGCCTCATTCTCTGCTATGACATGCAGACTGATTCTCTGCTGACATGAAGCCAGATTGTCTGTTACGGGACCTCTCTGCTCTGCCTGTGTGCTAGGCCTAAATATATGCCAATGGACTGTTGCAGTGGTGGGTGACGTGAAGCCTCATTCTCTGCTATGACATGCAGACTGATTCTCTGCTGACATGAAGCCAGATCCTCTGTTACGGGAGCTCTCTCCTCTGCCTGGGTGCTGGGCCTAAATTTATGACAATTGACTGTTGCAGTGGTGGGTGACGTGAAGCCTGATTCTCTGCTATGATATGAAGACTGATTCTCTGCTGACATGAAGCCAGATTGTCTGTTACGGGACCTTTCTCCTCTGCCTGGGTTCTGGGCCTAAATTTATGAAAATTGACTCTTACAGTGGTGGGTGACGTGAAGCCTGATTCTCTGCTATGATATGAAGACTGATTCTCTGCTGACATGAAGCCAGATTCTCTGTTACGGGACCTCTCTCCTCTGCCTGGGTGCTGGGTAGTGTTGAGCGCGAATATTCGAAAAGCAAATTTTTTTCGCGAATATCGCAACTTCGCGATTTCGCGAATATTTCGAATATAGTGCTATATATTCGTAAAAACGAATATTCGTTTTTTGTTTCCCCCCCCCCCCCCCCACAAAATTACAGTACACATATAATTGATTGTTTCCCAAAGGTCCAACAGCTCAGATCTTACTCACATTGCCTAGAAAGTGATTGAGGCGCGAATCTTCGTAAGGCGATTTTATTAGCGCACATGCGAATATCGGCACGTCCCAGAACAGAGGCAAAGGGCTTTGCATTCATACATTAGTGAATTGAGTTGCGAATCTTCGTAAGGCGATTTTATTAGCGCACATGCGAATATCTACACTTGTCCCAGAACAGAGGCAAAGGGCTTTGCATTCATACATTAGTGATTGAATTGAGCTGCGAATCTTCGTAAGGCGATTTTATTAACGCAAATGCAAATATCTACACTTGTCCCCAGAACAGAGAGGCAAAGGCCTGTGCATTCATATAGTATAGCACCATATTCGCGAATACGTAGAACTTCGTAAAAGTCGATTTACGAATATTCGTATTTTTTATTTTACTTTCCACCTTACAGATTACATTGATCTGTACTCTGTCAACTACTGTCATCACCCCCCACTGTATCTCGATTGATTCCCAAAAGTCTCACATTCCCTAGAAAGTGATTGAGGTGCGAATCTTCGTAAGGCGATTTTATTAGCGCACATGCGAATATCTACACTTGTCCCAGAACAGAGGCAAAGGGCATTGCATTCATACATTAGTGATTGAATTGAGTTGCGAATCTTCGTAAGGCGATTTCATTAGCGCACATGTGAATTTTGCATAGCATATGTATTATGCGATAATTCGAATTATCGCATATGCGAAATAATAACGAATTTGAATAATCGCGAATATTTTACGAATATTCTTTCGAATATTCACAAAATTTCGCGAATTCGAATATGGGACATGCCGCTCAACACTAGTGCTGGGCCTAAATTTATGACAATGGACTGTTGCAGTGGTGGGTGACGTGAAGCCTGATTCTCTGCTATGACATGCAGACTGATTCTCTGCTGACATGAAGCCAGATTGTCTGTTACGGGACCTCTCTCCTCTGCCTGGGTGCTGGGCCTAAATATATGCCAATGGACTGTTGCAGTGGTGGCTGACGTGAAGCCTCATTCTCTGCTATGACATGCAGACTAATTCTCTGCTGACATGAAGACAGATTCTCTGTTACGGGACCTCTCTCCTCTGCCTGGGTGCCGGGGCCTAAATATCTGAGAATGGACTGTTCCAGTGGTGGCTGACGTGAAGCCTCATTCTCTGCTATGACATGCAGACTAATTCTCTGCTGACATGAAGACAGATTCTCTGTTACGGGACCTCCCTCCTCTGCCTGGGTGCTGGGCCTAAATATATGCCAATGGACTGTTGCAGTGGTGGCTGACGTGAAGCCTCATTCTCTGCTATGACATGCAGACTAATTCTCTGCTGACATGAAGACAGATTCTCTGTTACGGGACCTCCCTCCTCTGCCTGGGTGCTGGGCCTAAATATATGCCAATGGACTGTTGCAGTGGTGGCTGACGTGAAGCCTCATTCTCTGCTATGACATGCAGACTGATTCTCTGCTGACATGAAGCCAGATTCTCTGTTACGGGACCTCTCTCCTCTGCCTGTGTGTGTGCTGGGCCTAAATATATGCCAATGGACTGTTGCAGTGGTGGCTGACGTGAAGCCTCATTCTCTGCTATGACATGCAGACTGATTCTCTGCTGACATGAAGCCAGATTCTCTGTTACGGGACCTCTCTCCTCTGCCTGTGTGTGTGCTGGGCCTAAATATATGCCAATGGACTGTTGCAGTGGTGGCTGACGTGAAGCCTCATTCTCTGCTATGACATGCAGACTAATTCTCTGCTGACATGAAGACAGATTCTCTGTTACGGGACCTCCCTCCTCTGCCTGGGTGCTGGGCCTAAATATATGCCAATGGACTGTTGCAGTGGTGGCTGACGTGAAGCCTCATTCTCTGCTATGACATGCAGACTGATTCTCTGCTGACATGAAGCCAGATTCTCTGTTACGGGACCTCTCTCCTCTGCCTGTGTGTGTGCTGGGCCTAAATATATGCCAATGGACTGTTGCAGTGGTGGCTGACGTGAAGCCTCATTCTCTGCTATGACATGCAGACTGATTCTCTGCTGACATGAAGCCAGATTCTCTGTTACGGGACCTCTCTCCTCTGCCTGTGTGTGTGCTGGGCCTAAATATATGCCAATGGACTGTTGCAGTGGTGGCTGACGTGAAGCCTCATTCTCTGCTATGACATGCAGACTAATTCTCTGCTGACATGAAGACAGATTCTCTGTTACGGGACCTCCCTCCTCTGCCTGGGTGCTGGGCCTAAATATATGCCAATGGACTGTTGCAGTGGTGGCTGACGTGAAGCCTCATTCTCTGCTATGACATGCAGACTAATTCTCTGCTGACATGAAGACAGATTCTCTGTTACGGGACCTCTCTCCTCTGCCTGGGTGCCGGGGCCTAAATATCTGAGAATGGACTGTTCCAGTGGTGGGTGACGGGAAGCCAGATTCTCTGCTATGGAACCTCTCTCCAATTGATTTTGGTTAATTTTTATTTATTTAATTTTTATTTTAATTCATTTCCCTATCCACATTTGTTTGCAGGGGATTTACCTACATGTTGCTGCCTTTTGCAGCCCTCTAGCTCTTTCCTGGGCTGTTTTACAGCCTTTTTAGTGCCGAAAAGTTCGGGTCCCCATTGACTTCAATGGGGTTCGGGTTCGGGACGAAGTTCGGATCGGGTTCGGATCCCGAACCCGAACATTTCCGGGATGTTCGGCCGAACTTCTCGAACCCGAACATCCAGGTGTTCGCTCAACTCTAGCCACGACCCATCTTCAATGCTCTGACTGAGGGAAGGAGGTTATTGCTCAAAATCTCGCAATAAATGTCCCCATTCATCCTCTCCTTAATACAGTTTAGTTATCCTGTCCCCTTCACAGAAAAGCACCCCCAAAGCATGATGTTACCACCCCCATGCTTCACAGTAGGGATGGTGTTCTTGGGATGCAACTCATCCTTCTTTTTCCTCTAAACACAACGAGTGAAGTTTAGACCAAAATCTACTCTTTCTCGTCTGACCACATGACTTTCTCGCATGCCTCCTCTGGATCATCCAGATGGTCATTGGCAAACGTCACACGGACCTTGACATGTGATGATTTGAGCAGGGAAACCTTCAGTGCAATGCATGATTTGAAACCATGACGGTGTAGTGTTCTACCAACAGTGACCTTTAAAACTGTGGTCCCAGCTCTCTTCATGTCATTGACCAGCTACTCCCTTGAAGTTCTGGGCTGATTTCTCACCTTTCTTATCATCAGTGATACCCCACGAGGTGAGATCTTGCTTGGAGCTCCAGTCCGAGGGAGACTGATAGTTGTCTTTAGCCTCTTCCATTGATCTACTGTATTTTCTACTGCTCCAACAGTTGATCTACTGTATTTTCACCAAGCTGCTTGGCAATTGCCCCGTAGCCCTTTACAGCCTTGTGGAGGTCCACAATTTTGTCTCTGGTGTATCTTGACAGCTTTTTGGTCTTGCCCATGGTAGTAGTTGGCGTCTGACTGATTGTGGGGTGGAAATGTGTCTTTAAAGAGCTTAGACAGGTGCTACTAAGTTAGATTAATGAGTAGAGTAGAGGTGGCATTTTTAAAAGCACAGTAACAGGTCTTTGAGAGCCAGAATTCTTGCTGTTTCTCAGGTGTTCAAATACTTATGTGCAGCAATGCAAGACAAATACATTTTTTAAAAATCATACAATGTGATTTCCTGATTTATTCTTTTTATTCTGTCTCTCAGAGTGGGAATGCAACTACAATGTGAATTTCAGACCCCTCCGTGATTTCTATGTGGGATAACTTGCAAAATCGCAGGGTGTTCAAATACTTCTGTTCCTCACTGTATATGTGTATATATATATATATATATATATATATATTATTTTTTTTAAATATCACCCTTTCCTCTACACTGTTGCTGTGTAGCAAGGTGCATGCCATGGTGAATACCTGGAGCAGCTCTTATGGGCAGGAGAAGAACATGTCTTTCATGGACCAGTGGGTTACATTTTTTTGTAAGGCAGCATCCTAGCAACAAGGCCAGGTCATTTTGAGCCATCCATGATTGTGTCAGCCTGGCTCCCACTCCAGGCACTTATCTGCCTCCTCCTCCATGGATACCCTTCTGTCTCTTTACTGAAGAAGTAGTGTGTGCATGGAATAGCCTTCCTGCAGAAGTGGTAGCTGCAAATACAGTGAAGGAGTTTAAGTATGCATAGGATAGGCATAAGGCCATCCTTCATATAAGATAGGGCAAGGAGCTATCCATAGTATTCAGTATATTGGGCAGACTAGATGGGCCAAATGGTTCTTATCTGCCGACACATTCTATGTTTCTATGTCTCCAACAGAAGCAGGGCACAGAGTCATTCCCATTCCCCCTCCTTCCTATAATGTGTCAAATGTTGCCATGCGGTGTTGAGCTGATCGGCCTGGACCACACAGGAGAGCAGTTGCTAAAGTACATGAAGCTGCAAACCTTCCACTGGCTGTCTCTCGGCCGACTCTAATTAGGCCAGGTGGTCATTGATAAAGACCACAACTTAGTAACAGTGCTGAACCTGGGGCAAATAACACAATAACACATGATCCCTGCAGGGCACATGTGATTAACCTAGTCATGCAACACTTTTTAAAAAAGCACATTGGCTTGGTGGTAGAAATATCCAGGAGACTGTTCAGCCATTCTTATGTGGCATAGAATGCTCTCCTGGACTTGCAGCGACAGAACGGTCTGCTGTTACACTGCTAAATTCATGATTTTTCAACTTGCTGGAATTCATCATTGCACATGCTAGAACATCTGTGCAGGCAGAGGAAAGCTGTGAATTATTTTGTCATGCACCAGACAGTCTCAGCAGGGAGCATCTGTTGTTTTGAGGTCAGGCAATGGCAGCTCATCTGAGACACCTGTCGGGTTACCTACATGCAGCAAAGGACAACAGCAGAAGAATAGAGTTGAGCGAACACCTGGATGTTCGGGTTCGAGAAGTTCGGCCGAACTTCCCGGAAATGTTCGGGTTCGGGATCTGAACCCGATCCAAACTTCGTCCCGAACCCGAACCCCATTGAAGTCAATGGGGACCCGAACTTTTCGGCACTAAAACGGCTGTAAAACAGCCCAGGAAAGGGCTAGAGGGCTGCAAAAGGCAGCAACATGTAGGTAAATCCCCTGCAAACAAATGTGGATAGGGAAATGAATTAAAATAAAAATTAAATAAATAAAAATTAACCAAAATCAATTGGAGAGAGGTTCCATAGCAGAGAATCTGGCTTCCCGTCACCCACCACTGGAACAGTCCATTCTCAGATATTTAGGCCCCGGCACCCAGGCAGAGGAGAGAGGTCCCGTAACAGAGAATCTGGCTTCATGTCAGCAGAGAATTAGTCTGCATGTCATAGCAGAGAATGAGGCTTCACGTCAGCCACCACTGCAACAGTCCATTGGCATATATTTAGGCCCATCACACAGGCAGAGGAGAGAGGTCCCGTAACAGACAATCTGGCTTCATGTCAGCAGAGAATTAGTCTGCATGTCATAGCAGAGAATGAGGCTTCACGTCAGCCACCACTGCAACAGTCCATTGGCATATATTTAGGCCCAGCACACAGGCAGAGGAGAGAGGTCCCGTAACAGACGATCTGGCTTCATGTCAGCAGAGAATTAGTCTGCATGTCATAGCAGAGAATGAGGCTTCACGTCAGCCACCACTGCAACAGTCCATTGGCATATATTTAGGCCCAGCACCCAGGCAGAGGAGAGAGGTCCCGTAACAGACAATCTGGCTTCATGTCAGTAGAGAATCAGTCTGCATGTCATAGCAGAGAATCAGGCTTCACGTCACCCACCACTGCAACAGTCCATTGGCATATATTTAGGCCCAGCACCCAGGCAGAGGAGAGAGGTCCCGTAACAGACAATCTGGCTTCATGTCAGCAGAGAATCAGTCTGCATGTCATAGCAGAGAATCAGGCTTCACGTCACCCAACATTGGAACAGTCCATTGGCATATATTTAGGCCCCGGCACCCAGACAGAGGAGAGGTTCATTCAACTTTGGGTAGCCTCGCAATATAATGGTAAAATGAAAATAAAAATAGGATTGAATGAGGAAGTGCCCTGGAGTCCAATAATATATGGTTAAGGGGAGGTAGTTAATGTCTAATCTGGACAAAGGCGGACAGATCCTGTGGGATCCATGCCTGGTTCATTTTTATGAACGTCAGCTTGTCCACATTGGCTGTAGACAGGCGGCTGCGTTTGTCTGTAATGACGCCCCCTGCCGTGCTGAATACACGTTCAGACAAAACGCTGGCCGCCGGGCAGGCCAGCACCTCCAAGGCATAAAAGGCTAGCTCTGGCCACGTGGACAATTTAGAGACCCAGAAGTTGAATGGGGCCGAACCATCAGTCAGTACGTGGAGGGGTGTGCACATGTACTGTTCCACCATGTTAGTGAAATGTTGCCTCTTGCTAACACGTTGCGTATCAGGTGGTGGTGCAGTTAGCTGTGGCGTGTTGACAAAAGTTTTCCACATCTCTGCCATGCTAACCCTGCCCTCAAAGGAGCTGGCATTGACACAGCTGCCTTGGCGACCTCTTGCTCCTCCTCTGCCTTGGCCTTGGGCTTCCACTTGTTCCCCTGTGACATTTGGGAATGCTCTCAGTAGCGCGTCTACCAACGTGCGCTTGTACTCGCGCATCTTCCTATCACGCTCCAGTGCAGGAAGTAAGGTGGGCACATTGTCTTTGTAGCGTGGATCCAGCAGGGTGGCAACCCAGTAGTCCGCACAGGTTAAAATGTGGGCAACTCTGCTGTCGTTGCGCAGGCACTGCAGCATGTAGTCGCTCATGTGTGCCAGGCTGCCCAGGGGTAAGGACAAGCTGTCCTCTGTGGGAGGCGTATCGTCATCGTCCTGCCTTTCCCCCCAGCCACGCACCAGTGATGGACCCGAGCTGCGTTGGGTGCCACCCCGCTGTGACCATGCTTCATCCTCATCCTCCTCCACCTCCTCCTCATCCTCGTCCTCCTCATCCTCCAGTAGTGGGCCCTGTCTGGCCACATTTGTACCTGGCCTCTGCTGTTGCCAAAAACCTCCCTCTGAGTCACTTCGAAGAGACTGGCCTGAAAGTGCTAAAAATGACCCCTCTTCCTCCTCCTCCTCCTCCTCCTCCTCCTGGGCCACCTCCTCTTGCATCATCGCCCTAAGTGTTTTCTCAAGGAGACATAGAAGTGGTATTGTAACGCTGATAACGGCGTCATCGCCACTGGCCATGTTGGTGGAGTACTCGAAACAGCGCAACAGGGCACACAGGTCTCGCATGGAGGCCCAGTCATTGGTGGTGAAGTGGTGCTGTTCTGTAGTGCGACTGACCCGTGCGTGCTGCAGCTGAAACTCCACTATGGCCTGCTGCTGCTCGCATAGTCTGTCCAGCATGTGCAAGGTGGAGTTCCACCTGGTGGGCACGTCGCATATGAGGCGGTGAGCGGGAAGGCCGAAGTTACGCTGTAGCGCAGACAGGCGAGCAGCAGCAGGATGTGAACGCCGGAAGCGCGAACAGACGGCCCGCACTTTATGCAGCAGCTCTGACATGTCGGGGTAGTTGTGAATGAACTTCTGCACCACCAAATTCAGCACATGCGCCAAGCAAGGGATGTGCGTCAAATTGGCTAGTCCCAGAGCTGCAACGAGATTTCGCCCATTATCGCACACCACCAGGCCGGGCTTGAGGCTCACCGGCAGCAACCACTCCTGTGCAGTGTGGGGCCTGTCCCCCAAACATATGAGTTTCAGAATGGCCTGCTGACGTTTACCCCGGGCTGTGCTGAAGTTGGTGGTGAAGGTGTGTGGCTGACTGGATGAGCAGGTGGAAGAAGAGGAGGAGGAAGCCGAGAAGGAGGAGGTGGCAACAGGAGGCAAAGAATGTTGCCCTGCGATCCTTGGCGGCGGAAGGACGTGCGCCAAACAGCTCTCCGCCTGGGGCCCAGCTGCCACTACATTTACCCAGTGTGCAGTTAGGGAGATATAGCGTCCCTGGCCGTGCTTACTGGTCCACGTATCTGTGGTTAGGTGGACCTTGCTACAGATGGCGTTGCGCAGTGCACACTTGATTTTATCGGATACTTGGTTGTGCAGGGAAGGCACGGCTCTCTTGGAGAAGTAGTGGCGGCTGGGAACAACATACTGTGGGACAGCAAGCGACATGAGCTGTTTGAAGCTGTCTGTGTCTACCAGCCTAAATGACAGCATTTCATAGGCCAGTAGTTTAGAAATGCTGGCATTCAGGGCCAGGGATCGAGGGTGGCTAGGTGGGAATTTACGCTTTCTCTCAAATGTTTGTGAGATGGAGAGCTGAACGCTGGCGTGTGACATGGTTGAGACGCTTGGTGACGGAGGTGGTGGTGGTGGTGTTGGTGGTACATCCCCTGTTTGCTGGGCGGCAGGTGCCAACGTTCCTCCAGAGGCGGAGGAAGAGGCCGAGGTGGCGGCAGCAGCAGAAGAGGCCGAGGCGGCAGCAGCAGAAGAGGTAGCAGGGGGAGCCTGAGTTACTTCCTTGGTTTTAGGGTGTTTACTCCACTGCAGTTCATGCTTTGCATGCAGGTGCCTGGTCATGCAGGTTGTGCTCAGGTTCAGAACGTTAATGCCTCGCTTCAGGCTCTGATGGCACAGCGTGCAAACCACTCGGGTCTTGTCGTCAGCACATTGTTTGAAGAAGTGCCATGCCAGGGAACTCCTTGAAGCTGCCTTTGGGGTGCTCGGTCCCAGATGGCGGCGGGCAGTAGCAGGCGGAGTCTCTTGGCGGCGGGTGTTCTGCTTTTGCCCACTGCTCCCTCTTTTGCTACGCTGTTGGCTCGGTCTCACCACTGCCTCTTCCTCCGAACTGTGAAAGTCAGTGGCACGACCTTCATTCCATGTGGGGTCTAGGACCTCATCGTCCCCTGCATCGTCTTCCACCCAGTCTTGATCCCTGACCTCCTGTTCAGTCTGCACACTGCAGAAAGACGCAGCAGTTGGCACCTGTGTTTCGTCATCATCAGAGACATGCTGAGGTGGTATTCCCATGTCCTCATCATCAGGAAACATAAGTGGTTGTGCGTCAGTGCATTCTATGTCTTTCACCGCTGGGGAAGGGCTAGGTGGATGCCCTTGGGAAACCCTGCCAGCGGAGTCTTCAAACAGCATAAGAGACTGCTGCATAACTTGAGGCTGAGACAGTTTCCCTGGTATGCATGGGGGTGATGTGACAGACTGATGGGGTTGGTTTTCAGGCGCCATCTGTGCGCTTTCTGCAGAAGACTGGGTGGGAGATAATGTGAACGTGCTGGATCCACTGTCGGCCACCCAATTGACTAATGCCTGTACCTGCTCAGGCCTTACCATCCTTAGAACGGCATTGGGCCCCACCATATATCACTGTAAATTCTGGCGGCTACTGGGACCTGAGGTAGTTGGTACACTAGGACGTGTGGATGTGGCAGAACGGCCACGTCCTCTCCCAGCACCAGAGGGTCCACTAACACCACCACGACCATGTCCGCGTCCCTTACTAGATGTTTTCCTCATTGTTATCGTTCACCACAACAACAAAAATATTATTTGGCCCAATGTATTGTATTCAAATTCAGCTGGATATAAATTTGAGGCCTAGTATTTAGGCGCTGGGTGACCGGTATGGATTTAGCGACAGAATTAGACTTGGAAATGCACAGTAGCGGGTGTGTGAAGTTATTCTGAATGACCCTATGTGCACCTTGAATATTATATACCCTTTTAGGGATAGATTTCAAATAGCTCTGATATAGCAGAAACCACTAAATTATGAAATTGCTAAATTGTGAATTGTATTTCAACCCAGAACAAAAAATGTGCTTTGACGGACACTAAATAACTTTCCCAGCCACAACAGGACAGCGGTAACGAGAGATTTAGCGGGATATAAATTTGAGGCCTAGTATTTAGGCGCTGGGTGACCGGTATGGATTTAGTGACAGAATTAGACTGGGATATGGCCAAAAAATAACCACACTATTGCTGGTTAAATGCACTTGGTGACGGGCGCAGCTTGCCCCTGATGTAGTATATGGCCAAAAAATGAACAGACTATTGCTGGTTAAATGCACTTGGTGACGGGCGCAGCTTGCCCCTGATTTAGTATATGGCCAAAAAATGAACAGACTATTGCTGGTTAAATGCACTTGGTGTGATAGCTTGACCAACCACACTACTGAGGGTTAAATGCACTTGGTGACGGGCGCAGCTTGCCCCTGATGTAGTATATGGCCAAAAAATGAACAGACTATTGCTGGTTAAATGCACTTGGTGTCACAGCTTGACCAACCACACTACTGAGGGTTAAATGCACTTGATGACGGGCGCAGCTTGCCCCTGATGTAGTATATGGCCAAAAAATGAACAGACTATTGCTGGTTAAATGCACTTGGTGACGGGCGCAGCTTGCCCCTGATTTAGTATATGGCCAAAAAATGAACAGACTATTGCTGGTTAAATGCACTTGGTGTGATAGCTTGACCAACCACACTACTGAGGGTTAAATGCACTTGGTGACGGGCGCAGCTTGCCCCTGATGTAGTATATGGCCAAAAAATAAACAGACTATTGCTGGTTAAATGCACTTGGTGTGACAGCTTCACCCTGATGTAGGCTTTAGCCAAAAAACAACCACACCATTGAGGGTTAAATGCACTTGGTCGCAGCTTGTGCTGGCGCACCACAAGACACAAAATGGCCGCCGATCACCCCAGAAAAATGTGACTGACAAACGGTCTGGGCAGCCTAAAAACAGTGAGCAATTGAGGATCAGCAGCTCAATGATCCACAGCTGCAGATCGATCAGTTAATCAAGTCCTTTGGAGGAGTTAATCTGCCTAATCTCGCCCTACTGTCGCAGCTGCAACCTCTCCCTATGCTAATCAGAGCAGAGTGACGGGCGGCGCTATGTGACTCCAGCTTAAATAGAGGCTGGGTCACATGGTGCTCTGGCCAATCACAGCCATGCCAATAGTAGGCATGGCTGTGATGGCCTCTTGGTGCAAGTAGTATGACGCTTGTTGATTGGCTGCTTTGCAGCCTTTCAAAAAGTGCCAAGAAAGCGTCACAAAAGCGCCAAGAAAGCGACAAACACCGAACCCGGACTTTTACGAAAATGTCCGGGTTCGGGTCCGTGTCACGGACACCCCAAAATTCGGTACGAACCCGAACTATGCAGTTCGAGTTCGCTCATCCCTACAGAAGAAGAACAGCTAATGCATCTTGCTGTCCCTCGTTGCAGACCTACAAGGAGAAACTCAAATGAAGGAGGAGCTGCTACTGGAGGACGAGTTGGAGGTGGAGGGTGATGATGATGACGGCGACATTTTTTTTGTAATAGCAATTTTTATTGTTTTTATAATGGTCACATACAGAATAATAGTATGCACATAATTGAAATAAGTGACAATGAGTTATATCGCAGACAATATTCAGACTAAGACCAATGAAATATTATGTACCTAAGATGCATAGGAAGCAAGCTAAACATGAAAGGCATGAGGTAGACCTGTAACTAAAGCACAGGCGGAGAACAGAAATATAATACACAGTAATAATAACTGTGAGTTGAACACAACTAAGTAACAAAAAGGGCATTAATAGGTTAGTGCATTCCACAAAGCCTCAAGAATTACCGTACATAGAGAATGGAAAGTTATGCATTTCAGGGGGGATAAATCGAACTACAAATTTAAGTCGGGAAGGTCAAAGGAAACCTCTGAATTGTTTCCAGGGAGACCAGATGGCTAGAAAAGTGGACCTAGAACGGAGTTCCCAATGTGAGATCTCTTCAAGCCTATAGATCTGGTCCACTTTTTGTATCCATATGGCCAAGTCAGGAACTTCTGGGGAGAGCCAATGGGACGCGATAAGTAACCTGGCAGCAGCCAAAAGCACGAGAAGAAGGGATGCACGCCACTTATTCATACCTTTAATACCTAAGTTCAGGAGAGCTAATTCAGGGGAGCAGGTTAGAGCTGATTTACTAATATGATTGCATTTACATATTATTTTGCGCCACCAGTCATTGATAGGTTGGCAGCTCCACCAGATATGGAAAAAGGTACCTTTAGAGGCTTTACACCTACAAAATATATCAGAACAGCTAGATGAGTAAAGGGAGATAGATTTGGGGGTCTTATACCATCTCATCAAAATCTTATATCCGTTTTCCTGGACGCGGAGGCACCTGGATATCTTATGAGGAATCATAAGAGCTGAGGAGATTTCAGTGGGAGATAGGAAGCGACCCAAGTCTTTCTCCCAGGAGCCGATGATAGCAGGTTTAAAAAGCGAAGAGGGGGATTTTAGTTGCCGGTATATAACCAAAATAGTCTTCATAGGAGATTTTTTGGAACCTACTATTTTATCAAACCACGATGAGAGGGGGGGAATAGTGGAGTCTTTAAGTATTAGTTTAATCTCAGAGGAGAGGAACCTTTGTAGGAAGGTGAGAGCAGCGCAATAATTCAAGTCTGTAAAGAGTGATTGGAGGGGTTTAACACAGCCCACTTCGTCTAGTAGATCAGAGATAGGGATAGCTGAGGATTTGATAGGGCCAGGACAGCTCCCTTTCAAAGTAGGCGGCGCCAAATCCATCAAATATCCCAGGGTGAGAAGAGGTGACAGAGTTGCTAACAGGTTATCTTGAGGGGAAAACCAATTCCATACCGACAGGGTGCTTTGTATCATAGGATTTAGTACTTTCTGTAGAGGTGGAGGAGGTTTACCGGATAACAGAAGTGCCCTGGGAGATGAAGGGCGAAAAGCCTTCTCCATCTGGACCCAAACTTTGTGGTGAGGGTACCTGATCCAGTCCACTACTCTGGCTAGGTGAATGGCCCTCATTTACATTTCTGGATCGGGAAGACCGATGCCTCCTAATCGTTTTGGCTTGGTAAGAGTAGAAAGTGAAATTCTGGGTCTTTTACCATTCCAGATAAATTTGCAGATTGCTCTGTTAAAAGTAATTTGGGGATTTTTATTGGGAGTGCCTGCATAAGGTACGTCAGTCTAGGGATACCTGTCACAACCAGACAGCTGAGTGGGAGCTTCCTGAGAATCAGAAGGCGCTGATGCGTTTTTTGGGCTTTGCCAATTATTACAGGAAGTTTATTTTGAATTATTCCTCTATTGTTAAACCACTCACTGATTTGACCAGAAAGGGGGTAGATTTTTCTTCTTGGTCAGTAGAGGCGCGTAAGGCTTTCTCTAATATCAAGGAGAGTTTTGCTTCCGCTCCCATCTTGGTGCAACCTGATATTTCTTTACCCTTCATAGTTGAGGTTGATGCTTCTGAGGTGGGTGTGGTGCGGTCTTGTCTCAGGGTTCCTCTTCTGCCAAATGGCGACCGTGTGCCTTTTTCTCGAAAAAACTCTCCTCCGCAGAGAGAAATTACGATGTGGGAGATAGGGAATTGTTGGCCATCAAGTTGGCTTTTGAGGAATGGCGCCATTGGCTAGAGGGAGCCAGACACCCAATTACCGTATTTACTGACCATAAAAATCTGGCCTACTTGGAGTCAGCCAAGCGTCTGAACCGGAGACAGGCCATATGGTCTTTGTTCGTTTCTAGGTTTAATTTTGTGGTCACGTTCCGCCCTGGAGTTAAGAATGTGAAGGCAGATTCCCTGTCACGTTGTTTTCCGGGAGGCGGGAATTTTGAAGACCCGGGTCCCATTTTGGCTGAAGGTGTGGTGGTCTCTGCTCTTTTTTCTGAATTGGAGGCAGAGGTGCAGGCAGCCCAGTCAGAGGCTCCTGATCTTTGTCCTCCTGGGAGGTTGTTTGTGCCTCTCACTTTAAGACACAAGATTTTTAAGGAACACCACGATACGGTCCTTGCTGGGCACCCGGGGGCAAGAGCCACACTGGATCTCATCGCTCTGAGATTCTGGTGGCCTGCGCTTTGTAAGTCGGTTGAGGGTTTTGTGGCAGCCTGCGAGACTTGTGCTCGTGCTAAAGTCCCTCATTCACGGCTATCAGGTCCTCTCCTTCCCTTACCCATTCCTTCCCGTCCTTGGACACAATCTGTCCATGGACTTTATCACGGACCTGCCTCGTTCCTCGGGGAAGACTGTGATTCTGGTGGTGGTGGACCGTTTTAGCAAAATGGTGCATTTCATCCCTTTTCCTGGTTCGCCCAATGCTAAGACGCTGGCGCAGGCATTTATTGATCACATTGTCAAATTGCACGGTATTCCTTCAGACATAGTCTCTGATAGGGGCACGCAGTTTGTTTCCAGATTCTGGAAGGCTTTCTGTTCTCGCTTGGGGGTTCGGTTGTCATTCTCTTCTGCTTTCCACCCGCAGTCGAATGGCCAGACAGAGCGCGTCAATCAGAATCTGGAGACATATCTGCGCTGTTTTGTGGCGGAGAATCAAGAGGATTGGTGTTCTTTTTTGTCCCTTGCTGAGTTTGCTTTAAATAACCGTCGTCAGGAGTCCTCTGATAAGTCACAATTTTTTGGTGCATATGGTTTTCATCCGCAGTTTGGGACTTTCTCGGGAGAGGGGTCTTCTGGTTTACCTGATGAGGACAGATTCTCCTCGTCTTTGTCATCTATTTGGCAAAAGATTCAGGATAATCAAAAGAGCATGAGTGAGAGATATAAGCGTGTGGCAGATAAGAGACGTGTGCTTGGTCCGGACCTGAATGTTGGTGATCTGGTGTGGTTGTCTACCAAGAATATCAAATTGAAGGTTCCCTCCTGGAAGTTGGGTCCTAGGTTTATTGGGCCTTACAAAATCCTGTCTGTCATCAATCCTGTTGCCTACCGTCTTGATCTTCCTCAGACTTGGAAGATCCATAATGTTTTTCATAAGTCCTTATTGAAACCTTATGTTCAACCCATTGTACCCTCGCCTTTGCCTCCTCCTCCGATTATGGTTGATGGGAATCTTGAATTTCAGGTCTCTAGGATTGTGGATTCTCGTCTTGTTCGCGGTTCTCTTCAGTACCTTGTTCATTGGGAGGGTTATGGTCCTGAGGAGAGGATGTGGATCCCAGTGACGGACATTAAGGCCTCTCGTCTCATCAGGGCTTTCCATAGGTCCCATCCTGAGAAGGTGGGCTCTGAGTGTACGGAGTCCACTCGTAGAGGGAGGGGTACTGTCACAACCAGACAGCTGAGAAGCTCTGACAGAGGCCTTTCAGAACCTCCTCCTTGAGTTCTCTTTGTTGTGCTGTTCAGTTCCTCATCTCGTTAGCCTCTCTCAGCTGTCATGGAGTTGGACTAATTGCTTCCCTTTAAATTCCTCCCCAGAATGCATTACTGGGCGGCTTATACTTCCTCTTGGAGTGTGTGTGCATGCTGATCTTGTTTTCCTGTCTGCTACAAAGTTAAGTGCTGAACTTTTATCTGTTATTTTCTGTTTGCTGGATCCCAGGTGACCCTGACTCCCTCCGTGTCTGGAGTAGGGAGCCGGTGGTCGTGTCCCCTCACTATTGTAGGGTGTTCAGGGGTTATATAGTCGAGGTACGTGGATATGCAAACCTCCACCTTTCGGATCTTTGCATAGGCTGAGCAGCCAGGGATAGTCTCAGGTCTTGTGCAGGTGTCTCCCTTTTGGTTCCTTAGCTTTGGATCCACTCAGTCATATATGCTTGTTGTTTTGTCTTGTTTCCTGTACACCGTCCGTGACAATACCATATTTTTCCTGCCGAACCAAGAGAGGTATGGGAGGTCCAACGAATCCAGCTGGGCAACCATGGATTTTAGGAGGGGAAGGTAATTAAGCTTATATAAGTCTGCCAAGTTGGGGGAAATTTTAACACCTAAATATGTGAGTAGAGTTGAGCGTACACCTGGATGTTCGGGTTCGAGAAGTTCGGCCGAACTTCCCGGAAATGTTCGGGTTCGGGATCCGAACCCGATCCGAACTTTGTCCCGAACCCGAACCCCATTGAAGTCAATAAGGACCCAAACTTTTCGGCACTAAAAAGGCTGTAAAACAGCCCAGGAAAGGGCTAGAGGGCTGCAAAAGGCAGCAAAATGTAGTTAAATCCCCTGCAAACAAATGTGGATAGGGAAATGAATAAAAATAAAAATAAAATAAATAAAAATTAACCAATATCAATTGTTGAGAGGTCCCATAGCAGAGAATCTGGCTTCATGTCAGCAGAGAATCAGTCTTCATGTCATAGCAGAGAATCAGGCTTCACGTCAGCCACCACTGCAACAGTCCATTGGCATATATTTAGGCCCAGCACACACACAGGCAGAGGAGAGAGGTCCAGTAACAGAGAATCTGGCTTCATGTCAGCAGAGAATCAGTCTGCATGTCATAGCAGAGAATCAGGCTTCACGTCAGCCACCACTGCAACAGTCCATTGGCATATATTTAGGCCCAGCACACAGGCAGAGGAGAGAGGTCCCGTAACAGAGAATCTGTCTTCATGTCAGCAGAGAATCAGTCTGCATGTCATAGCAGAGAATCAGGCTTCACGTCAGCCACCACTGCAACAGTCCATTGGCATATATTTAGGCCCAGCACCCAGGCAGAGGAGAGAGGTCCCGTAACAGAGAATCTGTCTTCATGTCAGCAGAGAATCAGTCTGCATGTCATAGCAGAGAATCAGGCTTCACGTCAGCCACCACTGCAACAGTCCATTGGCATATATTTAGGCCCAGCACACAGGCAGAGGAGAGAGGTCCCGTAACAGAGAATCTGTCTTCATGTCAGCAGAGAATCAGTCTGCATGTCATAGCAGAGAATCAGGCTTCACGTCAGCCACCACTGCAACAGTCCATTGGCATATATATATAGGCCCAGCACCCAGGCAGAGGAGAGAGGTCCCGTAACAGAGAATCTGTCTTCATGTCAGCAGAGAATCAGTCTGCATGTCATAGCAGAGAATCAGGCTTCACGTCAGCCACCACTGCAACAGTCCATTGGCATATATTTAGGCCCAGCACACAGGCAGAGGAGAGAGGTCCCGTAACAGAGAATCTGTCTTCATGTCAGCAGAGAATCAGTCTGCATGTCATAGCAGAGAATCAGGCTTCACGTCAGCCACCACTTCAACAGTCCATTGGCATATATTTAGGCCCAGCACACAGGCAGAGGAGAGAGGTCCCGTAACAGAAAATCTGTCTTCATGTCAGCAGAGAATTAGTCTGCATGTCATAGCAGAGAATCAGGCTTCACATCAGCCACCACTGCAACAGTCCATTGTCAGATATTTAGGCCCAGCACCCAGGCAGAGGAGAGAGGTCCCGTAACAGAGGATCTGGCTTCATGTCAGCAGAGAATCAGTCTGCATGTCATAGCAGAGAATCAGGCTTCACGTCAGCCACCACTGCAACAGTCAATTAGCATATATTTAGGCCCAGCACACAGGCAGAGGAGAGAGGTCCCGTAACAGAGAATCTGTCTTCATGTCAGCAGAGAATCAGTCTGCATGTCATAGCAAAGAATCAGGCTTCACGTCAGCCACCACTGCAACAGTCCATTGGCATATATTTAGGCCCAGCACACAGGCAGAGGAGAGAGGTCCCATAACAGAGAATCTGTCTTAATGTCAGCAGAGAATTAGTCTGCATGTCAAAGCAGAGAATCAGGCTTCACGTCAGCCACCACTGCAACAGTCCATTGGCATATATTTAGGCCCAGCACACAGGCAGAGGAGAGAGGTCACGTAACAGAGAATCTGGCTTAATGTCAGCAGAGAATCAGTCTGCATGTCATAGCAGAGAATCAGGGTTCACGTCAGCCACCACTGCAACAGTCCATTGTCAGATATTTAGGCCCAGCACCCAAGCAGAGGAGAGAGGTCACGTAACAGAGAATCTGGCTTAATGTCAGCAGAGAATCAGTCTGCATGTCATAGCAGAGAATGAGGCTTCACGTCAGCCACCACTGCAACAGTCCATTGGCATATATTTAGGCCCAGCACCCAGGCAGAGGAGAGAGGTCCCGTAACAGAGAATCTGGCTTCATGTCAGCAGAGAATCAGTCTGCATGTCATAGCAGAGAATCAGGCTTCACGTCAGCCACCACTTCAACAGTCCATTGGCATATATTTAGGCCCAGCACACAGGCAGAGGAGAGAGGTCCCGTAACAGAGAGTCTGTCTTCATGTCAGCAGAGAATCAGTCTGCATGTCATAGCAGAGAATCAGGCTTCACGTCAGCCACCACTGCAACAGTCCATTGGCATATATTTAGGCCCAGCACACAGGCAGAGGAGAGAGGTCCCGTAACAGAGAATTTGTCTTCATGTCAGCAGAGAATCAGTCTGCATGTCATAGCAGAGAATCAGGCTTCACGTCAGCCACCACTGCAACAGTCCATTGGCATATATTTAGGCCCAGCACCCAGGCAGAGGAGAGAGGTCCCGTAACAGAGACTCTGGCTTCATGTCAGCAGAGAATCAGTCTGCATGTCATAGCAGAGAATCAGGCTTCACGTCAGCCACCACTGCAACAGTCCATTGGCATATATTTAGGCCCAGCACACAGGCAGAGGAGAGAGGTCCCGTAACAGAGAATCTGTCTTCATGTCAGCAGAGAATCAGTCTGCATGTCATAGTAGAGAATCAGGCTTCACGTCAGCCACCACTGTAACAGTCCATTGGCATATATTTAGGCCCAGCACACAGGCAGAGGAGAGAGGTCCCGTAACAGAGAATCTGTCTTCATGTCAGCAGAGAATTAGTCTGCATGTCATAGCATAGAATCAGGCTTCACGTCAGCCACCACTGCAACAGTCCATTGGCATATATTTAAGCCCAGCACACAGGCAGAGGAGAGAGGTCCCGTAACAGAGAATCTGTCTTCATGTCAGCAGAGAATTAGTCTGCATGTCATAGCAGAGAATCAGGCTTCACGTCAGCCACCACTGCAACAGTCCATTGTCAGATATTTAGGCCCAGCACCAAGGCAGAGGAGAGAGGTCCCGTAACAGAGGATTTGGCTTCATGTCAGCAGAGAATCAGTCTGCATGTCATAGCAGAGAATCAGGCTTCACGTCAGCCACCACTGCAACAGTCCATTGGCATATATTTAGGCCCAGCACACAGGCTGAGGAGAGAGGTCCCATAAGAGAGAATCTGTCTTCATGTCAGCAGAGAATCATTCTGGATGTCTTAGCACAGAATCAGGCTTCACGTCTGCCACCACTGCAACAGTCCATTGGCATATATTTAGGCCCAGCACACAGGCAGAGGAGAGAGGTCCCGTAACAGAGGATCTGGCTTCATGTCAGCAGAGAATCAGTCTGCATGTCATAGCAGAGAATCAGGCTTTACGTCAGCCACCACTGCAACAGTCCATTGGCATATATTTAGGCCCAGCACACAGGCAGAGGAGAGAGGTCCCGTAACAGAGAATCTGTCTTCATGTCAGCAGAGAATCAGTCTACATGTCATAGCAGAGAATCAGGCTTCACGTCAGCCACCACTGCAACAGTCCATTGGCATATATTTAGGCCCAGCACACAGGCAGAGGAGAGAGGTCCCGTAACAGAGAATCTGTCTTCATGTCAGCAGAGAATTAGTCTGCATGTCAAAGCAGAGAATCAGGCTTCACGTCAGCCACCACTGCAACAGTCCATTGGCATATATTTAGGCCCAGCACACAGGCAGAGGAGAGAGGTCCCGTAACAGAGAATCTGTCTTCATGTCAGCAGAGAATTAGTCTGCATGTCAAAGCAGAGAATCAGGCTTCACGTCAGCCACCACTGCAACAGTCCATTGGCATATATTTAGGCCCAGCACACAGGCAGAGGAGAGAGGTCCCGTAACAGAGAATCTGTCTTCATGTCAGCAGAGAATTAGTCTGCATGTCATAGCAGAGAATCAGGCTTCACGTCAGCCACCACTGCAACAGTCCATTGTCAGATATTTAGGCCCAGCACCCAGGCAGAGGAGAGAGGTCCCGTAACAGAGAATCTGGCTTCATGTCAGCAGAGAATCAGTCTGCATGTCATAGCAGAGAATCAGGCTTCACGTGAGCCACCACTTCAACAGTCCATTGGCATATATTTAGGCCCAGCACACAGGCAGAGGAGAGAGGTCCCGTAACAGAGAATCTGTCTTCATGTCAGCAGAGAATTAGTCTGCATGTCATAGCAGAGAATCAGGCTTCACGTCAGCCACCACTGCAACAGTCCATTGTCAGATATTTAGGCCCAGCACCCAGGCAGAGGAGAGAGGTCCCGTAACAGAGGATCTGGCTTCATGTCAGCAGAGAATCAGTCTGCATGTCATAGCAGAGAATCAGGCTTCACGTCAGCCACCACTGCAACAGTCCATTGGCATATATTTAGGCCCAGCACACAGGCAGAGGAGAGAGGTCCCGTAACAGAGAATCTGTCTTCATGTCAGCAGAGAATCAGTCTGCATGTCATAGCAGAGAATCAGGCTTCACGTCAGCCACCACTGCAACAGTCCATTGGCATATATTTAGGCCCAGCACACAGGCAGAGGAGAGAGGTCCCGTAACAGAGAATCTGTCTTCATGTCAGCAGAGAATCAGTCTGCATGTCATAGCAGGGAATCAGGCTTCACAGCAGCCACCACTGCAACAGTCCATTGGCATATATTTAGGCCCAGCAAACAGGCAGAGGAGAGAGGTCCCGTAACAGAGAATCTGTCTTCATGTCAGCAGAGAATCAGTCTGCATGTCATAGCAGAGAATCAGGCTTCACGTCAGCCACCACTGCAACAGTCCATTGGCATATATTTAGGCCCAGCACACAGGCAGAGGAGAGAGGTCCCGTAACAGAGAATCTGTCTTCATGTCAGCAGAGAATCAGTCTGCATGTCATAGCAGAGAATCAGGCTTCACAGCAGCCACCACTGCAACAGTCCATTGGCATATATTTAGGCCCAGCACACAGGCAGAGGAGAGAGGTCCCGTAACAGAGAATCTGTCTTCATGTCAGCAGAGAATCAGTCTGCAAGTCATAGCAGAGAATCAGGCTTCACGTCAGCCACCACTGCAACAGTCCATTGGCATATATTTAGGCCCAGCACACAGGCAGAGGAGAGAGGTCCCGTAACAGAGAATCTGTCTTCATGTCAGCAGAGAATTAGTCTGCATGTCATAGCAGAGAATCAGGCTTCACGTCAGCCACCACTGCAACAGTCCATTGTCAGATATTTAGGCCCAGCACCCAGGCAGAGGAGAGAGGTCCCGTAACAGAGAATCTGTCTTCATGTCAGCAGAGAATCAGTCTGCATGTCATAGCAGAGAATCAGGCTTCACGTCAGCCACCACTGCAACAGTCCATTGGCATATATTTAGGCCCAGCACACAGGCAGAGGAGAGAGGTCCCGTAACAGAGAATCTGTCTTCATGTCAGCAGAGAATTAGTCTGCATGTCATAGCAGAGAATCAGGCTTCACGTCAGCCACCACTGCAACAGTCCATTGTCAGATATTTAGGCCCAGCACCCAGGCAGAGGAGAGAGGTCCCGTAACAGAGAATCTGGCTTCATGTCAGCAGAGAATCAGTCTGCATGTCATAGCAGAGAATCAGGCTTCACGTCAGCCACCACTTCAACAGTCCATTGGCATATATTTAGGCCCAGCACACAGGCAGAGGAGAGAGGTCCCGTAACAGAGAATCTGTCTTCATGTTAGCAGAGAATTAGTCTGCATGTCATAGCAGAGAATCAGGCTTCACGTCAGCCACCACTGCAACAGTCCATTGTCAGATATTTAGGCCCAGCACCCAGGCAGAGGAGAGAGGTCCCGTAACAGAGGATCTGGCTTCATGTCAGCAGAGAATCAGTCTGCATGTCATAGCAGAGAATCAGGCTTCACGTCAGCCACCAATGCAACAGTCCATTGGCATATATTTAAGCCCAGCACACAGGCAGAGGAGAGAGGTCCCGTAACAGAGAATCTGTCTCTATGTCAGCAGAGAATTAGTCTGCATGTCATAGCAGAGAATCAGGCTTCACGTCAGCCACCACTGCAACAGTCCATTGGCATATATTTAGGCCCAGCACACAGGCAGAGGAGAGAGGTCCCGTAACAGAGGATCTGGCTTCATGTCAGCAGAGAATTAATCTGCATGTCATAGCAGAGAATCAGGCTTCACGTCAGCCACCACTGCAACAGTCCATTGGCATATATTTAGGCCCAGCACACAGGCAGAGGAGAGAGGTCCCGTAACAGAGAATCTGTCTTCATGTCAGCAGAGAATCAGTCTGCATGTCATAGCAGAGAATCAGGCTTCACGTAAGCCACCACTGCAACAGTCCATTGGCATATATTTAGGCCCAGCACCCAGGCAGAGGAGAGAGGTCCCGTAATAGAGAATCTGTCTTCATGTCAGCAGAGAATCAGTCTGCATGTCAAAGCAGAGAATCAGGCTTCACGTCAGCCACCACTGCAACAGTCCATTGGCATATATTTAGGCCCAGCACACAGGCAGAGGAGAGAGGTCCCGTAACAGAGAATCTGTCTTCATGTCAGCAGAGAATCAGTCTGCATGTCATAGCAGAGAATCAGGCTTCACGTCAGCCACCACTGCAACAGTCCATTGGCATATATTTAGGCCCAGCACACAGGCAGAGGAGAGAGGTCCCGTAACAGAGAATCTGTCTTCATGTCAGCAGAGAATTAGTCTGCATGTCATAGCAGAGAATCAGGCTTCACGTCAGCCACCACTGCAACAGTCCATTGTCAGATATTTAGGCCCAGCACCCAGGCAGAGGAGAGAGGTCCCGTAACAGAGAATCTGTCTTCATGTCAGCAGAGAATCAGTCTACATGTCATAGCAGAGAATCAGGCTTCACGTCAGCCACCACTGCAACAGTCCATTGGCATATATTTAGGCCCAGCACACAGGCAAAGGAGAGAGGTCCCGTAAAAGAGAATCTGTCTTCATGTCAGCAGAGAATCAGTCTGCATGTCATAGCAGAGAATCAGGCTTCACGTCAGCCACCACTGCAACAGTCCATTGTCAGATATTTAGGCCCAGCACCCAGGCAGAGGAGAGAGGTCCCGTAACAGAGAATCTGGCTTCATGTCAGCAGAGAATAAGTCTGCATGTCATAGCAGAGAATCAGGCTTCACGTCAGCCACCACTTCAACAGTCCATTGGCATATATTTAGGCCCAGCACACAGGCAGAGGAGAGAGGTCCCGTAACAGAGAATCTGTCTTCATGTTAGCAGAGAATTAGTCTGCATGTCATAGCAGAGAATCAGGCTTCACGTCAGCCACCACTGCAACAGTCCATTGTCAGATATTTAGGCCCAGCACCCAGGCAGAGGAGAGAGGTCCCGTAACAGAGGATCTGGCTTCATGTCAGCAGAGAATCAGTCTGCATGTCATAGCAGAGAATCAGGCTTCACGTCAGCCACCAATGCAACAGTCCATTGGCATATATTTTAGCCCAGCACACAGGCAGAGGAGAGAGGTCCCGTAACAGAGAATCTGTCTCCATGTCAGCAGAGAATCAGTCTGCATGTCATAGCAGAGAATCAGGCTTCACGTCAGCCACCACTGCAACAGTCCATTGGCATATATTTAGGCCCAGCACACAGGCAGAGGAGAGAGGTCCCGTAACAGAGAATCTGTCTTCATGTCAGCAGAGAATCAGTCTGCATGTCATAGCAGAGAATCAGGCTTCACGTCAGCCACCACTGCAACAGTCCATTGGCATATATTTAGGCCCAGCACCCAGGCAGAGGAGAGAGGTCCCGTAACAGAGAATCTGTCTTCATGTCAGCAGAGAATCAGTCTGCATGTCAAAGCAGAGAATCAGGCTTCACGTCAGCCACCACTGCAACAGTCCATTGGCATATATTTAGGCCCAGCACACAGGCAGAGGATAGAGGTCCCGTAACAGAGAATCTGTCTTAATGTCAGCAGAGAATTAGTCTGCATGTCATAGCAGAGAATCAGGCTTCACGTCAGCCACCACTGCAACAGTCCATTGTCAGATATTTAGGCCCAGCACCCAGGCAGAGGAGAGAGGTCCCGTAACAGAGGATCTGGCTTCATGTCAGCAGAGAATCAGTCTGCATGTCATAGCAGAGAATCAGGCTTCACGTCAGCCACCACTGCAACAGTCCATTGGCATATATTTAGGCCCAGCACACAGGCAGAGGAGAGAGGTCCAGTAACAGAGAATCTGTCTTCATGTCAGCAGAGAATCAGTCTGCATGTGATAGCAGAGAATCAGGCTTCACGTCAGCCACCACTGCAACAGTCCATTGGCATATATTTAGGCCCAGCACACAGGCAGAGGAGAGAGGTCCCGTAACAGAGAATCTGTCTTCATGTCAGCAGAGAATCAGTCTGCATGTCATAGCAGAGAATCAGGCTTCACGTCAGCCACCACTGCAACAGTCCATTGGCATATATTTAGGCCCAGCACACAGGCAGAGGAGAGAGGTCCCGTAACAGAGAATCTGTCTTCATGTCAGCAGAGAATTAGTCTGCATGTCATAGCAGAGAATGAGGCTTCACGTCAGCCACCACTGCAACAGTCCATTGGCATATATTTAGGCCCAGCACACAGGCAGAGGAGAGAGGTCCCGTAACAGAGAATCTGTCTTTATGTCAGCAGAGAATTAGTCAGCATGTCATAGCAGAGAATCAGGCTTCACGTCAGCCACCACTGCAACAGTCCATTGCAGATATTTAGGCCCTGCACCCAGGTAGAGGAGAGAGGTCCCGTAACAGAGAATCTGGCTTCATGTCAGCAGAGAATTAGTCTGCATGTCATAGCAGAGAATCTGGCTTTACGTCACCCAACATTGGAAAAGTCCATTGGCATATATTTAGGCCCAGCACCCAGGCGGAGGAGAGAGGTCCCGTAACAGAGAATCTGTCTTCATGTCAGCAGAGAATTAGTCTGCATGTCATAGCAGAGAATCAGGCTTCACGTCAGCCACCACTGCAACAGTCCATTGTCAGATATTTAGGCCCAGCACCCAGGCAGAGGAGAGAGGTCCCGTAACAGAGAATCTGGCTTCATGTCAGCAGAGAATTAGTCTGCATGTCATAGCAGAGAATCAGGCTTCACGTCACCCAACATTGGAACAGTCCATTGGCAAATATTTAGGCCCCGGCACCCAGGCAGAGGAGAGTTTCATTCAACTTTTGGTAGCCTCGCAATATAATGGTAAAATGAAAATAAAAATAGGATTGAATGAGGAAGTGCCCTGGAGTCCAATAATATATGGTTAAGGGGAGGTAGTTAATGTCTAATCTGCACAAGGGATGGACAGGTCCTGTGGGATCCATGCCTGGTTCATTTTTATGAACGTCAGCTTGTCCACATTGGCTGTAGACAGGCGGCTGCGTTTGTCTGTAATGACGCCACCTGCCGTGCTGAATACACGTTCAGACAATACGCTGGCCGCCGGGCAGGCCAGCACCTTCAAGGCATAAAAGGCTAGCTCTGGCCACGTGGACAATTTAGAGACCCAGAAGTTGAATGGGGCCGAACCATCAGTCAGTACGTGGAGGGGTGTGCACACGTACTGTTCCACCATGTTGTTGAAATGTTGCCTCCTGCTAACACGTTGCGTATCAGGTGGTGGTGCAGTTAGCTGTGGCGTGTTGACAAAACTTTTCCACATCTCTGCCATGCTAACCCTGCCCTCAGAGGAGCTGGCCGTGACACAGCTGCCTTGGCGACCTCCTGCTCCTCCTCTACCTTGGCCTTGGGCTTCCACTTGTTCCCCTGTGACATTTGGGAATTCTCTCAGTAGCGTGTCTACCAACGTGCGCTTGTACTCGCGCATCTTCCTATCACGCTCCAGTGCAGGAAGTAAGGTGGGCACATTGTCTTTGTACCGTGGATCCAGCAGGGTGGCAACCCAGTAGTCCGCACACATTAAAATGTGGGCAACTCTGCTGTCGTTGCGCAGGCACTGCAGCATGTAGTCGCTCATGTGTGCCAGGCTGCCCAGGGGTAAGGACAAGCTGTCCTCTGTGGGAGGCGTATCGTCATCGTCCTGCCTTTCCCTCCAGCCACGCACCAGTGATGGGCCCGAGCTGCGTTGGGTGCCACCCCGCTGTGACCATGCTTCATCCTCATCCTCCTTCACCTCCTCCTCATCCTCGTCCTCCTCGTCCTCCAGTAGTGGGCCCTGGCTGGCCACATTTGTACCTGGCCTCTGCTGTTGCAAAAAACCTCCCTCTGAGTCACTTCGAAGAGACTGGCCTGAAAGTGCTAAAAATGACCCCTCTTCCTCCTCCTCCTCCTCCTGGGCCACCTCCTCTTGCATCATCGCCCTAAGTGTTTTCTCAAGGAGACATAGAAGTGGTATTGTAACGCTGATAACGGCGTCATCGCCACTGGCCATGTTGGTGGAGTACTCGAAACAGCGCAACAGGGCACACAGGTCTCGCATGGAGGCCCAGTCATTGGTGGTGAATTGGTGCTGTTCCGTAGTGCGACTGACCCGTGCGTGCTGCAGCTGAAACTCCACTATGGCCTGCTGCTGCTCGCACAGTCTGTTCAGCATGTGCAAGGTGAAGTTCCACCTGGTGGGCACGTCGCATATGAGGCGGTGAGCGGGAAGGCCGAAGTTACGCTGTAGCGCAGACAGGCGAGCAGCAGCAGGATGTGAACGCTGGAAGCGCGAACAGACGGCCCGCACTTTATGCAGCAGCTCTGACATGTCGGGGTAGTTGTGAATTAACTTCTGCACCACCAAATTCAGCACATGCGCCAAGCAAGCGATGTGCGTCAAACCGGCTAGTCCCAGAGCTGCAACGAGATTTCGCCCATTATCACACACCACCAGGCCGGGCTTGAGGCTCACCGGCAGCAACCACTCGTCGGTCTGTTGTTCTATACCCCGCCACAACTCCTGTGCAGTGTGGGGCCTGTCCCCCAAACATATGAGTTTCAGAATGGCCTGCTGACGTTTACCCCGGGCTGTGCTGAAGTTGGTGGTGAAGGTGTGTGGCTGACTCTATGAGCAGGTGGAAGAAGAGGAGGAGGAAGCCGAGAAGGAGGAGGTGGCAACAGGAGGCAAAGAATGTTGCCCTGCGATTCTTGGCGGCGGAAGGACGTGCGCCAAACAGCTCTCCGCCTGGGGCCCAGCTGCAACTACATTTACCCAGTGTGCAGTTAGGGAGATATAGCGTCCCTGGCCGTGCTTACTGGTCCACGTATCTGTGGTTAGGTGGACCTTGCCACAGATGGTGTTGCGCAGTGCACACTTGATTTTATCGAATACTTGGTTGTCCAGGGAAGGCACGGCTCTCTTGGAGAAGTAGTGCCGGCTAGGAACAACAGGGTGGCTAGGTGGGAATTTACGCTTTCTCTCAAATGTTTGTGAGATGGAGAGCTGAACGCTGCCGTGTGACATGGTTGAGACGCTTGGTGACGGAGGTGGTGGTGGTGTTGGTGGTACATCCCCTGTTTGCTGGGCGGCAGGTGCCAACGTTCCTCCAGAGGCGGAGGAAGAGGCCGAGGCGGCGGCAGCAGCAGAAGAGGCCGAGGCGGCAGCAGCAGAAGAGGTAGCAGGGGGAACCTGAGTGACTTCCTTGTTTTTAAGGTGTTTACTCCACTGCAGTTCATGCTTTGCATGCAGGTGCCTGGTCATGCAGGTTGTGCTAAGGTTCAGAACGTTAATGCCTCGCTTCAGGCTCTGATGGCACAGCGTGCAAACCACTCGGTTCTTGTCGTCAGCACATTGTTTGAAGAAGTGCCATGCCAGGGAACTCCTTGAAGCTGCCTTTGGGGTGCTCGGTCCCAGATGGCGGCGGTCAGTAGCAGGCGGAGTCTCTTGGCGGCGGGTGTTCTGCTTTTGCCCACTGCTCCCTCTTTTGCTACGCTGTTGGTTCGGTCTCACCACTGCCTCTTCCTCCGAACTGTGAAAGTCAGTGGCACGACCTTCATTCCATGTGGGGTCTAGGACCTCATCGTCCCCTGCATCGTCTTCCACCCAGTCTTGATCCCTGACCTCCTGTTCAGTCTGCACACTGCAGAAAGACGCAGCAGTTGGCACCTGTGTTTCGTCATCATCAGAAACATGCTGAGGTGGTATTCCCATGTCCTCATCATCAGGAAACATATGTGGTTGTGCGTCAGTGCATTCTATGTCTTTCACCGCTGGGGAAGGGCTAGGTGGATGCCCTTGGGAAACCCTGCCAGCGGAGTCTTCAAACAGCATAAGAGACTGCTGCATAACTTGAGGCTGAGACAGTTTCCCTGGTATGCATGGGGGTGATGTGACAGACTGATGGGGTTGGTTTTCAGGCGCCATCTGTGCGCTTTCTGCAGAAGACTGGGTGGGAGATAATGTGAACATGCTGGATCCACTGTCGGCCACCCAATTAACTAATGCCTGTACCTGCTCAGGCCTTACCATCCTTAGAACGGCATTGGGCCCCACCATATATCGCTGTAAATTCTGACGGCTACTGGGACCTGAGGTAGTTGGTACACTAGGACGTGTGGATGTGGCAGAACGGCCACGTCCTCTCCCAGCACCAGAGGGTCCACTAACACCACCACGACCATGTCCACGTCCGCGTCCCTTACTAGATGTTTTCCTCATTGTTATCGTTCACCACAACAACAAAAATATTATTTGGCCCAATGTATTGTATTCAAATTCAGCTGAATATAAATTTGAGGCCTAGTATTTAGGCGCTGGGTGACAGGTATGGGTTTACTGACAGAATTAGACTTGGAAATGCACAGTAGCGTGTGTGTGAAGTTATTCAGAATGACCTCTATCAGCACCTTGATTCTGATATACCCTTTTAGGGATGTATTTAAAGTAGGCATGATACAGCAGAAACCACTAAATTAGGAAATTGCTAAATTGGGAATTGTATTTCAACCCAGAACAAAAAATGTGCTTTGACGGACACTAAATAACTTGCCCAGCCAGAACAGTACAGCAGTAACGACAGATTTAGCGGGATATAAATTTGAGGCCTAGTATTTAGGCGCTGGGTGACAGGTATAGATTTACTGACGGAATTAGACTTGGAAATGCACAGTAGCGTGTGTGTGAAGTTATTCTGAATGACCCTATGTGCACCTTGAATATTATATACCCTTTTAGGGATAGATTTCAAATAGCTCTGATACAGCAGAAACCACTAAATTAGGAAATTGCTAAATTGGGAATTGTATTTTAACCCAGAACAAAAAATGTCCTTTGACGGACACTAAATAACTTGCCCAGCCAGAACAGTACAGCGGTAACGACAGATTTAGCGGGATATAAATTTGAGGCCTAGTATTTAGGCGCTGGGTGACAGGTATAGATTTACTGACAGAATTAGACTTGGAAATGCACAGTAGCGTGTGTGTGAAGTTATTCTGAATGACCCTATGTGCACCTTGAATATGATATACCCTTTTAGGGATAGATTTCAAATAGCTCTGATACAGCAGAAACCACTAAATTAGGAAATTGCTAAATTGGGAATTGTATTTCAACCCAGAACAAAAAATGTGCTTTGACCAGCCAGAACAGTACACCAGTAACGACAGATTTAGCGGGATATATATATATTTTTTTCATTTTTAAAGGTCTGCGCATGCTCTATGCCGGAAAAGAAAAACGCAAGTGTGAAAGTACCCTTAGCTGGTTTAATTTTGAAATTGGAGAGAGAACCAAAAGTTTCTAATATAGATAGAATAATTGGGAGAGATTTTTTAGGGTTCGTCGTGATGATTAGAAGATCGTCAGCAAAAGCTGCCAATTTAATCTCATGTTTGTCTACCTTAAGACCTGTAATGTCCAACTGTTGCCTTAGGGCCTGCAATAAAGTTTCCATTACCAACACGAAGACAAGAGGGGACAGGGGGCAACCCTGTCTGGTGCCGTTTTTAATAAGAAAGCGGGGGGAGAGGATGCCATTGACTGACACAGATGCCGAGGAAGAGTGGTACATGGCCCCAACTGCATTTGAGAAAGATTCAGGGATACCAAATCTTGTAAGTACCGACCTAATTTAAGTCCAGTCAATCCTGTCAAAAGCTTTCTCAGCATCTGTGCCAAGCATGACCAAGGTAGTGGCTTTATGGGATGAGAAAAATAGGGCATTTAAAATTTTCATCACATTGTCTTTCCCTTCTCTACCTTTAACAAAACCAACCTGGTCTGAGTGGATCAGGGAGGGTAATAACTGTTGTAATCTATTGGCTAGCATCTTAGCCAGAAGTTTCAGATCGGTGTTGAGAAGGGAAATGCACATAGTTTGCACAAGAAGAGGGATCCTTCCCAGGTTTAGGGATGATAGTTATAGTGGCTCTGGACATATCAGTCGAGATAGGGGAATTGAGTAGAGCACCATTACATACAGAGAGAAGATAGGGGAGGAGGGTGTCTGAGAAGATTTTTATAATAAGATAGAGGGAGTCCGTCAGGTCCCAGGCATTTCCCAGTGGGGGAGGAATTGAGAGCCTCCTTTAAATCGGACATTGTGAAAGGGGCAGCGAGTCTATCTTGCTGGGGAGGGGTGAGGGATGGGAGTTTTAATTTATTGAGAAATATAGAAATGTTGTGTTTCTTATCTAGCTCAGGGTCCGGGAGGAGGAGGGGGGTGAAGGGAGATTGTAGAGGTATTCATAGTACAATCTGAATTGTTCCGCTATTTCTTCAGATTTAAAAAGCATTTTGCCTAAGGAGCTAGTTATGCTTTGAACGTGGCTAGCTAGTTTCCTTCGTTTGATTCTCTGCATTTGGAATTTGGTGGCTTTATCGCCGTGAGCGTAGAACTTCTGTTGTGAAGATAAGAAAAACCTGGCTGAACGTTCATTAAGCATATTTTTAAGTTCAGTTTTGAGTGTAGACAATTCAGATAAATGCTGTTGAAGCAGGAGATTTTATGTGTTTTCTCTAAAGAATTAATCTGGGATAGGAGGAAATTTTGCCTTTTCTCAGATTGCTTCTTTAAGAATGAACACAGGCTGATTAAATGGCCTCTAATATAAACCTTATGTGCATCCCATAACACATTGGGAGAAATTGAGGGAGAAAGATTAATAGAAAAGTATTCTTTCAGTAAGGAATTAATACAGTTTTTATGACTATCTTTACCGAGGATGGATTCGTTGAGCCTCCAGCAGGGCGACCTACCCGGTCCCGTAGGGTGGTGAAGGGAGCAGAAGACTGGGGCATGATCGGATAAGGTCATGACTCCTATTCTAGCTTCAGAACACAGTTGTAGATACTCTTTCGCCACCAGGATATAGTCAATTCTGCTGTAAGAGTTGTTAGCTGGGGAATAAAAAGAGTAATCAGAGGTAGAAGGATTTAAACATCTCCATACATCAGTGAGACCTAAATTGTATAGCCTAGCCAGAGTAGCGCAGATTGCTCTTGCAGATAAAGCAGATTTCTTAGAGGAAGTGTCAACAAAGGGGCTAAGGGTTAGGTTGAGATCGCCTGCTAGAATCAGGATACCTTCTCTGTGGCTCTCCACCAAAGTTAAGAGGTCAGCAATCCAACGAGGTTGGTCAGTATTGGGTGCATAGGCGTTTACCAACGTGTAAAGAACTTGGCCTACACGGCCTTTCAGAATGATGTATCAACCGTCTGGGTCCCGTATATGATTCAAATAGGTGAATGGGGTGCCCCTACGAAACCCAATACTGACCCCCCTTGAGGCAGGGCCATCTGCTCCACAATGGTACCATAAAGGGAATTTGGAATATGATAGGTTGGGGAAATTATTGTTCTTGAAATGTGTTTCTTGTAGAAAAACAACATTACTCTTTTCTTTCCAGAGCAAGGAGAAAATTTGACATCGCTTGGAGGGGGACCTAAGACCTTTAACATTGAAGGAAACTAAGTTCAAATCAACCATATCTAAAGCAAATATTATCAGGAGATAGAGCAGGGTAGAGGCACACACTGTATGCCCAACAACAACATTGAGAAAACAACTTGTAAAACCGAAAAACGACAAGGAAAAATCCAAGTCCTAGTAAAAAACATAAAGAATATGGAATTGACTAGCATTATAAGAGGGGGAGAGTGGGTAGTTCCCATAAAACCTGCATGAAGGTGGGGGAGGATTTGTACTGAAGACCACATAAAGAAGCAGTAGTGATGAAAAGCAATAAGAAAAAGGAGAAGAAATGCAAATAAGGTGAGGAACAAGTTTAAGAGAAAGGGGTAGAAAGGTAAAGCAATGACAGGAAGGGTGAGACAGGGAGCATTAGACATTGCATTGTAGCATTACTTAATACAATGTAGACTGCTGAAAAATCACCTCTAGAGCTGTCACAGTGAAAAATGTGACAGAAAAATGTATAGCATACAATAATGATGGTTAAACTTAGAAAAGACCTGAATACTGAACATATATTGAGGATTCAGGTTCCTTCCTGTGGAGCAGGGATCTTCTTAGGAGTGGTGGTGGAATCCTTGGACTTCTTGGACTTCTGCTTCTTGGGAGTAGTGGAAAACTCCCATGGTTGTAGGGACGGAAGGGAAGGTAATGAGGTGATGTCCTGCACTTTGTCCCAATCCTGAATGTCCAGAGGCAGTATGTCCAGCGCATTATACGCTTCAGGTAAGTCGAGAAAGGACGAGATGAGGATCCTCTTGCCTGAAGCTAGGAATGACAATCCAAAGGGAAATGTCCACCTGTATGGGATCTTCCTTTCATTAAGGAGGGAGGTGAGAGTTTGCAAGGCCCTTCTTTTCTGGAGAGTAGATGGTGACAGATCCTGATAAATCTGGATAGGGACCCCGTCCAGGAGTATAGAAGGAGCTGATCTGTCCGCCTTAAGTATGGCTTCTTTGTCCTGGAAATTCAGGAAGCGACTTATAATGTCCCTCAGTGGATAATTTTCTTTAGGACGTGGGCGTAACACCCGGTGAGCTCTTTCAATAATCAGCATAGATGGGTCGAAATCCCCAAATATTGCTGCGACTATTTTCATTATCGCAGCAGGAATGTCAGTAGCCGCGACTGATTCGGGGACTCCTCTGAAGTGTAAGTTATTCCGTCTACCCAGGTTCTCTTGATCCTCCAGGGAGGTATATAATTGGTTAATGTGCACTTGGCAGTGCGAGAGTGACTGGGAGACCGCTTCGCTGTGCTTCAGAGAAACGGCTTGAACAGATTCTAGTGAGTCAACCCTGTGGCCTATGTGCTGGACGTCTTGGGCCACCTCCTGCAGCTTGAAGTAAATTGTCACGGCTGAGGATGGGGGAAAATCCTCAGCCGTGCGATGCCCGATGATGTTAGGGTGCTCGGCCAGGAAAACAGGATTAGGGAGCAGGTCACCTCCTAACGCGTCCCTAACCTGACCCTAACTCCTAGCTGCATGGGCCGACCTTTAAGGTAGGAGGACCCATGCTCAGGAACCTCGGATCCCTAACTCACCCTCCGTCCGGTCCCTGGGCTAGGAGTCAGGGTAAGAAGACCTACTCCTCCTAGGCACGGAGGAGCAGGAGTCTCAATGGCCAAGCTGCTGGGAAAAGGGGAACACAAACAGCCTTACAGGTATGGCAGGCGAACTAGTAGTTCCACCAACCTGCCACAGCCTTGCTGACTGGATCCCTGTGCACACAGGAATCCAGAACCGTAAGCTGCACAAAATCACATAGGAAGGTCCCAACAGAACATCACATACAACATCACAGACAACAAGACATAAACATAAAGTGACATAATCTTTATGACCACAGGGGTGGCTCTCACTGGCAGGTAGAATAGACAGGAGGCTGCTCCAGCCAAGCATGACTGAAGCAACCCTCAGACCTGAACTAACAGTGAGGCTTTATAGGCCAAGAAGCCACACCCCACAGTCGGACACACCCAGTGACACAACACACACACTGGGAAGGGAGTTAACCCTTCCAGCACCAGGGAAGGGAAAACACAAGTTAAAGGGGAAGTGTCCAAACATGGAACACACTGTGGCTGTTGCCGCAAGCAACGACATGGGTGGCAACCGTGTCCTGGGAGTCAGCCCGCAGGCCGGGACACTGCCACCACATGTACAACTCCAACCAAACGTTGCCACGGGCAACCACAGTGTAGGAAAGATGTCGGTGCACACCACACATAACACAGAGTGCACACAGACATACCAAAGTGCATACAAACGCGCACACAACTCCAAGGGAACCGCACACATAGCTGTTGTCCGCGGCAACCGCACTTAAGGCTAACAACCTTATGCCTCCAGCTGCGGTTGACACTACAACCCAAACCGCGGGCAACTGTATGCGGCTCCCAAGGAGTCACGGCCATAAACATGGTCGTGACTTAAATAGGGTTTAGGGCTTCCTCCAGGGCTTGCCTGATAAAACAGCGAGAAATCGGGAGGTTTTTTGACTCACCCGACTCCTCTGGCTCGTCCTCTTCATCATCATCGTCATCTGAGCAGGTGCTTGCTGCTTTTTAAGATATTTAGTCATATCAGACGCCGCTGATGGAGCTTTTGCTTGAGGGGTAGGATCTCCATGCTTAGTGCCTCCGTATTTCACCATTTTGGAGTGGTTTTGCTAAAGAATGCTGTCCCCACAGCAGGATAATAGCAGGAGCCTCAGCCGGACACAGCCATTCAGCTATGGCGCTAGCTCCGCCCTTCATGACGGCGACATCTGCCATAACACCCAATTGACTCAGTGGGGGACAGAGCCTAAACAACTGGCTCCTCAGACACATTGGCTAGAATGGAGAGCTGCGCTTGCTTACACAGTAAGAGAAGGATCGTTGACATCAAACAGTCTGATGACTACTGGATAGCTATGTTTTTAAACCCTCGCTATCAAAGCAAAATGACAGAAACACTGTTTTTGGTGACCAGAAGCCTGAGTGTCCAAAAGGGAGGACCCTCTCCGCCCCATGAAGAGTCCCCCACCTCCTGATGCCACATCCAGCAGAAGCTGCATGAATAGCCAGTTCAGTCTCCTAAACATGATGGAGCAGTTTTTTTCATGTGCCGTGTCAGGCTGAGGCCAATCAGCAAGCCGATACCTCCCGCCTCAATGCCCAGGTTCAGGCATACCTAAATTCTGGTCAGTCTCTGGCGCATACCCTGTTCCATGACCCCATGGACTTCTAGGCAGGCAGACTAGAACAGTGGCCCAAACTGATCCAATATGTTCTCTGTATTCTTTCTTGCCCAACCTCTAGTGTCATCTCAGAGATGGCTTTCAGAGTGGCGGGGGGCACAATGACATTCAAACAGACCAAGTTGTCCCCCTTCAGTGTCTAAAACAGCGATGGTGAACCTTTTTAAGACCGAGTGCCCAAACTGTAACCCAAAACCCACTTATTTATCGTAAAGTGCCAACACGGCAATTTACCCTGAATACAACAGTCCAATATAGTATATCTACCATGTACTTTATCATTTATCTATAACACCCTGGCTACATTCAATGCGCTTCCTGTGCCATTCACAGTGCGTCCTGCACTGATAAATGGCAGGAAAAGTCTAAGGCATATTGGTACACCATAGACTTTTTCCAGGGTGTGGGTGCCCACAGAGAGGGTTCTGAGTGCCACCTCTGGCACCCGTGCCATAGGTTCGCCAACACTGGTCTAAAACATCACTTTTGTTAAAATGAACCAAGCCTGCCTAAGGCAGATGAATAGATTTGGCCTTGGTGATAGTGCTCTAGCTTGCTACTGTTGCTGTCTGCCTACAATCATGTTCAGTATGTCTGCTGCTGCCATCATGACACTTCCACCACCATGCCTCTGTTGCTGTCTGTCTGCCAACATGTACCATATGGCTGCTGCTGCTACCAACTCAGCTGCTACTCCTCACTGATAATCTGCTACTTCCACCATTATTAACCCTATGGTTTCACTGCTACTACCACTACTAATACTACTTCTACCCCAACTGTTACCCATAGACAGCCAACCTATTGTCTTGTACAGTACTTTCCATGCTATGCTGCTTCTGTTGCTGCTACTATTGCGACCACGTGCCTGTAATACCCTACCCTTTCCACATCCCGATGGCACTGCTCCCAATTAAAAGGGAGAATTTAAACCAAATATTCTTCTGACAATTAACTCTTGTGATTGTTATATGGGTAGCCATTCTGACCCCATTAAGGCCTACATTTTGGATGCTTGGTCTCCCAAAAATCCAGTGTTTTTTTTAAATCCCATAACACATGTTATGGGATAGAAAATACATGATCTGCCCCTGATAAGGGACAATTTTTTGGAAGCTTTGGAATATGAAAAAGCATGAGACACGTGACAAAGAAAGTCTGCAAACCTGAACCGAACCAATTCTCAAAACGGTTGCTCATCTCAAATATACACCAAAATACCCAGTGGATAATTCATGGCATCTGGTGAATTGCACTTATCCAGGTTAGAGATAAGTATATGCAGCAATGACATGTGTGTTAAGGAAAGATAATTTACTGTTATTTATTGCCTCCATATCCGAAGGAAACGGCTAAAAGTAAATTGGCTCCTCAAATGGATGGGTAAACATCAGAAATATTCCAGTATGAAATGATGGCTCCCAGTGTGAGTCCACGGTCTACTACTTCTGTTCCTGGACCCCTGGATCATCATCTGCTGTCAGTATCTGGTTCTCGTGGATTCCTAATTTCTCATCATTATTGTTCTCTTGTTATTTCACTTTTAGCTCAACCAATATATAAGAAGAGTTCATTTTACAACTTCTGGTGGAGATTCCATTCACCTTGATGAGAAAGGAAATTTTCCAGCAAGATTTGATCTGGTGAATTACAATGTGTACGCTAACAGTACTGTGGGGACACAAACGGTGGGACATCTCCATGAAGACAATGGTCGTCTACAGTTGTCTATAAATGACAGTTCTATAGTATGGGATCCACGATTTTTGATGGTAAATTTTACATCAGATATGTTCTTTATCATAGAGAGCTGTAAATATATTTTTTTTATGCTAAAACTTTTACTTACAAATCATTCTCTGCAATGTGATGTAAAGATCGGGTGGTGGTAAGTGGTGGTAATGCACATTGTCAGCCTGTGACTCTTCATTCCAGACACCGCGCTCCACCTGTAGTGAGAGCTGTCTCCCCGGATACTGGAAAGTCCCACTGGAAGGAAAACAGAAATGCTGCTACTACTGTGTCCCCTGTGCAGAAGGCGAGATCTCCAACCAGACTGGTGAGGGATGGATAATCATTGGGTCCAAACTATTTGTCTAGCTGTTCAAAAAATCCTACTTTTCAGTAGAGTAGCCTGTATTGCAGCAGATTGTTTGTTCTGAATTTCCATCTACTTGGTAAGGCCGCTTTCACACAGTGTTTGATCTGTGATTTCCACCAGTGACTAAGCCAAAAGGGTATTAACGGCAGCTCTGACTTTTTTTTTTAAGTTTACTCTTAGGCTACTTTCACATTCGCGTTTCTATTTTCCCGTATTGAGATCCATCATAGGGTCTCAATACTGGAAAAAAAAATGCTTCAGTTTTGTCTCCATTCATTATCAATGGGGACAAAACGCAACTGAACAGAACGGAATGGTCCAAAATGAATTCCGTTCCATTCTCATACCGGAGAGCAAACCGCAGCATGCTGCAGTTTGCTTTCTGTCCTGGGATGCAGAGCAAAATGGATCCATTATGAACCACAATAAAAGTCAATGGGGGACGGGTCAGTTTTCTCTGACACAATGGAAAACAGATCCATCCCCCACTTTAAATGGAGTTCATGACGGAACCGTCTTGGGTATGTTAAAGATAAAACAACTGGATGCGTTTATCAGTAACAGAAGCGTTTTTGCTGAACCCTGCCGGATCCAGCAAAAACGCTAGTGTGAAAGTCGCCTTATCTTTCACTGAAGAATTCAAATGCAAACAGATCAGTACAGTTGTTAGCATGCAGCGGACTGGCAGTCAACATACAGAATGCACTTTCACGGATGTTACAGGTCTCATGGCTGCACAAGTCATTTATACGCCAAAGAGTCTCCTTAGCAATCTTCCATCACTTCACTAGCTGACTCTGACATAAGCATCCAGATGTAGGGTGCATGTGTATATTTTACACAATACAATGCAACCAAAAGGGTGGTCCACTCATGGCTAGTGATGTCCCAAACTATTCGCCGGCGAACAGTTCACGACGAACATAGCTTGTTTGCGTTCGCCGCGGCGGGCGAACATATGCAATGTTCAGTCCGCCCCCTATACGTCATTATTGAGCAAACTTTGACCCTGTACCTCACAGTCAGCAGACACATTTCAGCCAATCAGCAGCAGACCCTCCCTCCCAGACCCTCCCACCTCCTGGACAGCATCCATTTTAGATTCATTCAGAAGCTGCATTCTTAGTGAGAGGAGGGTAAGCGTAGCTGCTGCTGATTTAATAGGGAAATCGATAGCTAGGCCAGTGTATTCAGTGTCCACTAGAGTCCTGAAGGACTCATCTGATCTCTGCTGTAAGGACAGCACCCCAAAAAGCCCTTTTTAGGGCTGGTACATCAGTCTTCTTCTTTTTATTTATTTATATATATATATATATATATATATATTGCAGTTGCCTGCCCGTGTGTGAGAGGCTGCAGGCCCACAGACTGTACTGTGTGCACACCTGTCACGGACGGTGTACAGGAAACAAGACAAAACAACATGCATATATGACTGAGTGGATCCAAAGCTAAGGAACCAAAAGGGAGACCCCTGCACAAGACCTGAGACTATCCCTGGCTGCTCAGCCTATGCAAAGATCCGAAAGGTGGAGGTTTGCATATCCACGTACCTCGACTATATAACCCCTGAACACCCTACAATAGTGAGGGGACACGACCACCGGCTCCCTACTCCAGACACGGAGGGAGTCAGGGTCACCTGGGATCCAGCAAACAGAAAATAACAGATAAAGTTCAGCACTTAACTTTGTAGCAGACAGGAAAACAAGATCAGCATGCACACACACTCCAAGTGGAAGCATAAGCCGCCCAGTAATGCATTCTGGGGAGGAATTTAAAGGGAAGCAATTATTCCAACTCCATGACAGCTGAGAGAGGCTAACGAGATGAGGAACTGAACAGCACAACAAAGAGAACTCAAGGAGGAGGTTCTGAAAGGCCTCTGTCAGAGCTTCTCAGCTGTCTGGTTGTGACAACACCACTCATATAGGGTGTCACAATACCTTGCAGATAAAAAAAAGTCAATTTATTTTTTTCTCTGTGATATAATCGCAGTTGCAAGCCAGTGTGTGTCAGGCCCACATACTGTACTGTGGCCATTGGCCAGGCCACCACTCATACCGTTACAGGGTGTCACAATACCTTGCAGATAAAAAAAGTCAATTCATTTTTTCTCTATGATATAATCGCAGTTGCAAGCCCGTATGTGTCAGGCCCACAGACTGTACTGTGGCCACTGGCCAGGCCACCACTCATACCGTTACAGGGTGTCACAATACCTTTCAGATAAAAAAAGTCAATTTATTTTTTCTCTGTAATAAATATAATCGCAGTTGCAAGCCAGTGTGTGTCAGGCCCACAGACTGTACTGTGGTCACTGTCCAGGCCACCACTCATACCATTACAGGGTGTCAGAATACCTTGCAGATAAAAAAAAAGTCAATTAATTTTTTCTCTGTAAATAATATAATCGCAGTTGCAAGCCAGTGTGTGTCAGGCCCACAGACTGTACTGTGGTCACTGTCCAGGCCACCACTCATACCATTACAGGGTGTCACAATACCTTGCAGATAAAAAAAAGTCAATTTATTTTTTTCTCTGTGATATAATCGCAGTTGCAAGCCAGTGTGTGTCAGGCCCACATACTGTACTGTGGCCATTGGCCAGGCCACCACTCATACCGTTACAGGGTGTCACAATACCTTGCAGATAAAAAAAGTCAATTCATTTTTTCTCTATGATATAATCGCAGTTGCAAGCCCGTATGTGTCAGGCCCACAGACTGTACTGTGGCCACTGGCCAGGCCACCACTCATACCGTTACAGGGTGTCACAATACCTTGCAGATAAAAAAAAGTCAATTTATTTTTTCTCTGTAATAAATATAATCGCAGTTGCAAGCCAGTGTGTGTCAGGCCCACAGACTGTACTGTGGTCACTGTCCAGGCCACCACTCATACCATTACAGGGTGTCAGAATACCTTGCAGATAAAAAAAAGTCAATTTATTTTTTCTCTGTAATAAATATAATCGCAGTTGCAAGCCAGTGTGTGTCAGGCCCACAGACTGTACTGTGGTCACTGTCCAGGCCACCACTCATACCATTACAGGGTGTCACAATACCTTGCAGATAAAAAAAAGTCAATTTATTTTTTCTCTGTAATAAATATAATCGCAGTTGCAAGCCAGTGTGTGTCAGGCCCACAGACTGTACTGTGGCCACTGGCCAGGCCACCACTCATACCGTTACAGGGTGTCACAATACCTTGCAGATAAAAAAAGTCAATACATTTTTCTCTGTGATATAATCAAAGTTGCAAGCCAGTGTGTGTCAGGCCCACAGACTGCACTGTGGTCACTGGCCAGGCAACCACTCATACCGTTACAGGGTGTCAAAATACCTTGCAGATAAAAAAAAAGTCAATTTATTTTTTCTCTGTAATAAATATAATCGCAGTTGCAAGCCAGTATGTGTCAGGCCCACACAGACTGTACTGTGCCCACTGCCCAACACTTATATAGGGTGGCACAGTACCTTGCACGCATAGTACCACTTATCTTAAAAAAAATGACAGGCAGAGGCAGGCCACCCCGCAGGGGCCGTCGTGGTCGTGGTGCTGTGATTTCCACTGGCCCTGGAATAATGCACAGTGTTCAGAGGCCACGTACCCTGAACCCAAAAAATTCGGAGGACATAGTTGACTGGCTTACACAGGACACTCAATCTTCAACAGCTTCCGCTAAGAACCTTGACGCACCATCCTCCTCCAGCTCAGCTTCGGTCACCTGCTCTCAAGTTACCACTCTCCCGCCCACCGCCACCACCACCACCACTACCACCACAGCCACCACAGTTATTTACACATCAGTTGGATGAAATTTGTGATGCGCAACCATTATTGCCAGAGGATGTAGATAACAGGGATATGTCTCAGTCAGGCAGGATTACACACATGGACGTACAGTGTGATGATGATGATGATGTTGTACCCGCTGCTGCTTCCTTTGCTGAGGTGTCAGATACAAGTGAAGTGGTTGATGATGACGATGTGTCCGTGGATGCCACGTGGGTGCCTGCTTGAAGAGAAGAAGAAGAGGGGGAAAGTTCAGAAGGGGAGACAGAGAGAAGGAGGAGACGAGTTGGAAGCAGGCGGAGGTCATCGCAAGGAGCTAGTGGCACAGTCAGACAGCATGTATCGGCACCTGGGGCCAGCCAGACAGCACGCCAATCAACGCATGCTGTTGCAACCACCAGAATGCTGTCATTGCAAAGCTCAGCAGTGTGGCATTTTTTTGTGTGTGTCTGCCTCTGATAACAGCAATGCCAGTTGCAGCCTGTGCTAAAAGAAACGTAGTCATGGGAAGTCCAACACCCACCTCGGTACAACTGCTTTGCAAAGGCACATGATCTCACATCACAAACGCCTATGGGCTCAACACATGAGTACAAGCAGCACACAAACTCAAAGCCACCATCCTCCTCCTGGTCCAGCATCTTCAGCCACGTCAACCACTGCTATCCTCCTTGCCCCCTCTCAACCACCCGCCACTCCGCCTCTCACCTTCAGCAGTTCCATCTCATCTGCCCACAGTCAGGTGTCTGTCAAAGAAATGTTTGAGTGTAAGAAGCCAATGTCACAGAGTCACCCCCTTGCCCGGCGTCTGACAGCTGGCTTGACAAAACTCTTAGCCCGTCAGCTTTTACCATACCAGCTGGTGGAGTCTGAGGCTTTCAAAAAATTTGTCGCTATTGGGACACCACAGTGGAAGGTACCCGGATGATTTTTTTTTTCAAAAAAGGCATTCCGAAACCTCTACTCTGTTATTGAAAAGGAAGTCATGGCATCTCTGGCATACAGTGTTGGGGCAAGGGTCCATCTGACCACTGATACCTGGTCTGAAAAGCATGGTCAGGGCAGGTATATCACGTACACTGCGCATTGGGTCAACCTGCAGATGGCTCACAAGCATGGAATGCGTGGCTCTGCAGCGGAGTTGGTGACACCACCACGACTTGCAGGCTTGCCTACTGCCACCTCCTCTACTCCTCCTACTCCATCCTCTTCGATAACCTCCTTGGCTGAGTCCTCTTCTGCAGCGGTGTCTGGCTGCACATCAACTGAATCCCCCCAGCTCCACAGGGGCTATTCCACATCCCGGATACGACAGTGTCACGCTGTCTTGGGGTTGACTTGTCTGAAAGCAGAGAGCCACACCGGGCCAGCACTCCTGTCCGCCCTGAACGCACAGGTGGATCAGTGGCTGACCCCGCACTAACTGGAGATCGGCAAAGTGGTGTGTGACAATGGAAGCAATTTGTTGGCGGCATTGAATTTGGGCAAGTTGACACATGTGCCATGCATGGCACATGTGTTGAATCTCATCGTACAACGCTTCGTGTCTAAGAACCCAGGCTTACAGGACGTCCTCAAGCAGGCCAGGAAGGTGTGTGGCCATTTAAGGCGTTCCTACACGCCCATGGCTCACTTTTCCGATATTCAGCGCCGAAACAACATGCCATTGAGGCGCTTGATTTGCGACAGCCCGACACGTTGGAATTCAACACTCCTAATGTTAGACCGCCTGCTCCAACAAGAAAAAGGTATAAGAGAAAAAAAGATGTAGAGGGTTAATCACAAGACTTACTTGGAACCAAATCCAAGGGGTCTATATAATTAATTGCAGGGCGCCAGAGGAGGTGAGAATAGGATAAAGTAGGTCAAAGAGTAAAGTCAGGTATTTGATAGGCAGCCAGATGTGGTCAATGGTAATGAAAAAAAGGAGGCTGAAAAAACCACAATGTTCGGCGCCAGTCAAAAGGGAAAGGAGACAATAGCTACATTTGTGAGGTATATATATTCAACCCGTGCAGATCAGTAATTAGAAATAAATAAAAGTCGCACTGGAAGTCTAGAGGTATTAGGACCAGTTTTATGTTTACTGGATCGTGGTAATAGCAGTAAATAGGATAGATAGCGGAATAACACCCTAAACACTCAGATCCTGAGTGAATATCTTGCACAGAAATCAGAAAGTGCAGGTATAAACTGGTACTACCAGGTTTTGGACCCATAAGGGCCTATACATATAAGTGGATAAAACAGTATATAATTAATAAAATTGCATATACTTATTAAAATCAATAGTAATAATAGTATTCTCCACTCACTTCACGGGGAGGAAATTTTGAGGGATAAAGCTCAAGACCCAAAAAAAGTTTCCTCCCAATCCTGGATGGCTTCAATGGTCTTAGGAAGAGGCAGCAGTTCCAAACTCGGTACGTCTTGCAAATTCCTTTTGATTATAAAACAACAGGAACAAAGAGCTCTACGCGTTTCGGGGCACAGAGTGAGTCCCCTTCATCAGGAGCAGCATGTTATCACATAAAACAAACAGACATTTTATACCTACAATATGGGGTCAAACAATGAGGGGTCAAACAGTATGGTGTCCTGAGTGATGTCACTTCCGGGTCGAACCTGACTTTGATCATCATTTAACCCTCTTTCCATGAAACAAGTGGTAGTATTAAGTGCCACGTTACATTTTCTATATCTGATTCTGTGATCCATATCATCCAGCGTCGGTATATTACCTTAAACACTTTTGGAATAAGCGGTCCAGGTGACGGAGTGTGCCGGGGGACTACTTCCGGTCCATGGAACGCACAACTGGAGCGCACGCTAGCTTGGTGCGCATGCTCCAGGCACAGAACCGGAAGTGCCGTGTTTATCTGGTCAGCAAAAACTGGGCTTTCCCTTTGTGCTGGATGCGGTGTTTTGCACTCAAAAATAATAATTACTGATGTCCGGAGGACTAGTTTACACCTGTTAATACAGCACCTACTCAAAACTACCTAATACTTAGCTTTTATTGATATGCTAATAAAACTATATTGCTAACTTAACTAATTGTTAAAATTCCAGTGCATCGCAGTCCTCACTCTTCTATTTCATTCACTATAGTGTTGCACAGCATCCCCTATTAATATAGGGTACAGGTCACTGCTAGATTCAACTGATGCCGCTGGCTGCGTGCTGCCAGCATGCTATTTGTTCAGTTTTGTGATTCCCCTTATGCTGTTTGGGGCTGCAAACTGCACTGTATTAAAATTGAAACTTCACGCTGCCCCCCGACATGTTTCGCCGTTACTGGCATAATGCGTTCCACTTACGGCACTTGCGGTATCGCTATCTTATAGGGAACGGGGACTGAAATGTCTTACCGATAGACTAATATCAGACAAGAGATGATAAATGGGAGTATGAGGATAAACACTGGGGCCACTATATATACACATATCCGGAGGGACCATAATATTAATAAAAATAAATAAATATAGAGTATATGAAGAATGAGGAGTATATGTGTATATATATATATAGTAAATGGGGGAGTCAAATGGATATGAGGTTTAGACTATTGTATATATATACACATATATACCTCGAGGCCCCTCGTGACTAAGTGCTGAGTTTCCGGAGTTGTATCAGATGACATGTACTTGCACATATATGCAAAATATATAATAAAAATTAAAAATAGATAAAATAGATAAAAAGAAAAAAAGAAAAAATAATAAATATATAGTAAAATACATTTCTGTTGTACATATCTTTCATACCGAATACAATGAAATATATAAACAAATATAATAAAGATATAATTATATAATAAAAAATAATAATACAATGAAAATAATAATAATAATAATAAATTATAAAAAGATAATAAATACTGGGAGAAAATACTAAGAGAAAGTATATAAATAGATAAATATAAATATAAAACTCTTTTCAAGGATTGTCATAAATAAGTATAAAAAGTTATATTCAGGGGTGATGAACTTCATGGGTGGATTCAAAATTCAGTGATCAATAATTGGTATACTCCAGGGTTTCATTGAGGCCAAAGGGGGACAATGTGTTCAGACGATAAATCCAATACATCTCTTTTCGTGATAAACACTGATATGACTGGGGTACCCATTCAAGGGGTGTAACTTTTAGCAGTGCTGGGTCGCTATTGTGGGACTCCTGAAAGTGCTTGGGAAACTATGTGTAAAAATCTGTCTTTTTATGTTCGCGCGCTGCTCGTTCATACGTTCTCTTAAGGTCTGCGTTGTTCTTCCTACATAGAGGAGCTTACAAGGGCATTCTAGTAGGTAAATGACAGATCTTGTCCCGCAGTTTATGTTATGTCTCAAGGTGTAAGTGTCAGGAGTACCTGGGATTTGGATTTCTTTTAACCCATGGGTCATCATCTGGCAACATTTGCACCTTTTTGTACCACATTTGAGTACCCCTTTCGTGATGTCCCCAAGGTTAGTTTTTTTATTTTTTGTAAAGTTCGGGCACGACGGGGCCAAAATATTTTTGAGGGTAGGGGCCCTTCTGAACGTGAGGGTTGGAGTGGCAGATAGGATGTCTTTCAAGATGGGGTCTTTTAGGAGAATGTTCCAATGTTTGTTTATGATTTTTTTTATTTCTGTATGTTTATTGTTGTACTGGGTAATAAGATTGAATTGTGGTGCTTTACTTGGAATCGACATGTTTTTTTTCGGTAACAGAGCTTCAGTTTGGCTTAGTTTGAGGGTTCTTTTCACAGAGTCCTGAACTAGGGATCAGGGATAGCCTTTCTCTTTGAAACGGGTCTGAAGGATAGAGAGTTGTTCACGTAAAACTCGATTGTCAGAGCAATTCCTTCTTATCTGTTTCATTTGGCTAAATGGTATGTTTCTTTTCCATTTAGAGAAATGACAGCTCTTGAATTCGAGGTAGCTATTAGCGTCTACCTTTTTAAAATGTGTTTTTGTCGTGATAAACTCAGAACCCGATTCTAAATGAATATCCAGGAAGATAGCTTTAGTGGGATGTTGTTCCATGGTGAAGGATAGACCCCAATCATTAATTTTCAGATTGTTGAAAAAGTATGAGAGTTATTCACTGCTTCCTTCCCAAATGAACAGCATGTCATCTATGTAACGTTTGTAGAACTTTATTCTGGGGTGGAAGAGAAGACCGAACTGTTTCTCAAACATCCCCATAAATAGGTTTGCATACGATGGGGCAAACTTAGTCCCCATCGCGGTACCTTTGATTTGGATGTAAAATTGGTCATTGAAATTGAAGTAATTGTGTAATAGAATGAATTCTATTGAATTCAAAAGAAATTCCTTTTGTGTATCTGGCATGGAGGAATCTTGACTGAGATAATGTCTAACCGCTGTTATCCCAAGTTCCTGTTTGATGTTGCTATATAAAGAAGTAACATCTAACGTTACCCAGATGTACTCCTTCTGCCATTGGACATCTTGTAAGAGCTTAATCAGATGGGGAGTGTCTTTGAGGTATGACGGTAACGACTGCACATGCTTTTGTAAATAAAAATCTACATATGCTGAGAGGTTTGAAGTAAGTGAATTTATACCTGAAAATATAGGTCGGCCTGGGGGGTTAACAAGCGATTTGTGGATCTTTGGAAGAAAATAAAATTTAGCCAAAGATGGGTGGGATGGAGACAGAAAAAGTTTCTCTTTTTTGTTAATGACATTTGAATGAAAACCTTGCTCTACCAACATTGTTAGAGCCTTTTTGAAAATATTGGTTGGGTCCTCTTTGAGAGTTCTGTAGTACTCAGGATCGGATAAGATCCTATTAGCTTCAGTTAGATAGTAATCTGTATTAAGGATAACCACTCCCCCTCCTTTATCCGCATTTTTAATAGTGATGTTCTTGTTATCTTTGAGTGTTTTTAGTGCTTTCTTTTCTACTGGTTTTAAATTATGGCCTCCAGGTGTGGTCTTGTTGTTTTCACAAAGGTTCTTGAAATCGTCTAAAACCATTGTGTAATAGCTCTCCAGTTGGGGGCCTCGGTGTTCTATAGGGTAGAACGTGGAGTTCCTTTGTAGATTAGATGGTACAGGGGGAAGTAGTGATATCTCATCACTATTGTCACTATTAGAATCCAAGGGGTGTTTATCGGATGGATCGGTATTCTCTCTCTGTGGTGTAATGAGCTCCTTTATTCTAAAATGGCGTTTTAGAGTTAATTTCCTAATAAATTTATTCAAATCTATAAAAAGTTCAAACGGATCAGGTGAATTGGTAGGACAAAAGGATAACCCTTTACTCAAAATGTTGATCTCATCAGAATGAAGGGTATAACTAGAAAGGTTAAAAATTCCCTTTTCTCTTTCCAGTTTTTTGTTATTGATACTGTTAGTATCGCTTAGGGGGAAGATTGGAGTGGTGTCATCTGTTGGAAATCTAGAATTTTTGGATAGTGTGTCTCTGCAAATGTTGCCAGATGATGACCCATGGGTTAAAAGAAATCCAAATCCCAGGTACTCCTGACACTTACACCTTGAGACATAACGTAAACTGCGGGACAAGATCTGTCATTTACCTACTAGAATGCCCTTGTAAGCTCCTCTATGTAGGAAGAACAACGCAGACCTTAAGAGAACGTATGAACGAGCAGCGCGCGAACATAAAAAGACAGATTTTTACACATAGTTTCCCAAGCACTTTCAGGAGTCCCACAATAGCGACCCAGCACTGCTAAAAGTTACACCCCTTGAATGGGTACCCCAGTCATATCAGTGTTTATCACGAAAAGAGATGTATTGGATTTATCGTCTGAACACATTGTCCCCCTTTGGCCTCAATGAAACCCTGGAGTATACCAATTATTGATCACTGAATTTTGAATCCACCCATGAAGTTCATCACCCCTGAATATAACTTTTTATACTTATTTATGACAATCCTTGAAAAGAGTTTTATATTTATATTTATCTATTTATCTACTTTCTCTTAGTATTTTCTCCCAGTATTTATTATCTTTTTATAAAAAAAATTTTTTTTCCATTGTATTATTATTTTTTATTATATAATTATATTTTTATTATATTTGTTTATATATTTCATTGTATTCGGTATGAAAGATATGTACAACAGAAATGTATTTTACTATATATTTATTATTTTTTCTTTTTTTCTTTTTATCTATTTTATCTATTTTTAATTTATATTATATATTTTTCATATATGTGCAAGTACATGTCATCTGATACAACTCCGGAAACTCAGCACTTAGTCACGAGGGGCCTCGAGGTATATATGTGTATATATATACAATAGTCTAAACCTCATATCCATTTGACTCCCCCATTTACTATATATATATACACATATACTCCTCATTCTTCATATACTCTATATTTATTTATTTTTATTAATATTATGGTCCCTCCGGATATGTATATATAGTGGCCCGTCACCCGGACCGCTTATTCCAAAAGTGTTTAAGGTAATATACCGACTCTGGATGATATGGATCACAGAATCAGATATAGGAAATGTAAGGTGGCACTTAATACTACCACTTGTTTCATGGAAAGAGGGTTAAATGATGATCAAAGTCAGGTTCGACCCGAAAGTGACATCACTCAGGACACCATACTGTTTGACCCCTCATTGTTTGACCCCATATTGTAGGTATAAAATGTCTGTTTGTTTTATGTGATAACATGCTGCTCCTGATGAAGGGGACTCACTCTGTGCCCCGAAACGCGTAGAGCTCTTTGTTCCTGTTGTTTTATAAATAAAGGGAATTTGCAAGACGTACCGAGTTTGGAACTGCTGTCTCTTCCTAAGACCATTGATTGGGAGGAAACTTTTTTTGGGTGTCTTGAGCTTTATCCTTCAAAATTTCCTCCCCGTGAAGTGAGTGGAGAATACTATTATTACTATTGATTCCAACACGAAAAAGCTATCAACGAGTATTTGTATGACAGGGGAGCTAGGACAGCCTCTGCAGAGCTGGGAATTTTTTTGCCACGTTACTGGACGCTCATGCGCAATGCCTGTAGGCTCATGCGTCCTTTTGAGGAGGTGACAAACCTAGTCAGTCGCACCGAAGGCACCATCAGCGACCTTATCCCGATTGTTTTCTTCCTGGAGTGTGCCCTGCGAAGACTGCTGGATCAGGCTGTAGATGAGTGTGAAGAGGAAGAGTTGTGGTCACCATCACCACCAGATACAGCCTTGTCATCATTGCTTGCCGGACCTGCGGCAACGCTGGAAGAGGAGTATGAGGAAGAGGAGTCAGAGGAGGAATGTGGCTTTGAGGAGGAGGAAGACCAACCACAGCAGGCATCCCAGGGTGCTCGTTGTTGTCACCTATCTGAAACCCGTGGTGTTGTGCGTGGCTGGGGGGAAGAACAGACCGTCAATGACATCAGTGAGGACGAGGAACAGGAAATGAGTAGCTCGGCATCCAACCTTGTGCAAATGGGATCTTTCATGCTGTCATGTCTGTTGAGTGACCCTCGTATAAAAAGGATGAAGGAGAACGACCTGTACTGGGTGGCCACGCTACTAGACCCCCGGTATAAGCAGAAAGTGGCGGAAATGTTACCAAATTGCTGAAAGTCGGAAAGGATGCAGCAGTTCAAAACCAAACTAAAACATTTGCTTTACACAGCTTATAAGGGGGCTGTCACAGCACAACGGGAATCTAACTGAGGAAGAGGTGAAAGTAATCCTCCTCCTACCACGACCACGGCGGCAAGGACAGGACGCTTTACAGATGTGTTGTTGATGGAGGACATGCAGAGCTTTTTCAGTCCTACACATCACCACAGCCCTTCGGGATCCAGCCTTAGAGATCAACTCGACCGACAGATAGCAGACTACCTCGCCTTAACTGCAGATATCGACACTCTGAGGAGCGATGAACCCCTTGACTACTGGGTGTGCAGGCTTGACCTGTGGCCTGAGCTATCCCAGTTTGCGATAGAACTTCTGGCCTGCCCCGCTTCAAGTGTCCTGTCAGAAAGGACCTTCAGTGCAGCAGGAGGCATTGTCACTGACAAGAGAAGTCGCCTCGGTCAAAAAAGTGTTGATTACCTCACCTTCATTAAGATGAATGAGGCATGGATCCCGAAGGGACTGACAGTGGGGGATATGTTTGACTAACAATAGGCCTGATGACATGCCTTGGCCTCAAATGGTCCCCACGCTGCTGTATTTAATGTCTGCATACCGGATGACTTTCGTGAATTCTCCACCACCAACTAGGGTTCAAGCCGCAATGTTTTAGTCACCTTTCTGCCTGGAAAACATGCATTTTTCCGGCATGTGTACATGCTTAATTTTTCTGGCCTCGTACCTTGTTGTGGTGAAGGGGCTTGCGTGTCACAATGAAGCGATCATCACCTCTATGAACGTGTTGGCAATGTTGCCACACCCCAGATGATAAGGCCGTTGCTTCATTACGATCAGACCAAAAGCGATCGGCTGGATAATTTTTCATAGAAAAAACATTATTAATTTTTTTTAATTTGTATGGGTTTTTAATACATAAAATAAAAAAATCATAATAAAGTCTCTTAATAGTTTAGTAGAAATAATGCAGACAATTTAAAAAATCCCCATCAATTCCAATACAAAGCAAGTACAGAGCTCAGAACTAAATTATGTCGTAATGGTTCGTTAATTCGACATTGCTCCGTGCACGCGCAGTGCCCCAGCTTGGGAGTAAGAGGACCGACCAAGCTGCTTTTTCTTTCTCCCGGTTCCTAAAATCAATTCATTTTGGTGTATCAGAGTTTGGTCTGTCACTGTGAAAGCAGTTGAAGATCCCCGCCCAATTTATTTATTTTTCACAAAAGGCAATCCCTGATATGGGACGTAACAGGGATTAAACTGATGAGAAGAGAACTACAGAAAATACCACTCATATCAGGTGTGACAGTAAATTGCACAGTGCAGACGCAGTGACCGTGGATTAAAACAAAGGGGAGGGAGCCAGCGTTTTTTTAACCATCTCCCCGTTCGAAAAATCAATTCAATAAATGGACCCCAGATTGGGGACGTAATAGGGATTAAACTGATGAGAAGAGAACTACAGAAAATACCACTCATATCGGGTGTGAGAGTAAATTGCACGGCGCAGACGCAGTGACCGTGGATTCAAACAAAGGGGAGGGAGCCAGCATTTTTATTAACCATCTCCCTGTTCGAAAAATCAATTCAATTCACCTTTTGGGACCCTTGGTGTTGTACGTGGCTGGGTGGAGGAAGAAACCTTCAATGACATCAACAGGACATGGCTAGCTTCGTATACAACCTTGGGAGTTTGCGGTTGGGCAAATGGACTGTTTGCGGTTGTTTGCGGTGCATTAAAAGGGAGTTTGGTCTGTCAATGTCTGTGAAGCGGGCGTAACCCTTACACTACCTGATCGATACAACATCATACCTGATCGTATACAAACACTGGATGTTTTAAACCACGTTGTTCAAAAAAATTGGATTGTTAGGTGATTTATGCCCTTTATGGATTAAAACCCAGCTCTGCATCAACTATGTAATTTTCCATGGGAGTTTTGCCATGGATCCCCCTCCGGCATGCCACAGTCCAGGTGTTAGTCCCCTTGAAACAATTTTTCCATCACTACTGTGGCTAGAAAGAGTCCCTGTGGGTTTTAAAATTCACCTGCCTATTGAAGTCTATGGCGGTTCACCTGGTTCGCCGGTTCGCGAACATTTCAGGAAATTCGCGTTCGCCGTTCGCAAACTGAAAATTTTATATTCGCGACATCTCTACTCATGGCAGGCAAACTCTTTTGTACCTGTTTGAACAGGTTGCTGTAGTTCAAGTTCACATGCACAAAATCCACCGTGGGATGTGGCGATTGTTCTGCAGATGTTCAATCTCCTAAAAGGGTTATTCAGGCCGTGACGGGGACGAGCCTCCCTAGTGCCTCCCGTGAAAAGGAAATGCAGAGGTTGTTGTGCGGGGTTCAGGAGCGATGCGGGTGTCTAAAATATCACCAAATGTAATATAAATATGTGTATGAAAAATATATATCATAACTAGAGATGAGCGAATTTCTTCAAAATTCGATTTGGCTGCTTCGCCAATTATTTTTTTATTTTATTCCTTTGTGACAAATTACTTCGTCACGAAGCGCATTTTTTTGTAAGTAGAGGGTGCAATGACAGGGAGCTGTGATAGTCCCGCCCCTGTCATTGTACCCTTTAGATGCTGCATTCATACATGATTGTGGCATCGGAGTTTAAAATTAGTATAAAATTAACAATAAAAAATATCATATCATTATATCAAACTTACCGCCTTCATTTGCTTGCGACGAGCCGGCCGCAATCACGCCGGGCGGCGTGGTGATGTAATCTCACGCCTCACAGGATTTCGGCTGATATCTTCAAGCAAGATGGAGGCTGGCGGCCCGTCGTGAGCAAATGGAGGTGGTAAGTTTGATTTTTTTTGTTTTTTATACTATTTCAGGATAAATCGATTCGCTGACATGAAGCACGGATCAAATTCCACTTTGTGGGATTCGATTATTTCATCTCTAATCATAACTGCTTTGGTAATCCTCTCCAAATATAGTGTATGCATATTTGGAGTAAGGATCCCCCGGAGGACTCATTCACCAGGATTCAACAAGAGTTATATAAAAAAATTAATAATGTGATTTATTTTCGGTTTTCATAAAAGTTGATTACTTAAAAATTGTTTAGGAAAAGGCTTAGGCTATTTTCACACTAGCAAATATAGCAAACAAAAAGGCAGCTCTCCACTGGTTTTCTGGAAATAGGTGCTCTTCCCCAAATTGACTCACCCTTGTCAGTTGCGTATAGTTAATAATAAAATAATAGCGGGCAGGCACTCCAATTATGGGTTCATGGGGATAAGTGAGAATATTTTATTCAATTAAAAATACAATTCATATAACATTTGAACAATAATAACAATAGCAAGAAAATATAGCAGCAATTGATGGCAGTATAAAATATAATCTATAAATGGCAGCACGTTATAGCAGCAGATAGTCCAGTAATAGCAGTATAAACACCCCAATAGTCGGCCGGTTTTTAACTTAGCAATAGTTCTTCATAGAAGACAATGCAAATGTCTCAATAGGTTGTGTCAATATTCAACAGCGGCAGAGTTAAAGTGCAATGTGCTAATAATAGTTTTGCAACAACGTTGATACTGCTGGTTGAGATAACAGCAACAACGATGTTGATAGCAATGGCTGTAAATGATGATGGCTTGATGTTTCCAAATACAATGTAAATCGGACTTAACTTCTTATATAGTGCAGATGATCGCACCTTTTGATATAATCACACCTTTTCAGTGCAAGCAATTCCTGTAGTAAGATGTAGATGTCTTTACTCACGGTTTGGCTGCCTCTTAGGCCCCTTTTACACGGGCGAGTATTCCGCGCGGATGCGATGCGTGAATTGAACGCATTGCACCTACACTGAATACCGACCCATTCATTTCTATAGGGCTGTTCACATGAGCGGTGATTTTCACGCATCACTTATGCGTTGCGTGAAAATCGCAGCATGCTCTATTTTGTGCGTTTTTCACGTAACGCACGGTTGCTGGGAGACGATCGGGATGGAGACCTGATCATTATTATTTTCCCTTATAACATAGTTAAAAGGGAAAATATTAGCATTCTGATGGATCATGTGATGACCGGAGTGACATCACCACAGGTCCTGTTCCTGAAATGAATGCTCACCACCTGTCCTGTTCAGCAAAGGAGACAGAAGAGATGCCGGGCTACGTGATCAAGTGGACTAAGGTAAGTTAAATTTTTATTTTATTTTTTTAACCCCTCCAGCGCTATTTTACTATGCATTCTGTATTCAGAATGCTATTATTTTCCCTTATAACCATGTTATAAGGGAAAATAATACAATCTACAGAACACCGATCCCAGACCCGAACTTCTGTGAAGAAGTTCGGGTTTGGGTACCAAACATGTGCGATTTTTCTCACGCGAGTGCAAAATGCATTACAATGTTTTGCATTTGCGCGGAAAAATCGCGGGTGTTCCCGCAACGCACCCGCACATTTTCCCGCAACGCCCGTCTGAAAGAGGCATTAGTGCGGCGTCCCACACAATTTCTGAGAGCAGACTAACCTTTATCTTGTTCTTTTTGGAAACTCCAATCGCAGCTGTCCTCCAGATTCGGCGTCCCTAGTGTTATGGAGGCATCTCTGTGTAGTTCAGATTCGCCACTCAGATATTTGGTTCGCCTTTTTACTTTGCTGCCGGTGTTCCACTTGTATAGGAATAGGTCAGTTTACCATGAGTCTTTACTTTTCTTCTTTCTGGAGCGCTCCAGCAATGTTGTTTTCTGTGTTAGTATACTTGTTCACCCAAACATGTTTCGGAGTGTAAACTCGCTCCTTCCTCAGTGGTCAAGCATACTTCACATCACGCAATCTTTTTGTCTTTTTTGTGTTATTTATTTATTCTCTTTATCTGTCAAAGCCACAAGAATTATTTGTCGCCTCCAAGTCCTCTGTATAGGGATTTCAAAACATCCCAAAGATTTAAATTATTTCATCCTTATGCTTCTTCAAGAAATAATGTATGCAATTGCATTTCACTATAAGATATCATATAAAAATACATATAGAATGTATAAAAATATATAAAATAATATATATATATATATATAAATATATATATATATATATATATATATATAAATCAAGGAATGTGGGCAGCACCACTATCAGAATAGTACTGGCGGAGTGCCAGCGGCTGAGTCGGCGATCCACCTCCAAACGGTATAAAAAAATGAACTCCGCGGCACATCCAAGTCGTGAAAAAGTAAAAGAAATTTTAAAATTTCTTTACTTTTTCACGACTTGGATGTGCCGCGGAGTTCATTTTTTTTAATATATATATATATATATATATATATATAAAATATATAGAACATATATGAATATTCTCCAGAGGTCCCTTTCCTCAAGTGAAAAATATAAAAATATAAAAATGTAAAAATGTAGAATATGTAAAAATAAAAACCTCTAGGGAGTATGTGGTTATATAGGAGGCCCCTAGTCAAGGGAAAACGGAGGTGCTGATAGCAAACAGAGACCCCTGTCGTCCGTCAACCAGGGGCGTCCTATTTTACAGGAAACCCAAGATTTCTAGTTCTGCATTTAAGCCATTGGGTTGAATACTATCAAACTCAAAAATCCTTCTTGATTCCTGTCGGGACATCCTAGATATATGATCACCCCCCTTCCCCCTCCAGTGTTTGGTTACTTTTTCAAATGCTATGAATATTAGACCTGAGGGGTTCTGATTATGATGATGTTTAAAATGTCTGGACAAGGTGTGTTTTTCATAGCCTTTCTTTATATTTGCGATATGTTCTGCTATTCTAGTTTTTAGTAGTCTCTTGGTGCGTCCTATATACTGTTTGCCACAAGGGCATTGGATTAAATACAGTACATTGTCAGAACTGCATGTCAGAAGCTTGTTTATTTCTATCCTTAAATTATTCTGAGTGGATTGCACTTCCGCGGTCTTTCTTTGGAAGGTGGTTTGTTTGCAGTTAGAGCACCTCCCACATCTATAAAATCCTTTTAGGTGATCCCAATGTTGCGAAATTCCTTTCTTTTTTATAATTTGTTTGGTCTTTGGTGCTACTTTACATCCTAGATTTTGCGCTTTTGTATACACAAATTGTGGATTTTTCGAAATTAATGGACTATGGTCTTATCATCTAGGATGTGGTGCCAATAACGTCTAACAATTCGTTCCGCTTTTTTATATTCAGAATTAAAAGGCAAAATAATCCGCGGAGTTCCATCTTTCAAATCCATACACCCATTTTCGTTTCTATTTTTGCTTTTATTTTTGTTTTCATTTTCATTTTTATCTTAATTCTTAGATTTGAAAAAAAAAATCTATCTTTTTTATTTTGGATAGAAATTCTTCTACTATATTTGATGGATAGTTTTTATTTAAAAAACAAACTTTCATATCCTCGGCTTCCATTTCCAATTGTTCCTTCTTTATTCAATTACGCTTTAGCCTACCAAATTGTCCCATCGGAATGTTTAGCAACCATCTCGGGAGATGACAGCTGCTGAATAGTATATAACTAAGAATGAAGATAAAAATGAAAACTCTCCTGATATGAAGACTCATCAGGATCATTTGAGACAAGTGTTATTGATCCTTCGGGAGAATAAATTGTATGCTAAGTTGGAAAAATGTGTGTGTTTGCTGTTCAGGAGCTGCCATTTTTGGGGTACTTGCTTTCTGCTTCCGGTTTTCATATGGATCCCGAAAAGGTCTGTGCGGTACTAGAATGGGATCGGCCAGAGAATCAAAAAGGCCTGATGTGGTTTTTAGGATTTACTAATTACTACAGAAAATTCATCCTGAATTATTCCACCATTGTCTAACCTTTGACAGATATGACTAGGAAGGGTGCTGACTTCTCTGTCTTTGTTTCTGCGCCTATTCTGATGCAACCTGATGTGTCTCAACCCTTCATTGTGGAGGTTGACGCGTCAGAAGTGGGAGTCGGAGCAGTCTTGTCGCAGGGTCCCTCTCCTAGCAAATGGCGACCGTGTGCTTTTTTCTCGTAGAAACTCTCGGCCGCCGAGAGAAATTACGATGTTGGGAATAGAGAGTTGTTGCCCATCAAATTGGCCTTTGAAGAGTGGCACCATTAGCTAGAAGGGGCTACCCATCCAATTACAATATTTACTGACCATAAGAATCTGGCCTACCTGCAATCTGCAAAGCGTTTAAATCCTAGGCAGGCTAGATGGTCATTGTTTTTTACTAGGTTCAATTTAGTGGTCACCTATTGCCCTGAAATTAAAAACGTCAAAGTGGATGCGTTGTCACGTAGCTTTCCAGGGGAGGGGGGGGGGAGATTCGGAGGATCCCGCTCCGATTTTGGCTGATAGGGTGGTGGTTTCCGCTCTTTACCCCGAGCTGGAGACGGAAGTGTTGGGGGCTCAAGAGGAGGCACCTGATCCTTGTCCTCCAGGCAAGTTGTTTGTTCCTTTTGAACCTCGATACAAAGGAATATCATGATACTGTCCCTGCGGGACATCCTGGAAGTAGATCCACTGTAGATCTTATTTCCCGGAGATTCTGGTGGCCTCGGTTGCGTAAAAGTGTTGAGAGTTATGTAGCAGCTTATGAGACCTGTGCACGCGCGAAGGTGGCACACACTCGGCCATCAGGATCTCTTCTTCCTTTGTCCATCCCATCTTGTCCTTGGACGCATTTGTCCATTAACTTCATTACTGATTTGCTGAGTTCCTCTGGGAAAACTGTGATTTTGGTGGTAGTGGACCGCTTCAGCAAGATGGCTCACTTTGTACCATTATCAGATTTGCCCAATGCGAAAAACTCTTGCTCAGGTTTTTATTGACAACATTGTGAAATTACAGGGCATTCCCTCTAATGTGGTGTCTGACAGGTGGACGCAATTTGTTTCCAGGTTTTGGAGAGCGTTTTGTTCTCGTCTGGGTATTCAGTTTCTCTTCGGCTTTCCATCCTCAGTCGAATGGTCAAACTAAGCGCACTAACCAAAACCTGGAGACCTATTTGAGATGTTTTATTGCAGAGATTTAGGATGAGTGTCCCTCATTCTTGTCTTTAGCTGAGTTTGCCTTGAACAATCGTAGGCAGGAGTCAACTGATAAGTCACCATTTTTTTGACGCATATGGTTTTCACACTCAGTTTGGACTTTTTATGGGACTTAATCTTCTGGGATACCAGAAGAGGAGAGATTCTCTTCCTCTTTGTCATCTATCTCGCAGAAGATTCAAGTTAATTTGAAAAAATTGGGTGAAATATATAAACAGATGGCTGACAAGAGACGTATGACTGTTCCAGACCTGTGTGTGGGTGATTTGGTGTGGTTTTCCACTAAAAACATAAAGCTGAAGGTACCCTCTTGGAAATTGGGTCCAAGATTTATTGGCCCTTACCAAATCTCGGCCATTGCCAATCTGGTGGCGTTTCGTCTGGAACTTCCGCAGGCCTGGAAGATCCATAATGTGTTTCCCAAGTCTTTGTTGAAGAAATATGTGGAACCTGCGGAACCATATCCTTTGCCTCCACCTCCTGTTTTGGTTGATGGTAATCTGGAGTTTCAGAGCTCTAGATTTCTCAATTCATGTGTTCTTCGGGGTTCCCTTCAGTACCTGGTGCATTGGAGGGGATACGGTCCCGAGGAAAGAATGTGGGTTCCGGCTACCGATGTTAATACCTTTCACAGGGCACACCCAAATAAAGTTGGGCCTGGGTGTCCAGAGATCAGCCGTAGAGGGGGTACTGTCACGCCCTGCCCTGTGGGTGTTCTGAGATGATCTGTCAGAGTTGCTGCACGTGACTCGATCTGACAGTTTGTTTTGTATGGGTTTGAACAGAATCCCACCTCCTATAAGGTGTGGTTAGTTTGGTCATTGGGGAGGCTATTTATTCCTCCCTCTCCCTATAGCCTTTGCGGGTTATAGTTCTACCTTGTGTGAGCTTTGGATGCTTGGTGGATCGTCTGCTCCTTCTCGTATCAGATAAGTCTTTTCCCTTCTTTTTCCCCTTTTGGTTTCTGTTTGGTCTAGGCCTCTAGTGAAGACGCTAGTGCTTTCGGTGGTAGAAGGCGCTGGGTGTCTCTTACCCTTTTTCCCTATTGCGGAGGGTCTGTTTAGTGTGTTATAGTCTTAGGCACGGAGACATGTGTATATCTACCATTGAGGTATGCACATGGGCTTAGCAGCATAGGGAAAGTGTGTCACGGATTGCTAGTGTCATGCCCCACTCTGACGATGTGCGGAGGTCGTCCAGGATAGCAGCACGAAGTTAGTGGTTGCTTTGGAGCCGTGCTGGATCCGCATCTCATCAGGTGCACTGGGTGGAGTCATTAGTTTAAACAGCACACTGCCCAGTGCCCTGAGCGGATTATACTGTTCATTTTGGTCTGGGAAGCTTGGAGGGAAGGTTGGCTGTCAGTTCCTGCTCTTAGAGATAAGTGTCGTTTCTAATTTGGTTGTTTGTGTCATCTATTCCATCCAGGTTCTGTGCGAGCAGACTGCTCCTATATCCCCACTTCACCATCTTAGGGAGTTCAGGGTTTTGTCAGCTCAGGCTGGAGGACTCAGCACACCTACCTTCAAGGTCTGCTTGTGGGCTGAGCAGTGCAGAAAAAGAGGTCAGGACTCAGGAATAAGCTAGGAGGTGACCCTTCCCCCGTCTCTCGTCCAGAGCCTGGTTGGCGTGTTATCTTTTGTACTGAGTGCACGTCCGCCGTGACAGCTAGGTGGTGACCTTGTTTTTCCCTAGCTTGTAGGGCCTAGTTTATTGTTTAGTTTGTCTTTCAGTTTACTGTTCCGTTCCCTACCTATCGTGACACCTTGTCTGTCTCTGTCAATCATTTATACCATAGATACAGGCGTGTCTTACACATGTATGTGCTTCTACATTGTCATATATGGTGACTTCAAATATAGGACTTGACGTTCCCATACAGACCTCCCATCACCAAGTGTATTACTATAGATGGTGTCAGTATGTAGTGTTATACATCCTTTATATTACATATCAATTCATATTATATCTCATTATTTAACAGGGTGCCAGGGAGCGAAGTAATTACAATCTATATGAGGGGTCCAGGCATTGGGGTGAATGTTTTATACTATGGATAACGCCTTTAAATGTGTATCCAGGCATGGGAGGCTAACCCCTGGATTCTGTACATGTGCCATTCCTGGTCCAGGACAGGCTGTTAGTATTGCATCTGTTCGGGTTGGTCCCCAAAAGCAATTTTTTCGTTTTTTTTGTTTTTTGGCTACTTAAAATCCTTATACAGGGAGTGCAGAATTATTAGGCAAGTTGTATTTTTGAGGATTAATTTTATTATTGAACAACAACCATGTTCTCAATGAACCCAAAAAACTCATTAATATCAAAGCTGAATATTTTTGGAAGTAGTTTTTAATTTGTTTTTAGTTTTAGTTATTTTAGGGGGATATCTGTGTGTGCAGGTGACTATTACTGTGCATAATTATTAGGCAACTTAACAAAAAACAAATATATACCCATTTCAATTATTTATTTTTACCAGTGAAACCAATATAGCATCTCAACATTCACAAATATACATTTCTGACATTCAAAAACAAAACAAAAACAAATCAGTGACCAATATAGCCACCTTTCTTTGCAAGGACACTCAAAAGCCTGCCATCCATGGATTCTGTCAGTGTTTTGATCTGTTCACCATCAACATTGCGTGCAGCAGCAACCACAGCCTCCCAGACACTGTTCAGAGAGGTGTACTGTTTTCCCTCCTTGTAAATCTCACATTTGATGATGGACCACAGGTTCTCAATGGGGTTCAGATCAGGTGAACAAGGAGGCCATGTCATTAGATTTTCTTCTTTTATACCCTTTCTTGCCAGCCACGCTGTGGAGTACTTGGACGCGTGTGATGGAGCATTGTCCTGCATGAAAATCATCTTTTTCTTGAAGGATGCAGACTTCTTCCTGTACCACTGCTTGAAGAAGGTGTCTTCCAGAAACTGGCAGTAGGACTGGGAGTTGAGCTTGACTCCATCCTCAACCCGAAAAGGCCCCACAAGCTCATCTTTGATGATACCAGCCCAAACCAGTACTCCACCTCCACCTTGCTGGCGTCTGAGTCGGACTGGAGCTCTCTGCCCTTTACCAATCCAGCCACGGGCCCATCCATCTGGCCCATCAAGACTCACTCTCATTTCATCAGTCCATAAAACCTTAGAAAAATCAGTCTTGAGATATTTCTTGGCCCAGTCTTGACGTTTCAGCTTGTGTGTCTTGTTCAGTGGTGGTCGTCTTTCAGCCTTTCTTACCTTGGCCATGTCTCTGAGTATTGCACACCTTGTGCTTTTGGGCACTCCAGTGATGTTGCAGCTCTGAAATATGGCCAAACTGGTGGCAAGTGGCATCTTGGCAGCTGCACGCTTGACTTTTCTCAGTTCATGGGCAGTTATTTTGCGCCTTGGTTTTTCCACACGCTTCTTGCGACCCTGTTGACTATTTTGAATTAAACGCTTGATTGTTCGATGATCACGCTTCAGAAGCTTTGCAATTTTAAGAGTGCTGCATCCCTCTGCAAGATATCTCACTATTTTTGACTTTTCTGAGCCTGTCAAGTCCTTCTTTTGACCCATTTTGCCAAAGGAAAGGAAGTTGCCTAATAATTATGCACACCTGATATAGGGTGTTGATGTCATTAGACCACACCCCTTCTCATTACAGAGATGCACATCACCTAATATGCTTAATTGGTAGTAGGCTTTCGAGTCTATACAGCTTGGAGTAAGACAACATGCATAAAGAGGGTGATGTTGTCAAAATACTCATTTGTCTAATAATTCTGCACTCCCTGTACAGCGATTTTTCAATATATAGTGCTCTTAGCATTTTTCGTTCACTAGTTTGTTTAAAAAACAGACTTTTATAATATGTAAATTACCTCTCTACCAGCAAGTAGGGCGGTTACTTGCTGGTAGCAGCTGCATCCTGCTTTAAAAAAAACGCCCCCTCCTCCTGTTGATTGACAGGGCCAGCGATCGCTCTCATCCTCTAGCTGGCCCTGTCTGCGTTATAAATCTCGCGCCTGCGCCGTATTGGTCTTCAGTCGGCGCAGGCGCGCTGAGAGGAGGACGCTCGCTCGGCCGCTCCTTCCTCAGTGTGCCTGCGCCGGGTGTAGATGTGACGTCATCGGCGCAGGCGCATTGAGGAAGGAGCGGCCGAGCGAGCGTTTTCCTCTCAGCGCGCCTGCGCCGACTGAAGACTGGTACTGCGCAGGCACGAGATTTTGAACGCAAACAGGGCCAGCCAGAAGACGAGAGCGATCGCTGGCCCTGTCAATCAACAGACGGAGGGGGCGTTTTTTTGAAAGCAGGATGCGGCTGCTACCAGCAAGTAACCGCCCTACTTGCTGGTAGAGAGTTAATTTGCATATCATAAAAGTCAGTTTTTTAAACAAACTAGTGAACGAAAAAGGCTAAGAGCACTATATATTGAAAAATCGCTGTATAAGGATTTAAATTAGCCAAAAAAAAGAAAAATGACTTTTCGGGGGGTGACAGAAGCCCTTTAAACTAATAACACACAAAGAATTAAATGTTACCATGTTTTTATTGAGCACACCATGTAAACATTCACAGTGTAGGTGGAAAAAGTATGTGAACCCTTGGATTTAATAACTGGTTGAACCTCCTTTGGCAGCAATAACTTCAACCCAACGTTTCCTGTAGTTGCAAATCAGACGTGTACAACGGTCAGGAGTAATTCTTGACCATTCCTCTTTAAAGAACTGTTTCAGTTCAACAATATTCTTGGGATGTCTGGTGTGAATCGCTTTCTTGAGGTCACAGCATCTCAATCGGGTTGAGGTCAGGACTCTGACTGGGCCACTTCAGAAGGCGTATTTTCTTCTGTTTAAGCCAGGCATGTCCAAACTGCGGCCCTCCAGCTGTTGCAAAACTACAACTCCCAGCATGCCTGGATAGCCTACAGCTATTATGGCATGCTGGGAGTTGTAGTTTTGCAACAGCTGGAGGGCCGCAGTTTGGACATGCCTGGTTTAAGCCATTCTGTTGTTGATTTACTTCTATGCTTTGGGTTGTTGTCCTGTTGCAACACCCATCTTCGTTAAGCTTCAGCTGCTGTTATAAACAGCAGTTACCAGTCTGTAGCATGGTCTAATAGGCAGACACTGATGTCAGGACTGGGGGACTATTTTAGGTGACCCTGTGATCATATTCGAAAGTGCTGAGGAGTAGACAGAGGAAAGGTCCTCTCTCTGTCAACCACTTGAATAGAGGGGTTCAGGATAGAGAGTAAAAGCATTTTTATTATTATAATATCTTTCCTAATACCTAATAAAAAAATAACTCAGATTTTCCTTTTAACTTTTATTTTGTAGTTGATGAATTACACACATTTCCAATATCTTATTTTCTTTTATTCAGATATGGAGAGATGCTCGGAGTGTCCTGAAGACCAGTGGTCTAATAAGAGAAGAGACGCCTGTATCCCGCGACCACTTGACTTCCTGTCATATGAAGATACCTTGGGATTATCTCTCATTATTATCAATCTCTTCTTCTTTTCTGTGACGGTCGTTGTGTTAGGGATATTTATAAAGCACAAGAACACGTCAATTGTGAAAGCTAATAACAAGAACCTAAGCTACATCCTGCTCCTGTCTCTGCTCTTCTCATTTCTATGTCCTCTCTTATTCATTGGACGTCCCACAAGGATGTCATGTCTACTACGACAGGTTACTTTTGGGATTATTTTTAGTCTTGCAGTTTCTTCTATTTTAGCTAAAACAGTCACTGTAGTCCTGGCTTTTCGTGCCATCCAACCAGGCAGGACACTGAGGCAGTGGCTGGGGAGACATCTGTCCACATTATTACTTATTACTGGTACAATAGGAGAGGTTGTGATCTGTGTCCTCTGGTTGTGTTTTTCTCCACCATTCCCAGATTATAACACTGAGATAGAGGTTGGAAAGATAATCTTACAATGTAATGAGGGATCTGCCAATGCTTTCTACTTGTCGATGGGCTACATTGGAATCCTGTCCATGTTGAGCTTTATTGTAGCCTTTTTGGCCAGGAAACTTCCAGACATCTTCAATGAGGCTCAGTACATCACCTTCAGCATGCTGGTCTTCTGCAGTGTGTGGATCTCCTTCATCCCGGCCTACCTCAGCACCAAGGGGAAATACATGGTTGCTGTGGAGATCTTCTCTATCTCATCTTCCAGTGCTGGACTTCTGGGCTGTATCTTCATTCCCAAATGTTACATTATTTTAATGAGACCAGAAATTAACATAAAGTCCAATCTAATTTTTATACAACAATAAAAGAGCATAATGATCAAATATGTTAGTTTTAGCCTATAGAATTAGCCAGTCTTCCTTCCTTGCCTTTATCTTCTGTGACCAGAGTCCTTGTTCTAGCTTTTCTCTATCATATCAAATTTAAAGTTGAAATTACCGTTTAGTCATAAATTAAGAACAGAAAGTTTTCTATCACTCAAAATACCACACTGGAACCAACGGTTCCTAAATTCAAGAACTCAATGGACTTTCCAATAGTTAAGATATTTGCCTAGTGTTAAAGCCAACCATTTAATTTATATATAAAGCAAGTTTCATTTAATAAAGGTCTTACACTTTACTGTGTCAGAAAGCATGTTGAAGTTTCTATATGTTGTTCAATACTTGAAAGCAAATTCTTTCTTTCAAGTATCATTTTATTGAGTCTTCAAATGACATATTCACATTCCTAACAGGAAAACAGAATACTTACCCGGTGCCCTCTGTCTCATCTTTTCAGCTGCAGATCCCCCAATTCCTGTGCAACATTTCTGCCACTCAAGATGGTTGCACCACTTCTCAGACTACCTAGTGCAGATTGTACATTTGGTCGTCTCAGACACTTTCCCACTTAATGTGTTTTTTTCTTTTTTTTCTTGAACTGGAGGCTCACTATGGTTAAACAGAGATAAAAAAAAAGGGGGCAAAGGAAGAATTTATCATAGGTCTGCGTTTTACACTGGTCTATGATATCCCCTGCACTGTTGGAGGATGCACCCAAATTAAGATGAGGTGCATCATAAATTAGGACCATATTCCGGCAGCCCTTGAAAACTGGCATAAATGAAGGTAAATTAATTGGTCCTGCTGGTAAGTACCTTCTACTGCCTTTTGAGGAAAGTGGCAGGGATACTGTAAAAATGCCACTCACACCTAGATTTAGGAGCAATGGAATTTATTTTATATTTACATGTGGATACAGTATATATATCCCTTTCAGGACCAGGCCATTATCTGTTTTTGCACTTCCATTTTTACTCCCTGCCTTACTGGTGCCATTTTTTTCTGTTCACATAGCCATCGTAGGGCTTTTTCTTTTGGCATAAAAAATGTGTACTTTGTAATGGCACCATTTAACCCTTTCGCTACCATGCACGGGGTCTTTAAACATGGGTCCCACTCGCGTGTGCAGCGGTCACCATAGCTGACGGGTCTCTGCTGTTTTAAATATTAAGCCAGCGGCTGATGTCTGCGACCTGCAATAATGCTGATTGTGGTCATTACAGCCTTTATTAGCCATGTTCAAGTGTGATCACAAATCTAAAAGATAAAAAACCCGGAAGCACGTGCTTCTGGGTTAAGTCTGGCATCCCTGTATGGCGATCGCGGATGCTAGTCATTATTTCTAAAAGATTGGGTCTCTTTGAAGAGACCCAGCATATTAAAGCTGCAGTTCCTATGCTCGCCAGCAGCTGCAGTTCATATGTTGCTTAACATAGGAGATTACAAAATTTTTATACTCTTTATGAGAGTATAGTAAAGTAGTGGACATTGTAGACTCCTAGCAGGGGCTAAAAAAATTAATTTAAAAATATATTAAAATGTAACTCACCCCCCTTTCCTTAGAATAAAACAATACATAAATAATAAAAAAATATAAACATCATCAGCATCGCCGTGTCTGAAAACACCCATACTATTAAAATATAAAAAATATCTTTCCAATACGTTGAATGGTGTAATGGAAAAAAGTATCAAAATGTTCAATTCATTTTCATTACTTCTCTTACCCAAGAAAATAGAATAAAATATGATCAAAAAGACACACACATTCCAAAATGGTATCAATAAAAACTACAGATCATCCTGCAAAAAAAAACTGAATTAGTTTTACCGGTAATTCAGTTTCCATGAGATCATCACAACGGCATACAAGGAGATTGATCCCTGACCTCTGTAGGGGCAGGAACAGAGAAATGTTAAATAACCCCCTCCCACCACCAACACCAGTGTTTCCAGAATCACACAGAGTAACCCGGTAGTGAAAAAATAACAAACAATGGAGAAGGTATTACTTCATACTTTCTGGAGACCCTCCAAAAGGAGATATACAACATATATCGGTTAAGGGGGGCTACGGCCTTGAGGACTTTCTGACCCAAGCACAGATCAGAGGATCTGGAAAGATCCAGGCGGTAGTGTTTTATAAATGTATGGATGCTGGACCAAGTGGCAGCTCGACTTATTTCTTCTAGGGAGGCGCCAGCTCGCTCTGCCTGAGAGGAAGACATGGCCCTAGTGGAATGGGCCCTAATGTTGACTGGACATGGAAGATTTTGAATTTGGTAACAGAGGCAGATGGTTTCCTTCATCCATCTCGCTATAGAAGACCAGGAGGTCTTTTGGCCTTTGTACTTTCCTGCAAAGAGTACTATTAAGTTGTCAGATTTTCTGAACTTTTTGGTAGCAGAAATATAGTCTAGAACTGCCCGTCTAACATCCAGAGAGTGAAAGGAAGATTCTCTGTCATTAGAAGGGTGTTGACAAAAGGAAGGCAGGGTAATCTCCTGGCTCCGATGCAAGCTGGATACAACTTTAGGGAGAAAGCCTGGGTCAAGTCGGAGAATGATCCTATCATCCAGGACACAAAGTTATGGTTCCCTAACAGATAGAGCCTGTAACTCGCCTAATCTGCGGGCTGAGGTTATTGCAATTAGGAAGGCGGTTTTCAGGGACAATAATTTTATTGGACAATCAGCAATGGGTTCAAATGGTGGTAGCATGAGACCGGTAAGGACCATATTTAAATCCCAGGAGGGGACAAGGGAGGTGATTGTTGGACGAAGTCTGGTAGCTGCTCTAATGAACCTTCTGACCCAACGATGACTAGCTATATCCTGGTCAAAAAAACAACTTAGGGCTGAGATTTGGACCTTCAGGGTAGAGGGTCTAAGCCCGAGGTCGAGACCCTGTTGCAGGAAATCCAGGATTCTTTAAATGCTGGGTCTTTACAGGTGTGGAGATTTTAAGGTAGATTGTAGTTGGTACTTTCTTCCTGGAGGCTTTCAAGGTAGTTATAACCTTATCTGATAAGCCCTGTTGTTTTAGAGTCTGGGTCTCAGGATCCATGCTGCTAGTTTCAGAAGATGTGGGTTTGGGTGTAGAACCAGATCCTGATGGAGTAGATCCCTCCTTATAGGAAGGGGCCAGGGATCCTGGAGGGAGTATCTCTGGAGAGATGCGAACTAGCTCCTTTTCGGCCATAGGGGAGCGATGACGGTTACTGTGGCCTTGTCCTGGCAAATTTTCTGGATTACCTTCGGAATTAAAGGAAGCGGAGGGAAGGCATAGCCTAGCTTCCAATGCCAACGGATGGTGAAGGCGTCCAACGCTTGAGGTTTGTCCCTGGGGTTTAAGGAACAAAATGTCTCCACCTTTGAGTTTACCCTGGTGGCGAATAGATCCACATCGGGCATCCCCCACTTTCCTACCACCAACCTGAATGTCTCTGAGCTTAGGGACCATTCTGTATGATTGATCCTGTGGCGGCTGAGGAAATCCGCTTCCAGATTCAGCGTTCCCTTCAGATGAATTGCAGCGATGGAGGCCACTTTCTGCTCTGCCCATGAAAAAAATTTCATTATCAGCGTTTTAAGAGTTGCTGACCACATTCCCCCTGATGGGAGAGGTAAGAGACGGTAGTAATGTTGTCACACTTATATGGTGAAGACGTAGTATTCTCTCTGCTGCTTTCAATGCCTGCCAGACTGCTCTCAGTTCTCTGAAGTTTGACAACTGGGATTTGATCGATTGTGGCCCGGTGCCCTGAAAAAGATGGTCCCCTACTTTTGCACCTCAGCCGGACAGACTTGCGTCCATTACTACTTGTATTAGGGGAGTTTTCTGCCAGGGAGTCGCCTTGGATAAGTTCTGAATTGGTAGGATTACTCGATGATCCAGGCAGGATTGACGCCTGTTCCAGACGTCCAGGATCCAAGACTAAAGAGGTCTGAAGTGAATCTGGCACCAGGGAACCGACCAGGGAACAGACCTAGCAGACTCATTGCTTCTCTGATTGAGCATGACCTTTTTTTCTGAAAAGATCAGATTTTTTGCTGAAGAGTCGAGATCTTGTAGAGGTAGGAATACCGCTTGCCTTCTGGAATCTAGGGTCATGCCTAGAAAACTGACTTTTTTGGAGGGGGTGAGGACAGACTTGTTTTCGTTTATAATCCACCCGAGGTTGTTTTGGATGGAGAGAAAATGGGGCGGAGTTAGCCGCGAGCCGAGATGGACGCTTGATCTCAGAGCTCCTCACAGACGCCGCTGCTTTTCCAGCATAACGGGTGCCTTATCCCCCTAACATGGTGAAAACTAACAAGGAAAGAAGTGAGAACACTCCTGGCACACAGAGATCGTGCCACACGCAATCTGAAATGGATCGCTTTCTCAAAAAGAGAGGTTATTCACTGGCACACAGAACCAAGATGGCGCCGGAGGGTGCCAGAGCAGCCGCGCAGCCTGAAGACTCAGATGGAGAGAGCTCTTGCGCCATGTCAGAAGGAGCAGAAGCCGCTGATCTTCCATTGTCAAGAGCCTTCTTCAAAAAGATGCTGTACAAAGCTCTCCAGCCTCTTAATAAGGACATTTCAGACATCAAAACAGAGGTAAAGCAAATTGGGGGATGCGTACTGGCACTGGAGGAGAATCAAGCGGCCATAGTTAATCATGGCGAGGTCGTACGTAAGGTCCTGCAAGACCATAACTCTTATCTTACCTCAGCTCTCCTCCACTTGGAGGATCAAGAAAACAGGAGCAGGTGGAAAAATGTCTGCATCAGAGGTGTGCCTGAGGACGTTCCCCCTGGAGAAATTACAAATGTGGTCACCGCTATCTTTGCCTCCCTTGTGGGAGAAAACAAAGCCTCACAGATAATAATCGAGAGGGCCCACAGAGCTCTGTGGCCGAAACCACCTGAAAACGGCCCACCTAGAGATATAATTTGCAGCCTACTAAATTATCTTTACACGGCCTCTCTTTTACGTGCTGCAAGAGATTCTAAGGACATCACTTATAATGGGGCGCGAATACAATTTTGCCAGGATCTTGCCTCTAGTACACTGGCGAAATGCAGAGCCCTAAAACCTGTCACAGATGCCCTCAGGGCGCACAAACTACCAGTGAGGTGGTTGTTTCCCTTTGGCCTGGCTACCTCCAAAGCAGGGCAGCAAATTGTGATCAGAATGCCACAGGACTTAACAGCAGCTTGGGACAAGCTTGATATTGCACCAGTGGAACTTCATTTTCCGGACTTACCTGAGATCCCAACGTGGCAAGTGGTCAAGAAACCAAAGTCCCCAAGAAGCAGGAAGAACACTTGAAGACCGCCGGGAGTCCGCCTTAACTATATATTCACAGTCGCCTTTACCCCTCAACACCAGACGCGACACTAGGGGGTCATCGGGCGACCCTCTAACTGCTTTTTCTCAACAGTTCAGTTATGTGTTTCACTGCAGGTTGTATATTCCCCTTGTTATGGTCTGCATTATATTCATGTCTCCTAGGTCACTAATCCATTATCCTTTTAGTGGATGGTGAACTAGGAACTGCATCTGTAATTCATTTATTTCCAATAAGTCTTGAAAGGTTTTATATTGCTTTTTCACCTTTTAGGATTTTTGGAGCCATCCTTGTTTGAACCAATTATGCAATGATATGTGTAATCCTAGCTGTTTACAAAATGCAGCTAGTCTTGCTGTCAATGCCTTTCCTCCCTTCCCAGCTGGGGTGTTGTGTTTCTCCAGGCCGAACCCATCCTCCCCATTTACACATTGGGGATGTTGTGGTTGGGCTCATTGAAACGCAAGCGCCTCAGTTACTGATTATATCAATAACCACTACCAATCCCCTGTCTGTTACCACTGTTTGTTGTAAAAATTGGTTCCTATTAGTTTCCACCTTTAAAAGGCTCGCAGTAGACAGCGACATTTGCTTTTCCTCATGAGGTTATGGCTAATTTAAATGTATTGTCCCATAATGTGAACGGGCTTAATATTCCCCAAAATAGAAAACTGATTTTCAACTTGCTACTTAAACAGAAAGAGGATATAGTCTTGTGGCAGGAGACGCATTTCCGCCATAGCCATATACCTTCCCTATCCACATCTAAATATTCACAATGGTTTCATGCCACACACTCATCTGCTTCTAGAGGTGTGTCTATAGCCATCAGTTCCTCCATCCCTTTTTATCTGGTTAAATCCTACATTGACCCAGGTGGACGTTTGCTCATTATAAAGGGCACAATTTTCAATTTTAAAATCACTATAGCCAACGTATACGCACCTAATTCACGCCAAGTTCCTTGGTTACTAGGGATGCTCAAGACGATTAGAGACTATACTGAAGGCATGCTGATAGTGGGAGGTGATCTTAATATCTCATTAGACACCCCATCCCAAGGACCACCCAAAGTTCCTAGGAAACAAATGGTAAAAATTGATGATGGTGTTGGCGGAGATGCGTCTGGTTGATGTCTGGAGAACTATTCATCCCACAGACAGGGATTACACTTTTTTCTCACACTCAAAACTCATACAGCTGAATTGATTACCTATTCTTGCCCGACTCCCATATAACATTGGTGAAAAGTGCAGATATTGGATATCAGATCATGCCCCCGTCATGATGTCACTCTCTCTCCAATGTCTCCCACATAAAGCTTGGTCATGGAGGTTGAATACCACACTTCTTGAAACGCAGACACACCTAAAGGCATTAGGAGAAAAGCTAGAAAATTACTTCAAAACTAATACAACACCGGAAACTTCTACTCCAATACTTTGGGAGGCTCATAAGGCTTATATAAGGGCGAACTGATAGCTTTAGGTTCTTATGTTAAAAAGAAAACCACAAAGGAGTTGATGTCGTTGCTCTCTCAGATTCAAACGCAAGAAGAAATGCACAAATTAGCGCATTCTGATGTGCATAAAGAGGCTTTGATCACACTTAGACGTAAGGTCAAAGACCTTCTTAACATTAAGGAAGCTAGAGCTCTCTTGTGCCTAAAAAGGAAAATATATGAACACGGCGACAAAGGGAACAAAATGATGACTCACTTAATTAAAAAGAGGAGAGAAAAAAACCTTTGTTTTATCAATACGGTCCAGCCCATCCTTAAGAGTCACCTCTACCCCCCTCATTGTCAAAGCCTTCCAGTCATTCTATACAAAACTATATAATCTCCCTTCGTCAGTTGCGGACCCCGACTTACAAGGAAAACCATATGAATCTCTCATAGAGGAGTTCTTAACCTCAATTAAATCTCCCACACTATCTGGTGAGGAACGACAGCAACTCCTTAAACCTTTTTCTATATCTGGGAAAAAATATGGAGGATTCAGCCCGCACAACCCCTAGCAGGTGCAGATTGCTATGGCGAAATACAGATACAAACGTAAAAACACAAAATGCAATCGCACACTGCAATCAGCACTCTGCCCTACCTTTATGCTGGATGTTGAATAAGGTATTGGTGTACATTTTGGCCAAAGCGTAATAAGCCACTCACCACGTCAAGGTCGCCTTCATGAGTGGTCCCTAACACTAGTTCCTACCTTTTATGGGCAATGACAGCCACATAAAGTCCAGGGAGCGCAGGTACAGCATGCACGCCAAGCACACTCTGCTTCTAACCCCGTCCGGTGCCATTACAGCTTTCATCGGATCCAGGGATGCAAGTATCAACATGCATGCTGAGCCTACTATATACTTCTCCTGGAGCCTAATGGCTACTGGTAGGTGCTACATAAGCAGACTCAGTTTTATACTGACTTTAAAACCAGCCTCCAGGAGGCAGATTAACTGGACAGGTGTGCTTGACCGCTTGGAGATCGCCACACCTCCAATGCGTACTACAAAGAAAAAATATGGAAGATTCAGCCCGCACAACCCCTAGCAGGTGCAGATTGCTATGGCGAAATACAAATACAAACGTAAAAACACAAAATGCTATCGCACACTGCAACCAGCACTCTGCCCTACCTTTATGCTGGATGTTGAATAAGGCATTGGTGTACATTTTGGCCAAAGCGTAATAAGTAGAGTTGAGCGAACACCTGGATGTTCGGGTTCGAGAAGTTCGGCCGAACATCCCGGAAATGTTCGGGTTCGGGATCCGAACCCGATCCGAACTTCGTCCCGAACCCGAACCCCATTGAAGTCAACGGGGACCCGAACTTTTCGGTACTAAAAAGGCTGTAAAACAGCCCAGGAAAAAGCTAGAGGGCTGCAAAAGGCAGCAACATGTAGGTAAATCCCCTGCAAACAAATGTGGATAGGGAAATGAATTAAAATAAAAATTAAATAAATAAAAATTAACCAAAATCAATTGGAGAGAGGTCCCATAGCAGAGAATCTGGCTTCACGTCACCCACCACTGTAAGAGTCCATTTTCATAAATTTAGGCCCAGCACCCAGGCAGAGGAGAGAGGTCCCGTAACAGAGAATCTGGCTTCATGTCAGCAGAGAATTAGTCTGCATGTCATAGCAGAGAATGAGGCTTCACATCAGCCACCACTGCAACAGTCCATTGGCATATATTTAGGCCCAGCACCCAGGCAGAGGAGGGAGGTCCCGTAACAGAGAATCTGGCTTCATGTCAGCAGAGAATCAGTCTGCATGTCATAGCAGAGAATGAGGCTTCACGTCAGCCACCACTGCAACAGTCCATTGGCATATATTTAGGCCCAGCACACACACAGGCAGAGGAGAGAGGTCCCGTAACAGAGAATCTGTCTTCATGTCAGCAGAGAATTAGTCTGCATGTCATAGCAGAGAATGAGGCTTCACGTCAGCCACCACTGCAACAGTCCATTGGCATATATTTAGGCCCAGCACCCAGGCAGAGGAGGGAGGTCCCGTAACAGAGAATCTGTCTTCATGTCAGCAGAGAATTAGTCTGCATGTCATAGCAGAGAATGAGGCTTCACGTCAGCCACCACTGCAACAGTCCATTGGCATATATTTAGGCCCAGCACACACACAGGCAGAGGAGAGAGGTCCCGTAACAGAGAATCTGTCTTCATGTCAGCAGAGAATTAGTCTGCATGTCATAGCAGAGAATGAGGCTTCACGTCAGCCACCACTGCAACAGTCCATTGGCATATATTTAGGCCCAGCACACACACAGGCAGAGGAGAGAGGTCCCGTAACAGAGAATCTGGCTTCATGTCAGCAGAGAATCAGTCTGCATGTCATAGCAGAGAATGAGGCTTCACGTCAGCCACCACTGCAACAGTCCATTGGCATATATTTAGGCCCAGCACACACACAGGCAGAGGAGAGAGGTCCCGTAACAGAGAATCTGTCTTCATGTCAGCAGAGAATCAGTCTGCATGTCATAGCAGAGAATGAGGCTTCACGTCAGCCACCACTGCAACAGTCCATTGGCATATATTTAGGCCCAGCACACACACAGGCAGAGGAGAGAGGTCCCGTAACAGAGAATCTGTCTTCATGTCAGCAGAGAATTAGTCTGCATGTCATAGCAGAGAATGAGGCTTCACGTCAGACACCACTGCAACAGTCCATTGGCATATATTTAGGCCCAGCACACACACAGGCAGAGGAGAGAGGTCCCGTAACAGAGAATCTGGCTTCATGTCAGCAGAGAATCAGTCTGCATGTCATAGCAGAGAATGAGGCTTCACGTCAGCCACCACTGCAACAGTCCATTGGCATATATTTAGGCCCAGCACACAGGCAGAGGAGAGAGGTCCCGTAACAGAGAATCTGTCTTCATGTCAGCAGAGAATTAGTCTGCATGTCATAGCAGAGAATGAGGCTTCACGTCAGCCACCACTGCAACAGTCCATTGGCATATATTTAGGCCCAGCACCCAGGCAGAGGAGGGAGGTCTCGTAACAGAGAATCTAGCTTCATGTCAGCAGAGAATCAGTCTGCATGTCATAGCAGAGAATGAGGCTTCACGTCAGCCACCACTGCAACAGTCCATTGGCATATATTTAGGCCCAGCACACAGGCAGAGGAGAGAGGTCCCGTAACAGACAATCTGGCTTCATGTCAGCAGAGAATTAGTCTGCATGTCATAGCAGAGAATGAGGCTTCACGTCAGCCACCACTGCAACAGTCCATTGGCATATATTTAGGCCCAGCACACAGGCAGAGGAGAGAGGTCCCGTAACAGACAATCTGGCTTCATGTCAGCAGAGAATCATTCTGCATGTCATAGCAGAGAATCAGGCTTCACGTCACCCAACATTGGAACAGTCCATTGGCATATATTTAGGCCCAGCACCCAGGCAGAGGAGGGAGGTCCCGTAACAGAGAATCTGGCTTCATGTCAGCAGAGAATCAGTCTGCATGTCATAGCAGAGAATGAGGCTTCACGTCAGCCACCACTGCAACAGTCCATTGGCATATATTTAGGCCCAGCACACAGGCAGAGGAGAGAGGTCCCGTAACAGACAATCTGGCTTCATGTCAGCAGAGAATTAGTCTGCATGTCATAGCAGAGAATGAGGCTTCACGTCAGCCACCACTGCAACAGTCCATTGGCATATATTTAGGCCCAGCACACAGGCAGAGGAGAGAGGTCCCGTAACAGACTAACTGGCTTCATGTCAGCAGAGAATCATTCTGCATGTCATAGCAGAGAATCAGGCTTCACGTCACCCAACATTGGAACAGTCCATTGGCATATATTTAGGCCCCGGCACCCAGACACAGGAGAGGTTCATTCAACTTTGGGTAGCCTCGCAATATAATGGTAAAATGAAAATAAAAATAGGATTGAATGAGGAAGTGCCCTGGAGTCCAATAATATATGGTTAAGGGGAGGTAGTTAATGTCTAATCTGGACAAGGGACGGACAGATCCTGTGGGATCCATGCCTGGTTCATTTTTATGAACGTCAGCTTGTCCACATTGGCTGTAGACAGGCGGCTGCGTTTGTCTGTAATGACGCCCCCTGCCGTGCTGAATACACGTTCAGACAAAACGCTGGCCGCCGGGCAGGCCAGCACCTCCAAGGCATAAAAGGCTAGCTCTGGCCACGTGGACAATTTAGAGACCCAGAAGTTGAATGGGGCCGAACCATCAGTCAGTACGTGGAGGGGTGTGCACACGTACTGTTCCACCATGTTAGTGAAATGTTGCCTCCTGCTAACACGTTGCGTATCAGGTGGTGGTGCAGTTAGCTGTGGCGTGTTGACAAAAGTTTTCCACATCTCTGCCATGCTAACCCTGCCCTCAAAGGAGCTGGCATTGACACAGCTGCCTTGGCGACCTCTTGCTCCTCCTCTGCCTTGGCCTTGGGCTTCCACTTGTTCCCCTGTGACATTTGGGAATGCTCTCAGTAGCGCATCTACCAACGTGCGCTTGTACTCGCGCATCTTCCTATCACGCTCCAGTGCAGGAAGTAAGGTGGGCACATTGTCTTTGTAGCGTGGATCCAGCAGGGTGGCAACCCAGTAGTCCGCACAGGTTAAAATGTGGGCAACTCTGCTGTCGTTGCGCAGGCACTGCAGCATGTAGTCGCTCATGTGTGCCAGGCTGCCCAGGGGTAAGGACAAGCTGTCCTCTGTGGGAGGCGTATCGTCATCGTCCTGCCTTTCCCCCCAGCCACGCACCAGTGATGGACCCGAGCTGCGTTGGGTGCCACCCCGCTGTGACCATGCTTCATCCTCATCCTCCTCCACCTCCTCCTCATCCTCGTCCTCCTCGTCCTCCAGTAGTGGGCCCTGTCTGGCCACATTTGTACCTGGCCTCTGCTGTTGCCAAAAACCTCCCTCTGAGTCACTTCGAAGAGACTGGCCTGAAAGTGCTAAAAATGACCCCTCTTCCTCCTCCTCCTCCTCCTCCTCCTGGGCCACCTCCTCTTGCATCATCGCCCTAAGTGTTTTCTCAAGGAGACATAGAAGTGGTATTGTAACGCTGATAACGGCGTCATCGCCACTGGCCATGTTGGTGGAGTACTCGAAACAGCGCAACAGGGCACACAGGTCTCGCATGGAGGCCCAGTCATTGGTGGTGAAGTGGTGCTGTTCTGTAGTGCGACTGACCCGTGCGTGCTGCAGCTGAAACTCCACTATGGCCTGCTGCTGCTCGCACAGTCTGTCCAGCATGTGCAAGGTGGAGTTCCACCTGGTGGGCACGTCGCATATGAGGCGGTGAGCGGGAAGGCCGAAGTTACGCTGTAGCGCAGACAGGCGAGCAGCAGCAGGATGTGAACGCCGGAAGCGCGAACAGACGGCCCGCACTTTATGCAGCAGCTCTGACATGTCGGGGTAGTTGTGAATGAACTTCTGCACCACCAAATTCAGCACATGCGCCAAGCAAGGGATGTGCGTCAAATTGGCTAGTCCCAGAGCTGCAACGAGATTTCGCCCATTATCGCACACCACCAGGCCGGGCTTGAGGCTCACCGGCAGCAACCACTCGTCGGTCTGTTGTTCTATACCCCGCCACAACTCCTGTGCGGTGTGGGGCCTGTCCCCCAAACATATGAGTTTCAGAATGGCCTGCTGACGTTTACCCCGGGCTGTGCTGAAGTTGGTGGTGAAGGTGTGTGGCTGACTGGATGAGCAGGTGGAAGAAGAGGAGGAGGAAGCCGAGAAGGAGGAGGTGGCAACAGGAGGCAAAGAATGTTGCCCTGCGATCCTTGGCGGCGGAAGGACGTGCGCCAAACAGCTCTCCGCCTGGGGCCCAGCTGCCACTACATTTACCCAGTGTGCAGTTAGGGAGATATAGCGTCCCTGGCCGTGCTTACTGGTCCACGTATCTGTGGTTAGGTGGACCTTGCCACAGATGGCGTTGCGCAGTGCACACTTGATTTTATCGGATACTTGGTTGTGCAGGGAAGGCACGGCTCTCTTGGAGAAGTAGTGGCGGCTGGGAACAACATACTGTGGGACAGCAAGCGACATGAGCTGTTTGAAGCTGTCTGTGTCCACCAGCCTAAATGACAGCATTTCATAGGCCAGTAGTTTAGAAATGCTGGCATTCAGGGCCAGGGATCGAGGGTGGCTAGGTGGGAATTTACGCTTTCTCTCAAATGTTTGTGAGATGGAGAGCTGAACGCTGCCGTGTGACATGGTTGAGACGCTTGGTGACGGAGGTGGTGGTGGTGGTGTTGGTGGTACATCCCCTGTTTGCTGGGCGGCAGGTGCCAACGTTCCTCCAGAGGCGGAGGAAGAGGCCGAGGCGGCAGCAGCAGAAGAGGCCGAGGCGGCAGCAGCAGAAGAGGTAGCAGGGGGAGCCTGAGTGACTTCCTTGGTTTTAAGGTGTTTACTCCACTGCAGTTCATGCTTTGCATGCAGGTGCCTGGTCATGCAGGTTGTGCTCAGGTTCAGAACGTTAATGCCTCGCTTAAGGCTCTGATGGCACAGCGTGCAAACCACTCGGGTCTTGTCGTCAGCACATTGTTTGAAGAAGTGCCATGCCAGGGAACTCCTTGAAGCTGCCTTTGGGGTGCTCGGTCCCAGATGGCGGCGGTCAGTAGCAGGCGGAGTCTCTTGGCGGCGGGTGTTCTGCTTTTGCCCACTGCTCCCTCTTTTGCTACGCTGTTGGCTCGGTCTCACCACTGCCTCTTCCTCCGAACTGTGAAAGTCAGTGGCACGACCTTCATTCCATGTGGGGTCTAGGACCTCATCATCCCCTGCATCGTCTTCCACCCAGTCTTGATCCCTGACCTCCTGTTCAGTCTGCACACTGCAGAAAGACGCAGCAGTTGGCACCTGTGTTTCGTCATCATCAGAGACATGCTGAGGTGGTATTCCCATGTCCTCATCATCAGGAAACATAAGTGGTTGTGCGTCAGTGCATTCTATATCTTTCACCGCTGGGGAAGGGCTAGGTGGATGCCCTTGGGAAACCCTGCCAGCGGAGTCTTCAAACAGCATAAGAGACTGCTGCATAACTTGAGGCTGAGACAGTTTCCCTGGTATGCATGGGGGTGATGTGACAGACTGATGGGGTTGGTTTTCAGGCGCCATCTGTGCGCTTTCTGCAGAAGACTGGGTGGGAGATAATGTGAACGTGCTGGATCCACTGTCGGCCACCCAATTGACTAATGCCTGTACCTGCTCAGGCCTTACCATCCTTAGAACGGCATTGGGCCCCACCATATATCGCTGTAAATTCTGGCGGCTACTGGGACCTGAGGTAGTTGGTACACTAGGACGTGTGGATGTGGCAGAACGGCCACGTCCTCTCCCAGCACCAGAGGGTCCACTAACACCACCACGACCATGTCCACGTCCGCGTCCCTTACTAGATGTTTTTCTCATTGTTATGGTTCACCACAACAACAAAAATATTATTTGGCCCAATGTATTGTATTCAAATTCAGCGGGATATAAATTTGAGGCCTAGTATTTAGGCGCTGGGTGACCGGTATGGATTTACTAACAGAATTAGACTTGGAAATGCACAGTAGCGTGTGTGTGAAGTTATTCTGAATGACCCTATGTGCACCTTGAATATTATATACCCTTTTAGGGATAGATTTCAAATAGCTCTGATATAGCAGAAACCACTAAATTATGAAATTGCTAAATTGGGAATTGTATTTCAACCCAGAACAAAAAATGTGCTTTGACGGACACTAAATAACTTTCCCAGCCACAACAGGACAGCGGTAACGAGAGATTTAGCGGGATATAAATTTGAGGCCTAGTATTTAGGCGCTGGGTGACCGGTATGGATTTAGTGACAGAATTAGACTTGGAAATGCACAGTAGCGTGTGTGTGAAGTTATTCTGAATGACCCTATGTGCACCTTGAATATTATATACCCTTTTAGGGATAGATTTCAAATAGCTCTGATATAGCAGGAACCACTAAATTATGAAATTGCTAAATTGGGAATTGTACTTCAACCCAGAACAAAAAATGTGCTTTGACGGACACTAAATAACTTTCCCAGCCACAACAGGACAGCGGTAACGAGAGATTTAGCGGGATATAAATTTGAGGCCTAGTATTTAGGCGCTGGGTGACCGGTATGGATTTAGTGACAGAATTAGACTTGGAAATGCACAGTAGCGTGTGTGTGAAGTTATTCTGAATGACCCTATGTGCACCTTGAATATTATATACCCTTTTAGGGATAGATTTCAAATAGCTCTGATATAGCAGAAACCACTAAATTATGAAATTGCTAAATTGGGAATTGTATTTCAACCCAGAACAAAAAATGTGCTTTGACGGACACTAAATAACTTTCCCAGCCACAACAGGACAGCGGTAACGAGAGATTTAGCGGGATATAAATTTGAGGCCTAGTATTTAGGCGCTGGGTGACCGGTATGGATTTAGTGACAGAATTAGACTTGGAAATGCACAGTAGCGTGTGTGTGAAGTTATTCTGAATGACCCTATGTGCACCTTGAATATTATATACCCTTTTAGGGATAGATTTCAAATAGCTCTGATATAGCAGGAACCACTAAATTATGAAATTGCTAAATTGGGAATTGTACTTCAACCCAGAACAAAAAATGTGCTTTGACGGACACTAAATAACTTTCCCAGCCACAACAGGACAGCGGTAACGAGAGATTTAGCGGGATATAAATTTGAGGCCTAGTATTTAGGCGCTGGGTGACCGGTATGGATTTAGTGACAGAATTAGACTTGGAAATGCACAGTAGCGTGTGTGTGAAGTTATTCTGAATGACCCTATGTGCACCTTGAATATTATATACCCTTTTAGGGATAGATTTCAAATAGCTCTGATATAGCAGAAACCACTAAATTATGAAATTGCTAAATTGGGAATTGTATTTCAACCCAGAACAAAAAATGTGCTTTGACGGACACTAAATAACTTTCCCAGCCACAACAGGACAGCGGTAACGAGAGATTTAGCGGGATATAAATTTGAGGCCTAGTATTTAGGCGCTGGGTGACCGGTATGGATTTAGCGACAGAATTAGACTTGGAAATGCACAGTAGCGTGTGTGTGAAGTTATTCTGAATGACCCTATGTGCACCTTGAATATTATATACCCTTTTAGGGATAGATTTCAAATAACTCTGATATAGCAGGAACCACTAAATTATGAAATTGCTAAATTGGGAATTGTACTTCAACCCAGAACAAAAAATGTGCTTTGACGGACACTAAATAACTTTCCCAGCCACAACAGTACAGCGGTAACGAGAGATTTAGCGGGATATAAATTTGAGGCCTAGTATTTAGGCGCTGGGTGACCGGTATGGATTTAGCGACAGAATTAGACTTGGAAATGCACAGTAGCGTGTGTGTGAAGTTATTCTGAATGACCCTATGTGCACCTTGAATATTATATACCCTTTTAGGGATAGATTTCAAATAGCTCTGATATAGCAGGAACCACTAAATTATGAAATTGCTAAATTGGGAATTGTACTTCAACCCAGAACAAAAAATGTGCTTTGACGGACACTAAATAACTTTCCCAGCCACAACAGGACAGCGGTAACGAGAGATTTAGCGGGATATAAATTTGAGGCCTAGTATTTAGGCGCTGGGTGACCGGTATGGATTTAGTGACAGAATTAGACTGGGATATAGCCAAAAAATAACCACACTATTGCTGGTTAAATGCACTTGGTGACGGGCGCAGCTTGCCCCTGATGTAGTATATGGCCAAAAAATGAACAGACTATTGCTGGTTAAATGCACTTGGTGTCACAGCTTGACGAACCACACTACTGATGGTTAAATGCACTTGGTGACGGGCGCAGCTTGCCCCTGATGTAGTATATGGCCAAAAAATGAACAGACTATTGCTGGTTAAATGCACTTGGTGTCACAGCTTGACGAACCACACTACTGAGGGTTAAATGCACTTGGTGACGGGCGCAGCTTGCCCCTGATGTAGTATATGGCCAAAAAATAAACAGACTATTGCTGGTTAAATGCACTTGGTGTGACAGCTTCACCCTGATGTAGGCTTTAGCCAAAAAACAACCACACCATTGAGGGTTAAATGCACTTGGTGACAGGCGCAGCTTGCCCCTGATTTAGTATATGGCCAAAAAATGAACAGACTATTGCTGGTTAAATGCACTTGGTGTGACAGCTTGACCAACCACACTACTGAGGGTTAAATGCACTTGGTGACGGGCGCAGCTTACCCCTGATGTAGTATATGGCCTAAAAATAAACAGACTATTGCTGGTTAAATGCACTTGGTGTGACAGCTTCACCCTGATGTAGGCTTTAGCCAAAAAACAACCACACCATTGAGGGTTAAATGCACTTGGTCGCAGCTTGGATGCACTTGGTCGCAGCACCGCACAAGACACAAAATGGCCGCCGATCACCCCAGAAAAAAGTGACTGACAAACGGTCTGGGCAGCCTAAAAACAGTGAGTGAGCATTTGAATTTCAGCAGCTCAATGATGCACAGCTGCAGATCGATCGATTAATCAAGTGAAGTCCTTTGGAGGAGTTAATCTGCCTAATCTCGCCCTACTGTCGCATCCGCAACCTCTCCCTACGCTAATCAGAGCAGAGTGACGGGCGGCGCTATGTGACTCCAGCTTAAATAGAGGCTGGGTCACATGGTGCTCTGGCCAATCACAGCCATGCCAATAGTAGGCATGGCTGTGACGGCCTCTTGGGGCAAGTAGTATGACGCTTGTTGATTGGCTGCTTTGCAGCCTTTCAAAAAGCGCCAAGAAAGCGTCACAAAAGCGCCAAGAAAGCGACGAACACCGAACCCGAACCCGGACTTTTACGAAAATGTCCGGGTTCGGGTCCGTGTCACGGACACCCCAAAATTCGGTACGAACCCGAACTATACAGTTCGAGTTCGCTCATCCCTAGTAATAAGCCACTCACCACGTCAAGGTCGCCTTCATGAGTGGTCCCTAACACTAGTTCCTACCTTTTATGGGCCATGACAGCCACATAAAGTCCAGGGAGCGCAGGTACAGCATGCACGCCAAGCACACTCTGCTTCTGAAGGTTGAATACCACACTTCTTGAAACGCAGACACACCTAAAGGCATTAGGAGAAAAGCTAGAAAATTACTTCAAAACTAATACAACACCGGAAACTTCTACTCCAATACTTTGGGAGGCTCATAAGGCTTATATAAGGGCGAACTGATAGCTTTAGGTTCTTATGTTAAAAAGAAAACCACAAAGGAGTTGATGTCGTTGCTCTCTCAGATTCAAACGCAAGAAGAAATGCACAAATTAGCGCATTCTGATGTGCATAAAGAGGCTTTGATCACACTTAGACGTAAGGTCAAAGACCTTCTTAACATTAAGGAAGCTAGAGCTCTCTTGCGCCTAAAAAGTAAAATATATGAACACGGCGACAAAGGGAACAAAATGATGACTCACTTAATTAAAAAGAGGAGAGAAAAAACCTTTGTTTCATCAATATGGTCCAGCCCATCCTTAAGAGTCACTTCTACCCCTCTCATTGTCAAAGCCTTCCAGACATTCTATACAAAACTATATAATCTCCCTTCGTCAGTTGCGGACCCCGACTTACAAGGAAAACCATATGAATCTCTCATAGAGGAGTTCTTAACCTCAATTAAATCTCCCACACTATCTGGTGAGGAACGACAGCAACTCCTTAAACCTTTTTCTATATCTGAAGTAGAAAAACTCCTCAGTTCCATCCCTATAAGGAAGAGTCCTGGTCCTGATGGACTCCCAATTATCTACTATAAGAAATTCAAACAGTTTTTACTTCCTTATTTTACTGACCTCTGCAACTCGCTGTTGGGAGGATCATCTTTGGCTCCCCAGGCCTTGAGGGCTCATATAACAATTCTACACAAGGAAGGGAAAGACCCTGAGGATTGTGGGAGCTATAGACCCATCTCTTTACTCAACTGTGACTTAAAATGGTGGTATAAATTGCTGGCATATAGAATATCCCCCCTATTAAACAAACGTATTGACCCTGAACAAGTAAGGTTTGTCCCTGGAAGGGAGGGGAAGCACAATATATGGAGACTAATACACCTGATCCATAATGCCCAAGTAAACAATACACCCATGTTACTTTTGGGTACTGATGCAGAGAAGGCATTCGAAAGGGTCAACTTTGACTTTATGAAAGCTACATTAATGAAATTTGGTTTTCCCTCTGTTTTTGTTACAGCCATTTTTTCACTATATTCCTGTCCTACGGCGCAAGTGTTGGTAAATGGTGCCCTGTCGGATGCCTTCCCCATCAGAAATAGGACTAGGCAAGGTTGTCCCCTTTCCCCTTCCCTTTTAATCTTATGTCTAGAGATGCTCCTCCTAAAAATCAGACAATCAAACAAAATACAAGGTATTCCCCTTGGTCAATATCATCATAGGTCTGCGGCGTTTGCTGATGACCTCTTAATTATAATATCCAACCCGACTAAAGCCCTCCCCATTATCATGTCCATATTTAGCCAGTACGGTATGATCTCTAATTTCAAGATTAATTTTTCTAAATCAGAGGCCCTTCCGATTAACATTTCATCCACCATTTTAGCTCCACTCAAACATTCTTCTCCTTTTAAATGGCCCACAAATGCAATTACGTTTCTGGGTATTCATGTTCCTACTGATCTGAACCTACTGTTTAAACTTAACTACACCCCAATACTTTCTAAGATTAGATCATTTATGTCTTCTTTAAGGGTATCTTACATGTCATGGTTTGGTAGAAAAAAACCTATTGTCCACGTTTGTTTTACCCCAACTTCTATACATTCTACAAGCTATCTTGATACATCTACCGTCCTCCTTCTTTGCCCAAATTAAGAGCTTTTTCACATCCTTTTTATGGATAAACAGAAAACCTAGAATAGCCTATTCACTTCTTTCCCAAAGGAAGAATAAAGGGGGTATTTTGCTGCCTGATATTTCATTATATAATAAAGCTATCCAGCTATCCAGATGGGTACTCGTAGCAAACGACAAATTAGAGGCACCCTATCTAGACATAGAAATTAGGGATGAGCGAACTCGAACTGTATAGTTCGGGTTCGTACCGAATTTTGGGGTGTCCGTGACACGGACCCGAACCCGGACATTTTCGTAAAAGTCCGGGTTCGGGTTCGGTGTTCGTCGCTTTCTTGGCGCTTTTGTGACGCTTTCTTGGCGCTTTTTGAAAGGCTGCAAAGCAGCCAATCAACAAGCGTCATACTACTTGCCCCAAGAGGCCGTCACAGCCATGCCTACTATTGGCATGGCTGTGATTGGCCAGAGCACCATGTGACCCAGCCTCTATTTAAGCTGGAGTCACATAGCGCCGCCCGTCACTCTGCTCTGATTAGCGTAGGGAGAGGTTGCGGATGCGACAGTAGGGCGAGATTAGGCAGATTAACTCCTCCAAAGGACTTCACTTGATTAATCGATCGATCTGCAGCTGTGCATCATTGAGCTGCTGAAATTCAAATGCTCACTCACTGTTTTTAGGCTGCCCAGACCGTTTGTCAGTCACTTTTTTCTGGGGTGATCGGCGGCCATTTTGTGTCTTGTGCGGTGCTGCGACCAAGTGCATCCAAGCTGCGACCAAGTGCATTTAACCCTCAATGGTGTGGTTGTTTTTTGGCTAAAGCCTACATCAGGGTGAAGCTGTCACACCAAGTGCATTTAACCAGCAATAGTCTGTTTATTTTTTGGCCATATACTACATCAGGGGCAAGCTGCGCCCGTCACCAAGTGCATTTAACCCTCAATGGTGTGGTTGTTTTTTGGCTAAAGCCTACATCAGGGTGAAGCTGTCACACCAAGTGCATTTAACCAGCAATAGTCTGTTTATTTTTTGGCCATATACTACATCAGGGGCAAGCTGCGCCCGTCACCAAGTGCATTTAACCCTCAGTAGTGTGGTTCGTCAAGCTGTGACACCAAGTGCATTTAACCAGCAATAGTCTGTTCATTTTTTGGCCATATACTAAATCAGGGGCAAGCTGCGCCCGTCACCAAGTGCATTTAACCAGCAATAGTCTGTTCATTTTTTGGCCATATACTACATCAGGGGCAAGCTGCGCCCGTCACCAAGTGCATTTAACCCTCAGTAGTGTGGTTGGTCAAGCTATCACACCAAGTGCATTTAACCAGCAATAGTCTGTTCATTTTTTGTCCATATACTAAATCAGGGGCAAGCTGCGCCCGTCACCAAGTGCATTTAACCAGCAATAGTCTGTTCATTTTTTGGCCATATACTACATCAGGGGCAAGCTGCGCCCGTCACCAAGTGCATTTAACCCTCAGTAGTGTGGTTGGTCAAGCTATCACACCAAGTGCATTTAACCAGCAATAGTCTGTTCATTTTTTGTCCATATACTAAATCAGGGGCAAGCTGCGCCCGTCACCAAGTGCATTTAACCAGCAATAGTCTGTTCATTTTTTGGCCATATACTACATCAGGGGCAAGCTGCGCCCGTCACCAAGTGCATTTAACCCTCAGTAGTGTGGTTGGTCAAGCTATCACACCAAGTGCATTTAACCAGCAATAGTCTGTTCATTTTTTGGCCATATACTAAATCAGGGGCAAGCTGCGCCCGGCACCAAGTGCATTTAACCAGCAATAGTCTGTTCATTTTTTGGCCATATACTACATCAGGGGCAAGCTGCGCCCGTCACCAAGTGCATTTAACCCTCAGTAGTGTGGTTGGTCAAGCTATCACACCAAGTGCATTTAACCAGCAATAGTCTGTTCATTTTTTGGACATATACTAAATCAGGGGCAAGCTGCGCCCATCACCAAGTGCATTTAACCAGCAATAGTCTGTTCATTTTTTGGCCATATACTACATCAGGGGCAAGCTGCGCCCGTCACCAAGTGCATTTAACCCTCAGTAGTGTGGTTGGTCAAGCTATCACACCAAGTGCATTTAACCAGCAATAGTCTGTTCATTTTTTGGCCATATACTAAATCAGGGGCAAGCTGCGCCCGTCACCAAGTGCATTTAACCAGCAATAGTCTGTTCATTTTTTGGCCATATACTACATCAGGGGCAAGCTGCGCCCGTCACCAAGTGCATTTAACCCTCAGTAGTGTGGTTGGTCAAGCTATCACACCAAGTGCATTTAACCAGCAATAGTCTGTTCATTTTTTGTCCATATACTAAATCAGGGGCAAGCTGCGCCCGTCACCAAGTGCATTTAACCAGCAATAGTCTGTTCATTTTTTGGCCATATACTACATCAGGGGCAAGCTGCGCCCGTCACCAAGTGCATTTAACCCTCAGTAGTGTGGTTGGTCAAGCTATCACACCAAGTGCATTTAACCAGCAATAGTCTGTTCATTTTTTGGCCATATACTAAATCAGGGGCAAGCTGCGCCCGGCACCAAGTGCATTTAACCAGCAATAGTCTGTTCATTTTTTGGCCATATACTACATCAGGGGCAAGCTGCGCCCGTCACCAAGTGCATTTAACCCTCAGTAGTGTGGTTGGTCAAGCTATCACACCAAGTGCATTTAACCAGCAATAGTCTGTTCATTTTTTGGCCATATACTAAATCAGGGGCAAGCTGCGCCTGTCACCAAGTGCATTTAACCAGCAATAGTCTGTTCATTTTTTGGCCATATACTACATCAGGGGCAAGCTGCGCCCGTCACCAAGTGCATTTAACCCTCAGTAGTGTGGTTCGTCAAGCTGTGACACCAAGTGCATTTAACCAGCAATAGTCTGTTCATTTTTTGGCCATATACTACATCAGGGGCAAGCTGCGCCCGTCACCAAGTGCATTTAACCAGCAATAGTGTGGTTATTTTTTGGCCATATCCCAGTCTAATTCTGTCACTAAATCCATACCGGTCACCCAGCGCCTAAATACTAGGCCTCAAATTTATATCCCGCTAAATCTCTCGTTACCGCTGTCCTGTTGTGGCTGGGAAAGTTATTTAGTGTCCGTCAAAGCACATTTTTTGTTCTGGGTTGAAGTACAATTCCCAATTTAGCAATTTCATAATTTAGTGGTTCCTGCTATATCAGAGCTATTTGAAATCTATCCCTAAAAGGGTATATAATATTCAAGGTGCACATAGGGTCATTCAGAATAACTTCACACACACGCTACTGTGCATTTCCAAGTCTAATTCTGTCGCTAAATCCATACCGGTCACCCAGCGCCTAAATACTAGGCCTCAAATTTATATCCCGCTAAATCTCTCGTTACCGCTGTCCTGTTGTGGCTGGGAAAGTTATTTAGTGTCCGTCAAAGCACATTTTTTGTTCTGGGTTGAAGTACAATTCCCAATTTAGCAATTTCATAATTTAGTGGTTCCTGCTATATCAGAGCTATTTGAAATCTATCCCTAAAAGGGTATATAATATTCAAGGTGCACATAGGGTCATTCAGAATAACTTCACACACACGCTACTGTGCATTTCCAAGTCTAATTCTGTCGCTAAATCCATACCGGTCACCCAGCGCCTAAATACTAGGCCTCAAATTTATATCCCGCTAAATCTCTCGTTACCGCTGTCCTGTTGAGGCTGGGAAAGTTATTTAGTGTCCGTCAAAGCACATTTTTTGTTCTGGGTTGAAATACAATTCCCAATTTAGCAATTTCATAATTTAGTGGTTTCTGCTATATCAGAGCTATTTGAAATCTATCCCTAAAAGGGTATATAATATTCAAGGTGCACATAGGGTCATTCAGAATAACTTCACACACACGCTACTGTGCATTTCCAAGTCTAATTCTGTCACTAAATCCATACCGGTCACCCAGCGCCTAAATACTAGGCCTCAAATTTATATCCCGCTAAATCTCTCATTACCGCTGTCCTGTTGTGGCTGGGAAAGTTATTTAGTGTCCGTCAAAGCACATTTTTTGTTCTGGGTTGAAATACAATTCCCAATTTAGCAATTTCATAATTTAGTGGTTTCTGCTATATCAGAGCTATTTGAAATCTATCCCTAAAAGGGTATATAATATTCAAGGTGCACATAGGGTCATTCAGAATAACTTCACACACACGCTACTGTGCATTTCCAAGTCTAATTCTGTCACTAAATCCATACCGGTCACCCAGCGCCTAAATACTAGGCCTCAAATTTATATCCCGCTAAATCTCTCGTTACCGCTGTCCTGTTGTGGCTGGGAAAGTTATTTAGTGTCCGTCAAAGCACATTTTTTGTTCTGGGTTGAAGTACAATTGCCAATTTAGCAATTTCATAATTTAGTGGTTCCTGCTATATCAGAGCTATTTGAAATCTATCCCTAAAAGGGTATATAATATTCAAGGTGCACATAGGGTCATTCAGAATAACTTCACACACACGCTACTGTGCATTTCCAAGTCTAATTCTGTCACTAAATCCATACCGGTCACCCAGCGCCTAAATACTAGGCCTCAAATTTATATCCCGCTAAATCTCTCGTTACCGCTGTCCTGTTGTGGCTGGGAAAGTTATTTAGTGTCCGTCAAAGCACATTTTTTGTTCTGGGTTGAAGTACAATTCCTAATTTAGCAATTTCATAATTTAGTGGTTCCTGCTATATCAGAGATATTTGAAATCTATCCCTAAAAGGGTATATAATATTCAAGGTGCACATAGGGTCATTCAGAATAACTTCACACACACGCTACTGTGCATTTCCAAGTCTAATTCTGTCGCTAAATCCATACCGGTCACCCAGCGCCTAAATACTAGGCCTCAAATTTATATCCCGCTAAATCTCTCGTTACCGCTGTCCTGTTGTGGCTGGGAAAGTTATTTAGTGTCCGTCAAAGCACATTTTTTGTTCTGGGTTGAAGTACAATTCCCAATTTAGCAATTTCATAATTTAGTGGTTCCTGCTATATCAGAGCTATTTGAAATCTATCCCTAAAAGGGTATATAATATTCAAGGTGCACATAGGGTCATTCAGAATAACTTCACACACACGCTACTGTGCATTTCCAAGTCTAATTCTGTCGCTAAATCCATACCGGTCACCCAGCGCCTAAATACTAGGCCTCAAATTTATATCCCGCTAAATCTCTCGTTACCGCTGTCCTGTTAGTGGCTGGGAAAGTTATTTAGTGTCCGTCAAAGCACATTTTTTGTTCTGGGTTGAAGTACAATTCCCAATTTAGCAATTTCATAATTTAGTGGTTCCTGCTATATCAGAGCTATTTGAAATCTATCCCTAAAAGGGTATATAATATTCAAGGTGCACATAGGGTCATTCAGAATAACTTCACACACACGCTACTGTGCATTTCCAAGTCTAATTCTGTCGCTAAATCCATACCGGTCACCCAGCGCCTAAATACTAGGCCTCAAATTTATATCCCGCTAAATCTCTCGTTACCGCTGTACTGTTGTGGCTGGGAAAGTTATTTAGTGTCCGTCAAAGCAAATTTTTTGTTCTGGGTTGAAGTACAATTCCCAATTTAGCAATTTCATAATTTAGTGGTTCCTGCTATATCAGAGCTATTTGAAATCTATCCCTAAAAGGGTATATAATATTCAAGGTGCACATAGGGTCATTCAGAATAACTTCACACACACGCTACTGTGCATTTCCAAGTCTAATTCTGTCGCTAAATCCATACCGGTCACCCAGCGCCTAAATACTAGGCCTCAAATTTATATCCCGCTAAATCTCTCGTTACCGCTGTACTGTTGTGGCTGGGAAAGTTATTTAGTGTCCGTCAAAGCACATTTTTTGTTCTGGGTTGAAGTACAATTCCCAATTTAGCAATTTCATAATTTAGTGGTTCCTGCTATATCAGAGCTATTTGAAATCTATCCCTAAAAGGGTATATAATATTCAAGGTGCACATAGGGTCATTCAGAATAACTTCACACACACGCTACTGTGCATTTCCAAGTCTAATTCTGTCACTAAATCCATACCGGTCACCCAGCGCCTAAATACTAGGCCTCAAATTTATATCCCGCTAAATCTCTCGTTACCGCTGTCCTGTTGTGGCTGGGAAAGTTATTTAGTGTCCGTCAAAGCACATTTTTTGTTCTGGGTTGAAATACAATTCCCAATTTAGCAATTTCATAATTTAGTGGTTTCTGCTATATCAGAGCTATTTGAAATCTATCCCTAAAAGGGTATATAATATTCAAGGTGCACATAGGGTCATTCAGAATAACTTCACACACACGCTACTGTGCATTTCCAAGTCTAATTCTGTCACTAAATCCATACCGGTCACCCAGCGCCTAAATACTAGGCCTCAAATTTATATCCCGCTGAATTTGAATACAATACATTGGGCCAAATAATATTTTTGTTGTTGTGGTGAACCATAACAATGAGAAAAACATCTAGTAAGGGACGCGGACGTGGACATGGTCGTGGTGGTGTTAGTGGACCCTCTGGTGCTGGGAGAGGACGTGGCCGTTCTGCCACATCCACACGTCCTAGTGTACCAACTACCTCAGGTCCCAGTAGCCGCCAGAATTTACAGCGATATATGGTGGGGCCCAATGCCGTTCTAAGGATGGTAAGGCCTGAGCAGGTACAGGCATTAGTCAATTGGGTGGCCGACAGTGGATCCAGCACGTTCACATTATCTCCCACCCAGTCTTCTGCAGAAAGCGCACAGATGGCGCCTGAAAACCAACCCCATCAGTCTGTCACATCACCCCCATGCATACCAGGGAAACTGTCTCAGCCTCAAGTTATGCAGCAGTCTCTTATGCTGTTTGAAGACTCCGCTGGCAGGGTTTCCCAAGGGCATCCACCTAGCCCTTCCCCAGCGGTGAAAGATATAGAATGCACTGACGCACAACCACTTATGTTTCCTGATGATGAGGACATGGGAATACCACCTCAGCATGTCTCTGATGATGACGAAACACAGGTGCCAACTGCTGCGTCTTTCTGCAGTGTGCAGACTGAACAGGAGGTCAGGGATCAAGACTGGGTGGAAGACGATGCAGGGGATGATGAGGTCCTAGACCCCACATGGAATGAAGGTCGTGCCACTGACTTTCACAGTTCGGAGGAAGAGGCAGTGGTGAGACCGAGCCAACAGCGTAGCAAAAGAGGGAGCAGTGGGCAAAAGCAGAACACCCACCGCCAAGAGACTCCGCCTGCTACTGACCGCCGCCATCTGGGACCGAGCACCCCAAAGGCAGCTTCAAGGAGTTCCCTGGCATGGCACTTCTTCAAACAATGTGCTGACGACAAGACCCGAGTGGTTTGCACGCTGTGCCATCAGAGCCTTAAGCGAGGCATTAACGTTCTGAACCTGAGCACAACCTGCATGACCAGGCACCTGCATGCAAAGCATGAACTGCAGTGGAGTAAACACCTTAAAACCAAGGAAGTCACTCAGGCTCCCCCTGCTACCTCTTCTGCTGCTGCCGCCTCGGCCTATTCTGCTGCTGCCGCCTCGGCCTCTTCCTCCGCCTCTGGAGGAACGTTGGCACCTGCCGCCCAGCAAACAGGGGATGTACCACCAACACCACCACCACCTCCGTCACCAAGCGTCTCAACCATGTCACACGCCAGCGTTCAGCTCTCCATCTCACAAACATTTGAGAGAAAGCGTAAATTCCCACCTAGCCACCCTCGATCCCTGGCCCTGAATGCCAGCATTTCTAAACTACTGGCCTATGAAATGCTCTCATTTAGGCTGGTGGACACAGACAGCTTCAAACAGCTCATGTCGCTTGCTGTCCCACAGTATGTTGTTCCCAGCCGCCACTACTTCTCCAAGAGAGCCATGCCTTCCCTGCACAACCAAGTATCCGATAAAATCAAGTGTGCACTGCGCAACGCCATCTGTGGCAAGGTCCACCTAACCACAGATACGTGGACCAGTAAGCACGGCCAGGGACGCTATATCTCCCTAACTGCACACTGGGTAAATGTAGTGGCAGCTGGGCCCCAGGCGGAGAGCTGTTTGGCGCACGTCCTTCCGCCGCCAAGGATCGCAGGGCAACATTCTTTGCCTCCTGTTGCCACCTCCTCCTTCTCGGCTTCCTCCTCCTCTTCTTCCACCTGCTCATCCAGTCAGCCACACACCTTCACCACCAACTTCAGCACAGCCCGGGGTAAACGTCAGCAGGCCATTCTGAAACTCATATGTTTGGGGGACAGGCCCCACACCGCACAGGAGTTGTGGCGGGGTATAGAACAACAGACCGACGAGTGGTTGCTGCCGGTGAGCCTCAAGCCCGGCCTGGTGGTGTGCGATAATGGGCGAAATCTCGTTGCAGCTCTGGGACTAGCCAATTTGACGCACATCCCTTGCTTGGCGCATGTGCTGAATTTGGTGGTGCAGAAGTTCATTCACAACTACCCCGACATGTCAGAGCTGCTGCATAAAGTGCGGGCCGTCTGTTCGCGCTTCCGGCGTTCACATCCTGCTGCTGCTCGCCTGTCTGCGCTACAGCGTAACTTCGGCCTTCCCGCTCACCGCCTCATATGCGACGTGCCCACCAGGTGGAACTCCACCTTGCACATGCTGGACAGACTGTGCGAGCAGCAGCAGGCCATAGTGGAGTTTCAGCTGCAGCACGCACGGGTCAGTCGCACTACAGAACAGCACCACTTCACCACCAATGACTGGGCCTCCATGCGAGACCTGTGTGCCCTGTTGCGCTGTTTCGAGTACTCCACCAACATGGCCAGTGGCGATGACGCCGTTATCAGCGTTACAATACCACTTCTATGTCTCCTTGAGAAAACACTTAGGGCGATGATGCAAGAGGAGGTGGCCCAGGAGGAGGAGGAGGAGGAGGAGGAAGAGGGGTCATTTTTAGCACTTTCAGGCCAGTCTCTTCGAAGTGACTCAGAGGGAGGTTTTTGGCAACAGCAGAGGCCAGGTACAAATGTGGCCAGACAGGGCCCACTACTGGAGGACGAGGAGGACGAGGATGAGGAGGAGGTGGAGGATGATGAGGATGAAGCATGGTCACAGCGGGGTGGCACCCAACGCAGCTCGGGTCCATCACTGGTGCGTGGCTGGGGGGAAAGGCAGGACGATGACGATACGCCTCCCACAGAGGACAGCTTGTCCTTACCCCTGGGCAGCCTGGCACACATGAGCGACTACATGCTGCAGTGCCTGCGCAACGACAGCAGAGTTGCCCACATTTTAACCTGTGCGGACTACTGGGTTGCCACCCTGCTGGATCCACGCTACAAAGACAATGTGCCCACCTTACTTCCTGCACTGGAGCGTGATAGGAAGATGCGCGAGTACAAGCGCACGTTGGTAGACGCGCTACTGAGAGCATTCCCAAATGTCACAGGGGAACAAGTGGAAGCCCAAGGCCAAGGCAGAGGAGGAGCAAGAGGTCGCCAAGGCAGCTGTGTCAATGCCAGCTCCTTTGAGGGCAGGGTTAGCATGGCAGAGATGTGGAAAACTTTTGTCAACACGCCACAGCTAACTGCACCACCACCTGATACGCAACGTGTTAGCAGGAGGCAACATTTCACTAACATGGTGGAACAGTACGTGTGCACACCCCTCCACGTACTGACTGATGGTTCGGCCCCATTCAACTTCTGGGTCTCTAAATTGTCCACGTGGCCAGAGCTAGCCTTTTATGCCTTGGAGGTGCTGGCCTGCCCGGCGGCCAGCGTTTTGTCTGAACGTGTATTCAGCACGGCAGGGGGCGTCATTACAGACAAACGCAGCCGCCTGTCTACAGCCAATGTGGACAAGCTGACGTTCATAAAAATGAACCAGGCATGGATCCCACAGGATCTGTCCGTCCCTTGTCCAGATTAGACATTAACTACCTCCCCTTAACCATATATTATTGGACTCCAGGGCACTTCCTCATTCAATCCTATTTTTATTTTCATTTTACCATTATATTGCGAGGCTACCCAAAGTTGAATGAACCTCTCATGTGTCTGGGTGCCGGGGCCTAAATATATGCCAATGGACTGTTCCAATGTTGGGTGACGTGAAGCCTGATTCTCTGCTATGACATGCAGAATGATTCTCTGCTGACATGAAGCCAGATTGTCTGTTACGGGACCTCTCTCCTCTGCCTGTGTGCTGGGCCTAAATATATGACAATGGACTGTTGCAGTGGTGGCTGACGTGAAGCCTCATTCTCTGCTATGACATGCAGACTGATTCTCTGCTGACATGAAGCCAGATTCTCTGTTACGGGACCTCCCTCCTCTGCCTGGGTGCTGGGCCTAAATATATGCCAATGGACTGTTCCAATGTTGGGTGACGTGAAGCCTGATTCTCTGCTATGACATGCAGAATGATTCTCTGCTGACATGAAGCCAGATTGTCTGTTACGGGACCTCTCTCCTCTGCCTGTGTGCTGGGCCTAAATATATGCCAATGGACTGTTGCAGTGGTGGCTGACGTGAAGCCTCATTCTCTGCTATGACATGCAGACTAATTCTCTGCTGACATGAAGCCAGATTGTCTGTTACGGGACCTCTCTCCTCTGCCTGTGTGCTGGGCCTAAATATATGCCAATGGACTGTTGCAGTGGTGGCTGACGTGAAGCCTCATTCTCTGCTATGACATGCAGACTGATTCTCTGCTGACATGAAGCCAGATTCTCTGTTACGAGACCTCCCTCCTCTGCCTGGGTGCTGGGCCTAAATATATGCCAATGGACTGTTGCAGTGGTGGCTGACGTGAAGCCTCATTCTCTGCTATGACATGCAGACTAATTCTCTGCTGACATGAAGACAGATTCTCTGTTACGGGACCTCTCTCCTCTGCCTGTGTGTGTGCTGGGCCTAAATATATGCCAATGGACTGTTGCAGTGGTGGCTGACGTGAAGCCTCATTCTCTGCTATGACATGCAGACTGATTCTCTGCTGACATGAAGCCAGATTCTCTGTTACGGGACCTCTCTCCTCTGCCTGTGTGTGTGCTGGGCCTAAATATATGCCAATGGACTGTTGCAGTGGTGGCTGACGTGAAGCCTCATTCTCTGCTATGACATGCAGACTAATTCTCTGCTGACATGAAGACAGATTCTCTGTTACGGGAGCTCTCTCCTCTGCCTGTGTGTGTGCTGGGCCTAAATATATGCCAATGGACTGTTGCAGTGGTGGCTGACGTGAAGCCTGATTCTCTGCTATGACATGCAGACTGATTCTCTGCTGACATGAAGCCAGATTCTCTGTTACGGGACCTCCCTCCTCTGCCTGGGTGCTGGGCCTAAATATATGCCAATGGACTGTTGCAGTGGTGGCTGACGTGAAGCCTCATTCTCTGCTATGACATGCAGACTAATTCTCTGCTGACATGAAGACAGATTCTCTGTTACGGGACCTCTCTCCTCTGCCTGTGTGTGTGCTGGGCCTAAATATATGCCAATGGACTGTTGCAGTGGTGGCTGACGTGAAGCCTCATTCTCTGCTATGACATGCAGACTGATTCTCTGCTGACATGAAGCCAGATTCTCTGTTACGGGACCTCTCTCCTCTGCCTGTGTGTGTGCTGGGCCTAAATATATGCCAATGGACTGTTGCAGTGGTGGCTGACGTGAAGCCTCATTCTCTGCTATGACATGCAGACTAATTCTCTGCTGACATGAAGACAGATTCTCTGTTACGGGACCTCTCTCCTCTGCCTGTGTGTGTGCTGGGCCTAAATATATGCCAATGGACTGTTGCAGTGGTGGCTGACGTGAAGCCTCATTCTCTGCTATGACATGCAGACTAATTCTCTGCTGACATGAAGACAGATTCTCTGTTACGGGACCTCTCTCCTCTGCCTGTGTGTGTGCTGGGCCTAAATATATGCCAATGGACTGTTGCAGTGGTGGCTGACGTGAAGCCTCATTCTCTGCTATGACATGCAGACTAATTCTCTGCTGACATAAGACAGATTCTCTGTTACGGGACCTCCCTCCTCTGCCTGGGTGCTGGGCCTAAATATATGCCAATGGACTGTTGCAGTGGTGGCTGACGTGAAGCCTCATTCTCTGCTATGACATGCAGACTGATTCTCTGCTGACATGAAGCCAGATTCTCTGTTACGGGACCTCCCTCCTCTGCCTGGGTGCTGGGCCTAAATATATGCCAATGGACTGTTGCAGTGGTGGCTGACGTGAAGCCTCATTCTCTGCTATGACATGCAGACTGATTCTCTGCTGACATGAAGACAGATTCTCTGTTACGGGACCTCCCTCCTCTGCCTGGGTGCTGGGCCTAAATATATGCCAATGGACTGTTGCAGTGGTGGCTGACGTGAAGCCTCATTCTCTGCTATGACATGCAGACTAATTCTCTGCTGACATGAAGACAGATTCTCTGTTACGGGACCTCCCTCCTCTGCCTGGGTGCTGGGCCTAAATATATGCCAATGGACTGTTGCAGTGGTGGCTGACGTGAAGCCTCATTCTCTGCTATGACATGCAGACTAATTCTCTGCTGACATGAAGACAGATTCTCTGTTACGGGACCTCTCTCCTCTGCCTGGGTGCCGGGGCCTAAATATCTGAGAATGGACTGTTCCAGTGGTGGGTGACGGGAAGCCAGATTCTCTGCTATGGAACCTCTCTCCAATTGATTTTGGTTAATTTTTATTTATTTAATTTTTATTTTAATTCATTTCCCTATCCACATTTGTTTGCAGGGGATTTACCTACCTGTTGCTGCCTTTTGCAGCCCTCTAGCTCTTTCCTGGGCTGTTTTACAGCCTTTTTAGTGCCGAAAAGTTCGGGTCCCCATTGACTTCAATGGGGTTCGGGTTCGGGACGAAGTTCGGATCGGGTTCGGATCCCGAACCCGAACATTTCCGGGATGTTCGGCCGAACTTCTCGAACCCGAACATCCAGGTGTTCGCTCAACTCTAATAGAAATAACTTTATTGGGAGTGCATAGACATGCTGTATTTTGGCTACGGGAAGCCCCGCTCTCTCTCTACCCTAAGATGTGCATCCTAACTAAAAGTTTGCTCAATAACTATCGCAACTCCCCAGCCTCTCCTCAAAAGGGAAGTAAAATGTCAAAAATGGCCCCACTTAGTGTGCTGCCTTACCTCTTTAATAAGATGGGAGGGGGAGATAAAAGTTGGTGGCACTCTTTGGGAGGAACAAAAATAGGTGAAATTACAGAAACAAATCACATACTACCCTTGGAAAACATTCACAATAAACTGGGAAAAGATCCACCTACCCAGATACAAGTGTGGGATTTTAATAACATATGTAAGAAATACAAAAAAGCTTCTGACTCTACATTCCTAGATCCCACATGGTTGGAAAATCTCACAATCCTTCCTTCGGCACTGAAAAACATATTATCAGTTACTTATAACAATTTACTGAATATAACTAGTGTCTCTTAACCATACTATTTATGTTACTGGGAAAGAGAATTAGGGAGATGTTTCTCTGACATTGAATCTTCCTATATCCTCTCCCGTGCAAAAGGTTTTTCTACCTGCATTCGATATGAGGAAAACTCCTATAAAATTATTACTAGATGGTACAAGACACCAGTTTACCTAGCTTCTATAGGGGTCTCTCCCACTGATCAATGCTGGAGATGTCATTCAGATGTGGGCTCCATGCTCCACATCTTATGGTCTTGCCCTCTATTAGCACAATATTGGAAAGATGTAGAGGACTCTATCAACTCAATATGCTCCACTTCTATCAAACGTACTCCCGAGCTGATATTGCTTTGGATCCCAACTCCCAATTTCCAGCCTTCTAAAGAAAACCTTCCCACACATATGATAGCAACTGCAAAATTACTCATTCCCACTAAGTGGAAAGATACCACTCCTCCAAATATAAAAATGTGGTTTAATAAAATGCATCAGCTTCATAGAATGGAGGAATTGTTGGGTTGGATCCATGGCAATAGACATACATATCTTGAGGTGTGGCAACCCTGGAAAGGGGCCCAGGCAGTGAGAGACTCAGATGTTCTGGATCAGGTTGTTGTATAAGACCTTTTAAAAGTGCATGTGTTCATAACAAGAAACAGAACACACTTCTCAACCTCGGAATATTGAGGTTGACCCCGTTCATTACCAACGTTTATGGGAAAGACATACTCATATTTATACTTGCATAATAACATATGCCTTCTTATCTTATATTTAGCAAATCACCCCCTATGGGGTATATGATTCTCCTGCCGCTCATGAGCCTAGTTTCTTTTCTTTCTTTACACCCTTGTTGTTTATTTTGTACTTTTTGTACTCATTGTGCATTCTAATTGAAATGTGCTTATGTACATATACAGCTTTGTCTTATGTCATGCAACGATGTTCTATAATTTCACATGTTGTATATCTAAATTGTCATAAGTCATTGTTTTATTTCCATCTAAAACAATTGAAACAATAAAAAGAGATTATACAAAAGGATGGAGAGAAAATATTTCAGATCCGAGTTGATCTGATAGAGATCTTCGCTGATCAGGAGAAAGTCGTCCAAGTAGGGTACCACCATAAGTCCCTTTCTCCTGACGAATGCAACCATCTCTACCACCACTTTGGTAAAAATCCTCGGGGCCAATGAGATCCCGAAGGGGAAGGGCTTTGAACTAATAATGATGAATTTTTCCCTTTACTCCTGGATTGCGAACCGGAGAAAACTCTGGGAGTCGACATGAATAGGAATATGGTTGTAGGCGTCTCTCAGGTCTATTGTACACATGAAGACGTCTTTGCTTAGGAGTGGTATCATAGATGTAAGGGTTTCCATCCTGAATTTCCGATAAACAATACATTTGTTTAAAGGTTTCAGGTTTATGATTGTTTGAAATGTGCTTTCTTTTTTCCTGACTAGGAATAATGTTGAATAGTATCTCCGGCCCCTTTCTGAAAGTGGAACTGGGGAGACTACATTCATCAAAAGAAGATTTTGAACCCCCTGCCAAAGATTGGGTTGGAATCGTGTTAGCGAAAATTTGTTTGGGGGTTTTGAAGACCACTCTATTTGATAACCTGTTCCGATTATTCTGGAGACCCAGGGATTTGGGGAAATAGATTCCCACTCCGCCAGGAAACTTGAGAGTCCCCCCCCCACTCCAGCGTCATTGTTTCTGGTGGGAAGAGGATTAACCTTTCCCTATTCCCTATTCCCCAGCGCCCCGACTTCCCCTTCCCCCTGTAGCTTTTCTCTTGACCGGAGGAAGAGCGAAAAGGAAATCGGCGCCTGAAGGCACCGGAAACCCTTTCTTTTTAACAGCGGCTTTTTCAAAAATTTTGTCCAGGACTGGGCCTAAAACATACTCCCCGAAAAAATGTATTGAGCAAAGTTTTAATTTTGAAGCCTTCATCAAAAGTGCCTGTCTGGTCGAGTTGGAAAGCGCTGCATCTCTGGTGGAGAATCGGACCGATTCAGCCGAGGCGTCCGCCAGGAAGGCAGTAGCGGATTTTAAGAGAGAGAGGAAATTGAGGATTTCTTCTCTAGACGTTTTATTCTTTATATGATCTTCTAATTCTCCCAGCCAAAGAAACATGGATCTAGTGACGGAAGTAGCTGCAAATGTTAGTCTTAATATTAAACATAGCAGCCTCCCAAGATTTCCTGAGGAGGCTGTCGGCTTTACGATCCATGGAATCCTTGAGCTGGGAGGCATCCTCAAATGGGAGGGATGCCTTCTTGTTCACCTTAGCAACCTGAACACCTGAACATCTATTTTGGGAATCTCATTAAAGATCTTGGACTCTTCGGGATCAAATAGTAAACTGTTTTTAAAGGAAGTAGAGACTCCCAGGCGTCTTTCAGGGTCTGCCCATTCCTCTAAAACCATGTCCTTAATGCTCTTGTTTATGGGAAACACACGTGTTTTTTTAACTTTTAACCCTCTAAAGATTTCTTCCTGTATGAAGTGGGTGCGTTGTACTTCTTCCACACCCATTGGGTGTGGAATGGGTGTGGAAGTAGGTCGGACATAGCTTCCATAGAAAAATTGAATCTGCGGCCACTGTCCACAGAGTCCGAATCGGAGACTCTTTCCCCTTCTTCCCATGACTTGGCCGAATGGACGCTCTCATCCGCTATAGCCTCTGAGTCAGAAGCGGAAGGAGACCTGGCACGCTTCCTTTTGGGTTGCGGTAAATCGGAGGGATTAGCAGATACATGGGCCAGAGATGATCGAATTTTATCCTGTGTCATAGATTTAAGTTCCTCTATCATGTTTGATATACAATTTTTGCTAAACTTTTTGGGATAATTGTCTGGAAGTTTGTCGTTACAGGAGACACATTTGAGGGATCTCTTGACCTTTTTTTGAGTCTCCTTGGACACCTGAAAGAAGGAGAAGGTTGCTATAAGGGGACGGTCAGAGGAAAGGGAGAGAGGGGGTATAGATCCAGAGAGGAGTACACTGGAGCAAGAGGTCTGAGGAATCACTCAAATGTAACAACTGCACATAAAGTGGACCTCTCAAGAGATAGAGAGGAGCCCACAACATCATTTTCAGAGATAATCAGTTAAAGATCAACAGGAGGATCAAATATTCCCTTTTCCTGCCCCCTATGCCGCAGGAGAGGGGGACCAGCAGACTCCCTGACCATGCAAAACACGCCCTGAGGGGACTCCTTAGGAGAGCGTGTGTCCAACCCAGACATCGCGGCAGGATACTTTTGCCCTCTCAGTTCCCCAATGGGTCAGCAGGAGATGCAGGTGAGGAGCTCCAGACTTCTAAGATCAGGCGCATCCATGCATGTCGGGGCCTCGGCTTTGAGCCTACGTCACTTCCGGAGCACCGGACGTGACGTCACCGCATATGCGCCACAGGTGCCAGGCGCGCAACCCTGCTGAAGACTCAGTAGGCCAGGAGGGAGCCATCACCCTGGGAGCAGGCCCCAGAATGAGCAGAGCAAGTATACCCCAGCGTTAGTACTGGGACCACAGGAGGGCAGGGGAACCCCATGGCAGGATGCCAGCGATTTTATCAGGTAAAAAAATAAAATAAAAAATCATTGTAGTTCTCAGCTTCAGCTCCCTGCATACAGGGAGATCTTTCTCTGCCCTGTCCTCTGTAGGGACAGGAAACACTGGTGTTGGTGGTGGGAGGGGGGTATTTAACCTTTCTCTGTTCCTGCCCCTACAGAGGTCAGGGGTCAATCTCCTTGTATGCTGTCGTGATGATGCTATGGAAAATGAGCCCCTAAGTTTTCATTTCTTTTTTCAGTATTTAAACATAAAAAACCTATACATATTTGGTATTGTTGTAATTGTACTGACCCAGAGAATGAAGGACACAGGTCAGTTTTGCCACATTGGGAATGCCGTAGGGACGAAACCTGTAAAACTCTGGAGGAATTGCATTTTTTTTTCCAATTCCACCCCATTTGGAATTTTTTTCCTGTTTCCCACTACATTGTATGCCATGTTAAATGGTGGACTTTTTTGGGGATGTATTTGGTGCTGCTGGCAGTATGTTTTGACTGTGGTGTTTGTCTTTGGTGGGGTGGTATAATGTGCCACAATATGGTATTGCTGGCCCTGCCTTAAATCAATTTGGACCCACCTACAAAATGAGGCCACTTTTAGCATTTTTTCCAGGACCACTTTAAGTTTCCAGTCTGCCCCTGCCTAAGAGTTAATGTTCTGCCTCCAGCAGAGGGAGATTCGTTCAGTTCACATTTATCTCATTTCTAATTCATTCTGCTGCAATTTCTGTATTCCTGTAGTTATTAGTTAGGTAACAGCACCATCTAGCGGTGGTAAAAATGTATTGCACCTTGTTTCTTGTTAATAAAGTTTATTGCTTTGTGGGAGGTGCTAGGCATTGTGGGTAGTGCAAGGCATCCTGGGAAGGAGAAGTCCTAGTCTTCAGTTTACATACAGACTACAGGACATCAGCAGAGCTGTTCCATGCAGTTCTCCTTCTTAAACTCCACCATCTTTGTGCAAGTATATCTGGTGAGTGACATCCACCTTTGTTTCAGGGACAGTATGTTATGCAGAGCTGTTTAGCATTTGTAACCAGGATCCTGATCAGTCAGAAAAATGCCTGATCAGTCAGAAAAATGAATTGAGGTGCCGTATCCGTCTTTCCGGTGTCAACCGTCAAAACGGATTTGGCATTTATTTTTTTGAATGCAGGATCCAGCACTAATACATTCCTATAGAAATAAAATCCGGATCCGGCATTCAGGCAAGTCTTCAGTTTTTTTTGTCCGGAGATAAAACCGTACCTCTGTCACTAAGATTCTTTGTTTTTTTCATTATGCTGCCACCTCAGCACTATGTGGTCTCCTCATGCTGCTGTCAAGTCATCACTCTGTGGTCTCCTCATGCTGCTGCTACCTTAACACTCTGTCACTGGGCCACTCTGTGGTCTCCTCAGGCTGATGACACCTACCCACTATGTCACTAAGCCACTCTGTGGTCTCCTCATAGTAACATAGTAACATAGTACATAAGGCCAAAAAAAAGACATTTGTCCATCCAGTTCGGCCTGTTATCCTGCAAGTTAATCCAGATGAAGGCAAAAAAAAAAACCCTGTGAGGTAGAAGCCAATTTTCTCAACTTTAGGGGAATAAAAAATTCCTTCCCGACTCCAATCAGGCAATCAGAATAACTCCCTGGATCAACGACCCCTCTCTAGTAGCCATAGCCTGTAATATTATTAAGATCCAGAAATACTTCCAGGCCCCTCTTGAATTCCTTTATTGTACTCACCATCACCACCTCCTCAGGCTGAGAGTTCCAGAGTCTCACTGCTCTTACCGTAAAGAATCATTTTCTATGTTTGTGTACAAACCTTCTTTCCTCCAGACGCAGAGGATGTCCCCTCGTCACAGTCACAGTCCTGGGGATAAATAGCTGATGGGATAGATCTCTGTACTGACCCCTGATATATTTATACATATTAATTAGATCTCCCCTCAGTCGTCTTTTTTCTAAAGTGAATAACCCTAATTTTGATAATCTTTCAGGGTACTGTAGTTGCACCATTCCAGTTATTACTTTAGATGCCCTCCTCTGGATCTTCTCCAGCTCTGCTATGTCTGCCTTGTTTACAGGAGCCCAGAACTGTACACAGTCCTCCATGTGTGGTCTGACTAGCGATTTGTAAAGTGGTAGGACTATGTTCTTATCACGGGAATCTATGCCCCTTCTGATGCAACCCATTATCTTGTTGGCCTTGGCAGCAGCTGCCTGACACTGTTTTTTGCAGCTTAGTTTGCTGTTTATTAAAATTCCTAGATCCTTTTCCATGTCCGTGTTACCGAGTGCTTTACCATTTAGTATGTACGGGTGACTTGCATTTTTCCTTCCCATGTGCATAACTTTACATTTATCAGTGTTAAACCTCATCTGCCACTTATCTACCCAAGCATCCAATCTATCCAGATCCCTCTGTAGTAGTATACTGTCCTCATCAGTGTAAATTACTTTACACAGTTTAGTGTCATCTGCGAAAATTGATACTTTACTATGCAAGCCTTCTACAAGATCATTAATAAATATATTGAAGAGAATAGGGCCCAATACTGACCCCTGAGGTACCCCACTAGTGACAGTGACCCAATCTGAGTGTGTACCGTTAATAACCACCCTCTGTTTTCTATCACTGAGCCAGTTACTTACCCACATACTGATGTTTTCTCCCAGTCCGAGCATTCTCATTTTATATACTAACCTTTTATGTGGTACAGTGTCAAATTCTTTGGAGAAGTCCAGATATACGACATCCATTGATTCGCCGCTGTCAAGTCTAGAACTTACCTCCTCATAGAAACGGATTAAATTAGTCTGACATGACCGATCCCTCAGGAAGCCATACTGATATGGCGTTATTTGCTTATTTCCGTTGAGATGCTCTAATATAGCATCTCTCAGAAAACCTTTAAACAGTTTACCCACAACAGATGTTAAACTTACGGGCCTATAGTTTCCAGGCTCTGTTATTGGCCCCTTTTTGAATATTGGCACCACATTTGCCATGCGCCAATCCTGTGGGATATTCCCTGTCAGTATAGAGTCTGCAAATATCAGAAATAAGGGTCTGGCTATGACATTACTTAATTAATTTAGGATACGGGGGTGTATGCCATCCGGTCCTGGCGATTTGTCTATTTTAATCTTTTTAAGTCGCTGATGTACTTCTTCCTGGGTCAGACAGGACACTTTTAATGGGGAATTTATTTTTGCATTCTGCATGTCATCTGACAGTTTATTTTCCTCAGTGAATACATTGGAGAAAAAAATATTTAACAGCTTTGCTTTCTCCTCATCGCTCTCTGCGACTTCCCCCTCATTACTCTTTAAAGGGCCGACACCTTCAGATTTATACTTTTTAACATTTATATAACTGAAGAACATTTTAGGGTTAGTTTTACTCTCTTTGGCAATTAATCTCTCGGTCTCTAGTTTGGCCGCTTTTATTTGTTTTTTACATGTTCTATTTTTTTCCTTATAGTTTTTCAGTGCTTCCGTGCTCCTCTCCTGTTTCAGTGAATTATATGCTTTCTTTTTGTCATTTATTGCTTTCTTTACAGTTCTATTTATCCACATTGGTTTATTTTTGTTCCTTAACCTTTTATTACCTTTTTGTTCCTTAACCTTTTATTACCATACGGTATGAACCTCTCACAAAGTGGGCCACTTTGTGGTATCCTCATGCTGCTGCCACATCACCACTCCGTGGCCTCCTCATGCTGCTGCCACCTTAATACTCTGTCAGTGGGCCACTCTGTGGTCTCTTCATGCTGCTGCCAGCTCACTACTATATCACTGGGCCACCTCACCAATATGTCACTGGGCCACTTTTTGGTATCCTCATGCTGCTGCCACATCACCACTCCGTGGCCACATCACCACTCTGTGGTCTCCTCATGCTGCTATCTCACCACTATGTCACTAAGATACTTGTTGGTCTCCTCATGCTGCTGCCACCTCAGCACTCTGTGGTCTTATGCTGCTGTGACATCACCACTCTGTGGTCTCCTCGTGCTGCTGCTACCTTAACACTCTGTCACTGGGGCACTCTATGGTTTCCTCATGCTGCTGCCACCTCAACAATATGTCACTGGGCCCCTCTCTGGTCTTGTCATGCTACTGCCACCTCAACTCTCTGTCACTAGGCCACTCTATAGTCTCTGCATGCTACTTCCACCTCACCACTATGTCACTGGCCCAATATGTGGTCTCCTCATTCTGCTGGCACCTCACCACTTTGTTTTTGGGCCACTATGTGGTTTCCTCAATCTTCTGCAACCTCACCACTATGTCACTGGTTTACTCTGTGGTCTCCTCATGCTGCTTAAACCTCACCACTCTGTCACTGGGCCAACCTGTGGTCTCCTCATGCTGCTGCCACCTCAACACACTGTCATTGGGCCACTCTATGTTCTCCTCATGCTGCTGCCACCTCACCACTATGTCACTGGGACACTCTGTGGTCTCCTTATGCTGCTGTCACCTCAACACACTGTCATTGGGCCACTCTGTGGTCCCCTTATGCTGCTGCCATGTCACCACTATGTCACTGGGCCACTCAGTTTTCTCCTCATGCTTTTGCCACCTCCCTATTATGTCACTGGAACATTATGTGGGCTCCTCATGTTGCTGCCACCTCAACATTCTGTAATTGGGCCACTCTGTGGTATCCTCATGCTGCTATCTCACCACTTTGTCACTAAGATACTTGTTGGTCTCCTCATGCTGCTGCCACCTAAACACTCTGTCACTGGGCTACTCTGTGGTCTCATGCTGCTGCCACCTTAACACTATGTCACTGGTCCCCTCTGTCGTCTCGTCATGCTGCTGACACCTCAACACTGTCACTAGGCCACTCTATGGTCTTCTCATGCTGCTGCCACCTCACCACTCTGTCACTGGGATACTCTGTGGTTTCCTCATGCTGCTGCCACCTTAACTCTATGTCACTGGGCCAATATGTGGTCTCCTCATGCTACTGCCACCTCACCATTATGTCATTGGGCCACCCTGTGGTCTCCTCATGCTGCTGCCACCTCAACACACTGTCATTGGACCACTCTGAAGTGTGTTTTCATGCTGCTACCTCACCATTCTGTGTTTTGGATACTCTGTGGTCTCCTCATACTGCTTCCACCTCTCCACTCTGTGGTCTCCTCATGCTACTTTTACATTACCACTCTGTGGTCTCCTCATGCTGCTGCTACCTCAACACTATGTCACTGGGCCCCTCTGTGGTCTCCTCATGCTGCTGACACCTCACTACTCTGTCAGTGGGCCACTCTGTGGTTTCCTTGTGCTGCTGCCGCCTTACCACTATGTCACTGGGATACTCTGTGGTCTCCTCATGCTGCTTCTACCTCAACACTATGTCACTGGGCCACTCTGTGGTCTCCTGATGCTGCTACCTCACCACTCTGTCACTGGGATACTCTGTGGTCTCCTAATGCTGCTGCCACCTTACCACTCTTTTGTCTCCTCATGCTGCTGCTACCTCAACACTCTGTCACTGGGCCAGTCTGTGGTCTCCTCATGCTGCTGCCACCTAAACACTATGTCACTTTGCCCCTACTTGGTATCCTCGAGCTACTGCCACCTCACCACTCTGTGGTCTCCTCATGCTGCTGTCACATCCCCACTCTGTGGTCTCCTCCAGCTGCTGCTACCTCAACACTATGTTCTTGGGCCACTATGTGGTCCCTGCGTGCTTCTGCCACCTTACCACTATGTCCCTGGGTCACACTGTGCTCTCCACATGCTGCTGCCACTTCAGCACTATGTTCTTGGACCACTATGTGGTCTCTTTGTGCTGCTTAACATGTATAGAAATCCGCAGCACTCCTCCAATAGTGAAAAAATCTGGTCTTTTATTAAACCAGCAGCATAATTATAGCGACATTTCGACCACCTCTGGTCTTTATCAAGCTTGATAAAGACCAGAGGTGGTCGAAATGTCCCTGTAGTTATGCTACTGGTTTAATAAAAGACCGGATTTTTTCAATATTGGAGGAGTGCTGTGGATTTCTATACATGTTTACCTCATGACAGGACCCTTGGCCAGGATCTCTATCTGCGAGCACCACAACCCTTACTAATGGTACCTTTCTTGCTTCAATGCTGGGATCTGTTGTGCTGCTTATCCTTTATTTACCTCTTCGTGCTGCTGCCACCTCATCACTATGTCACTGGGCTATTCTGTAGTCTCATTATGCTGCTGACATCTCACCACTATGTCATTGTCACAAGGGTGACAAGAGCCACGTCTGACTCCGTTATACCTGGGGTCAGGAAGTCGCAGCGGATGGCTGCGCGCTCTATGTCTAAAGATTGCACTGTTACTTAATGGTAGCTTTTTTGTGTTTGCCTTGCAATCCTTTTCATCTCACTCAGGGATCCGTAGCTTCTTCTCCTCAGCTGTTTCTTGTCCAGCACTCCCAACCTCCTTATATTCCCCTCTCCCACTTCTCTGGTTGCCAGATATAGAGCTTCCTGTCTGGACTTCTATACTGACCCACTGGAGCTGTGTAGCTGTTATTCCTGGTTGCCGTACCAGAGCATTACCCTCCGGATCCCTGTTGGTCTTTTGTTGTCCACTGTTGTTGCCCACCTGGGATTATATGTTTTGTAGTTTTTGGGGTTCTCTGTGGTCTCCTCATGATACTGCTGCTACCTCAGCACTTCTCATGCTGTTCCTACCCTCCCCACTCCATGACTTGGCCACTATTTAGCCTTTTTGGCCTGGTTGATACAGGCTTAGTCAGCATATCTTACAATGGCAGCCTTGTGCACTATGAGATATTCAAAACCAGCTCTCATCTGACTGAGAGCCAAAAAAACTCAAAGTTATTTTGCATCTGTTGGATGGCTTAGGTGGACCTGCACACCTAGATCAATATCATTAGGGTGACAAAAAGTTTTCTGATTGTCCTAACATAATATTCAATAACCTTTCTATACAGTTTTGTCATGTAAAAACTAATTTACATAAACATGGGCATATGGGAAAGACATGCAAATGAGCAGAAGCTGCCTTGTTTTTCAGCTGTCATAAGACTATGAAAACCAATAGATGGCGCTATTGAGTTATGAACAGCGCCGTCTATTGGTTTCACAGTATTATGACAACAGATTAATAGTTTTAGTAGAAACAGCACTCTGATATACAGTCCTGATCAAATATTTAGCATGGCTAGATCTTAACAAGGTTCCAAGTAGAGCTTCAACATGCAACAAGAAGAAATGGTAGTGAGACAAAACATTTTTTGAGTATTCAATATAATGAAAACAACAAATAAACTGAAACAGGCTGTTTTTAAGGTGATCAAAATTTTAGGACCACATGCCTTTAACCACTTCAACCCCGCTAGCTAAAACCCCCTTCATGACCAGAGCACTTTTTACACTTTTGCACTACACTACTTTCACCGTTTATCGCTCGGTCATGCAACTTACCACCCAAATGAATTTTACCTCCTTTTCTTCTCACTAATAGAGCTTTCATTTGGTGGTAATCTATTGCTGCTGACATTTTTACTTTTTTTGTTATTAATCAAAATGTAACGATTTATTTGCAAAAAAATGACATTTTTCACTTTCAGCTGTAAAATTTTGCAAAAAAAACGACATCCATATATAAATTTTGCGCTAACTTTATTGTTCTACATGTCTTTGATAAAAAAAAAATGTTTGGGCAAAAAAAAAAAGGTTTGGGTAAAAGTTATAGCGTTTACAAACTATGGTACAAAAATGTGAATTTCCGCTTTTTGAAGCAGCTCTGACTTTCTGAGCACCTGTCATGTTTCCTGAGGTTCTACAATGCCCACACAGTAGAAAAACCCCACAAATAAACCCATTTCGGAAAGTAGACACCCTAAGGTATTCGCTGATGGGCATAGTGAGTTCATAGAACTTTTTATTTTTTGTCACAAGTTAGCGGAAAATGATGATTTTTTTATATTTTTTTTTCTTACAAAGTCTCTTATTCCACTAACTTGCGACAAAAAATAAAAAATTCTAGGAACTTGCCATGCCCCTCACGGAATACCTTGGGGTGTCTTCTTTCCAAAATGGGGTCACTTGTGGCGTAGTTATACTGCCCTGGCAATTTAGGGGCCCAAATGTGTGAGAAGTACTTTGCAATCAAAATGTGTAAAAAATGGCCTGCGAAATCCGAAAGGTGCACTTTGGAATATGTGCCCCTTTGCCCACCTTGGCTGCAAAAAAGTGTCACACATCTGGTATCGCCGTACTCAGGAGAAGTTGGGGAATGTGTTTTGGGGTGTCATTTTACATATACCCATGCTGGGTGAGAGAAATATCTTGGCAAAAGACAACTTTTCAATTTTTTTTATACAAAGTTGGCATTTGACCAAGATATTTTTCTCACCCAGCATGGGTATATGTAAAATGACACCCCAAAACACATTCCCCAACTTCTCCTGAGTACGGTGATACCAGATGTGTGACACTTTTTTGCAGCCAAGGTGGGCAAAGGGGCACATATTCCAAAGTGCACCTTTCGGATTTCGCAGGCCATTTTTTACACATTTTGATTGCAAAGTTCTTCTCACACATTTGGGCCCCTAAATTGCCAGGGCAGTATAACTACGCCACAAGTGACCCCATTTTGGAAAGAAGACACCCCAAGGTATTCCGTGAGGGGCATGGCGAGTTCCTAGAATTTTTTTTTTTTGTCGCAAGTTAGTGGAATATGAGACTTTGTAAGGAAAAAATAAAAAAAATAAAAAATCATAATTTTCCGCTAACTTGTGACAAAAAATAAAAAATTCTAGGAACTCGCCGTGCCCCTCACGGAATACCTTGGGGTGTCTTCTTTCCAAAATGGAGTCACTTGTGGCGTAGTTATACTGCCCTGGCAATTTAGGGGCCCATATGTGTGAGAAGTACCTTGCAATCAAAATCTGTAAAAAATGGCCTGTGAAATCCGAAAGGTGCACTTTGGAATGTGTGCCCCTTTGCCCTCCTTGGCTGCAAAAAAGTGTCACACATCTGGTATCGCCGTACTCAGGAGAAGTTGGGGAATGTGTTTTGGGGTGTCATTTTACATATACCCATGCTGGATGAGAGAAATATCTTGGCAAAAGATAACTTTTCCCTTTTTTTTTACAAAGTTGGCATTTGACCAAGATATTTTTCTCACCCAGCATGGGTATATGTAAAATGACACCGCAAAACACATTCCCCAGCTTCTCCTGAGTACGGCAATACCAGATGTGTGACACTTTTGTGCAGCCTAGATGCGCAAAGGTGCCCAAATTCCTTTTAGGAGGGCATTTTTAGACATTTGGATCCCAGACTTCTTCTCACACTTTCGGGCCCCTAAAAAGCCACGGCAGTATAAATACCCCACATGTGACCCCACTTTGGAAAGAAGACACCCCAAGGTATTCAATGAGGGGCATGGCGAGTTCATAGAATTTTTTTTTTTTTGCATAAGTTAGCGGAAATTGATTTTTTTTAGTTTTTTTCTCACAAAGTCTCACTTTCCGCTAACTTAGGACAAAAATTTCAATCTTTCATGGACTCAATATGCCCCTCACGGAATACCTTGGGGTATTTATACTGCCCTGGCTTTTTAGGGGCCCTAAAGCGTGAGAAGAAGTCTGGAATATAAATGTCTAAAAATGTTTACGCATTTGGATTCCGTGAGGGGTATGGTGAGTTCATGTGAGATTTTATTTTTTGACACAAGTTAGTGGAATATGAGACTTTGTAAGAAAAAACAAACAAAAAAATATATATATTTCCGCTAACTTGGGCCAAAAAAATGTCAGAATGGAGCCTTACAGGGGGGTGATCAATGACAGGGGGATGATCAATGACAGGGGGGTGATCACCCATATACACTCCCTGATCACCCCCCTGTCATTGATCACCCCCCTGGTAAGGCTCCATTCAGACGTCCGTATGATTTTTACGGATCCATAGATACATGGATCGGATCCGCAAAACACATGCGGACGTCTGAATGGAGCCTTACAGGGGGGTGATCAATGACAGGGGGTGATCAGGGAGTGTATATGGGTGATCACCCCCTGTCATTGATCACCCCCCTGGTAAGGCTCCATTCAGACGTCCGTATGATTTTTACGGATCCATGGATACATGGATCGGATCCGCAAAACACATGCGGACGTCTGAATGGAGCCTTACAGGGGGGTGATCAATGACAGGGGGTGATCAGGGAGTCTATATGGGTGATCACCCCCCTGTCATTGATCACCCCCCTGTCATTGATCACCCCCCTGTAAGGCTCCATTCAGACATCCGTATGATTTTTACGGATGCATGGATACATGGATCGGATCCGCAAAACGCATGCGGACGTCTGAATGGAGCCTTACAGGGGGGTGATCAATGACAGGGGGGTGATCAATGACAGGGGGTGATCAGGGAGTGTATATGGGTGATCACCCGCCTGTCATTGATCACCCCCCTGTAAGGCTCCATTCAGACGTCCGTATGTGTTTTGCGGATCCGATCCATGTATCCGTGGATCCGTAAAAATCATACGGACGTCTGAACGGAGCCTGACAGGGGGGTGATCAATGACAGGGGGGTGATCAGGGAGTTTATATGGGGTGATCATGGGTTCATAAGTGACGGGGGGGTGTAGTGTAATGTGGTGTTTGGTGCGACTTTACTGACCTACCTGTGTCCTCTGGTGGTCGATCCTAACAAAAGGGACCACCAGAGGACCAGGTAGCAGGTATATTAGACGCTGTTATCAAAACAGCGTCTAATATACCTGTTAGGGGTTAAAAAAAATCTGATCTCCAGCCTGCCAGCGAGCGATCGCCGCTGGCAGGCTGGAGATCCACTCTCTTACCTTCCGTTCCTGTGAGCGCGCGCGCCTGTGTGCGCGCGTTCACAGGAAATCTCGCGTCTCGCGAGATGACGCATATATGCGTCGCTGTGCGCAGGGCTGCCACCTCCGGACCGCAGATCTGCGTTAGGCGGTCCGGAGGTGGTTAAAAGGCCAAATCTGTGCAAAGATGTGGATTCATTGTCATTTTCTGTCAGGTAGTCACATGTTGTGATGGCAAAGGCAAATAAACTCTCCCTTTTTAACCTCTTAAGGACACATGACGTATTGGTACGGCATGTTGTCCTGGTACTTAAGGACACGTGACGTACCGGTACGTCATGTATCGCTCCGATCACCGCTGCCCGCCGGGCGGTGATCGGAACCCGGTGCCTGCTCAAATCATTGAGCAGGCACCTGGGCTAAATGCGCCGGGGGGTCCTGTGACCCCCCCATGTCGGTGATCGCAGCAAACCGCAGGTCAATTCGGAAGTTTCTGATCCCCGTGGTCACAATCAGAAACTTCAAATAAGCTTTATTTTAAAGTTTAACCCCCCCGCTGCCCTCTTTGTTACCTGCCGGCGGGCTCAGCAGGGGGGGGGGTGCGTGGAGTGCGGCAGGGAGGGCGGTGCGGGCTGTGAAATTGAAATTTTGCCACCTTACTTCCCAAAAACGGTAATAAAAGTGATCAAATATTTTTTGGTCACCGTACATCACAAAAAGTGTAATAGCAAGCGATCAAAAAGTCATATGCACCCAAAATAGTGCCAATCAAACCGTCATCTCATCCCGCAAAAATCATACCATACCCATGATATTTTTTCAAAAACTGAAAAAACTATGACTCTCAGACTATGGAGACACTAAAACATGATTTTTTTTTGTTTCAAAAATGAAATAATTGTGTAAAAAATTATTTTTTTTATATACATATTAGGTATCGCCGCATCCTTGACAACCTGCTCTATAAAAATATTACATGATCTAACCTGTCAGATGAATGTTGAAAATAACAAAAAAATTTAAACTGTGCCAAAACAGCTATTTCTTGTTACCTTGCCTCACGTAAAGTGTGATATAGAGCAACCAAAAATCATATGACCCTAAACTAGTACCAACAATACTGCCACCGTATCCCGTAGTTTCTAAAATGGGGTCACTTTTTCGGAGTTTCTACTCTAGGGGTGCATCAGGGGGGCTTCAAATGGGACATAAAAAAACACAGTCCAGCAAAATCTGCCTTCAAAAACCGTATGGCATTCCTTTCCTTCTGCACCCTGCCGTGTGCCCGTACAGCGGTTTACGACCACATATGGGGTGTTTCTGTAAACTAAAGAATCAGAGCCATAAATATTGAGTTTTGTTTGGCTGTTAACCCTTGCTTTGTAACTGGAAAAAATTATTAAAATGGAAAATCTGCCAAAAAAGTGAAATTTTGAAATTGTATCTCTATTTTCCATTAAATCTTGTGGAACACCTAAAGGGTTAACAAAGTTTGTAAAATCAGTTTTGAATACCTTGAGGGGTGTAGTTTCTTAGATGGGGTCACTTTTATGGAGTTTATACTCTAGGGTTGCATCAGGGGGGCTTCAAATGGGACATGGTATAAAAAAAAAAACAGTCCAGCAAAATCTGCCTTCCAAAAACCATACGCGCACCTTTCCCTCTACACCCTACTGTGTGCCCATACAGTAGATTACGGCCACATATGGGGTGTTTCTGCAAACGACAGAATCGGGGCAATAAATATAGCATTTTGTTTGGCTGTTAACCCTTGCTTTGTTACTGGAATAAATGGATTAAAATGAAAAATTTGCCCAAAAATTGAAATTCTCAAATTTCATCTCCATTTGCCAATAACTCTTGTGCAACACCTAAAGGGTTAACAACGTTTTGTAAAATCTGTTTTTAATACCTTGAGGGGTTTAGTTTCTTAGATGGGGTCACTTTAATGGAGTTTCTACTCTAGGGGTGCATCAGAGGGGCTACAAATGGGACATGGTGTCAAAAAAAACTGTCCAGCAAAATCTGCCTTCCAAAAACCATACGGCGCACCTTTCCCTCTACGCCCTACTGTGTGCCCGTACAGTAGTTTACGGCCACATATGGGGTGTTTCTGCAAACTACAGAATCGGGGAAATAAATATAGCATTTTTTTGGGCTGTTAACCCTTGCTTTGTTACTGGAAAAAATGGATTAAAATGGAAAATTTGCCCAAATTTGCATCTAAATTCGGAAATTTTATCACCATTTGCCATTAACTCTTGTGGAACACCTAAAGAGTTAACAACGTTTGTAAAATCAGTTTTGAATACCTTGAGGGGTGTAGTTTCTAGAATGGTCATTTTTGTGTGGTTTCTATTATGTAAGCCTCACAAAGTGACTTCAGACCTGAACTGGTCCCTAAAAAGTGAGTTTTGCTTCTAAACTTCTAAGCCTTGTAACATCCCCCAAAAATAAAATATCATTCCCAAATTGATCTAAACATGAAGTAGACATATGGGGAATGTAAAGTAATAACTATTTTTGTAGTGTGAGAGTCGTGCATCTGGTTTGAAACATTATTTTGTAGTACACATTTTTGTCCACAAGATGGCCGAAAGCCAGATGTTTGAGCCATGTGTGCATTCTTTTGTTTAAGGTAAATAAGGTAGGGGAAGAGGGGATTACATTACAGTTTCCAAATATACCTATGAACACAGTTGTAGTTGCTGAAACCACTCCTATCAGGTTAAGGAGCCAATAGTCTCTTCTTAAGGAACACCCCTTTTGTGATGTCATGTCTGCTATTTAAGTCAATGTAATGTGAATAAAGGGGCGCGTCTCTTCTACCATGACTGAGGGAAGAGGAGAAGATGCTTTCATGAAACCACCTAGTGTGTCTGGTCTCATTATAAGCAGTATGGCATGCACATACTTATACTTCTAATTGATTTGGCACCACACAAAGAAGAAGGAAAGCGCATGAATTGCGCTGACAAATTTGGCGCCCGAACAGGGACAGACAGCTTGCGTAACTTCCGATTCAAACGTCACGAGAGCGACTTAAACGGAACCATCAGACGAGATCATACGCTAGCAAGGTAAGAAAGCTTTATTTCTTACGAATCTCCTCTGAAACTTCCGCTTTTGTGGGTTCTTAAGAGTTGAATTGGTGTTATTGCGATATAAGGGTTCAAATTATAGCTGATCTGTCCGTAAGAACCCGTTTGAGTATTCCTTCTTTGTGTGGTAGAACATGCTGGAACTAAACGGAAGTTGTTAGACAGCTGAGTCGGATATCCTGTGACGTAGAATTGGATCCCAGCCAAGTTCTGATAAGAGAGTCTTGGACCAATGCTCTGACGAGAGTGTTTGAAGACTCATGAGTAGTGACCAGGGGTCCTCATGAGTGTGTAGGATTAACACCAATTGCATAGTAATAAGCAATTGGAGGTTATTAAGTTGGTGCCCTGCACAAGAGAGATTGTGGGTTCAATACTATTATATCATTTGAGCTTTGTGCAACTGCACTTAAGTTAGTGGGTTCGGTGGCGATTACTTATAGTAATCGGATACCGTTTGAGCTTTGTGCAACTACGCTTAAGTTTGCGGGTTTGATAAGTAGATATTGTTAAGTTGGTGCCCTACAATGATGGGTAATTCTAATGTTACAGGATATAGTGAGGAGATGTTAACAGCAGCTCAGCAAATGCAAGAGAAAGAAAGGAAATGTTTCAGTTAAAATGATGAAAGCATTGTCATACTGTGTAGCAGCGATTTCCGGTATTAACCGGAAATACGTAGTATTGTGTAAGAGTTCCCCCTAGAGGCTGCATATCGAAACTAAAGTTGCAGTTATGAAGTTAAAATCGTTCATGTGTGCAATTGAGATGCCAGAAACCGGTAGATTAAATGAAAGTTTGTGGATAAGTGTATTGAAGGAAACGAGAAGTTGGTTGAAGGATTATAATAGGCTGGTGCATACTGAGTTATGGTGGAAAGTGTATATGGAAGTGACTGAGAGAAATTGAAGTAAGTTGGAGAAATGGGCAGCATTTCTTATTGCAAGATGGAGGATTTTAAATCATACAGAGAACAAAGAAGTTGCCATGAGGCATCCCTTCCCCCACCACATCTGTTGTAACTTTAAAAAGTAATCCTGGGTCTTCTTCTGTCAGCCCTCCTCTACACCATGTACTGGAATGTGCTTATCAGCACCCCCCACTGTGTCTTCTACTCCCTCCATCCCTTTCACATCCCCCTCTGTGCTCAGTAATTCAACTCCCCTCCATTTGGGGGTTGGGGGGGGGGATGGGGGCTGGTAATTAGTAATGCATCTGCAGACTGTGAAGATAATAAAGTGTGTTGTTTGTGGATCTCAAAGACAGGACACAATTCCTATCATAGTTCCCAGCACTGGATTAGATCCAATGATGTTTGCAAAAATAACCTTTCCAAATTGTATGTCCGAATGGTTTAAAATGTGCCTGCAGAGATAATTCCCATGATGCCAATTGGAAGTGTCCAATCCTATCAATCTAAGGTTGCACCCATTCTTAGTCCTTATTCAGATATGAGTGAAAGTGTAGGGATATCTGCATCATTGTATGATGTCTGACATCTCCCACACCCAGTAGTAACATCAATTTTGCCATGATGAATAGAATTCCCAATTCAGAGAACTTATGCTGCTTTATAGAAAATTAGTTAAAATATGGAGAGTTTTCTCATGTTATTGGTGAGATTAAATGTAGTCCAATGTAGAGCTGGGGATTTACTGCATAATGAAGATCATTGAGTCTGGGAGGAAGCAATTAGGTGATTAGTCAGTCACATTGTCATCAGGACAGGACATAGAGTGTGGAGAAAGTTTTCACTAGACTCCAGGAAAGTTGGGTGGATTTGGATTTTTGAGTTTACTTTAGATATGCATGAGAAAATCCTAAGTGCTTGCTTTTGTGGATGGTTTTAAGAATCATCTAGAAAGGTCAAGTGTTGGCTAGGCTTGAGAGAAGTTCATTTTGTCCCTCCATTTTGCTAAAGTTAAATCAATCAAAGGCCTAAGGCAGGTGTGGCTGCCTATCAGTCCTCCCCACTAGAGGGGGGAAGGAAGACTTTGGATGAACTTGCCCACTTCCTCGCCTGTGGGAGGAGCTACAAATATTCAGCCCCTTCAAATGAAACGCCCATAGAGAATTAACAACCCTGAATCAAATACTGGATTTATTATTCTATACAATATACTAATGCAATTCCTACTCCTCTCACCAATTAATTGCCGTCTTAAGGGTGTGCAAAATTAGATCCAACTATTCTGCTGCATCTGGAGGGGGGGAGTAGTAGTAGTAGGGCCTTCTGGGAGTAATAAATAAAAATACTTTCCCACCTCTGTAAATAAAAATAAAAATTCACATGACTGTCTCCAATTAATAACCACATTTTTGAGTTTCTGGTAGATAATTTCAGGTTCTTGGAAGATGGATCATCTCGGACAGGATATGCTGTTCCTACTTAATCTGATGTTGTCAAGAAAGAACCACTCGCTCCAGCAATGTTAGTGCAGGAGACAGAGCTGAAGACACTCGCTGAGGTTTGTAAGATGGCTGAGGGTAAGACTACTAACATCCAGGTATGCCTTCGGTATCCCTCATTATTATGGTCTAATCTGGTGAGGCAGAGATTTTGTTTGATCCATGGGTAAGCCCATCAATAATGAATGCTGAGTGCATGAAAGATGTTTGATGCCCTGATGCTGCCTGAGAAGGTAGAGGCTAAGCTATTACCTGAAGTTTACGTTAAGTGGAAGTCTGTGTGATACAGGATGGCTTAGGGCCAGTGGACTTCCAAAAAGTTTGCCTTTTTCAGATACAGGTTACAAAGGCTGAAAGGAAACATCAAAGGATAAAGGTAGAAGTGATGATTGGACTCTGGAGAGTTGGTAATAAACTCTTCCTTCAGAGGGCACTCTACCTAAAGAGGATGGTTTTAGAACGTGGGCAAATCAAGAGAAGGTGTGATTGGGTTCTGTGGTGGATGGCTCCTGGGTTCAACAATACTGCCACTAGGTTAGTTGAAGATGAATACTGTAATAATGATGGGAGAACTATGGGAGTTCCAGGAAGGCATATGCCCAGGTCATCTTACCCATTTCAGAGACTGCGGATTGACTACATTCAGAACAAAGGTGGAACAGTGTGAATATGTCTGTGTCTATATTGATCTCTTTCCAGGATATTCGGAGATTTGGCCTGTAGCAAAGGCTACAACTAAAAGATATTGACTGAGGTGAGAGTACCTACCCCTGGGGCTTTTCTATGTCTAAGTCCTTATGAAGTACTCTTTGGGAATGCTCCTGGATTAGGTGTCTAGTTTCCCCAATAGTTCCAGATGCAGCATAGTAGTTTTCCAAAATGATGATGTCTGTTGCACAAATGAATTGTCTAATGTATATTTCCAAGTTTTAGTTGTTTCCTAGAATCCAGACTGTATAGAAGCGATTCATCCTTTACAATCATGAGATTGGGTAGTGGTGAAACGAGAGACGGGTGGAAAGACCTAGAGCTACGGTTTGAAGATCTACATCAAGTCCTGATGACCGCCGCCACTGCTGTCGAATTGCAAGGAGAAACCGATCGTATTGCACTCAAGTGCCAGGACTATAAGGGCCATAATGTTGTTTCATGCCTTATTGTTTGTTCATATTGTACAAAAGGGAAATCACAGTCAAATCAAATTCCAACAGTGTTATATTATCAAGATGAGTCAGGAACAACTAAGTTGACTTTTGCAGTATAGTGGACTGTAAGACAGATGACAGATAGGACACTTGGTTTTGGTCTGATAAGTACATCTGTGTGACTGGAACTGACCCAGTCTATGGTAATTGTGTTTAGATATGACCATACCAACTGTGGATATTGGAGATTAACAGAATGGAGTACTAGTCTGAAGTGTTGGGAATATAAACCAGTGGAAACTACCTCTAGAGTCAGGTAAAGCTGAAGGTTTGTTGCAAAGGATGACTGTCCTGAAGGGAAAACCACCAAACAGTTGTAAACATGATGAGTGTAATCCTCTGTTCCTGTCCATTAGAAATCCTATCTAACAGGATATGTGTGTTAGGAGCCTGTGTAAGTGACAAAGATCCCCTAGGCAAATCTAGAATGTTGGTAAGGGAGAAACCTCAAAGTTCAGTCGTATCTGTGGCTCCTACGTCCTTACCTATAATTGACAATTAAATATTTGGCCTATTTAAAAATATGACAAACTGGCCTTAGAAACAGGATTTTATACAGGAAAGCCCTTTGGTGTTTTCCCTCCAGGATATTGTTCTTACATAATTCAGCTGAATGAGATGAGTAGTGACTCTAACGTTTACTCTGACAGTTGGTTTATGAACGCAGATATCTGGTGATTGTGTGGAGATTTGAAACTCCGACCCAGGATGCAGGTGGAATGAAGTGGCCAATGTACCCTGATCAAGTACTGATGCCATTTGTTCTATTCTCACCTCCTGAGTGGGATCAAATCAGAAAACAATGTCCGGTCAAGACAAAAGAGGTCACTCCTACATCCTTTCACTCACGTGTATACATGGATGCCATAGGAGTCTGTAGTAGAGTTTCTGACTAATTTAAAGCAAAAAGTCAGATAGTTGCAGGATTTGAGTCATTAACTCCCATGATTAGTAAAAATAAAAAAAAAATTGGATTGGGTTAACATATCTATTGTCATCAACAGATTTGTGAATTACACCTGTGATGCTGTGAAGGGAATGGTGGAACAACTGAGCTCTTTTCCGGTGATGACTCTACAGAACCGACTGGTCCTTGACAGCAGAAGAAGAAGGGGTCTACAGGAACTGCTGCCTCTACATCCCGGACAACATTGCCTCTGATGGAAGGATCACCAAGGATCTGAGGGAAACTGATGGACTTTATCAAATGAACTGATGGAAAACTTATGAAATTAATATCATGGCCGAATAATGTTTTGGAAACTGATTTCAGCGACTACAATGCGTTTAGAATTTGGTTTTAACAGGCTGTCATATAGTTCTACATTTTAGGAAAATTGTTTTTAAAAATGTATAATACATCCATGCCCACACTCTGTATGTGTGCTGTGCCCCTGTCAAAGACAAAAATGATTCCATCCTGAAGTAAATAAAACCTTGTTGATGGTTGCGGGATAAATAGGACAAGGTGAAGGCAAACCCGAAAGGGAGTTGAGGGGACCTGGTGAAGCAATAAGGAAAGTCCAGCTCTTCGCTGTTTAGGGCGTTGGGAGAGTACCTCACTTTGCCTGTTCACCTTTGGTCTATTTCCCGCAAAAGGAGGGATTTGTGAGAGACGTGTATCTGGTTTGAAACATTATTCTGTAGTACACATTTTTGTCCACAAGATGGCCGAAAGCCAGATGTTTGAGCCATGTGTGCATTCTTTTGTTTAAGGTAAATAAGGTAGGGGGAAGAGGGGATTACATTACAGTTTCCAAATATACCTATGAACACAGTTGTAGTTGCTGAAACCACTCCTATCAGGTTAAGGAGCCAATAGTCTCTTCTTAAGGAACACCCCTTTTGTGATGTCATGTCTGCTATTTAAATCAATGTAATGTGAATAAAGGGGCGCGTCTCTTGTACCATGACTGAGGGAAGAGAGAAGATGCTTTCATGAAACCACCTAGTGTGTCTGGTCTCATTATAAGCTGTATGGCATGCACATACTAATACTTCTAATTGATTTGGCACCACACAAAGAAGAAGGAAAGCGCATGAATTGCGCTGACAGTAGGTATTACTATGTATTATAGAAGTAGAGAAATTGAAACTTGGAAATTTGCCATTTTCTTTTTACCAATTTTTGGTATTTTTTTTTTTACTTCATTTTACTAGTGTCATGAAGTACAATATGTGATGAAAAAAGAATCTCAGAATGGCCTGGATAAGTCAAAGTCTTTTAAAGTTATCACCACTTAAAGTGACACTGGTCAGATTTGCAAAAAATGGCCTGGTCCTTAAGGCAAAATATGGCTATGTCCTAAAGGGGTTAAACGTGGTCAGGTTGTTGAACTGCATAAGCAGGGTCTCTCACAACACGCCATCGCTGCTGAGGTGGGACGCAGTAAGACAGTTATTTGGAATTTGTTAAATGATCCTGAGGGTTATGGAACAAAAAAGTCAAGTGTAAGACTAAAAAATAATTTCATCAGCACTGAGTCGGAGGATACAATTGGCTGTCCGTCAAGACACTGGACGATCCTCGACCAAAATTAAGGCCCTTACTGGTGCTGACTGCAGCCCCATAACCATCAGATGGCATCTGAGACTTAAGGGCTTCAAAAACAAAAAACGTCTTCAGAGACCTTGTCTCCTTGAACGCCACAGAACTGCTCGTTTGGACTTTGCAGAGCACCAAACATGGGACATTCAAAGCTGGAAGAAAGTTTTATTCTCTGATGGTACTGATGGTTTCCAATGTTACTTGTATGACAAGCAGATCCCACCTGAGATGTTTTCTACGCGCCACAGTGGAGGGGGCACCATAATGGTCTGGGGTGCTTTTTACTTCAGTGGTACAATGGAGCTTCAGGAAGTGCAGGGGCGTCAAACGGCCGCTGGCTATGTCCAGATGTTGCAGAGACCATAACTCATGACTGAGGGCCCTCGTCTGTGTGGTAACGACTAGGTTTTTCAACAGGACAACGCTACAGTACACATTGCCCGCAGGACAAGGGACTTCTTCCAGGAGCAGTAGAATAACATCACCCTTATGGCCCATCCTGCGTGTTCCCCTGATCTAAATCCAATTGAGAACCTTTGGGGATGGATGGCAAGGGAAATTTACAAAAATGGACAACAGTTCCAGACAGTAGATTGCATTCATGCGGCCGTCTTCACCACTTGGAGAAATGCTCCCACTCACCTCATGGAAACGCTTGCATCAAGCATGCCGAAACACATTTTTGACGTGATAAACAATAACGGCGGAGCTACTCATTACTGAGTTCATGTTTGGAAGTTGGATTTCTGTTTTGGGGGGGTTTAGTTTTTTTTTGGGAGGTGTGGTCCTAAACTTTTGATCAGCTGAAAAACAGCCTGTTTCAGTTTATTTGTTGTTTTCATTAAATTGAATGCTCAAAAAATATTTTGTCTCACTACCATTTCTTCTTGTTGCATGTTGAAGCTGTACTTGGAACCTTGTTAAGATCCAGCCATGCTAAATAGGATTTTTTGCCATTTTCCAAGTGGTCTTAAACTTTTGATCAGGACTGTATCAGCCTCGCGGTGCTCACGTCCAGGTTCAGCGTCCCATAAATCAATTTGAAGTAAAGGACCGGCACTTTCAGTAAGTTATGATCTTCAATCTCTCTTTATTTCGCCATGTAGAGGACTAGAAAAACGTGTTTCGACTCACATACTGAGTCTTTGTCAAGTAATAGTTTTGTCAGAAAACTATGAAACAAATAGAGGGCGCTGTTCATAACTAGAGTTGAGCGAACACCTGGATGTTCGGGTTCGAGAAGTTCGGCCGAACTTCCCGGAAATGTTCGGGTTCGGGATCCAAACCCGATCCGAACTTCGTCCCGAACCCGAACCCCATTGAAGTCAATGGGGACCCGAAATTTTCGGTACTAAAAAGGCTGTAAAACAGCCCAGGAAAGGGCTAGAGGGCTGCAAAAGGCAGCAACATGTAGGTAAATCACCTGCAAACAAATGTGGATAGGGAAATGAATTAAAATAAAAATTAAATAAATAAAAATTAACCAAAATCAATTGGAGAGAGGTCCCATAGCAGAGAATCTGGCTTCACGTCACCCACCACTGGAAAAGTCCATTCTCAGATATTTAGGCCCCGGCACCCAGGCAGAGGAGAGAGGTCCCGTAACAGAGAATCTGTCTTCATGTCAGCAGAGAATCAGTCTGCATGTCATAGCAGAGAATCAGGCTTCACGTCAGCCATCACTGCAACAGTCTATTGTCATAAATTTAGGCCAAGCACCCAGGCAGAGGAGAGAGGTCCCGTAACAGACAATCTGGCTTCATGTCAGCAGAGAATCAGTCTTCATATCATAGCAGAGAATCAGGCTTCACGTCAGCCACCAATGCAACAGTCCATTGTCAGATATTTAGGCCCAGCACCCAGGCAGAGGAGAGAGGTCCCGTAACAGACAATCTGGCTTCATGTCAGCAGAGAATCAGTCTTCATATCATAGCAGAGAATCAGGCTTCACGTCACCCACCACTGTAAGAGTCCATTTTCATAAATTTAGGCCCAGCACCCAGGCAGAGGAGAGAGGTCCCGTGACAGACAATCTGGCTTCATGTCAGCAGAGAATCAGTCTTCATATCATAGCAGAGAATCAGGCTTCACGTCAGCCACCAATGCAACAGTCCAGTGTCAGATATTTAGGCCCAGCACCCAGGCAGAGGAGAATGGTCCCGTAACAGACAATCTGGCTTCATGTCAGCAGAGAATCAGGCTTCATATCATAGCAGAGAATCAGGCTTCACGTCACCCACCACTGTAAGAGTACATTTTCATAAATTTAGGCCCAGCACCCAGGCAGAGGAGAGAGGTCCCGTAACAGAGAATCTGGCTTCATGTCAGCAGAGAATCAGTCTTCATATCATAGCAGAGAATCAGGCTTCACGTCACCCACCACTGTAAGAGTCCATTTTCATAAATATAGGCCCAGCACCCAGGCAGAGGAGAGAGGTCCCGTAACAGACAATCTGGCTTCATGTCAGCAGAGAATCAGTCTTCATATCATAGCAGAGAATCAGGCTTCACGTCAGCCACCAATGCAACAGTCCATTGTCAGATATTTAGGCCCAGCACCCAGGCAGAGGAGAAAGGTCCCGTAACAGACAATCTGGCTTCATGTCAGCAGAGAATCAGTCTTCATATCATAGCAGTGAATCAGGCTTCACGTCACCCACCACTGTAAGAGTCAATTTTCATAAATTTAGGCCCAGAACCCAGGCAGAGGAGAAAGGTCCCGTAACAGACAATCTGGCTTCATGTCAGCAGAGAATCAGTCTTCATATCATAGCAGAGAATCAGGCTTCACGTTGGGCCACCAATGCAACAGTCCATTGTCAGATATTTAGGCCCAGCACCCAGGCAGAGGAGAGAGGTCCCGTAACAGACAATCAGGCTTCACGTCAGCCACCAGTGCAACAGTCCATTGGCATATATTTAGGCCCAGCACCCAGGCAGAGGAGAGAGGTCCCGTAACAGAGAATCTGGCTTCATGTCAGCAGAGAATCAGTCTGCATGTCATAGCAGAGAATCAGGCTTCACGTCAGCCACCACTGCAACAGTCCATTTTCATAAATTTAGGCCAAGCACCCAGGCAGAGGAGAGAGGTCCCGTAACAGACAATCTGGCTTCATGTCAGCAGAGAATCAGTCTTCATATCATAGCAGAGAATCGGGCTTCACGTCAGCCACCAATGCAACAGTCCATTGTCAGATATTTAGGCCCAGCACCCAGGCAGAGGAGAGAGGTCCCGTAACAGACAATCAGGCTTCACGTCAGCCACCAGTGCAACAGTCCATTGGCATATATTTAGGCCCAGCACCCAGGCAGAGGAGAGAGGTCCCGTAACAGAGAATCTGGCTTCATGTCAGCAGAGAATCAGTCTGCATGTCATAGCAGAGAATCAGGCTTCACGTCAGCCACCACTGCAACAGTCCATTTTCATAAATTTAGGCCAAGCACCCAGGCAGAGGAGAGAGGTCCCGTAACAGACAATCTGGCTTCATGTCAGCAGAGAATCAGTCTTCATATCATAGCAGAGAATCAGGCTTCACATCAGCCACCAATGCAACAGTCCATTGTCAGATATTTAGGCCCAGCACCCAGGCAGAGGAGAGAGGTCCCGTAACAGACAATCAGGCTTCACGTCAGCCACCAGTGCAACAGTGCATTGGCAAATATTTAGGCCCAGCACCCAGGCAGAGGAGAGAGGTCCCGTAACAGAGAATCTGGCTTCATGTCAGCAGAGAATCAGTCTGCATGTCATAGCAGAGAATCAGGCTTCACGTCAGCCACCACTGCAACAGTCCATTTTCATAAATTTAGGCCAAGCACCCAGGCAGAGGAGAGAGGTCCCGTAACAGACAATCTGGCTTCATGTCAGCAGAGAATCAGTCTTCATATCATAGCAGAGAATCAGGCTTCACGTCAGCCACCAATGCAACAGTCCATTGTCAGATATTTAGGCCCAGCACCCAGGCAGAGGAGAGAGGTCCCGTAACAGACAATCAGGCTTCACGTCAGCCACCAGTGCAACAGTCCATTGGCATATATTTAGGCCCAGCACCCAGGCAGAGGAGAGAGGTCCCGTAACAGAGAATCTGGCTTCATGTCAGCAGAGAATTAGTCTGCATGTCATAGCAGAGAATCAGGCTTCACGTCACCCAACATTGGAACAGTCCATTGGCATATATTTAGGCCCCGGCACCCAGACAGAGGAGAGGTTCATTCAAATTTGGGTAGCCTCGCAATATAATGGTAAAATGAAAATAAAAATAGGATTGAATGAGGAAGTGCCCTGGAGTACAATAATATATGGTTAAGAGGAGGTAGTTAATGTCTAATCTGCACAAGGGATGGACAGTCCTGTGGGATCCATGCCTGGTTCATTTTTATGAACGTCAGCTTGTCCACATTGGCTGTAGACAGGCGGCTGCGTTTGTCTGTAATGACACCCCCTGCCGTGCTGAACACACGTTCAGACAAAACGCTGGCCGCCGGGCAGGCCAGCACCTCCAAGGCATAAAAGGCTAGCTCTGGCCACGTGGACAATTTAGAGACCCAGTAGTTGAATGGGGCCGAACCATCAGTTAGTACGTAGAGGGGTGTGCACACGTACTGTTCCACCATGTTAGTGAAATGTTGCCTCCTGCTAACACGTTGCGTATCAGGTGGTGGTGCAGTTAGCTGTGGCGTGTTGACAAAACTTTTCCACATCTCTGCCATGCTAACCCTGCCCTCAGAGGAGCTGGCCGTGACACAGCTGCCTTGGCGACCTCTTGCTCCTCCTCTGCCTTGGCCTTGGGCTTCCACTTGTTCCCCTGTGACATTTGGGAATGCTCTCAGTAGCGCGTCTACCAACGTGCGCTTGTACTCGCGCATCTTCCTATCACGCTCCAGTGCAGGAAGTAAGGTGGGCACATTGTCTTTGTAGCGTGGATCCAGCAGGGTGGCAACCCAGTAGTCCGCACACGGTTAAAATGTGGGCAACTCTGCTGTCGTTGCGCAGGCACTGCAGCATGTAGTCGCTCATGTGTGCCAGGCTGCCCAGGGGTAAGGACAAGCTGTCCTCTGTGGGAGGCGTATCGTCATCGTCCTGCCTTTCCCCCAGCCACGCACCAGTGATGGGCCCGAGCTGCGTTGGGTGCCACCCCGCTGTGACCATGCTTCATCCTCATCCTCCTCCACCTCCTCCTCATCCTCGTCCTCCTCGTCCTCCAGTAGTGGGCCCTGGCTGGCCACATTTGTACCTGGCCTCTGCTGTTGCCAAAAACCTCCCTCTGAGTCACTTCGAAGAGACTGGCCTGAAAGTGCTAAAAATGACCCCTCTTTCCTCCTCCTCCTCCTCCTGGGCCACCTCCTCTTCCATCATCGCCCTAAGTGTTTTCTCAAGGAGACATAGAAGTGGTATTGTAACGCTGATAACGGCGTCATCGCCACTGGCCATGTTGGTGGAGTACTCGAAACAGCGCAACAGGGCACACAGGTCTCGCATGGAGGCCCAGTCATTGGTGGTGAAGTGGTGCTGTTCTGTAGTGCGACTGACCCGTGCGTGCTGCAGCTGAAACTCCACTATGGCCTGCTGCTGCTCGCACAGTCTGTCCAGCATGTGCAAGGTGGAGTTCCACCTGGTGGGCACGTCGCATATGAGGCGGTGAGCGGGAAGGCCGAAGTTACGCTGTAGCGCAGACAGGCGAGCAGCAGCAGGATGTGAACGCCGGAAGCGCGAACAGACGGCCCGCACTTTATGCAGCAGCTCTGACATGTCGGGGTAGTTGTGAATGAACTTCTGCACCACCAAATTCAGCACATGCGCCAAGCAAGGGATGTGCGTCAAACCTGGCTAGTCCCAGAGCTGCAACGAGATTTCGCCCATTATCACACACCACCAGGCCGGGCTTGAGGCTCACCGGCAGCAACCACTCGTCGGTCTGTTGTTCTATACCCTGCCACAACTCCTGTGCGGTGTGGGGCCTGTCCCCCAAACATATGAGTTTCAGAATGGCCTGCTGACGTTTACCCCGGGCTGTGCTGAAGTTGGTGGTGAAGGTGTGTGGCTGACTGGATGAGCAGGTGGAAGAAGAGGAGGAGGAAGCCGAGTAGGAGGAGGTGGCAACAGGAGGCAAAGAATGTTGCCCTGCGATCCTTGGCGGCGGAAGGACGTGCGCCAAACAGCTCTCCGCCTGGGGCCCAGCTGCCACTACATTTACCCTAGTGTGCAGTTAGGGAGATATAGCGTCCCTGGCCGTGCTTACTGGTCCACGTATCTGTGGTTAGGTGGACCTTGCCACAGATGGCGTTGCGCAGTGCACACTTGATTTTATCGGATACTTGGTTGTGCAGGGAAGGCACGGCTCTCTTGGAGAAGTAGTGCCGGCTGGGAACAACATACTGTGGGACAGCAAGCGACATGAGCTGTTTGAAGCTGTCTGTGTCCACCAGCCTAAATGACAGCATTTCATAGGCCAGTAGTTTAGAAATGCTGGCATTCAGGGCCAGGGATCGAGGGTGGCTAGGTGGGAATTTACGCTTTCTCTCAAATGTTTGTGAGATGGAGAGCTGAACGCTGCCGTGTGACATGGTTGAGATGCTTGGTGACGGAGGTGGTGGTGGTGGTGTTGGTGGTACATCCCCTGTTTGCTGGGCGGCAGGTGCCAACGTTCCTCCAGAGGAAGAGGCCGAGGCGGCAGCAGCAGAAGAGGCCGAGGCGGCAGCAGCAGAAGAGGTAGCAGGGGGAGCCTGAGTGACTTCCTTGGTTTTAAGGTGTTTACTCCACTGCAGTTCATGCTTTGCATGCAGGTGCCTGGTCATGCAGGTTGTGCTCAGGTTCAGAACGTTAATGCCTCGCTTCAGGCTCTGATGGCACAGCGTGCAAACCACTCGGGTCTTGTCGTCAGCACATTGTTTGAAGAAGTGCCATGCCAGGGAACTCCTTGAAGCTGCCTTTGGGGTGCTCGGTCCCAGATGGCGGCGGTCAGTAGCAGGCGGAGTCTCTTGGCGGCGGGTGTTCTGCTTTTGCCCACTGCTCCCTCTTTTGCTACGCTGTTGGCTCGGTCTCACCACTGCCTCTTCCTCCGAACTGTGAAAGTCAGTGGCACGACCTTCATTCCATGTGGGGTCTAGGACCTCATCGTCCCCTGCATCGTCTTCCACCCAGTCTTGATCCCTGACCTCCTGTTCAGTCTGCACACTGCAGAAAGACGCAGCAGTTGGCACCTGTGTTTCGTCATCATCAGAGACATGCTGAGGTGGTATTCCCATGTCCTCATCATCAGGAAACATAAGTGGTTGTGCGTCAGTGCATTCTATGTCTTTCACCGCTGGGGAAGGGCTAGGTGGATGCCCTTGGGAAACCCTGCCAGCGGAGTCTTCAAACAGCATAAGAGACTGCTGCATAACTTGAGGCTGAGACAGTTTCCCTGGTATGCATGGGGGTGATGTGACAGACTGATGGGGTTGGTTTTCAGGCGCCATCTGTGCGCTTTCTGCAGAAGACTGGGTGGGAGATAATGTGAACGTGCTGGATCCACTGTCGGCCACCCAATTGACTAATGCCTGTACCTGCTCAGGCCTTACCATCCTTAGAACGGCATTGGGCCCCACCATATATCGCTGTAAATTCTGGCAGCTACTGGGACCTGAGGTAGTTGGTACACTAGGACGTGTGGATGTGGCAGAACGGCCACGTCCTCTCCCAGCACCAGAGGGTCCACTAACACCACCACGACCATGTCCACGTCCGCGTCCCTTACTAGATGTTTTCCTCATTGTTATCGTTCACCACAACAACAAAAATATTATTTGGCCCAATGTATTGTATTCAAATTCAGCTGAATATAAACTTGAGGCCTAGTATTTAGGCGCTGGGTGACCGGTATAGATTTACTGACAGAATTAGACTTGGAAATGCACAGTAGCGTGTGTGTGAAGTTATTCTGAATGACCCTATGTGCACCTTGAATATTACAGGGAGTGCAGAATTATTAGGCAAGTTGTATTTTTGAGGATTCATTTTATTATTGAACAACAACCATGTTCTCAATGAACCCAAAAAACTCATTAATATCAAAGCTGAATATTTTTGGAAGTAATTTTTTGTTTGTTTTTAGTTTTAGCTATTTTAGGGGGATATCTGTGTGTGCAGGTAACTATTACTGTGCATAATTATTAGGCAACTTAACAAAAAACAAATATATACCCATTTCAATTATTTATTTTTACCAGTGAAACCAATATAACATCTCAACATTCACAAATATACATTTCTGACATTCAAAAACAAAAAAAAAAGACCAATATAGCCACCTTTCTTTGCAAGGACACTCAAAAGCCTGCCATCTATAAATTCTGTCAGTGTTTTGATCTGTTCACCATCAACATTGCGTGCAGCAGCAACCACAGCCTCCCAGACACTGTTCAGAGAGGTGTACTGTTTTCCCTCCTTGTAAATCTCACATTTGATGATGGACCACAGGTTCTCAATGGGGTTCAGATCAGGTGAACAAGGAGGCCATACATAGTAACATAGTAACATAGTACATAAGGCCGAAAAAAGACATTTGTCCATCCAGTTCGGCCTGTTATCCCGCAAGTTGATCCAGAGGAAGACTCCTCTCTAGTAGCTATAGCCTGTAATATTATTACACTCCAGAAATACATCCAGCCATGTCATTAGATTTTCTTCTTTTATACCCTTTCTTGCCAGCCACGCTGTGGAGTACTTGGACGCGTGTGATGGAGCATTGTCCTGCATGAAAATCATGTTTTTCTTGAAGGATGCAGACTTCTTCCTGTACCACTGCTTGAAGAAGGTGTCTTCCAGAAACTGGCAGTAGGACTGGGAGTTAAGCTTGACTCCATCCTCAACCCGAAAAGGCCCCACAAGCTCATCTTTGATGATACCAGCCCAAACCAGTACTCCACCTCCACCTTGCTGGCGTCTGAGTCGGACTGGAGCTCTCTGCCCTTTACCAATCCAGCCACGGGCCCATCCATCTGGCCCATCAAGACTCACTCTCATTTCATCAGTCCATAAAACCTTAGAAAAATCAGTCTTGAGATATTTCTTGGCCCAGTCTTGACGTTTCAGCTTGTGTGTCTTGTTCAGTGGTGGTCGTCTTTCAGCCTTTCTTACCTTGGCCATGTCTCTGAGTATTGCACACCTTGTGCTTTTGGGCACTCCAGTGATGTTGCAGCTCTGAAATATGGCCAAACTTGTGGCAAGTGGCATCTTGGCAGCTGCACGCTTGACTTTTCTCAGTTCATGGGCAGTTATTTTGCGCCTTGGTTTTTCCACACGCTTCTTGCGACCCTGTTGACTATTTTGAATGAAACGCTTGATTGTTCGATGATCACGCTTCAGAAGCTTTGCAATTTTAAGAGTGCTGCATCCCTCTGCAAGATATCTCACAATTTTTGACTTTTCTGAGCCTGTCAAGTCCTTCTTTTAACCCATTTTGCCAAAGGAAAGGAAGTTGCCTAATAATTATGCACACCTGATATAGGGTGTTGATGTCATTAGACCACACCCCTTCTCATTACAGAGATGCACATCACCTAATATGCTTAATTGGTAGTAGGCTTTCGAGCCTATACAGCTTGGAGTAAGACAACATGCATAAAGAGGATGATGTGGTCAAAATACTCATTTGCCTAATAATTCTGCACTCCCTGTATATACCCTTTTAGGGATAGATTTCAAATAGCTCTGATATAGCAGAAACCACTAAATTATGAAATTGCTAAATTGGGAATTGTATTTCAACCCAGAACAAAAAATGTGCTTTGACGGACACTAAATAACTTTCCCAGCCACAACAGTACAGCGGTAACGACAGATTTAGCGGGATATAAATTTGAGGCCTAGTATTTAGGCGCTGGGTGACCGGTATGGATTTACTGACAGAATTAGACTTTGAAATGCACAGTAGCGTGTGTGTGAAGTTATTCTGAATGACCCTATGTGCACCTTGAATATTATATTCCCTTTTAGGGATAGATTTCAAATAGCTCTGATATAGCAGAAACCACTAAATTATGAAATTGCTAAATTGGGAATTATATTTAAACCCAGAACAAAAAATGTGCTTTGACGGACACTAAATAACTTGCCCAGCTTGCCCCTGATGTAGTATATGGCCAAAAAATGAACAGACTATTGCTGGTTAAATGCACTTGGTGTGACAGCTTCACCCTGATGTAGGCTTTAGCCAAAAAACAACCACACCATTAAGGGTTAAATGCACTTGGTGACAGGCGCAGCTTGCCCCTGATGTAGTATATGGCCAAAAAATAAACAGACTATTGCTGGTTAAATGCACTTGGTGTGACAGCTTCACCCTGATGTAGGCTTTAGCCAAAAAACAACCACACCATTGAGGGTTAAATGCACTTGGTGACAGGCGCAGCTTGCCCCTGATGTAGTATATGGGCAAAAAATAAACAAACTATTGCTGGTTAAATGCACTTGGTGTGACAGCTTCACCCTGATGTAGGCTTTAGCCAAAAAACAACCACACTATTGAGTGTTAAATGCACTCGGTCGCAGCTTGTGCTGGCGCACCACAAGACACAAAATGGCCGCCGATCACCCCAGAAAAAAGTGACTGACAAACGGTCTGGGCAGCCTAAAAACAGTGAGCAATTGAGTATCAGCAGCTCAATGACCCACAGCTGCAGATCGATCAATAATCAAGTCCTTTGGAGGAGTTAATCTGCCTAATCTCGCCCTACTGCCGCAGCCGCAACCTCTCCCTACGCTAATCAAAGCAGAGTGACGGGCGGCGCTATGTGACTCCAGCTTAAATAGAGGCTGGGTCACATGGTGCTCTGGCCAATCACAGCCATGCCAATAGTAGGCATGGCTGTGACGGCCTCTTGGGGCAAGTAGTATGACGCTTGTTGATTGGCTGCTTTGCAGCCTTTCAAAAAGCGCCAAGAAAGCGTCAAAAAGCGCCAAGAAAGCGACGAACACCGAACGCGAACCCAGACTTTTACGAAAATGTCCGGGTTCGGGTCCGTGTCACGGACACCCCAAAATTCGGTACGAACCCGAACTATACAGTTCGGGTTCGCTCATCCCTATTCATAACTAAATAGCACTATCTATTGGTTTTATAGTCTGCTGAAAAGAATATTAGACTCAGTCTTATGACAAGCTTATTTGTGTAGCATTTTGCATGGAAAATTTGTGATTAGAATATTTGTGATCTACACTGAGTTATTACCCAGCTTTTCAAGTGTCAGATATTATCACTGTCTTATTACATAATTATTACATAATATTCGCTATATTGCTATATGGTCCACCCAAGCCATCCAACAGATGCAAAATAACTTTGAGGCTTACAGGTTCTCAGTCAGAGGAGAGCTGGTTTGGAATATCTCATAGTGCACGAGGCTGCCATTGTAAGTTATTCTGGCTGTTATCTGTCTCATGGGTAGATGGATGGCTTGTACATACCTGGATTTTGGCATATAGCCTTTGTGTGGTTGTCTATTGTATGTCATACATAATAGGAGTCTAAGACGCATCCAGCTATCCTCTTAATGCTGTTGCCAAATCTTTTTTTATGAACCAGACACCCTCTTCTCTTCCGACCAGGGGGTGCCTGGGGTTCTTCCAATGTATTACATTGTATTCAAGCACCAGAATTATTTGGCCGAACACTCGGATCGGCCGAGCATAGCGAGGCTCGAGCCGAACAGCAGTTTGGCCTAGGATGCTCGCTCATCACTATTCATCTCCAGTGAATAAACTTACATCAGAAATAACAGATATAACAGAAACTTTATTACAATATTCCCTCCTCTGGTAAAACATATTTCTAAATTTCTCATAATTCCCCGAACTCTTCTATTTCTACCTGATCTGCCCACAGATCAGCCAGCGCTGATGTAAGAAGAAGATAAATGTGAGGGTCAGAGACAGACTCTGGGAGGAAGAGGACCTGAGCTCGCCTTCACCTGTCACCGTACAGCCAGGATCTCCATACTAACAGGTAAGTGACCACCACATCTACCTTTCACATAGACGCTGCTCCTCTAACTTACATCTTTCTTTTATGGATTTCCTATATCTAGTGATAACATTTTGTCACAAGTGAATAATTAACAATTACATTTAGTCGAAGACATTCATTGTTTCTGAAAGAACATTTGTCCTGTGGCTGATCTGTGAATGGTTTATTCATGGCTACAGTATATAGAAGAGCTTTCAGTAGAATCACATACCAAGCTGTGCTTACTAGCAGAAAACAACTTTACATTTACAGGACCAGAGAAGAGGGGGGAACAAGAGCTGCACAAAATATACTAGGCTCCTCGTAGCAGCCAGGGAATGAGGAGAGGGAAGGGCTGTTCAGAACATAGGAGTCTTCACATGGCAGGCAACGGAGAAGAGGGAAGGCTGCACAGATGATACAACTCTCCAGATGGTAGGCAGGGAAGGAGGAGAGAGAAGAGCTGCCCAGGATACACCACTCTTCACACGGCAGGTGGCCAAGGAGTAGTTTTCAATGAATCAAAGTTAAAGGAATTGACTTTGATCTGAATTTGAGGGAAAATTAGATTTGTCACAGAGCCGAATTTCACAAATGTCACGCTTCTTGGTAACAAATACATTTTTCCTGAATTTTCGGTAAAAAACAATAGAAATACATGCTTCATCCATTTGCTCACATACGCTGTCCGGCCTAGGGGAAGTCATCATACACCCAACGTCATCGTCCACCCAACATCACGTTTAGAGATTTAGCTTTTTTTCTTTAAACAAGATGGCCGCCGCGGCCTCTCTGTGAGCAGATGGATGAGTACGTATGCATTTTTTTGTTTTTAAACCCTGATTCATCCCTGAAAAGCCTTAATGTGTCAGATGCCGCAATCAGGGTTGAATGTGGCATATGAGGGGTTCAATTACGGGGGGCAGCGCAAACACTGCTGCCTGTCAGTGTGCCCACTACACTCAGGGGAATGCAATTGCAAAGTGATTTGTTATAAATCAAATTTCTTTGTGAACTTCGGTGAAGCAGCTGAATAGACTTTTTGCAAACTTCACTCACCTCTACCAACGAGGACAGGCAAGGACTGCACAGAAGATCTATGGCATTATTTACTGTTACTGTCACTGCATTAACCACTTCATTACCGGAGTGTTTATCCCCCTTTCTTACCAGGACAGTTCCCAGTTGTAGCAATGCGTCTATCTACCTAAAAATAACTGATTAATTTCTGAGCCAACCTACATGTTTTTTATATAATTTTTCACGGGACACCTTAGATCTTTCTTTTGTGCCATTCGATGATGGATATGATATAAAAATATATATATTTAAGAAAAAACTGTGAAAATTCTGAAATTTTTTTTTTCCTTTCTTATAAATTTATTTTCTATTTCAAAATGTTTCAAGACAAAACATTTCTAAAACCATTCCTGTACGCTTGTAGCCTGAAAATGGTCACTATTTATGTAATTTATCTACTGGCTGGCCCCGCCGCAAGACTTCATAAGACTGGAGCACTATTTGGATTTTGGCGCCTATTTTTCTATTGCTGGTTCCATAGCACTGTACTGCCAGAAAAATCTTGTACAGCGCCAAAATACAACAAGCCCCTTCAAAATCACATTTTTTTTATTGTATCTCGGGGAAATTTGGACGTTTTAAGGTTCTTTTTTTTTTTTTTTTTTTATTATTTATTTATTTTTTATTTATTTATTTTTTAAGTGAATTAACTCCTTTCTGCCACAGTCAAGGCAGGAAGAGTTTAATTCCCAGCCTGCAGGCTGACATTTCATTTTATAGCCAGCAGGTGGCTCTCTTACCTAAAGTGCTTCATGACGGCTTTTAGATTTTACAATGGAATCCAGCTACAAGAGTCTATTACTGCCTGACACTTTTTACATTTAGTCTTAGACTACTGATTGCCTCATCTTGACATGTGTATTTTTCTTTTTATACTAAAACTTAACCTTTATTAGGGCTCCTTCACACTTGCGTTCTTGTCTTCCGCCTCTGAGTTCCGTCGTCAGGGCTCTATGCCGGAAGAATCCTGATCAGTTTTATCCTAATGCATTCTGAATGGAGAGAAATCCGTTCAGGGTGCATCAGGACGTCTTCAGTTCCGGACCGGAACGTTTTTTGGCCGGAGAAAATACCTCAGCATGCTGCGCTTTTTGCTCCGGCCAAAAATCCTGAAGACTTGCCGCAAGGCCGGATCCGGAATTAATGCCCATTGAAAGGCATTGATCCTTAAGCTAAACGTTGTTTCGGTGCATTACCGGATCCGACGTTTAGCTTTTTCTGAATGGTTACCGTGGCTGCCGGGACGCTAAAGTCCTGGCAGCCATGGTAAAGTGTAGTGGGGAGTGGGGGAGCAGTATACTTACCGTCCGTGCGGCTCCCGGGGCGCTCCAGAGTGACGTCAGGGCGCCCCACGTGCATGGATGACGTGATCACGCTCTGCCATCATTCTGGAGCGCCCCGGGAGCCACACGGACGGTAAGTATACTGCTCCCCCGCTCCCCACTACTACTATGGCAACCAGGACTTTAATAGCGTCCTGGCTGCCATAGTAACACTGAACGCATTTTGAAGACGGATCCGTCTTCAAATGCTTTCAGTTCACTTGCGTTTTTCCGGATCTGGCGTGTAATTCCGGCAAGTGGAGTACACGCCGGATCCGGACAACGCAAGTGTGAAAGAGCCCTTATTCTTTAATTATCTTGTTCTTATCTAACCTACTGACTTAAAACTATCAACAGGTGTTCTCTTGGTGCTATACTATATTGTTTTCTTCGGCCACTATTCTAGTAGCTGCACGCTCGCTCCAGTTACTGCCTAATTTTTATTTATCTGTGCCTGCTTTTTACTGCACTCCGCTAGGGTCTCCTGTTGCCTAAAATCCTATGCGCTGCCCCCCGACATGTTTTGCCATTTACATGGCGTCCTCAGGGGATCGGGCAGTCTGCAATGAGATCGATGTGGCGAGGTCTATTTATTACCTCCTATTGTTTGACGCAATCGTATTCTGACCAATCGCTTGAGTCCTTATTGGAATTCCTTAGATACAGACTACTTGATTGGGTTCTACTTACTTCGACTCCTTCACTTGACATGACGTCCCTAATCTCGCGATCTAACCTAGAGTCTCGCGCATGTCTCCACACTTCGAAATTTTTCGGAGCTCCGCTCTGACCAAAAAACAATAGATAAGTGACGAGACAAATTCCAGTAGAGAGAAATAAGAGGTACCTACCTGTGAAAAGATACAGCAAAATTCAAAATAAATAATAAAAAACAAAAATGAACAGTGAGGATATATAATAATAACATAATAAGACAATAAATAAATAACTCAAAATAAAATACCAAAAAATAATATAATAATAAATAAGCAAAAATCAAAAATAAAATACAGAATAATTCCATGGGGTATAATAATATTTTCTGGTACCCACCTTTCAAACAGGGGGGAAATAAAAACTAGAAAAATCAGAAACATCTTGCAAAATAGTGAGACAAAAATTAAAATCAAAAGCAAAGCATACAAATAAATCCAACTAGTCAAAAGATTAGTAGTAACAATGAGTAACAACTTTATATGTGACATAAGAAAATAATATAATAAAATAATAACTCCAAAGGGAATCACCAGTATATAAATATAGTAACACAAAAGAATTAGACTCTAAATACTAAGTCCAGACGCATGCGCACAGTGAAACACCAGCCAAAAAAGAATGGAACAAAATCTATGTGCCTGAGCATGCGCAAGAGAGGCAGACAAAAATCGGATGAATAAAATCAAAGTAAAATACTAGCCGAAAAAAGACGGAATAAAATTAAAGTGCTTGAGCATGCGCAATACATCTGAACAGCAACACTAGAAGAAACAAAGTGTCAAAACATGCGCGAGAATATGAAAATCATCGCGAGACTTAGCCCTCAGTCACCAGAGAAGAAAAGTCTAATTCTTCAGGAAAAAATAAGACTTTAGAAATATGATCGAAAGGAGCCCCGAAAATACTGAAGTGTGTTAGTATAAATTATCGAATAAACTATCGAGCGGAGCTCCGAAAAATTCCGAAGTGTGGAGACATGCGCGAGACTCTAGGTTAGATCGTGAGATTAGGGACGTCATGTCAAGAGGAGGAGTCGAAGTAAGTAGAACCCAATCAAGTAGTCTGGGTCAGAATTGCTCAGAATACGATAGAGTCAAACAATAGGAGGTAATAAATAGACCTCGCCACATCGATCTCATTGCAGACTGCCCGATCCCCTGAGGACGCCATGTAAATGGCGAAACATGTCGGGGGCAGCGCATAGGATTTTAGGCAACAGGAGACCCTAGCGGAGTGCAATAAAAAGCAGGCACAGATAAATAAAGATTAGGCAGTAACTGGAGCGATAGTTGTTGATAGTTTTAAGTCAGTAGGTTAGAGAAGAACAAGATAATTAAAGAATAATAAAGGTTAAGTTTTAGTATAAAAAGAAAAATACACGACAAGATGAGGCAATCAGTAGTCTAAGACTAAATGTAAAAAGTGTATTCTAGCCTCTACATGTGTAGGGTATATATGTAAAGTGTTATTACTGCCTGACCACTCCAGGTGGCCACGACACACCTCCCTGTGACCACAGCTGTCTAATAACAGCGCAGTCACAGCTATCTGCGGCAGTACGTTCCGCCGGCAGATCGCGATGTAACCCGACATTTTTATACGTCAGTTTACAGATAAGAGCCTACCGCCACGACGTATAAAGTTGTGCGGCGATAATAAAGTGGTTAAAGAGCCGTTAGGTATAAAGAGAGAAAAAAAATTCTTCCAGCACTTAAACAAAAATCAAGCCTTTACTGTCACACTTTAAAAACATATCAAAAAGGTTTGATACCTTGTTCTTAGTCATAGCATAAAGTCTAGCATCCAAATTAATTGGCTCTAACAATTAACTCACTAGTAGCGAGCCGAATAGTCAAAATACACAGAACTAGTGAGTTCATTGTTAGAGCACCTGAGGTGTGGACTGATGTATCGGTATACCTGGGAGGGTTCAGATACTAGACTTTATACTAGCCTATGACTAAGAACATGGATTTTATTGTTCGAAACGTGTGAGTGTCTGTAGCGAACCTTTTTGATATGTTTTTAAGTGCTGGAAGATTTTAGTTTTCTCTTTCTGTTTGGACATTTGCTATCTCCCAGGTACAAGTATCAAAGACAGCAACAGCTGCATAAAGAACTACAAATGATACTGCTAGGCCTCATGCACACGACCGTAGTTCTGGTCTGCAGTTTTTGAGGCTCGGATGCGGACCCATTCACTTCAATGGGGCCGCAAAAGATGTATAACAAATAACATAGGAAATATAACATGTCCTATTCTTGTCCGTTTTGCGGACAAGAATAGGCATTTCTACAATGGGCCGTCCGTTCCATTCCGCAAATTGCGGAAGGCACACGGGCGGCTTCCGTTTTTTGCGGATCTGCGGTTTGCGGACCGCAAAAAACGGGATGGTCGCGTGTACGACGCTTTACTTTAATAGGCTTTGTTCACATCACCGTTCAGCCTTTCCGTTCTCCTGCTCCGTTTAGGAACAGAAGAATGGAAAGGACGGATTCGGCACATAACTGAGACGATCGGAACCTAAGGACCCCATAGACCATAATGCGGTCCGTTAGGTTTCCGCTCAGAGGAAGATTTTTGAAGCGGAGACAAAAGTCCTGCATGAACAACTTTTGTCTTCGCTCCAAAATCATCTTCTGAGCGGAATCCTAACGGACTTCATTAAAGTCTATGGGGTCCTTAGGTTCTGCTCGGCTCATTTATGTGCCGAATCCGTCCTTTCCTAAACGGAGCAGGAGAACAGAAAGGCTGAACGTTGATGTGAACAAAGCCTGATAAAGTAAGGCCTCATGCACACGACCGTCCCGTTTCTTGCGGTCCGCAAACCACGGATCCGCAAAAAACGGAAGCCGCCCATGTGCTCCTGAACGGAGCAGGGGAACAGAAAGGCTGAAAGGCGATGTGAACGAAGCCTTAGCACTATGACAACTATAAAACAAATCCATGTCATGTTTTCTTTTCTATTAGGACTAATGATGAGCACATGTCTCTACATTCTACCCCTGATACTCATTATCACAGCCGGAGGACATTCCCAGGATTCTCTGTGCAGTCTTGAGCTAATTGATGATGTTGAGTCTGCCACAAAACCAGCAGATCTGATAATCGGAGTTATATTAGAACTTACTCCCTTTGTAATTAATAAATATATTCCTAACTTTAAAGATAATCTTAATTCAATAACATGTATCCAGTAAGTATTTGTAATTTTAGGTTATTTTATCTGAAAATATAATTTTATTATTATCTGTTATGCTGGCTGCCCGTGCCTGCCGCTCTCTTGCTCCCCTGGATGGGTATGGACACTGCACCAAATACCTTAATGCTGAGTCCTGTGTGTCCATCGTCTGCTACAGGCCATGGCCAGCGCTTGCTGGATAGGCATCTCCTATTCCAGCTTGGAAAAAGCACTCGAGGACCCTAGTTCTTCCCTGGCCTATGAATGTCCACCTCAAGGTACTTAAAGTGTAACTGCCATTTCATTTTTTTTATTCCCTAATGGTATAGTACACCCAGCTGTATCAGTGCTTTTGTGCTTTAACCCCTTAAAGACCCTGCAATATTTCACCTTAAAGATCCGGCCATTTTTTGCAAATCTGACATGTGTCACTTTATGTGGTGTCAACTTTAAAACGCTTTTACTTATACAGGCCATTCTGAGGTTCTTTTCTCGTCACGTATTGTACTTTATGACAGTGGTAAAATTAAGTTAAAAAATTTTTTATTTATAAAAATATTCAAAACTCATTAGCAAATTTCAATTTCTCTACTTTTATAATAGATAGTAATACCTCTAAAAATAGTTATTACTTTAAATTCACCATATGTCTACTTCATGTTTGGATAATTTTGTGAATGCACTTTCATTTTTTGCGGATGTTACAAGGCTTAAAAGTTTAGAAGCAAATCTTGAAATTTTTCAGGAAATTTCTTAAACCCACTTTTTCAGGACCAGTTCAGGTCTGAAGTCACTTTGTGAGGTTTACATAAGAGAAACCAGCCAAAATTGACCCCATTTTACAAACTACACCCCTCAAGCTATTCAAAACTGATTTTACAAACTTTATTAACCCTTTAGGTGTTTCACAAGAATTAATGGAAAATAGAGATAACATTTCAAAATTTCACTTTTTTGGCAGATTTTCCATTTGAATTCATTTTTCCAGTTACAAAGCAAGGGTTAACAGCCAAACAAAACTCAATATTTATGTCCTTGATTCTGTAGTTTATAGAAACACCCCATATGTGGTTGTAAACTGATGTATGGGCACATGGCAGGGGGCGCAGAAGGAAAGGAATGCCACACGGTTTTTGGAAGGCAGATTTTGCTGGACTGGTTTTTTGACACCATGTGCCATTTGAAGACCACCTGATGCACCCCTAGAGTAGAAAATCCAAAAAAGGACCCCATTTTAGAAACTACACCCCTCAATGTATGCAATTTTACTAACTTTGTTAACCCTTTAGGTGTTCCACAAGAATTAATGGAAAATAGAGATGAAATTTCAGAATTTCACTTTTTTGGCAGATTTATTTTTTTTAATCCGTTTTTTTCCAGTTACAAAGCAAGTATTAACAGCCAAACAAAACTCAATATTTATGGCCCTGATTCTGTAGTTTACAGAAACACCCCATATGTAGTCGTAAACTGCTGTACGGGCACACAGCATTGTGCAGAAGGAAAAGAACGCCATATGTTCTTTTGGAAAGCAGATTTCACTGGGATAATTTTAAGCTGCCATCTCCCATGACCCCCTGATGTACCCCTAGAGTAGAAACTCCAAAAAAGTGACCCCATTTTGGAAACTGCGGGATAAGGTGGCAGTTTTGTTGGTACTATTTTAGGCTACATATGATTTTTGGTTGCTCTATATTACACTTTTTGTGAGGCAAGGTAACAAGAAATAGCTGTTTTGGCTACGGTTTATTTTGTTATTTACAATGTTCATCTGACAGGTCAGATCATGTGCTATTTTTATAGAGCAGGTTGTGACGAACGCGATAATACCAAATATGTTTGTTTTAGTTTTACATAACAAAGCATTTTTGAAAAAATATATTTTCCACATTCTGAAAGCTGTAGTTTAATTTATTTTTTGGACGACTGTCTTGTGTAGGAGCTAATTTTTTTCGGGATGAGATGACAGTTTTACAGGTACTATTATGGCTTTTTTTGCACCATTTTTTTTTTTTTACGGTATTCACCTGAGGGGTTAGGTCATGTGATATTTTTGTAGAGCAGATTATTACGGATGTGGTGATACCTAATATGTCAACTTTTTTTATTTATTTAAGTTTTACACAATGATTTCATTTTTGAAACAAAAAAAATCATGTTTTAGTGTCTCCATAGTCTGAGAGCCATAGTTTTTTCAGTTTTTGGGCGATTATCTTAGGTAGGGTATGATTTTTGCAGGATGAAAATGACTGTTTGATTGACCTTATTTTGGGGTGCGTATGACTTTTTGATCGCTTGCTATTACAGTTTTTGTGAAGTAAGGTGACAAAAAATGGCTTTTTTTGACACAGTTTTTATTTTAATTTTTTTACGGTGTTCATCTGAGGGGTTAGGTCATGTGGTATTTTTATTGAGTCGGTGGTTACACACGTGGCAATACCTAATATGTATGTTTTTTTAATTTTATTTAAGTTTTACACAATAATATCATTTTTAAAACAAAAAAATTATGTTTTAGTGTCTCCATATTCTGACCCATTTTTTTTATTTCTTGGGCGATTGTCTTAGGTAGGGGCTCATTTTTTTGCGGGATTAGGTGACAGTTAGATTGGTACTATCTTGGCGGGCATACACCTTTTTGATCGCTTGGTGTACTTTTAGTGATGTAAGGTGACAAAAAAATGTTTTATTTAGCACTGTTTTTATAAAAAAAATATTACGGTGTTCATCTGAGGGGTTAGGTCATGTGATATGTTTATATAGCCGGTCGATACGGACGCAGCGATACCTAATATGTCTACTTTTCTTTTTTTCCCTATTTAAAAAAAAAAAATTACTTTATTTAGGGAAAATGACTTTTTTAACTTGAAACTATACATTTTTGGGGGGAAAACTATATTTTTTCAACTTTCTTTTTCACTTTTTTTTTGTCCCACTTTGAAACTTCAACTTTTGGGGGTCTGATCCCCTTTACAATGCAATCCAATACTTATGTATTGAAATGCATTGGCTGTATGAGTAATACATTGTGTATTACTCATACAGCTTTCTGCCTATGAGATCCAGGGGGCTGGATCTCACAGACTCTCCACCGGAAGGCAGCCCTGATGCCTAAGGAAGGCATCGCGCTGACTTCCATGCCATCAGGTCCCTGTCACAGCAGCACGGGGACCCGATGGCAGCGCCGATCCCCGCCCGACATCGGAAGGGTCGCGGTCAGCACTGACCGCGGCACATGAAGGGTTAATGTGCCGGCATCAGTGATTTCACCAATGCTGGCGCATGCAGCAGGGGTCCAGCTATCAGTAACTGCTGGACCTCTGCCGCGGTTCGGGCTGGCGCAGTTCCTGCACCTGCCCGATCCCCATAAAGTACATGTACGTCATGGGTCCTTAAGGGGTTAAAATTTGATAATTTTCAGTTTTACCTGCTAATAACTCCCACAAATGCATGCTACTTTCCTATTCAGCAGCTCTCATCTCACAGCGTTGCCATGTGCAGTCCATCTTTTCAGTATTATAACAAGAGACGGATGAGCTCTGGGAGGAGGATCTCAGTACTGACAGCCTTGAGCTGGGCTTAGGCAGAAAGTGGAGGGGGGTGGGATGCTTTAGATGGTGATATCTTCTCAATGGTAGCAGCTTTTATGCAGCTGGTCTTGTTTGAAAGCTGACATTCCAGGCTTTCATAGAAGACCAGAATGACAGCTCTAGTTCAAGCAACAGAGGCAAAATCACTGGTAGAAGTAGAGTCGGGAATAATGGTGGGTAAAATCTGCTTTTACTTTTACTTTCAGCTTCATTCACAGCATCCCGATTTCTATCATTAATATCTTTCCCTGTACTAAATAGATTTATGTTATTCTGGTACTGTCTGAAAGTTTGGAATGTCAGCTTTCAACAAATATAAACCCACTATTTCTAGCGGGTACCAAACCAGAGATATAAGCAGCTAAAATAGCTCCCCCCCTCCCTGTCAGTCTGGAAGAGAATGAGGGACAGCTGGCTATTAAAAGGTTAAAAGAAATGCTTACTGATTTAATGTAATTGCAAGGCTTGTCTCTGGTTAGCTGTATGTGAGGATACACACTGCTCTGGGTACTGTGGGAAGTTATCTGCGTTCTGATTGGTCCTGCTAGTTCATGTGAGGAGAGCAACGGCTTATAGGAAGTGAGGGAAATACAGGATGGTCTCAAGGAAGGGCAAAGATCATCACAGGAAGAGCAGCAGAGGAAGTTGCTAAAATAGAGGCACAGAGAAATATGGTTGCTAAGGGCTGAATACAGACACCAGAAAGGTAAAATTAGCTGAAAAATGCAGCTTCATGAATATCTTCCCTTCAGCATCACATATGTTAGAAATTTCATTTTTGGTAGTGAAATGGCAGTTACACTTTAAAGTACCTTATCTATGGGAAAGTGCCTGAGCAATAGGTTCATATAGCTTGCTTATTCCTGTAAAGGTTTGCTGTTCAGTTTGTCTGCCTACTGACCTCTTCCTGTTTTCCTGATTCTGATTTTCTGCTGCCTGGCCAGAACTGTGCCTGACTACCATTTTGACCCTTCACTGCCTGATTTGACTTATGGTCTGTTTCATGGATTTGCATGTACTCTGCCTTAATTGACCCTGGTGTCAGTGCTTTTCACTGGTGTCTCTTGACCCCTGTGGGCCAGAAGTCAACCACATGATGAGTACTCCAAGAGACAGTGGTCTGGTGCATTCCCTGCAGTGAAGTCCAGATTTCTGTATGGGGATTAAATGGTAAAAAACAGGGAACTGCCAGAATAACACCTTAAGGATTAAGGTGAATTAAGGACCAGTGCCGTACATGTACGGCGGGCTGATCTGGCGGGTGCAGAAGCTGCGCCCGCCCACTCAGTGGCATGGACCCGGCAGTCACTGACAGCCAGGCCCCTGCTGCATATGCTGGCATCAATGAAAACACAGATGCCAGCATGTTAACCACTTGTATGCTGCAGTCAAAGCTGACGGCGGCATGCAGATGTTTTGCGGAGGTACGGATGCCTTCCGCTTCCCCATCTGGCCCCCGCACTGCTGTGGCGGGGACCGATGGCAGAGAAAGCAAGCCCAATGCCTTCCAAAGGCATCGGGGCTTGCCTTCTATGGAAGCCTATGAGATCCAACCCTTAGGCTGGATATCACAGGCAGGATCGTGGCATAAAAGCTGACATGCAATGTATTACAATACAGGTTGTAATACCCCCTCACCTGAACGAAAAAAATAAAATAAAAACTGTGCTAAAACAAATTTTTTTTTGTTACCTTACATCACAAAAAGTGCAACACTAAGTGATAAAAAAGTAATATGCCCCCCAAAATAGTACCAATCAACCGTCACCTCATTCAGCAAAAAATGAGCCCCTACTTAAAACAATCAAGCAAAAAATAGAAAAACTATGGCTCTCAGAATATGGACACTAAAACATTATTTTTTGTTTCAAAAATGCTGTTATTGCATAAAACTTAAATGAAAAAAGTATACAGATGTAGCAGGGTTAGCACTCGAGCTCTTAACTCAAATTTCTAATCTCATTGTGTTATCTTGAGACAAAAGCCATTAAAAAGCAATTGAATGTGTTTGCTTAGATTAGATAACACAACTCAGAAATCTCAGAAAACAAGAGATTTAACTCTACTCCATCCGTACATATTAGGTATTGCCGCATCTGTAACCACCTGCTGTATAAAAATACGTGTATCACATGAACTAACCCTTTAGGTGAACAGCGTAAAAAAATTTAAATAAAAAGTGTCAAAAAAAGCAATTTTTTGCACCTCAAAAAGTGTAATACCAAGCGATCAAAAAGTCATATGCATTCTAAAATAGTACCAATTAAACCTTCATCTCATACCGACAAAAATGAGCCCCTACATAAGGCAGTCGCCCAAAAAAAAATAAAAAAAATATGGCTTTCAGAATATGGAGACACTAAAAATCTTTTTTTTTTTCAAAAATGCTTTATTATGTAAAACTGAAACAATCATATTTGGTATTGTCGTGTCCGTAACAACCTGCTCTATAAAAATAGCACATGATATAACCTGTCAGATGAACATTGTACAAATTAAAAACCGTGCCAAAACAGCTATGTTTTGTTACCTTGCTTCACAAAAAGTGTAATATAGAGCAACCAAAAATCATATGTACCCTAAAATAGTACGAACAAAACTGCCAACTTATACTGTAGTTTCAAAAATGGGGTCACTTTTTTGGAGTTTCTACTCTAGGGGTGCATCAGGGGCTCTTCAAATGTGACATGGCAACTTAAAATTATCCCAGTAAAATCTGCCTTCCAAATGCGGTACTATATGGCGTTCCTTTCCTTCTGCGCCCTGCCGTGTGCCCATACAGCAGTTTACAACCACATATGGGGTGTTTGTGTAAACTACAGAATCAGGGTAATATATATTGAGTTTTGTTTGGCTTTTAACCCTTGCTTTGTTAGCGGGAAAAATGGATTCAAATGGCAAATTTGCCAAAAAATGTCATCTACATTTTCCTTTAATTCTCGGGAAACACCTAAAGGGTTAACAAAGTTAGTAAAATCAGTTTTGAATACCTTGAGGGGTGTAATTTCTAAAAAGAGGCCATTTATGGGTGGTTTCTATTATGTAAGCCCCACAAAGTGACTTCAGACCTGAACTGGTCCTTTAAAAATGGGGTTTTGGAAATTTTCTTAAAAATTTTAAGATTTGCCTCTAAACTTCTAAGCCTTCTAATGTCCCAAAAAAGAAAATGTAATTTACAAAATGATCCAAATATAAAGTAGATATATGGGAAATGTAAAATAATAACTATATTATGTATCACCATCTCGTTTACAAGCAGAGTAATTGAAATTTTGAAAATTGCTAATTTTTTTAAAAATTACATTTTGTATTTTTTACCACCGTCATGAAGTAAAATATGTGACAAGAAAATAACCTCAGAATGGCTTGAATAAGTAAAAGCATTTTAAAGTTATCACCACATAAAGTGACACATGTCACCACATGTTTGCAAAAAATGGCCTGGTCCTTAAGGTGAAAAATGGCAGGGTCCTGAAGGCAGGGTCCTGAAATATGCTCCAATTGCCTTGAAAGTTGGCATATAATACCCTCTGGTCTGAAAAAAGACCAGAAAGATAGAGAGAGAGAGACTAGAATGCTACTCTGGGTTTCGGGGAAACATATATATATATATGTTGACTGAAGGGTACTCTTTCTCATTATGGAGAGTGCCTAGCATGAGTAGTATGTATGTAGAATATTGTAGTCCAGGCAATGCTCCTCTGGGTTTCTGGAAAATATATTCAAAATGTCCTAAGCTTAAGATGTAAGATTTTCAGATATTTTTACTTCCGTAGCGTGTGTTGTTTGGCCGTAGCGGCATGACGTGAGGACGTGCCGCGCTTTCTCCTCCTCCCTCCCTCCTCCCTCCTGCAGGCTGCCGGCGCCTCGGCGTGTGGCTCTCTATGGAAGGCGCACGCATGGAACGGGGGAGCCGATGAATGATCCGCAGACCTTACTGGTGATCCGTCGAGTTGATGTCGGAGCTTTGGAGGACCGTGACCGCAGGAGCAGATCCGTGTAGCGAAGTAATGGTGAAGTAGCCTGGCAACCTTGTAACTTTGTAACCCTGTGGGAATGCGGAAGCGACGCCTTGGAGCCTGTGTAGTGCGCTAATCATTGCCAAGCATTGCTGAGAGACAGCTCTGCATGCCGTGGCGCTTGGCTGGTCTCCCAGTGGTATGTTGGAGGGGTGAGGCTGAAGACACAAGAAGGGGAACAAGGCAGCCTGATGATGGATGTTACTCCCTTTCCCCTCTGTTGTAACAATTGCCGGGTGAACCAGGGATAATAACAAATTGTCTGTATACCACTGCGCTGTGCTGAAATCTGGGTGCAGCGTATCGCTAAAATTACCCCGCTGGCCCGGCACACGGCTGTTTCAGGTGGGCTTGCGAGTGGGTATACTCCTGGAATTATATGGAGACTCTCAAACTGTCCTAAGGTGTCAGGTACTCCCGGTAGGACTGGTGCCCGCTCAGAAAACGGAATTTTGTGTCCCCCCTTAAGTGTTTTTAACAGCAGGCGACTTGGGAGACCATTGACACATTATTTACCTCCTTGCGGTGCACCCCTCGACTCTCTGATCTCCTTTTCGTTTATGTCCTCCCTTCTCCTGAAAACTGCTTGTACCCAGACTCTGGACATTATTCGCTGCTTGGTAGGAAGAATAAACCAGACTTTTTTTTTTTCTCTTTGGATACGGACTGGCAAATAGAACTGTGGTTATTGGCCCACTTTTTGGATTCCGTCGAGGGGACATATCTTTGTTTTGTTCTTTTTTTTCCTTCTTTATTGCCCATCGTCCCGATTGACGGCACGGCAGCTATTTGATATTTTTTTTTTTTTTTTTTATGTTTGTGTGTGGCTTTTTTGTGCGGCTCATGATTGTTTTTTTTTTCTCCCCTTTGTGTGTGCGGGAGGTTGTAATAGGGAGAGGATAGGGAGGGGAGGAGATGAAAAGATGCCACCAAAAAACTACAGCAGAAAATCGGTGGGAACCTCCTCACCGTGTGGGGGAAAAGGGAGCAGTACAGTAACTGGCCTAGAAAAATATCTTAAATCCCCCCCAAACCCAAAGAGTAGGAGTGCACTACGGGGGAATAAGGAGGCCCAGAAAGATGGAGGTGATCCATCCATCCCAGATGAATGTCCCGGGGCTGAGAGTAGGATAGGGAATGGAGAAGGGATGGAGGAAAGAATAAATTCAGTTGACAAAAAACTGGGAGAAATTTTAGGGGCAGTACAACAGTCTAACCAAAGTTTAGAGGATCTGACCACTAAGATTGCTTCTGCTCAGGCTGACCTCTCCTTGATTAAGGAAGAGATGAATAAGGTGAGGGAAAAGGTTAAGGAGCTGCAGATATCCTCAGCAGGGATGAGGAGAGATATTGATGGGACAAAAAAAAGAGTAGAAGCTTTAGAAGGTGAAAAGAAAATCTTGCTAGAGAGAGTTACCATAATGGAGGATAGATCCCGAGGATAGAGTAAGAGGAGGGGGAAATGTTCTATTTCGCCAACCAGCAGGGGGGGGAGGGAGGGGGTAGGGGTGGGGGGGAAGGAGGAGGGGTTATGGGAGGGATGGTTGTCTTGATAGGATTACTAATGAAGATCAGAATGAAAACACAGGTGGAAGGCACACATGAGTAGGATTTTAACATGGAATGTACGAGGTCTGGGGGATAAGGTTAAGAGGGTTATGGTTTTTGATACAATTACTAGACACCTCCCAGCAATTGTGGGACTAACGGAGACACATAACACTAAGGATAAGACATACTTATTAGCTCGGAAATGGGCCAAGTTCCAGTATCATTCATGTTTCTCTACCTACTCATGTGGAGTTAGTGTATATATTCACCACAAAGTGGACTACCTCCCACTAGATCAGAAGATCGATGACAGGGGCAGATATGTCTTCCTCCATTGCCAGTGGAATGGGAAACGGTGCGTTCTAGCCTTTGTTTATATACCCCCACCATTTTCACTATGTGTTATTAATAGCTTAGTGGAGTTTGCTGAGTCGCGAGGTAAATGCCCCATACTGGTAATGGGAGACTTTAACTCCGTTATGAATAGCTGCTTAGATAGATACTCTGTGATACCAAATGATAAATATGGGATAAGTCAACCAACACTTCTCAAAAGAATATCACAAGAACTGCTGTTAATAGATGTATGGAGGTACCTGTATGATGATAAGCGAGCGTACTCATGGTTTGGTTACGGGAGTAAAATCATGTCAAGAATAGATATGGCATTAGCTAGCCCAGAACTGGTAGAGCAGATATCGAAAATGAGGTATGAGGTGAATAGTATTTCAGACCACTCCCCAATCTGCCTGACATTTAAAACAACGGTTAAACCAAAGGGCAGAGTGTTCCGGCTAAACCCACATTGGTTAAACCTGATAAATAAAGATGAAAGTATTAGCGACGACATAGCGGAGTTCTGGAAAATTAATCTTGGATCTGCACAAATAGGTTATGTATGGGACGCATTTAAAGCATACCTACGGGGCATCCTCGTTGGCAGAATTCAGGGTTTAAAAACTGAATTCGCCAAAAAGGAGAGGGAGCTGGGCGAAAAAATAAAGAAACTAGAGGTGAAACTCCAGGTTAATAGTTCACCTGAGACGACGGCGGAGTTAGAAGAGTCTAAAATCTCTCTAAAAAATTATCTGGAGAATAAGGCACAACAAAGAGTGTTTTTTGAGGGGGCCCGATATTTCAGGGAATCTGGGAAACCAGGTAGACTGCTTTCCACTATCGTACAGAATCAGAGGGGGGATGGTAGAATTGGGCGAGTTGAGAGGAGAGATGGGGTGATAACATCCATCCCTGGAGAAATTGAGCAGGAATTTGTTAAATATTACGGGGACCTCTACTCCTCGGAGGGAGTGGGGGATGGTGGAGATATAAAACTCTTTTTGGAGGGGGCCTCGCTCCCTACTCTCTCCGAGGAGGACAGGGAGTATTTGAATGGCCCAATAGAACAGGAGGAATTACGTGATACCCTGAAATCGATAAAGGGCAACTCTAGCCCCGGGCCGGATGGTCTCCCCTTCGAGATATATAGAAGATACGGGGAGGTTATCCTCCCAGTACTCCTGCGGGTCCTTAAGGAATCTATGGACGGGGGTGAACTTCCGGCCTCCCTGTCAGAGGCTGTAATAACCCTGGTAGGGAAAAAGGGGAAAGACGAGAGTAAGGTGGACTCGTATCGCCCCATCTCTCTCCTCAACACGGACTATAAAATATGCGCCAAATTGCTGGCAAACCGCCTAAAAAAAGTGATAGGAAAGATAATACACCCAGATCAATCGGGGTTTATACCGAAACGTCAGGCTCAAATGAATATTCGTCGGGCCCTCCTTAATATCCAGATGAGTGGGGAGGGTGCCCACTCCCTCCTGTCACTGGACGCAGAAAAAGCGTTTGACAGGGTGGAGTGGGCATACCTCTGGAACATAATGCGTGAGCTAAACTTGGGGGACAAATATATTGGCTGGGTGCAACTACTGTACCAACACCCGAAAGTAAGGATTAAAATCAACGGAGAGACATCTGAATCGATGGTGTTGCAAAGGGGAACCAGGCAGGGGTGCCCCCTTTCACCATTACTGTTTGCCATTTTCGTCGAACCGTTAGCATGCAAGGTACGATCAGATGATAACATTAGGGGATTTGGGAGCAGGGGCGCCTCAGACAAAATGTGTCTATACGCGGATGATGTCCTGTTTTTCTTGAAAGGGGGGGCGTCGGCGGTTCCATACCTGATGCGAACCGTTAATCAATTTGGTCAAATCTCCGGCTTCAGGGTGAATTGGACGAAATCAGTGTTACTTCCAATTGGCTACGAAACCAGGAGAATGGATCTTAATGTTAAAATATTGAAACCCACAGATGCACTGGAATACCTTGGAATCAAAATTAGTGCAAGGATCCAGGAATATATAGAATTGAATCTTGCCCCTCTTCTCAAAAGGGTTAAAAATAAAATAAGTATTTGGCAAAAAATACTGATAAGACAGGTAGACCGTATTGCTATTATTAAAATGATTTTGTTGCCGCAGGTCCTCTATGTAATATCTTCATGCCCCGTCTGGATAGGTGACCACCTTTTCAATGTATTGGAGGGATTGATAAATGATCTTATATGGGGGAAAAAAAGGGTCAGGCTCAAACAAAAATACTTATGGCTTGATGAAGAAGATGGTGGCTTGTCCGTGCCCTGCTTCAGAGGCTACTACTATGCATCCCAGCTACAATGGTTAATGATGGAGGATGATACAGTAGATTACGCCAGTACCTAGTGGGCGAGTTTGTAGGTCTCCAATATAATATTTTTAGTGCCTTGGAAGCCGGGATATTAAAGATAAAGGGTAAGAAGTGCCCTATTAGTAATATGATGCACTTGATTTGGGTGAATGTTAAAAAATTATTGGGGATAAATTATTCACTAAAGATCACCCCACTATGGGGGAATATAAACTTAGGCGAGTTTCAGAAATTAGAGGATTATGTATTTTGGGAAAAAAATGGTATTAAGTATATTTCACAGATTGAGATAAAAGGAAAGCTCAGGACATTAGAAGAATTAGGACTTAGTATAAAATTAGATACCCTTACACGTTTTAGATATTTTCGGTTAAAACACGCATTTGACAGCACTGAGAATAAATCGTACTTAACCACCAAACATTCAGAATTTGTAGAATTTTGTTGTCTCAATAAGGGGACCAAAATATCAATATCACAGATATATAAAATAATTAAAAGGGGTTTAAGGGGAGTGATAAAGTTTAATAGTGAACAAAAATGGGCACTAGAAGTTGACCCCAACACGCTAGATTGGAGATGTATCTATAAAAGTATAAAAAGAAGTACAGTATCGAGTAATTTCCGACTGATACAGTTCTTTATTCTCCATCGTACCTATATCACCCCATGGGTGTTGAGTAGGATGTATAAAACAAGGGACGCTAGATGCTGGAAGTGCAGGATGGATAACGCGGATTTCACCCACTTGATCTGGCACTGCCCCCTAATGCAGGATTACTGGACTCAGGTTTTTCGGGAGCTGACCAGATCAACTGGGTGTTCAGTCCCAATGGAGATCGCTATAGCGGTGCTTGGATATATCAGGAAAATAGGTCTCGATATAGAAATAGAAATGAAATGGGCCAAAGGATTAATGCTGGCGCGGGTTGTAGTGGCTAGGGAGTGGGGGGCGGACACACCACCAAACATCGAAGCATGGAAGAACTTATGTGGGAGGGTATGTAGATATGAATATGCCGGTATCCATAAATAAACGGAGGATGTGTAAGAAAGAAGGAAAATCTGTGGTATCCACCAAGACAACCATGGGGGGGGGGAAGGGGAGGGGTTATATTGTTTTTCTTTTGTTTTTTGGTTTTGTAAATGATATGAGGAAAGAAACAGGACAGGGACATATTCCAGATGTTTAAGGATAAGCGAGTAATAAATGTATGTGTATATACAGGAATTAGCATTGTTTATGCCCTGCTGTATTACTGTCTATTGTCATGTCTTGTTCCTGAACTTTTTATATATGATGAAGGAAAAAAAATAAACTAAAAGTATTTAAAAAAAAAAAAAAAAAAAAGATATTTTTACTTCCCCAACTAAGGCCTCTCAGGCAGCCAATCAAAGTTGATTTTCTCAAGAGCTGGACTCCTAGTATGAGACATTCAATATTTATTTCTTTTTACAAAGACTAGATTGCATGTTTCTTTTCCGTAGAAGCATTATGTAGGGATTAGGGATGAGCGGACCGCTGGATATTTGGGTTCGACTGTTTCAACCAAAATGAGTTTCAAACTTGACCACGAACACCAAACCCCATTGAAGTCATTGGGGAACGGAACTTTGGGGAACTAAAATGCTTTAAAAAAATGTCATGGACAGGCCTAGAGGGCTGCAAAAGGATCCAAAATGGGGTAAGAGCAGTACAATTGCCCTGCAAACAAATGTGGATAGGGTAATGACAAAATAACATAAAAAATACATAAAAATAAAAAATAATAATATTGAACCAGGAGGTGGAGGTCCAAGTGGAGTAGGAAGTTGAGGAGGCTGTGGATGTGGCAGTGTAGGTGTAAGAGTTGGAGGAGTTGGAGGAAGAAGCCAACACTATTTCACTTTTGTTCTGTTTTTTTTTAAATGTGTCTGTTAATTCTGTGTGTGACCGTTAGCCCTTTTTTGGGGTGTGGTTGGTATATTTCTTTACTCTGCCAATATAAGACATAATAATCTTGAGCCAGATGGTAGAGGTCCAAGTGGAGGAGGAGGGGGACGTGGTGGTGCAGACGGAAGAAGTGGAGGAGGCGGGGGAGAAAGCCAACACTGTTTCTGTTTTGGTTTTTAATATGTGTCTGTTAATTCTGTGTTCGACCTTTGAAGTGTGGTAGGTACACTTCTCTACTCTGCCAATATAAGACATAATAATCTTGAGCCAGGAGACGGAGGTCCGAGTGGAGAAGGAGGAGGACGTGGCAATTCACTTGGAGAAGGCGGATGTGCGGTGCAGGGGCAAGAGGCAGAGGAGTCGGACGTGGCGGTGCAGACGGAAGTGGTTTGTGGTGGCCCTAAAACATTGGGAAATGGCAAGAGAACGCACAAAGTGTGCTGGAGTATAACAATAGCTAGGTGCAGCTGGCATACCTCTCTACTCTTCCCAAGGTACCAATAAGTCCTGTGGGATCCATGCCTGGTTCATCTTAATGAACGTGAGCTTGTCCATGTTGGCTGTGGACAGGCAGATGTGCCTATCCGGAATCACAATCCCTGCCGTGATAAACACAAGTTCGGACAATACACTTGCCGCAGGGCAGGCCAGCACCTCCAAGGCGTAAAGAGCAAGCTCAGGCCATGTGCCCAATTTGGAGACCCAGAAGTTAAATGGGGCAGACCCATCAGTAAGTACCTGCAGACGTGTGGACACGAACCGTTACATCACGTTGCTGAAATGCTGCCTCCTGCTAAGACGGTCCGTATCAGATGGTGGTGCTGGATTTTGTGGCATGCTGACAAAGCTTTTCCACATTTTGGTCTGTTCGTCCTTCTCTTCCTCCTGTGTCACATCCTCATCCATCAGCGCCCGAACCGTTTTTTCAAGGAGACATAGAAGTGTGATAATAGCGTTGATGATGGCGTTATCACCACTGACCATGTTGGTGGAGTACTCGAAACAGCGCAATACGGCACACATGTCCTGCATGGAGGCCCACTCGTTGGTGGTGAAGTGGCGCTGTTCTGCAGAGCGACTCACTCATGCGTGCTGCAGCTGAAACTCCACTATTGCCTGCTGCTCACACAGTCACTCCAGCATGTGTAAGGTAGAGTTCCACCTTGTGGGTACGTCGCATATGAGGTGGTGAGCGCAGACAGGCAGATATCGAGGTAATTTTTCAGGAACCACCAAGTTTAGCACATGCGCCAGGCAAGGGATGCGCGTCAAACTGGCTAGGCCTAGAGCTGCCACGAGATCTCGTCCGTTGTCGCACACCACCAGGCCGGGCTTGAGGCTCAGAGGCACCAGCCACTCATCGGTATGTTCTTCCATGCCTGCCGATAGCTCCTGCGCGGTGTTAGATCTTCCCCTCTAATACTGTATATTAGTTTCAGAACAGCCTGCTGTCGTTTTTCCCTGGCTGTGCTGAAGTTGGTGGTGCAGGTGTTGTGCTGATGTGATGTAGAGAAGGAACAGGAGGAGGAGGTGGAGTAGGAGGAGGAGGCAACAGGAGGCACTGAGAAACATTCAGTAATCCTCGGTCGTGGTAGGACATGTGCCGAACCACTTTCCGCCATAGTCCCAGTTGCCACTTCATTTACCCAGGGAGCAGTTAGGGAGATATAACGTCCCTGCCTGTACTTACTGGCCACATATCGGTGGTTATGCGGACCTTGCCAATGATGGCATTGCACAGCGCACACCTGATTTTTGCCGCCACTTGTTCATGCAGGGACAGCCAGCCTTGAAAAGTAGTGGCAGCTGGGAACCACATACCATGGAACAGCTGCAGTCATGACGTTTTTAAAACTGCATTTCAAATGCCAGCAATTTTTAAATACTGGCATTCAGGGCCTGGGCTCGTGGGTCGTAGGGGGAACTTTCTCTTTCTCTCCAGTGTTTGGGGGATGGACAGTGTGGGATAGTGTGGGGATGCTCAGTGACAGTGGTGGTTTTCCTGTGACATCCTCTCTTTGCGTGCTGGCAGGTACTCCTGTCGCTCCAGGGGGAAGGAAGAGGCCGAGACCTCAGCAGAAGAGGGAGCATGAGAAGCCTCAGATCTTTCATGGTTCTTCAGGTGTCTACTCCACTGCAGCTTGTGCTTTGCAGCTAGATGCCGGGTCATGCAGGTGGTGCTCATGTTTAGAACGCTTATCCCTCACTTCATGCTCTGACTGCACAGTGTGCAAACCACCCATGTCCTGTCGTCAGCACACTGCCTGAAGAACTGCCACGCCAGGGAACTCCTTTGCACTGGCTTTGGTGTGCTATGTCTTTTGGCACGTTGGGCAGTAACAAGCGTACTGGCTGGAGGCTGGCCGCCCTTTTTTGCACCCTGCTCCCTCTTTTGCTGTGTAGCTGGAGCTTTATGACCCACACCTCTTCTTCCGAACTCCACACGTCACTGGCATGACCTGGATGCCATGTGAGGTCTAGGACCTCATCATCCTCCACATCATCTTCCACCCACTCCTCACCCCTGCACTCCTGGCCAGTCTGCACACTGCAGAAAGCCGCATGTAGTTGACACCTGTGTTTCGTCATCATCATCAGAGACATGCTGTAGTGGTTCTCCCATGTCCTCATCCTCAAACATAAGTGATTGGGCATCAGTGCACTAGATCTCTGTCACTTCTGGGGCAGGGCTAGGTGGATGGGCCATAAAAACCCTGCCAGCAGAGTCATCAAAAAGCTTAAGTGACTGCTGCATGACTTGGCTGATGTGCAAGGGGTTGAGGTGAAAGACGGATGCCTGTGTGCAGCCGGTGCCAACTATGTGCTTTCAGCAGTGGACCGGGTGAAAGACAATGTGATGGAACTTGAGGCACTCTCAGCTATCCAATCTACTACCGCCTCTACTTTTTCTGGCCTACAAAATGACACAGACTTTCCTGTCGCCTGTGTGCACCAGAGGAAGGTGTTTCATTTGGGCACTTAGCTGGCACAGATCGTCAATGTCCTCTTCCTGCAGCAGGAGCTCCACCAACACCAGCAGCATCATGGCTACATCCCCTAGTTGATGCTCCTCTCATTTTATTATGGTCACCCACAAAATTGGCTGACAGATATGGTTGAGCTTTAGGATTTTTGGACCCCGGACCCGAACATTTCAGTAAAAGTTTGAGTTCGGGTTCGGTGTTCGGCGATTTATTGGCGCAGAGCAGCCAATCAACAAACGTTTAACTCTGTGCTTTTAGAAGCCATCACAGCCATGCCTACTAATGGCCAGTGCAGCATGTGACCCAGCCTCTATATAAGCTGCAGTCACGTAGCCCTGCGCGTCACTCTGCTGTGCTTAGTGTAGGGAGAGGATGCTGCTGCTGTGAGGGAGAGAATAGGAAAGAATCTTTAATCTAAAGTGCTTGTTAACTCAGCGATCTACATAGATTTAGTTTTGTGGGTGCAGTGCACAATCTATTTACCCTGCCCTGAGCTCAGTGACAGAGAAAAATAACTTTTATCTGTCTGTTAGTTAGGTGGGCAGTGGCGGCCATTTTATGCAAGCTCAGTGCACCAGCACAGCATATCTGCTTTTGTGACATTCAAATCCAAGCTTGAAATACTGCAATAATAATCTGGGTTTAAAAAAAATAACATTTTTGGCAATATCCCACATCTGGTCCATTTGCAGCATTTGTCAGTGTGCAATTTAAGCTATAAATGCAGCTATAATTTTCTGGGTTTAAAAAAAAAACTTTTTGGGCAAAATACTCACTTTTACAGCGCTTCCACCTGTCAGTGTGAGATACCCACTTTAGATACTGCTGTCATATTCTGTTAGTAAAAAAAAAACACCAATTTTGGGCAAAGTGCTTAATATTACAGCCTTTGCTGCATCTGTGATTATTAAAAACAAGCTTAAAATACCTTTTTCTGGGTTTTAAAAAACACCCATTTTTGGCAATACCCTCCATCTGGAGCCTCTGCAGCTTTAGTCAGTGTGCAATTTAATACTCAATTTTACAGCCCTTGCTGCATCTGTACGTGTGAAATTTAAGCGTTTTATACTGCTGTCATATTCTGTTATTCAAAAAACAACCATTTTGGGCAAAATACTTAATTTGCGGCCTTGTCTGCATCTGTCAGTGTGAGATACATACTTTAGATACTGCTGTCATATTCTGTTATTAAAAAAACTTAATATTGCACTATTTGCTGCATCTGTTATTGTTAAACAAAATTTCAATACTTCAATAATTTTCTGGCTTTTAAACAACACCCATTTTTTTCAATACCCTCCATCTGGGGCCTCTGCCGCATTAGTCAGTGTGCAATTTAAGCTAGAAATACAGCTATAATTTTCTGGGTTTTAAAAAAGACCCATTTATTGCAAAATAGTTAACTTGCGGCCTTGTCTGCATCTGTCAGTGTGAGATACATGCTTTAGATACTACTGTGCTATACTGGTATTAAAAAAAACACCTATTTAGGGCAAAAAAATTAATTTTGGAGCCTTTGCTGCATCTGTCATTGTAAGATACACGCGTTAGATACTGCTGTTCTATTCTGTTATTAAAACACCCATTTTAGGCACGATCCTAAATTTGAGAAATATGAGGAGAACGTCAAATAAGGGACGTTGCTCTGGTCGTGGTGCTGCTGATGGGGCTCCTGTTGCAGGGAGAGGACGTGGTCGATCTGTGCCAGCTACACGCACAAGTGAAACACCTTCCTCGGGTGCGAGTACACAACAGAACCTTCAGCGTTATTTGGTCGTGCCTAATGCGGCTCTACGAATGGTGAGGCCAGAATAAGTACAGGCGATAGTAGATTGGGTTGCTGACAGTGCCTCCAGTTCCTTTACATTGTCTCCCACCCAGTCTCCTGCTGAAAGATCGGAGTTGGCACCTGCAGCCCATGGCCATCAGTCTTTCACCCCACCCCCTTGCAAATCAGCCAAGAAGTCTAAGCCCCAAGTCATGCAGCAGTCTCTTCTGCTTTTTGATAACTCTGTTAGCAGGGTTTCCCAGGGCCATCCACCTATCCTTGCCCCAGAAGTGGAAGAAATTGAGTGCACCGATGCCCAACCACTTATGTTTCAAGATGAGTACATGGGAGGACCATCGCAGCACTTCTGGATGATGATGAAACACAGGTGCCAACTGCTGTGGCTTTCGAAAGTGTGCAGACCAACAAGGAGGGCAGGGATGAAGACTGGGTGTAAGATGTGGAGGACGATGAGGTCCTCGACCCCACATGGAATCAAGATCATGCGAATGACCTGTGTAGTTCGGAGGAAGAGGCGGTGGTCGCACAGAGCCACCAGCACAGCAGAAGAGGGAGCAGGGTGCAAAAGCAGAGCGGCCGTCCTCTAGACAGTACGCCTGAAACAGTTGTTCCTATCACACTACCTAAAACCCTGCACTGGAACAGCTACACTATATCACTATCTAACCTAGACTGACTATCTCCCGCTAACTATCTGTATTATATATATGAGCTACTAACTATCTAATGTAATTGGATAAGGAATAGGATCCAGATGAAAGCACAGAGCACAGCAATGTCACTGCTATATCTCTCAGAACTGCAAAAAAAACTGCAGAAAATGGCTGCTGGGGAGTTTCTTATATAGTAAGGGTTAGGCAACTTTTGGTTTCTAGGGATGTTGCTAAGCTCTGACAAAGATATTGCAGCCTTCTCATTGGGCCACAAGCAAGAAGGGAGGTTAATGATGAAAAAAAAATCTAGAATATTCGCAATTACGAATATATAGCACTATATTCTACATCTTCGCGAATTCTCAAAGTGCCGATATTCGCGATAAAATGTTGCAATTAGAATATTTACGATCAACACTAATTGTGAACAAGCCTTAACCCTAACAGGCTATTTAAAGAGGATCTTTCACTAGAATAAAAAATCTAAACTAAGCATACAGACATGGAGAGCGGCGCCCAGGGATCTCCCTGCACTTACTATTATCCGTGGGCGCCGCTCCGTTCTCCCGGTATAGGCTCCGGTATCTTCATATGTTCGGCTCAACTGGGTGGAGCCTGCCGGTGTCTCCTTCTCCCAGGCTGTAGCACTGGCCAATCGCAGCGCTCAGCTCATAGCTTGAGAGGTTTTTTTTTCTCTCAGGCTATGAGCTGAGTGCTGCGATTGGCCAGCGCTACAGCCTGGGAGAAGGAAACGCCGGCAGGCTCCACCCAGTTGAGCTGAACATATGAAGATACCTGAGCCTATACCGGGAGAACGGAGCTGCGCCCAGGGATAATAGTAAGTGCAGGGAGATCCCTGGGCGCCGCTCTCCACGTCTGTATGCTTAGTTTAGATTTTTTTATTCTAGTGAAAGATCCTCTTTAAGGTCTAAGACCTCGGTCAAAGTTATCTGAGCATTCAAATCTCCTTGGGTTCCTATACTTTTGCAAGGTACTTCTTTCCTTTTTTCACCCTAAAATTGTACAAAACTAAAATACTACACTCATATTGCTTTACCCCATAGTGACCACCAATACGCCTTTTTATGGCAGTCACTATGGGGCCTTAGGCTGAGCCGCCTGCTTTTGACGACAGCCTGGTCTACGCGCTACATGGGTCCTCCATGTAGCAGAGACCGGGGGCTTGGTTCTCACTGCCCGGACCAGCAGGAGTGCTGATTCAGGCTGTTTAACTCCTTACATGCCATGGGCAATGTCCACTCCATCTGTCTCCCATTGGCACCCCGCAATGAGATTGAGGCATGCTGATGTGTGTATAGGCAGGCTGGGACCCAAACCTGCCTTGAGTGTTCTACAGCAGGCTGCATCTTTCTGCCACTAAAAGAACTTAATAACAAGTGATCAAAATATTTACCACAAAATGATATTATGAATGAAAACTACAAGTCATTCTGCAAAAATCAAGCCCTCACACAACTAGATATAAAAAAAAAAAAAGTTATGGGTCTTGGGATGGGGTAATGCAAAAATATTTTCTTTTTAAACAAAGGGATTTGATTGCAAAAAAGTAGTAAACCGTAAACAAAATATATGTATTTTGTTATTTAGTTATCGCTGTAATTGTACTGAGGGAATAAAGATATTATGTTTATGTTATTATGTTATTTATGCCGAGAAATGAACACCGCAAAATTTATAACGTAAAAACTTAGTGGAAGTATTTCAGTTTTTTCTTATCTCCCTCCCAGAAAAAGTTAATAAAAGTTAATCAGAAATTATGTGTACCCCAAAATGGCACCATTAAAAACTACCATTTGTCAAGCAAAAAAAGGCTTTATACAGTTACATAGACATAAACAAAAAAAAAAAGTTTAAGCTCTTGGATGGTGACAATGAAAAAAATGAAGAAAAACGCTTGGTCAGTAAGGCCCAAAACAGGCTGTTTCCCAAGGGGTTAAAATGTTGAAATGTGTGTTTTATCAAGATCCATTACTGTGTACATATTTGGAAACCTGAAAATAAACCTCTTTGAACTCCTAGGGTATTTTATATCAGAATGGGCCAACTGGAACCACAGCTCTCTTAGAGAAGAGATTGTGAATCTTTAGACACTGGGTTCAAGCTTAGAAGAATTTACAGATTGGTATGTTTATTCCCAGTGAACATCCCATCCCATTTAATGAGTTGAATCCCGGCACAATGCCAATTCAACATTATGGTACTTGCCCCCTTATTAATTTACAGTCACATACAGTATAAGTGATCTGGATAATAAACCAGAATTTAGTTCTGAAACCTAAGCCAAGGGCTCAGGTTATAAAAAATAAATAAAAATGAAACGGATTCATGCGAATGAGGTAAGACCCATTTTTCTTGGTTCTGGTGGGGTTGATGGTCTAGACTGGGTGTGTCTGCTAGGTGTCAGATAGCCTATTTATCCTATTATTCTTTTCTTTATATACCTGTGAGCTGTGGGTTTAGGAGGTTGTGCCTAGTGATGGACGAACATCGGCCGGGGCGATTCGCGAACACGATCAAATGTTTGCGAACCACAACATTTGTGGTGGGCAACATTCACTTTAATGGCAGGCGAACCTGAAAAACCTTTAGGTCATATTTGCAGCCACCAAATACTTACTAGAAGAGCACAAATAGTCCCACAACATGGACAGTGACATACCAGAGAGGGATCAATGACAAAAATTCCCACAAAAAATATGTATTTTAATCAGGGACCATTTTTATGCGTATTAATAGGGATATTCTCAAAAATGTGCCCTGCTGTAGCCTAGAAAAATTTTATTTTAGGCCACGGGAGTACAGGCCATAAAAATTAGGCATTCACGTGACATAAAAGAAATTGTGATTATGTGGCTCAAGGTACATTATGCGGTCAATGGATAAAATTTTTACTGTAGGCCACTGAAGTACAAGCCCCAAACATTAGGCATTCACCGGACAGAAAAGCTCAAGTGATTATGTGGCTGGAGGTACATTAGGCAGTCACCGTATAACAATTTTACTGTTGGACAATTAGACTACAAGCCCCAAAAATTATACATTCAACGTACAGAAAAGATCAAGTAATTATATGGCTGGAGGTATGTTAGATGGTCATTGGATATCAGTTTTACTGCAGGCCAGTGGAGTACAGGCCGCAAACATTATGCATTCACCGTACAGAAAATAAATTGTGATTATGTGGCTCAAGGTATATTATGCTGTCAATGGATAAAAATTTTACTGTAGGCCACTGGAGTACAAGCCCCAAACATTAGGCATTCACTGGACAGAAAAGATCAAGTAATTATGTGGCTGGAGGTACATTAGGCAGTCACCGTATAACAATTTTACTGTTGGCCAATTAGACTACAAGCCCCAAAAATTATACATTCAACGTACAGAAAAGATCAAGTGATTGTGTGGCTGGAAGTATATTAGCTGGTCATTGGATATCAATTTTACTGTTGGCTAGTACAAATACATGTCAAATACATATATTTAAAAGAACTAAAAATATAAAATTGTATTAAAAACATGGCTAATGAAATCCACCCCTGTATTTAACCCCATAGGGACACAGCCTTATTTCACCTTAAGGACCAGGCCATTTTTTGCAAATCTGACCACTGTCACTTTAAGTGCTGATAACTTTAAAACGCTTTGACTTATCCAGGCCGTTCTGAGATCGTTTTTTCGTCACATATTGTACTTCATGACAGTGGTAAAATGAAGTCAAAAAAATTATTTTTTTTGCAGAAAATAATACCTAATTTACCCCAAAATTGCAAAAATTTGCAAGTTTCTAAGTTTCAGTTTCGCTACTTCTGTAATAAATAGTAATACCCCCAAAAATTGTGATGACTTTACATTCCCCATATGTCTACTTCATGTTTTTAGCATTTTGGGAATGATATTTTATTTTTTGGGGATGTTACAAGGCTTAGAAGTTTAGAAGCAAATTTTGAAATTTTTCAGAAATCTTCAAAATCCCACTTTTTATGGACCAGTTCAGGTTTGAAGTCATATTGTGAGGCTTAGATAATAGAAACCTCCCAAAAATGACCCCATCTAAGAAACTACACCCCTCAAGGTATTCAAAACTGATTTTACATACGTCGTTAACCCTTTAGGTGTTGCACAAGAGTTATTGGCAAATGGGGAAGAAATTTGAAAATTTCATTTTTTTTGTCTAATTTTCCATTTTAACCCTTTTTTCCACTAACAAAGCAAGGGTTAACATGCCAAACAAGACTGTATCTTTATTGCCCTGACTCTGCCGTTTACAGAAACACCCAATATGTGGCCGTAAACTACTGTACGGCCACACAGCGGGGCGTAGAGTGAAAGGTGCGCCGTTTGGTTTTTGGAAGGCTGATTTTTATGGACTGGTTTATTTACACCATGTCCCATTTGAAGCCCCCTGATGCACCCCTGGAGTAGAAACTCCCTAAAAGTGACCCCATCTAAGAAAGTACACCCCTCAAGGTATTCAAAACTGATTTTACATACGTCGTTAACCCTTTAGGTGTTGCGCAAGAGTTATTGGCAAATGGGGATGAAATTTGAGAATTAGATTTTTTTGTCTAATTTTCCATTTTAACCCATTTTTTCCACTAACAAAGCAAGGGTTAACAGCCAAACAAGACTGTATCTTTATTGCCCTGACTCTGCCGTTTACAGAAACACCCAATATGTGGCCGTAAACTACTGTACGGCCACACAGCGGGGCGTAGAGTGAAAGGTGCGCCGTTTGGTTTTTGGAGGGCTGATTTTTATGGACCGGTTTATTTACACCGTGTCCTGTTTCAACCCCCCTGATGCACCCCTGGAGTAGAAACTCCCTAAAAGTGACCCCATTTTGGAAACTATGGGATAAGGTGGCATTATTTGGGGGACTATTTTTAGGGTACATATGATTTTTGGTTGCTCTATATTACATTTTTGTGAGGCAAGGTTACCAAAAATTGAGATTCTGAAATTTCATCTCCATTTGCCATTAACTGTTGAGGAACACCTAAAGGGTTAATAAAGTTTGTATAATCAGTTTTGAATACCTTGAGGGGTGTAGTTTCTTAGATGGGGTCACTTTTAGGGAGTTTTTACTCTAGGGGGGCATCAGGGGGGCTTCAAAAGGGACATGGTGTCAATAAAAAGGCCATCAAAATCGGCCTTCCAGAAACCATGTCGGTCCTTTCCTTTTGCGGCCTCCCTTTTACTGATACAGCAGTTTACGACCACAAATATGGCATTTCTGTAAACTGCAGTATCAGGGTAATAAATATTAACTTTTGTTTGGTTGTTAACCCTTGTTTTGTTACCGGAAAAAACGGATTGAAATGAAAAAGTGCCAAAAATTGAGTTTTTGGCACCGTTTTCATTTTTTTTTTTAACCGTGTTAATCTGGGGGGTTAGGTCATGGGATATTTCTATAGAGGATATTCTTACGGACGCGGCGATACCTAATAAGTCTACTTTTTTTTATAATTATTTAGGTTTTTGACTATATTATCCTTTTTGATACCCAAACATTTTTTTGGTATCTCTAAAGTCTAGGTGTCATTCATTTATTTATTTATTTTTTATCTGATTATCTTATGTGGGGGCTCATTTTTTGCGGGACGAGCGGACGGTTTTTCTGGCACTATTTTGGGGGCTATATGACTTTTTGATCGCTTGCTATTAAATTTTTTGTTATGTTTGGTGACAAAAAAAATCTTTTTTTGCACCTTTTTTTTTTTTTTTTGGACCGTGTTAATCTGGGGGGTTGGATAATGGGGTATTTTTATAGAGGAGATTCTTACGGATGCGGCGATACCTAATAAGTCTACTTTTTTTACACTTATTTGGGTTTTAGACTATATTATCCTTTTTGATACAAAAAAATAATTTTGTATCTCTAAAGTCTAAGTGTCATTTTTTTATTTTTTTATTATCCGATTATCTTATCTGGGGGCTCATTTTTTGCAGGACGAGCAGACAGTTTTATTGGCTCTATTTTGGGGGCTATATGACTTTTTGATCGCTTGCTATTAAACTTTTTGTTATGTAAGGTGATAAAAAAAAAACTTTTTTTGCACCTTTTTTTTTTTTTTTCCTTGACCGTGTTAATCTGGGGGGTTAGGTCATGGGGTATTTTTATAGAGGAGATTATTACCGACACGGCAATACCTAATATGTATACTTTTAATAAATTATTTTAGTTTTTTTGGGTGTCTCAAGTCTGAGAACCAGTTTTTTTTTATCCGATGTCAGTCCTAAATTGGGATATAAATTTAGTACTCCATGGAAGTGTGATACTCCCTGAAGCAACCAATAATGCAGAGGCCCGGATGATCGGGGCACGTGTCACATTGAGTTGTGGTGTCCTTCCGTATCCCCCTCCTGTGACACACTCTGCACCTTTTTTGGGTTCGTCCCTTCTTTCCAGTATGGGGGACCACACCTGGAAAGTGTTGGCCAGGGACGATCCGGGCGCCTACAGTTCCCGAGGTACTCCGGCCTGCTCTTTCCCGGTCCGAAAAGATCAGGGCCTTGAGGACTGCCTCATAGAACTGGAGGAATGTCCCTGTGCTGCCAGCGCTTCGGGATAGTACAAAAGAGTTGTACATGGCAACCTGCACCAAGTAGACCGCAACTTTTTTGTACCATGCCCGGGTTTTGCGCATGGCGTTATATGGCTTGAGGACTTGATCAGAGAGATCAACTCCTCCCATATACCGATTGTAGGCGACGATACAATCGGGCTTGAGGACCGTTGCCGCGGTACCTCGCACAGGGACAGGGGTGATGCCGTTACCATGAATTGTGGACAGCATAAGGACATCCCTCTTGTCCTTATACCTGACCAGCAACAGGTTTCCAGTGGTAAGGGCACGGGTCTCACCCCTGGGGATAGGTACCTGGAGGGGGAGGGCAGGGAGGCCGCGTTGATTTTTCCGCACGGTCCCACAAGCGAACGTGGATCTGGCGGCAAGGGACTGGAACAAGGGGATACTGGTATAAAAGTTATCCACGTACAGGTGGTAACCCTTATCCAGCAGTGGGTACATAAGGTCCCACACAAGTTTCCCGGTAACACCCAGAGTGGGGGGACATTCTGGGGGTTGAATCCGGGAATCTCGCCCCTCGTATATACGAAATTTGTAAGTGTACCCTGAGGTACTCTCACAAATTTTGTATAGCTTCACGCCATACCTCGCCCGCTTGGAGGGCACATACTGGCGGAAAATGAGTCTCCCCTTGAACGCAATGAGAGACTCATCAACCGCGACCTCTCTTCCAGGTACATAGGCCTCCATGAATTTGGCCCCAAAGTGATCGATGACCGGCCGTATCTTGTACAGACGGTCATGGGCAGGATCACCTCGGGGGGGACATGCTGCATTATCGGAATAATGCAGACATTTCCGGATGGCCTCAAACCGGGAGCGTGTCATGGCCGTACTGTAAAGTGGGGTCTGGTATAGGACGTCCCCACTCCAGTACAGCCTGACACTGGGTTTCTTGACCAGACCCATATGCAGCACGAGGCCCCAAAATGTCCTCATTTCGGCTGCACTGACCGGCGTCCAGCCACCGGGCCTGGCCAAAAAGGAGCCCGGGTGTTGAGCGACGAACTGTTGGGCGTACAGATTCGTCTGCTCCACCATCAGATTTATCAGTGGGTCACTGAAAAAATGACGAAAAAAGTCATATTCAGTGTAGCCCACTGTGGAAATCTGGATTCCTGATTGGCCTACAAAATCAGGAATCACGGGCTCGTATCGCTCTGGGCTACACCAGACAAATTCACCGGCAGGGTGCTCCGGTGGATTTAACTGGTGGGCCGGGAAACCAGTACGAGCCCCAGAGCTGCTCGTACTAGGCTGGGCCACAGGGTCCCTAACATGGCGGTCCCCTTGCTCCGCCTGGCGGCGTCTCCGCCGCCTTGGGGGCTCATCATCATCGCTAGATGATGAGGAGGATGCGGATGACAACAGGAATGTGGGGTCATCCTCATCCTCACTGGGACTCTCGGAGTCGGAGGCAAGCTGGGCGTATGCCTCCTTGGCCGAGAACGTCCGGCGGGCCATAGGGGAGTGTGTGTCTGCGTGTGTATGTGCGTGTGTGTAACTCTTTATTTTGTGTGCGTGTGTGTGGGGGCACGGGTGTTCACGAACTCACCCTAAAACTAAAAAAAAATAAAATAAAAAAACGGACTAAAAAAAAGGCCAAAAAATGTGAAAAATAAAATTCAAAACCGCTGATCAACCGTCCGAAGTTGATCAGCGGTGGGGTGTGCGATGCACTAACAGTGGCCGGACGCTAAGAGTGCCGGCCACAGTCAGCGTACACAAAAAAAATAAAATAAAATCCTGCACCCCAAAAAAGTGGGGGAAGGGGGAGGGCGGGCAGTAGGGGCAAGTGGCAGCACCCCTGGGGGGTCTAGGGTCACACAGCTGTGCTGTGGACCCCAGACACCCTAACTAGGGTGATGCAATGAAAAGTAAAAAAACTAACTTTCCCTTTTTTTCCCTGCCTAACCCAAACTTTCCCTAGCTGTCCCTATGTACCTGATGGGGGGGTGCTGGTGGCAGAGATCGGGTCCTGGGGGCACAGATCGAGTGCAGGCAGCGGTGCAGCGGTGGCAGCAGACACGTGCAGGCAGCTCCTCTCTCCTCCGGCTCCGGAACACAAAAGGAGGAGGAGAGGAGCGCCTGCCTCTTTTGAATCTGCCGCCGGACCGCCCACTGACCAATCAGAAAGCGATCCTGAGTGGTGATGTCACCATCACCACTCAGGATCGCTGGATGGTGATTGGTGGAGTGAAATCACACCACCATCACCATCCTGTTCCGGGTTATCGGGACTTCAGAGACCCGAATAACCCGGAAACGCAGAAAACCGCAGGTCTGAATTGACCTGCGGTTTTCTGCGATCGCCGACATGGGGGGGTCACAGGACCCCCCGGCGCATTTGCCCCAGGTGCCTGCTCAATGATTTGAGCAGGCACCGGGTTCCGATCACCGCCCGCCGAGCGGCGGTGATCGGAACCATTCATGACGTACCGGTACGTCATGTGTCCTTAAGTACCATGACATCATGACGTACCGGTACGTCATGTGTCCTTAAGAGGTTAAATAAGACAGGGACCATTCTATGTTCTGGGTGGTGGCGTATATGTTTGGGCTGGCATGAGGAAATTTATTTAAACGTGGTCGTCACAGGTGTTAAATTCCTTCGAGAGCCATGCATCATTCATTTTTTAGGAAATGTGAGGTAGTCCACACTGTCGTGAGCTAGGCAAGTGCACTTATCGGTCATTATCCCCCCTGCTGCGCTGAACATCCGTTTGGACAGGATACTCGACGAGGGGCAAGCCTAGAGTTCCATGACAAATTGTGCCAGCTCTGGCCCCACGTCAAGCCTGCACACCCAGTTGTCCAGGGGCTCCTCGCTTCTCAGAGCGTCCACATCCGCCATAACCGGATGTAGTCGGACACCTGTTGGTCTAGGCGCTCCCTGAGGCTGGATCAAGAGGGCGGGTGGCGATGGGTTGGCTGCAAAAATGATCTCATATCCGAAGTGACCAACACATCTTCAAACCGCCCTCTTCTAGCAAGCACCGTAGGATTGGTACCTGCACTTGTTTCTATGTGGGTGGAAATTCCTCTGCCACCAGCAGAATGCAGCATCTCTCGCAGCATGGCCTGGAAATGCTGCATTCTGACAGCCCTCTGTGATGATGGTAACATGTCCACCATTTTGTGTTTGTACCAGGGGTCTAAGTAAATTGTCATCCAGTACAGGTCCTTGCCCACTGTGCTTTTTATACGGGGCTGAAGCTAAAAGGAGTGCAGGACCAGTGTGGCTCTTGGCTTCCAGGCACAACAGCCGCAGCACAGCATGGCAATGTCTCACCTGGGACGTTGAATAGGTTCTGGGGAGCTTGGGGGGCGCAGCGGAAGAGGCGGTAGCAGTGGAAAAGGAGGAGTCAGCCGAGGACGGCACGGTGGAAGGTGGAGAGGAGGACAAATGAAAGGAGAGAGGAGAAGGAGAAGAGGCAGACATGGAGCACTGGGATTGTGGCTTTGTGGGTTCTGACGGTGTTGCTCCCACTGGACTCGGTGATGGGAGGCCAGGTGCCTTCTTAAGGCGGTCGTTCCAAGGTGAGTGTTGGGCTTACCTTAACTTATGCGTTGACAGCACAGGCTGCAGATGGCAACGCTATTGTCAGCAGCTGACATGTTAAAAAAAAGCCCACATTGCAGAGCCATGTGCCGGTATCCTGGGAGCGCTAGATGTGACTGTGAATGGTAGATGGCTCGCTCCAGATACATTTGCAGTTTGCTTTTTGCCTCCTGTGCACTGGGAGTTCTGCCTGCTTCTCCGCCTTCTACCCCCTATCTGCTGCTCTGTCTCTCCCTCTGAACTCCCCTCCTCTTCCTCTCTTGTGGGCACCCACGTGACATCCATCGACACGTCATCATTGTCATCTTCACCACCACTGACATTAGAGATCTCGGAGTAGGAAGCAACAGCGGGGACCTCCGTCCTTGGGCTGATCTGGGTATTGTCGTCAGACCGCTGAGTGGCGGCCGTTGCTACCTTCTCTTTCTCATCCAAAGCCAAGAAGGGCTGCACATCGGTAAGGTCTGGGAATGGATGGGAAAATAATTCCTCTGACTCAAGTGGAGGGGCTATGGTGGTGGTCGTGGTGTCTTTGGGGGTGCACACAGCAGAGAGTGAGGATTGTGCAGATACAGAGGATGAGGAGGGTGCAGAAGCGGAAGGCTGAGTGAGCCACTCAACCAACTCTGGTGTGTCCTTTGATGTAGTCGCACGCACCTTCTCCAGTTTCCCACTAAGGCCTCGGCCTTGTGCACGTGCACGACCCCTACCACTAATGCAGAATGGCCTGCCTCTTCCTCTGCCTGTCACTTTCAAAATGACCCTGTGACAAAGTCCCTATAGAAGAGCAGTTTTTGTGGAAGGAGGTATATTGCATGCCTCAATCAATATTTGCTGGAGTTGGTATTTCAAATCCCTTAATAAATATTTAGTGGAAGCCGGTGTATCGCAGGCCTCAATCAATATGTGGTGGAAGCAAGTATATCAATCCCCTCTATCAGTATTTTGTGGAAACAGGTATATAGAACCCCTTAATGAGTATTTGCTGGAAGCTGGCATATCAAACCTCTTAATCAATATTTGGTAGAAGCTGGTGTATCGCAGGCCTCAATCAATAAATTGTGGAAGCCGGTGTATCACACCCCTCAATCAGTATTTTGTGGAAACAGGTATATCAAACCCCTTAATCAGTATTTTTTGTAAGCAGGTATATAGCACCCCTTAATCATTTTTTTGGGGGGGCAACAGGTATATCACACCAGTTGCAATTAGTTATTCCAATAGCGTTTGTCCCACTATCTTGCTGTGGCATCTAAGCAGAACCTCACACAACTGCTGCACAATACAAATGCACTATAATATACTTTCTATGTTAGAAAGTATATTATAGGTATATCACACCCCTCAGTATGTCACACCTATCAATAGCACACCTATACCAGTCCTTACAAGGACTTTTGTGACCCTATTAACTAGCGTTTGGTGTCCCTAACAGCCTGTCCCTGCTCCACACAGCAACCTCTCCCTACACTGGCAAAACACAGAATGTGAAATGTCTGTCAGATCGGGTTTATTTATAGGGTAGGGGGTGTGTCTATGTGTTGAAACGTCTCAATTGGCTGTCCTGTCCCACCTGATGGATGTGTCATGGGTCAAAGTTCTGCACAATGCAAAAGAATATGGCACTGGCGGACAAAGTTTGCCGTGAAACGACTGCTGGGCGAATCGCAAGGCCATCTCTAGTTGTGCCTATCTCTGCTTGTCGGAGATTATGATCCTGAATACAGCTGATAAGATTTTCAGTTAAATCTCTGTAGGAATGGAGTTCATGAGGAGAAATGAAGTACGGAGAGAAGTGGGGGTGTGTGGCTAATGAGCAGCAGCTCCTGTATGCAGTCTCCATTACCACAGTCTGTCCTGTCCGTCCTCTCTGTACTGCATGTCTCTTCATCGTCTCCATTTCTACAGAGATTCAGCTGAAGATCTTATTAGCTGTATTCAGGATCATAATCCCTAACGAGCAGAGCAGAGAGGAGGATGAGGCAGCTATTTAGCTCCGTGTTGTGAAGTAACTTGTCATGCTGTGTGATTAGGACAGTTTTGTGTGTACTAATAGGACGGTGGCAATTTTATTTCCCCTGATGATTGCTCCCTAGACAAAACAAGCCATTATAACTAGAGTTGAGCGAACACCTAGATATTCGGGTTCGAGAAGTTCGGCCGAACTTCCCGCAAATGTTCGGGAAGAAGAGGAGGAGGAAGCCGAGTAGGAAGAGGAGGCAACAGGAGGCAAAGAATGTTGCCCAGCGATCCTTGGCGGCGGAAGGATGTGCGCCAAACAGCTCTCCGCCTGGGGCCCAGCCGCCACTACATTTACCCAGTGTGCAGTTAGGGAGATATAGCGTCCCTGGCCGTGCATACTGGTCCACGTATCTGTGGTTAGGTGGACCTTGCCACAGATGGCGTTGCGCAGTGCACACTTGATTTTATCGGATACTTGGTTGTGCAGGGAAGGCACGGCTCTCTTGGAGAAGTAGTGGCGGCTGGGAACAACATACTGTGGGACAGCAAGCGACATGAGCTGTTTGAAGCTGTCTGTGTCCACCAGCCTTAATGACAGCATTACATTGGCCAGTAGTTTAGAAATGCTGGCATTCAGGGCCAGGGATCGAGAGTGGCAAGGTGGGAATTTACGCTTTCTCTCAAATGTTTGTAAGATGGAGAGCTGAACGCTGGCGTGTGACATGGTTGAGAAGCTTGGTGACGGAGGTGGTGGTGTTGGTGGTACATCCCCTGTTTGCTGTGCGGCAGGTGCCAACATTCCTCCAGAGGAAGAGGTCGAGGCGGCAGCAGCAGAAGAGGCCGAGGCGGCAGCAGCAGAAGAGGCCGAGGCGGCAGCAGCAGAAGAGGTAGCAGGGGGAGCCTGAGTGACTTCCTTGGTTTTAAGGTGTTTACTCCACTGCAGTTCATGCTTTGCATGCAGGTGCCTGGTCATGCAGGTTGTGCTAAGGTTCAGAACGTTAATGCCTCGCATCAGGCTCTGATGGCACAGTGTGCAAACCACTCAGGTCTTGTCGTCAGCACATTGTTTGAAGAAGTGCCATGCCAGGGAACTCCTTGAAGCTGCCTTTGGGGTGCTCGGTCCCAGATGGCGGTGGTCAGTAGCAGGCGGAGTCTCTTGGCGGCGGGTGTTCTGCTTTTGCCCACTGCTCCCTCTTTTGCTACGCTGTTGGCTCGGTCTCACCACTGCCTCTTCCTCCGAACTGTGAAAGTCAGTGGCACGACCTTCATTCCATGTGGGGTCTAGGACCTCATCGTCCCCTGCATCGTCTTCCACCCAGTCTTGATCCCTGACCTCCTGTTCAGTCTGCACACTGCAGAAAGACGCAGCAGTTGGCACCTGTGTTTCGTCCTCATCAGAGACATGCTGAGGTGGTATTCCCATGTCCTCATCATCAGTAAACATAAGTGGTTGTGCGTCAGTGCATTCTATGTCTTCCACCGCTGGGGAAGGGCTGGGTGGATGCCCTTGGAAAACCCTGCCAGCGGAGTCTTCAAACAGTATAAGAGACTGCTGCATAACTTGAGGCTCAGACAGTTTCCCTGGTATGCATGGGGGTGATGTGACAGACTGATGGGCTTGGTTTTCAGGCGCCATCTGTGCGCTTTCTGCAGAAGACTGGGTGGGAGATAATGTGAACGTGCTGGATCCACTGTCGGCCACCCAATTGACTAATGCCTGTACCTGCTCAGGCCTTACCATCCTTAGAACGGCATTGGGCCCCACCAAATATCGCTGTAAATTATGGCGGCTACTGGGACCTGAGGTAGTTGGTACACTAGGACGTGTGGCTGTGGCAGAACGGCCACATCCTCTCCCAGCACCAGAGGGTCCACTAACACCACCACGACCATGTCCGCGTCCTTTACTAGATGTTTTCCTCATTGTTATCGTTCACCACAACAACAAAAATATTATTTGGCCCAATGTATTGAATTCAAATTCAGGCCTTTTTTTACAGACACCTAACACTATCTGGCTATCTATTTAGGTACCGTATTACACTAATACAGGCCTAGCAGTAACCACAGATTTAGCTGAATATAAATTTGAGGCCTAGTATTTAGGCGCTGGGTGACAGGTATAGGTTTACTGACAGAATTAGACTTGGAAATGCACAGTAGCGTGTGTGTGAAGTTATTCAGAATGACCCTATGTGCACCTTGAATCTGATATACCCTTTTAGGGATAAATTTAAAGTAGGCCTGATACAGCAGAAACCACTAAATTAGGAAATTGCTAAATTGGGAATTGTATTTCAACCCAGAACAAAAATTGTGCTTTGACGGACACTAAATAACTTGCCCAGCCACAACAGTACAGCAGTAACGACAGATTTAGCTGAATATAAATTTGAGGCCTAGTATTTAGGCGCTGGGTGACAGGTATAGGTTTACTGACAGAATTAGACTTGGAAATGCACAGTAGCGTGTGTGTGAAGTTATTCAGAATGACCCTATGTGCACCTTGAATATTATATACCCTTTTAGGGATAGATTTCAAATAGCTCTGATACAGCAGAAACCACTAAATTAGGAAATTGCTAAATTGGGAATTGTATTTCAACCCAGAACAAAAACTGTGCTTTGACGGACACTAAATAACTTGACCAGCCACAGCAGTAACGACAGATTTAGCTGGATATAAACTTGAGGCCTAGTATTTAGGCGCTGGGTGACAGATATACGTTTACTGACAGAATTAGACTGGGATATGGCCAAAAAATAACCACACTATTGATGGTTAAATGCACTTGGTGTGACAGCTTGACCAACCACACTACTGAGGGTTAAATGCACTTGGTGACAGGCGCAGCTTGCCCCTGATGTAGTATATGGCCAAAAAATAAACAGACTATTGCTGGTTAAATGCACTTGGTGTGACAGCTTGACCAACCACACTACTGAGGGTTAAATGCACTTGGTGACAGGCGCAGCTTGCCCCTGATGTAGTATATGGCCAAAAAATAAACAGACTACTGCTGGTTAAATGCACTTGGTGTGACAGCTTGACCAACCACACTACTGAGGGTTAAATGCACTTGGTCGTTGTCCTTGAACCAAAAGAATCTTAAGAAGTTCCTGTGCTCTTCTTTAACTAGGAAACAATAGAACATTTGTTGTATGTCGGCGACTACAGCAATGGGTTCTTTGTGGAATCTGATGAGGACACCGAGAAGTGTGTTGTTGAGGTCTGGTCCTGTCAAAAGAACATCATCGAGGGAGACTACCTCATATTGTTAACTCGGAATACCACTCGGATTTGTCCTGGCTTCTCGGGGTGGTAAACACCAAAGATTGGTATGGTAAGTACCAGCATTCTTCCATTTTTTTTAGGGGTGGAGCTACTTCTACATGACTGTTCTCCAATATCTTGTCCATGAATAAGAAAAAATGTTCCATAATTTCTGGTCTTTTCTAAAAGTTGCGTTGGAGTGAACAGAAGCGTTTAAAGGCTCGATCTCTGTTGTTGGGAAGACTGAGTTTCTGTGTTTTGAAAGGTAGTTGTGCAACCCAGCTGTTTGTTTTATAAATGAAGAATCCTTGCTCCATTATGTTTAAGAAGGCCTCATCTTCAATAAAGGGAGCTATCTTGTAGTCTTCCTTTGTTCTCTGGAACACCTTGCACCCCAAGTGGTCTTGGTCTTCACTAGGGATGAGCGAACCCGAACTGTATAGTTCGGGTTCGTACCGAATTTTGGGGTGTCCGTGACACGGACCCGAACCCGGACATTTTCGTAAAAGTCCGGGTTCGGGTTTGGTGTTCGTCGCTTTCTTTGCGCTTTTTGAAATACTGCAAAGCAGCCAATCAACAAGCGTCATACTACTTGCCCCAAGAGGCCGTCACAGCCATGCCTACTATTGGCATGGCTGTGATTGGCCAGAGCACCATGTGACCCAGCCTCTATTTAAGCTGGAGTCACATAACGCCGCCCGTCACTCTGCTCTGATCAGCATAGGGAGAGGTTGCAGCTGTGACGTTAGGGCGAGATTAGGCAGTGATTAACTCCTCCAAAAGACTTCATTCAGAGATCGATCTGCAGCTGTGGATGATTGAACTGCTGCTATTGAATTGCTCACTGTTTTTAGGCTGCCCAGAGCGTTTTTCAGTCACTTTTTTCTGGGGTGATCGGCGGCCACATTGTGTCTTGTGGTGTGCCAGCACAAGCTGCCACCAAGTGCATTTAACCCTCAATGGTGTGGTTGTTTTTTGGCTAAATCCTACATCAGGGTCAAGCTGTCACACCAAGTGCATTTAACCATCAATAGTCTGGTTATTTTTTGGCCATATACTACATCAGGGGCAAGCTGTCACCAAGTGCATTTAACCCTCAATGGTGTGGTTGTTTTTTGGCTAAATCCTACATCAGGGTCAATCTGTCACACCAAGTGCATTTAACCAGCAATAGTGTGGTTATTTTTTGGCCATATACTACATCAGGGGCAAGCTGTCACCAAGTGCATTTAACCCACAATGGTGTGGTTGTTTTTTGGCTAAATCCTACATCAGGGTCAAGCTGTCACACCAAGTGCATTTAACCATCAATAGTCTGGTTATTTTTTGGCCATATACTACATCAGGGGCAAGCTGTCACCAAGTGCATTTAACCCTCAATGGTGTGGTTGTTTTTGGGCTAAATCCTACATCAGGGTCAAGCTGTCACACCAAGTGCATTTAACCATCAATAGTCTGGTTATTTTTTGGCCATATACTACATCAGGGGCAAGCTGTCACCAAGTGCATTTAACCCTCAATGGTGTGGTTGTTTTTTGGCTAAATCCTACATCAGGGTCAAGATGACACACCAAGTGCATTTAACCATCAATAGTCTGGTTATTTTTTGGCCATATACTACATCAGGGGCAAGCTGAGCCTGTCACCAAGTGCATTTAACCCTCAATAGTGTGGTTGGTCAAGCTGTCACACCAAGTGCATTTAACCATCAATAGTGTGGTTATTTTTTGGCCATATCCCTGTCTAATTCTGTCAGTAAACGTATACCTGTCACCCAGCGCCTAAATAATAGGCCTCAAATTTATATCCAGCTAAATCTGTCGTTACTGCTGTGGCTGGTCAAGTTATTTAGTGTCCGTCAAAGCACAGTTTTTGTTCTGGGTTGAAATACAATTCCCAATTTAGCAATTTCCTAATTTAGTGGTTTCTGCTGTATCAGAGCTATTTTAAATCTATCCCTAAAAGGGTATATAAGATTCAAGGTGCACATAGGGTCATTCAGAATAACTTCACACACACGCTACTGTGCATTTCCAAGTCTAATTCTGTCAGTAAACCTATACCTGTCACCCAGCGCCTAAATACTAGGCCTCAAATTTATATCCAGCTAAATCTGTCGTTACTGCTGTGGCTGGTCAAGTTATTTAGTGTCCGTCAAAGCACAGTTTTTGTTCTGGGTTGAAATACAATTCCCAATTTAGCAATTTCCTAATTTAGTGGTTTCTGCTGTATCAGAGCTATTTTAAATCTATCCCTAAAAGGGTATATTAGATTCAAGGTGCACATAGGGTCATTCTCAATAACTTCACACACACGCTACTGTGCATTTCCAAGTCTAATTCTGTCAGTAAACCTATACCTGTCACCCAGTGCCTAAATACTAGGCCTCAAATTTATATTCAGCTAAATCTGTTGTTACTGCTGTGGCTGGTCAAGTTATTTAGTGTCCGTCAAAGCACAGTTTTTGTTCTGGGTTGAAATGCAATTCACAATTTAGCAATTTCCTAATTTAGTGGTTTCTGCTGTATCAGGCCTACTTTAAATTTATCCCTAAAAGGGTATATTAGATTCAAGGTGCACATAGGGTCATTCTCAATAACTTCACACACACTCGCTACTGTGCAGATCCAAGTCTAATTCTGTCTGTAAACGTTATACCTGTCACCCAGCGCCTAAATAATAGGCCTTAAATTTATAGTCAGCTAAATCTGTGGTTACTGCTGTGCCTGTATTAGTGTAATACGGTACCTAAATAGATAGCCAGATAGTGTTAGGTGTCTTTAAAAAAAGGCCTGAATTTGAATTCAATACATTGGGCCAAATAATATTTTTGTTGTTGTGGTGAACGATAACAATGAGGAAAACATCTAGCGGACATCTAGCGGACATGGTCGTGGTGGTGTTAGTAGACCCTCTGGTGCTGGGAGAGGACGTGGCCGTTTTGCCACAGCCACACGTCCTAGTGTACCAACTACCTCAGGTCCCAGTAGCCGCCATAATTTACAGCGATATTTGGTGGGGCCCAATGCCGTTCTAAGGATGGTAAGGCCTGAGCAGGTACAGGCATTAGTCAATTGGGTGGCCGACAGTGAATCTAGCACGTTCACATTATCTCCCACCCAGTCTTCTGCAGAAAGCACACAGATGGCGCCTGAAAACCAAGCCCATCAGTCTATCACATCACCCCCATGCATACCAGGGAAACTGTCTGAGCCTCAAGTTATGCAGCAGTCTCTTATGCTGTTTGAAGACTCCGCTGGCAGGGTTTCCCAAGGGCATCCACCCAGCCCTTCCCCAGCGGTGGAAGACATAGAATGCACTGACGCACAACCACTTATGTTTTCTGATGATGAGGACATGGGAATACCACCTCAGCATGTCTCTGATGATGACGAAACACAGGTGCCAACTGCTGCGTCTTTCTGCAGTGTGCAGACTGAACAGGAGGTCAGGGATCAAGACTGGGTGGAAGACGATGCAGGGGACGATGAGGTCCTAGACCCCACATGGAATGAAGGTCGTGCCACTGACTTTCACAGTTCGGAGGAAGAGGCAGTGGTGAGACCGAGCCAACAGCGTAGCAAAAGAGGGAGCAGTGGGCAAAAGCAGAACACCCGCCGCCAAGAGACTCCGCCTGCTACTGACCGCCGCCATCTGGGACCGAGCACCCAAAGGCAGCTTCAAGGAGTTCCCTGGCATGGCACTTCTTCAAACAATGTGCTGACGACAAGACCCGAGTGGTTTGCACGCTGTGCCATCAGAGCCTGAAGCGAGGCATTAACGTTCTGAACCTTAGCACAACCTGCATGACCAGGCACCTGCATGCAAAGCATGAACTGCAGTGGAGTAAACACCTTAAAACCAAGGAAGTCACTCAGGCTCCCCCTGCTACCTCTTCTGCTGCTGCCGCCTCGGCCTCTTCTGCTGCTGCCGCCTCGGCCTCTTCTGCTGCTGCCGCCTCGGCCTCTTCCTCCGCCTCTGGAGGAACGTTGGCACCTGCCGCCCAGCAAACAGGGGATGTACCACCAACACCACCACCTCCGTCACCAAGCATCTCAACCATGTCACACGGCAGCGTTCAGCTCTCCATCTCACAAACATTTGAGAGAAAGCGTAAATTCCCACCTAGCCACCCTCGATCCCTGGCCCTGAATGCCAGCATTTCTAAACTACTGGCCTATGAAATGCTGTCATTTAGGCTGGTGGACACAGACAGCTTCAAACAGCTCATGTCGCTTGCTGTCCCACAGTATGTTGTTCCTAGCCGGCACTACTTCTCCAAGAGAGCCGTGCCTTCCCTGCACAACCAAGTATCCGATAAAATCAAGTGTGCACTGCGCAACGCCATCTGTGGCAAGGTCCACCTAACCACAGATACGTGGACCAGTAAGCACGGCCAGGGACGCTATATCTCCCTAACTGCACACTGGGTAAATGTAGTGGCAGCTGGGCCCCAGGCGGAGAGCTGTTTGGCGCACGTCCTTCCGCCGCCAAGGATCGCAGGGCAACATTCTTTGCCTCCTGTTGCCACCTCCTCCTACTCAGCTTCCTCCTCCTCTTCTTCCACCTGCTCATCCAGTCAGCCACACACCTTCACCACCAACTTCAGCACAGCCCGGGGTAAACGTCAGCAGGCCATTCTGAAACTCATATGTTTGGGGGACAGGCCCCACACCGCACAGGAGTTGTGGCGGGGTATAGAACAACAGACCGACGAGTGGTTGCTGCCGGTGAGCCTCAAGCCCGGCCTGGTGGTGTGCGATAATGGGCGAAATCTCGTTGCAGCTCTGGGACTAGCCGGTTTGACGCACATCCCTTGCTTGGCGCATGTGCTGAATTTGGTGGTGCAGAAGTTCATTCACAACTACCCCGACATGTCAGAGCTGCTGCATAAAGTGCGGGCCGTCTGTTCGCGCTTCCGGCGTTCACATCCTGCCGCTGCTCGCCTGTCTGCGCTACAGCGTAACTTCGGCCTTCCCGCTCACCGCCTCATATGCGACGTGCCCACCAGGTGGAACTCCACCTTGCACATGCTGGACAGACTGTGCGAGCAGCAGCAGGCCATAGTGGAGTTTCAGCTGCAGCACGCACGGGTCAGTCGCACTACGGAACAGCACCACTTCACCACCAATGACTGGGCCTCCATGCGAGACCTGTGTGCCCTGTTGCGCTGTTTCGAGTACTCCACCAACATGGCCAGTGGCGATGACGCCGTTATCAGCGTTACAATACCACTTCTATGTCTCCTTGAGAAAACACTTAGGGCGATGATGGAAGAGGAGGTGGCCCAGGAGGAGGAGGAGGAGGAAGAGGGGTCATTTTTAGCACTTTCAGGCCAGTCTCTTCGAAGTGACTCAGAGGGAGGTTTTTTGCAACAGCAGAGGCCAGGTACAAATGTGGCCAGCCAGGGCCCACTACTGGAGGACGAGGAGGACGAGGATGAGGAGGAGGTGGAGGAGGATGAGGATGAAGCATGGTCACAGCGGGGTGGCACCCAACGCAGCTCGGGCCCATCACTGGTGCGTGGCTGGGGGGAAAGGCAGGACGATGACGATACGCCTCCCACAGAGGACAGCTTGTCCTTACCTCTGGGCAGCCTGGCACACATGAGCGACTACATGCTGCAGTGCCTGCGCAACGACAGCAGAGTTGCCCACATTTTAACGTGTGCGGACTACTGGGTTGCCACCCTGCTGGATCCACGCTACAAAGACAATGTGCCCACCTTACTTCCTGCACTGGAGCGTGATAGGAAGATGCGCGAGTACAAGCGCACGTTGGTAGACGCGCTACTGAGAGCATTCCCAAATGTCACAGGGGAACAAGTGGAAGCCCAAGGGCAAGGCAGAGGAGGAGCAAGAGGTCGCCAAGGCAGCTGTGTCACGGCCAGCTCCTCTGAGGGCAGGGTTAGCATGGCAGAGATGTGGAAAAGTTTTGTCAACACGCCACAGCTAACTGCACCACCACCTGATACGCAACGTGTTAGCAGGAGGCAACATTTCACTAACATGGTGGAACAGTACCTGTGCACACCCCTCCACGTACTGACTGATGGTTCGGCCCCATTCAACTTCTGGGTCTCTAAATTGTCCACGTGGCCAGAGCTAGCCTTTTATGCCTTGGAGGTGCTGGCCTGCCTGGCGGCCAGCGTTTAGTCTGAACGTGTATTCAGCACGGCAGGAGGCGTCATTACAGACAAACGCAGCCGCCTGTCTACAGCCAATGTGGACAAGCTGACGTTCATAAAAATGAACCAGGCATGGATCCCACAGGACCTGTCCATCCCTTGTGCAGATTAGACATTAACTACCTCCCCTTAACCATATATTATTGTACTCCAGGGCACTTCCTCATTCAATCCTCTTTTTATTTTCATTTTACCATTATATTGCGGGGCAACCCAAAGTTGAATGAACATCTCCTCTGTCTGGGTGCCGGGGCCTAAATATATGACAATGGACTGTTCCAATGTTGGGTGACGTGAAGCCTGATTCTCTGCTATGACATGCAGACTGATTCTCTGCTGACATGAAGCCAGATTCTCTGTTACGGGACCTCTCTCCTCTGGCTGGGTGCCTGGGCCTAAATATATGACAATGGACTGTTGCAGTGGTGGCTGACGTGAAGCCTGATTCTCTTCTATGACATGCAGACTGATTCTCTGCTGACATGAAGCCAGATTCTCTGTTACGGGACCTCTCTCCTCTGCCTGGGTGCCTGGGCCTAAATTTATGACAATGGACTGTTATAGTGGTGGCTGACGTGAAGCCTGATTCTCTGCTATGACATGCAGACTGATTCTCTGCTGACATGAAGCCAGATTCTCTGTTACGGGACCTCTCTCCTCTACCTGGGTGCCTGGGCCTAAATATATGACAATGGACTGTTGCAGTGGTGGCTGACGTGAAGCCTGATTCTCTTCTATGACATGCAGTACTGATTCTCTGCTGACATGAAGCCAGATTCTCTGTTACGGGGACCTCTCTCCTCTGCCTGGGTGCCTTGGCCTAAATATATGACAATGGACTGTTACAGTGGTGGCTGATGTAAAGCCTGATTCTCTTCTATGACATGCAGACTGATTGTCTGCTGACATGAAGCCAGATTCTCTATTACGGGACCTCTCTCCTCTGCCTGGGTGCCTGGGCCTAAATATATGCCAATGGACTGTTCCAATGTTGAGTGACGTGAAGCCTGATTCTCTGCTATGACATTCAGACTGATTCTCTGTGACATGAAGCCAGATTATCTGTTACGGGACCTCTCTCCTCTGCCTGGGTGCCTGGGCCTAAATATATGACAATGGACTGTTACAGTGGTGGCTGACGTGAAGCCTGATTCTCTTCTATGGCATGCAGACTGATTCTCTGCTGACATGAAGCCAGATTCTCTGTTACGGGACCTCTCTCCTCTGGCTGGGTGCCTTGGCCTAAATATATGACAATGGACTGTTACTGTGGTGGCTGACGTGAAGCCTGATTCTCTTCTATGACATGCAGACTGATTCTCTGCTGACATGAAGCCAGATTCTCTGTTACGGGACCTCTCTCCTCTGCCTGGGTGCCTGGGCCTAAATATATGACAATGGACTGTTACAGTGGTGGCTGACGTGAAGCCTGATTCTCTGCTATGATATGCAGACTGATTCTCTGCTGACATGAAGCCAGATTCTCTGTTACGGGACCTCTCTCCTCTGCCTGGGTGCCTGGGCCTAAATATATGACAATGGACTGTTACAGTGGTGGCTGACGTGAAGCCTGATTCTCTGCTATGACATGCAGACTGATTCTCTGCTGACATGAAGCCAGATTCTCTGTTTCGGGACCTCTCTCCTCTACCTGGGTGCCTGGGCCTAAATATATGACAATGGACTGTTGCAGTGGTGGCTGACGTGAAGCCTGATTCTCTTCTATGACATGCAGACTGATTCTCTGCTGACATGAAGCCAGATTCTCTGTTACGGGGCCTCTCTCCTCTGCCTGGGTGCCTTGGCCTAAATATATGACAATGGACTGTTACAGTGGTGGCTGATGTGAAGCCTGATTCTCTTCTATGACATGCAGACTGATTGTCTGCTGACATGAAGCCAGATTCTCTGTTACGGGACCTCTCTCCTCTGCCTGGGTGCCTGGGCCTAATTATATGCCAATGGACTGTTCCAATGTTGAGTGACGTGAAGCCTGATTCTCTGCTATGACATGCAGACTGATTCTCTGCTGACATGAAGCCAGATTCTCTGTTACGGGACCTCTCTCCTCTGGCTGGGTGCCGGGGCCTAAATATATGACAATGGACTGTTACAGTGGTGGCTGACGTGAAGCCTGATTCTCTTCTATGACATGCAGACTGATTCTCTGCTGACATGAAGCCAGATTCTCTGTTACGGGACCTCTCTCCTCTGCCTGGGTGCCTGGGCCTAAATATATGACAATGGACTGTTACAGTGGTGGCTGACGTGAAGCCTGATTTTGTGCTATGACATGCAGACTGATTCTCTGCTGACATGAAGCCAGATTCTCTGTTACGGGACCTCTCTCCTCTGCCTGGGTGCCTGGGCCTAAATATATGACAATGGACTGTTACAGTGGTGGCTGACGTGAAGCCTGATTCTCTGCAATGACATGCAGACTGATTCTCTGCTGACATGAAGCCAGATTCTCTGTTACGGGACCTCTCTCCTCTGGCTGGGTGCCTGGGCCTAAATATATGACAATGGACTGTTACAGTGGTGGCTGACGTGAAGCCTGATTCTCTGCAATGACATGCAGACTGATTCTCTGCTGACATGAAGCCAGATTCTCTGTTACGGGACCTCTCTCCTCTGGCTGGGTGCCTGGGCCTAAATATATGACAATGGACTGTTACAGTGGTGGCTGACATGAAGCCTGATTCTCTTCTATGACATGCAGACTGATTCTCTGCTGATATGAAGCCAGATTCTCTGTTACGGGACCTCTCTCCTCTGCCTGGGTGCCTGGGCCTTAATATATGACAATGGACTGTTACAGTGGTGGCTGACGTGAAGCCTGATTCTCTGCAATGACATGCAGACTGATTCTCTGCTGACATGAAGCCAGATTCTCTGTTACGGGACCTCTCTCCTCTGGCTGGGTGCCTGGGCCTAAATATATGACAATGGACTGTTACAGTGGTGGGTGACGTGAAGCCTGATTCTCTGCTATGACATGCAGACTGATTCTCTGCTGACATGAAGCCAGATTCTCTGTTACGGGACCTCTCTCCTCTGCCTGGGTGCCTGGGCCTAAATATCTGACAATGGACTGTTACAGTGGTGGGTGACGTGAAGCCAGATTGTCTGCTATGGGACCTCTCTCCAATTGATATTGCTTAATTTTATTTTTTTATTTTTATTTTTATTTTTATTTATTTCCCTATCCACATTTGTTTGCAAGGGATTTACCTACATGTTGCTGCCTTTTGCAGCCTTCTAGCTCTTTCCTGGGCTGTTTTACAGCCTTTTTAGTGCCGAAAAGTTCGGGTCCCCATTGACTTCAATGGGGTTCGGGACGAAGTTCGGGTCCCGAACCCGAACATTTCCGGGAAGTTCAGCCGAACTTCTCGAACCCGAACATCCAGGTGTCCGCTCAACTCTAGTCTTCACCACAAGGATGGTTTTCGATTTTATGAAAAGTCAGGATACAACACACTTTTTGGCTTCTCTCTTACAAGGAATCTGTTAGGGCAAGGCTAAAAGGGATGGACGTCCGTTTGCCAAGGTATTCGTGTAAAGAGAATTCACTGTGGTAGGCTTGTGAACATTTCCTCAGCAGACATTACCTATAATGACCCACCCCAGGTCAAGCTTCTGGGCATATGGAGAATCGTGAGGACCATTTATTTTTTCCTCACCTTGTGGACACTTATGATACCTCTTCCTAGCAGAAATATTATTTGGGCCTCTGGGTCGAGTGCAGGTATGAGATGTGCTATGAATTTTAGATGTCCATGATGTAATGCTGCCACAGGTGTAGGAATCTCTTCTCTATTGTTTGGCATCCAATTGCATTCGATCAAGGTAGGTAAATGTAGGGATGCTTCACCATTTATGGATTTGATTTGGAAGCCAGTAGCTCTTCTGCCTTTTTCTTCACTTACACCTATGCAAGTTTTAAGTGAATATGGAGAGCTGTGTCCTTTAATATCAAAGATATCAAAGAAAGTCGAGTTAGCAAGAGATCTATTACTCTGATCATCAAGGATGGCATACAACCTTACCACTTTCTCTTTATGTCTAATAGGATAAACTGTGACAAGACAGATCTTGGAGCAAGATTTGTTACTAAGACCTTTTCCGCAGACTTCGGTGCACTGAGGTGTCACTTCAGGAGGTACTGTGTCTCTCTCCTCCCCGCCATGCTCTACAGCCTGTTCTGAGGGTGTGAAAGTCCATGGAGCTGGCCCAGGGTGTAAGGCTGTATTGTGCTCTTCACTGTTGCATTCAGAGCATCTGATGTTTATGGTACCGTCTTTTGCAAGATGAGAGGTTGATGCACAACACCTGTAACAAATGTGGTTCTCCTTGAGGAAAGTTTTGCGGTCCCTGAGAAGTTTTTCTCTAAATCCTCTGCATTTCAGCAATGAGTGTGGTTTCTTATGTATGGGACATTCTCTGCATGGGTCTTTTGTTGAGATCTTCTCAGTCTCTGAGGTACTGTAGGTTTTGCTTGAGGGGTCTTTGGAAGATACACTGGTCCAGTGTACTGCAACAGGTGTACCTTTCATGTTATGGAGTAAGACAGGCCTACCTGGTTTGGGGTAAGTGGCATCAAACATTGAGAGGTCAAAGCTGGGATCATTCCTAGTTTTTGCTTGCTGGTGCACGAAGTGCACAAAGAAAGAGAATGGAGGAAATGGGATGTTGTGTTGCTTGTACCTGGAACCTTGAGCAATCCACTTCTCTTGTAGGTTATAAGGTGGTTTTTGTACTATGGGGTTTACACCATGTGCAGTATCTAAGAAAGCCAGACCTTGTAAATCTCCTTCAGCTTTGGCAACTTGGAGCTCTGTCAGCAGGTCACTCAGTTCTCTCAGTTTCTGGAACCCTTTGTTCCGTATTTTGGGGAAATCCTCAATTCTTTTGAAGAGTGTGTTCTCTATCACTTCTGGTGAGCCGTAACAGTCCTCAAGTCTCTCCCATATCATGCTTAACCCAGTGCTTGGGGAGTTAATATTACCATATACTTGTTCTTTCTTAAAGGACTTGACTATACTGAGATCATTTGTAGGTCTAAATGTAGGTTGCGTTGGGAGTTGATGTCCTATGAAACTGTTGTCTAGTCCAAAGCGGGGTTCTTCAGCAGGGGTTGACGCTGTTTTTGGACTTGAATTTAGGCTGTAACCAGACCCCGCATGCTGCATGATGTAATCTGAAGTGTGTTGCAAGTTATCGTTATGATCAGGTTCAGGCCCAACTATGCTGCTGGCTCTATTACTTGCGAAGTTCGCTGCTTTTTCTAACGCCTTTGCTACAGCAGCTGTGGATTCCTTTTCCACAGTTTGTTTTTCCAGAGCTGCTTGTCGTCCAGCCAGGGCTGCTTGTTGTTCAGCCAGAGCTGCTTGCATGTTTGCTTACATGCGTCTTTGTTGTTCAGCCAGAGCTGCTTGCATGCATGCTTTCTCCACCTTTAACTGTCTTTCTTGCTCGGAAAATGTCCCCTTTAACGGTCCTTCTTGCTCGGCAAGTGTCGCCTTTAACTGTCCTTCTTGCTCTGCAAGTGTCACCTTTAACTGTCCTTCTTGCTCTGCAAGTGTCACCTTTAACTGTCCTTCTTGCTTGGCAAGTGTCGCCTTTAACTGTCCTTCTTGCTCGGCAAGTGTCGCCTTTAACTGTCCTTCTTGCTCGGCAAGTGTCGCCTTTAACTGTCCTTCTTGCTCTGCAAGTGTCGCCTTTAACTGTCCTTCTTGCTCTGCAAGTGTCACCTTTAACTGTCCTTCTTGCTTGGCAAGTGTCGCCTTTAACTGTCCTTCTTGCTTGGCAAGTGTCGCCTTTAACTGTCCTTCTTGCTCGGCAAGTGTCGCCTTTAACTGTCCTTCTTGCTCGGCAAGTGTCGCCTTTAACTGTCCTTCTTGCTCGACAAGTGTCGCCTTTAACTGTCCTTCTTGCTCGGCAAGTGTCGCCTTTAACTGTCCTTCTTGCTCGGCAAGTGTCGCCTTTAACTGTCCTTCTTGTTCGGCAAGTGTCGCCTTTAACTGTCCTTCTTGCTCTGCAAGTGTCGCCTTTAACTGTCCTTCTTGCTCGGCAAGTGTCGCCTTTAACTGTCCTTCTTGCTCGGCAAGTGTCGCCTTTAACTGTCCTTCTTGCTCGGCAAGTGTCGCCTTTAACTGTCCTTCTTGCTCGGCAAGTGTCGCCTTTAACTGTCCTTCTTGCTCGGCAAGTGTCGCCTTTAACTGTCCTTCTTGCTCGGCAAGTGTCGCGCGGGTTTTGGCGGCTTCAGCTTTTGCGCGGGCAATGTCGACCGTGGAGCTCCTCACTGATCTCTTTAAACTTCTGGAGCTAGCCGAGATGCGAGACCTTGTCTCGCACAGTTCGGATTCTCTTGACGACATAATGACACTGCGAACAGGTTTGCACACTTGCAACTGTCATGGATGACGATGCTGCACTTTGCAGGGTTCAGGACCAGCCTGTTAGAGGTTGTTGACTTGTTAGAGGTTGTTGATGGTTTGGGGAATCACAGTTTCTAGTATCTAGCTTGTAAGAAGCCGTTGATTTTTTCTGCAGCCAGGGAGTCGCAGTTCCTCGTATCTAGCTTGTAAGCAGACGCTGTTATACTGTTCTGTCCTTCTTATGTGTGAAGGTACAAAGCTTGACAGACAGCTAAACCTTATCCAGGCAATGAATTGACGATGGACTAACGTCCAACTTTATCTTTATTGCAAGGATGTAAATCAATGTGGTAAAACTGGGGAACAGAAAAAACTATGCGCTTACTAATGGAATCTGACATATAGTAATACATATACAAACACAGATGCATATCTAACCAGAGCATGTTACCTATCTACATAACAAGCATGGCCCTAGCTGCTAACTATAAGCACCTCAGCCGTGTTAGCCCCCCCATATCAAAATTTTTGAACAAAACATATGCAATTGGTTAAATCTTTGTTAGATCAGGTTAGATCAATTGTTGTTTGCGTTAGATCTCACACAGAAGTAGAGATATTAACAGTTATTTGCAGGGGGGGGGCTAACCCATCATCAGCCCCCCCTTATCAAAGAATTGACCAAACAATTAGCTATTTTGGAAGATATTTGTTAGATCAGGTATGATCAACTAGTTGTTTTGTTAGATCTCACATAATTACAGACTTATTAAGTGATTAATGAGGGGGGGCTAGCCCCCCCACTTGCAATTTTCTGGTAAGATTTGATGCAGACTAATAGGCCTTCGTTATATCCGGTAAGATCAAGTGGTTTCAACGTTAGATCTCATTTAATTACAGAGATATTTCACATAAAAACACAGATATTAGGTAGTATTAAATAGGGGGGCTAGCCCCCCCACATGCAATTTTCTGGTAAGATTTCATTCAGGCTAATAGGCCTTCGTTAGATCCGGTAAGATCAAGTAGTTTCAACGTTAGATCTCATATAATTAAAGAGATATTTTACATGAAAACACAGATATTAGGCAGTATTAAATAGGGGGCTAACCCCCCCACATGCAATTTTCTGGTAAAATTTGATTCAGACTAATAGATCTGCATTAGATCCGCTAAGATCAAGTGGTTTCAACGTTAGATCTCATATAATTATAGAGATAAAAATATTTGGTATTACGTCAGGGGGGGCTAGCTCCCCACATGCAATTTTCTGGAAAAATTTAATGCAGACTAATAGGCCTTCGTTAGATCCGGTAAGATCAAGTGGTTTCAACGTTACATCTCATTTAATTACAGAGATATTTCACATAAAAACACAGATATTAGGTAGTATTAAATAGGGGGCTAGCCCCCCCCCCCCACATGCAATTTTCTGGTAAAATTTGATTCAGGCTAATAGGCCTTCATTAGATCCGGTAAGATCAAGTGGTTTTAACGTTAGATCTCATATAATTACAGAGATATAATGGATATTTGGTATTACGTTAGGGGGGCTAGCCCCCTATAATGCAATTTTCTGGTAAAATTTGATGCAGGCTAATAGGCCTTCGTTAGATCCAGTAAGATCAAGTGGTTTCAACGTTAGATCTCATTTAATTACAGAGATATTTCACATAAAAACACAGATATGAGGTAGTATTAAATAGGGGGGCTATCCCCCCACATACAATTTTCTGGTAAAATTTCATTCAGGCTAATAGGCCTTCGTTAGATCCGGTGAGATCAAGTGGTTTCAACGTTAGATCTCATATAATTACAGAGATTTTTCCAATTTAGATTTTATAGAAATTTTTTGGTACAACAAAAATAGAGACATGTGCACATTCAAACAATGTTAACAGTTCAAACACGATGTCCACAGAACTATGTTGGGCATACACCCATCATCACATAGTACAGCTCATGAAAGAATATGAGGTAGACGTAAAATTTCTGTAACATATAAACATACAAGACGCTGGACAAGGGGGTAGGGGGAAGGAAAGGGGGGGGGAGGGTACAATTTCTACTGAAGCTGCTAAATACAGAGATTTTTCAAATGAAAACACAGATATTAGGAAGTATTAAATAGGGGGGCTAGCTCCCCCTTATGTAATTCCTAATATCCATAATATCTCTGTAATTATATGAGATCTAACATTAAAACCACTTGATCTTACCGGATCTAACAAAGGCCTATTAGCCTAAATCAAATTTTACCATTAAATTGCATGTGGGGGGGCTAGCCCCCCTATTTAATACTACCTAATACCTGTGTGTTTATGTGAAATATCTCTGTAATTATATGAGATCTAACGTTGAAACCACTTGATCTTACCGGATCTAACGAAGGCCTATTAGTCTGCATAAAATTTTACCTGAAATTTGCATATGGGGGGGCTAGTTCCCCCTTATGTAATACCAAATATTTATATCTCTATAGTTATATGAGATCTAATGTTGAAACCACTTGATCTTAGTGGATCTAATGCAGATCTATTAGTCTGAATCAAATTTTACCTGAAAATTGCATGTGGGGGGGCTAGCCCCCCCTGACGTAATACCAAATATGCATACTATCTCTGTAATTATATGAGATCTAACGTTGAAACCACTTGATCTTACCGTATCTAACAAAGGCCTATTAGTCTGCATCAAATTTTACCAGAAAATTGCATGTGGGGGGGCTAGCCCCTCTATTTAATACTACCTAATATCTGTATTTTTATGTGAAATATCTCTGGAATTATATGAGATCTAACGTTAAAACCACTTGATCTTACCGGATCTAACGAAGGCCTATTAGTCTGCATCAAATTTTACCTGAAAATTGCAAGTGGGGGGGCTAGCCCCCCCTCATTAATCACTTAATAAGTCTGTAATTATGTGAGATATAACAAAACAACTAGTTGATCATACCTGATCTAACAAATATCTTCCAAAATAGCTAATTGTTTGGTCAATTTTTTGATAAGGGGGGGCTGATGACGGGTTAGCCCCCCTGCAAATAACTGTTAATATCTCTACTTCTGTGTGAGATCTAACGCAAACAACAATTGATCTAACCTGATCTAACAAAGATCTAACCAACTGCATATGTTTTGTTCAAAAATTTTGAAATGGGGGGGCTAACACGGCTGAGGTACTATAAGCTGCTATAAAGCAAAGGAGAAAGATATGCAAATACATAAGAAAGCAGATGCAAACAGGCTATAATTTGGCTATGTGACATACCAGCGATGCTACTGTGAGCTTAGATGTGGAGGATGTCTCAAGAGGCTTCCAAGCCATGTGCTATCCTAAGGGCCCTTTCACACCTGCGTTATAGTCTTCCGGCATAGAGTTCCGTCATCGGGGCTCTATGCCGGAAGAATACTGATCAGGATTATCCTAATGCATTCTGAATGGACAGTCCGTCCTTCAGGATGCATCAGGATGTCTTCCGTTCCGGAACGGAACGTTTTTTGGCCGCAGCAAATAGCGCAGCATGCTGCGCTTTTTGCTCCGGCCAAAAATCCGGAACACTTGCCGCAAGGCCGGATCCGGAATGAATGCCCATTGAAAGGCATTGATCCGGATCCGGCCTTAAGCTAAACGTCGTTTTGGCGCATTGCCGGATGCGACGTTTAGCTTTTTCTCAATGGTTACCATGGCTGCCGGGACGCTAAAGTCCTGGCAGCCATGGTAAACTGTAGTGGGGAGCGGGGAGCAGCATACTTACCATCCGTGCGGCTCCCGGGGCGCTCCAGAGTGACGTCAGGGCGCCCCAGGCGCATGGATGACGTGATCGCATGGATCACATGATCCATGCGCATGGGGCGCTCTGACGTCATTCTGGAGCGCCCCGGGAGCCGCACGGACTGTAAGTATACCGCTCCCCCGCTCCCCACTACTACTATGGCAACCAGGACTTTAATAGCGTCCTGGGTGCCATAGTAACACTGAAAGCATTTTGAAGACGGATCCGTCTTCAAATGCTTTCAGTACACTTGCGTTTTTCCGGATCCGGCGTGTAATTCCGGCAAGTGGAGTACACGCCGGATCCGGACAACGCAAGTGTGAAAGAGGCCTTAGGCAGTGATGACTGTGAATGAAGAAAATGGCTGCTATGTGCAGGGATGATGATGTCACTAAGATAAGGAAGCTGAAGTAGACCAAACTTGTAGTATGAATAGCTGCAATTGTATGTAAAACAGCCACTAGATGGTGCTGTTACACAATGAACAGAGAATTATACAGAAAACATATTAACTATGTATGAAAGTTATGCATAAATTAACAATAAACTTGCTGAAGGCATGACAAAAAGTGTTTTATAAAAATAAAAAAAATTAGGTCTACAGTAGAAAAAAGTGCCCGTTTTGCTTCATTAAGCAATTTTTAATAAAAAATAAATAAAAATTAAATAAAAATAGACGTTCGATATTGCCACATCTGTAACGAGTGACTGAATGCTGTAAAAAAATTATAAAATAAAAACTGTGCCAAAACAGCCATTTTGTGGTCGACTTGCCCCAAAGAAGTATAATATTGAACGATCAAAAAATCATATGTGCCCAAAAATTGTACCAATAAAAATTAACTCTTCTCCCAAAAAACTAGCCCCTACACAAGACAGTTGGCAGAAAAATTTAAATAAAAATACAGTATTTAGAGGTTGTAGAGGGGGACAATAATAAAAAATATATTTTTCATTACACCTCAGCTCAGACCACCAGTCAGACCCCCAATGTTAATCAGACCTCAGCTGACAGCCCCAATCAGAACCCCAATGTTAATAAGACCCCAATAAGACCTCAAATCAGACCCCCAATCAGACCTCAGCTCAGACCTCAATGTAAATAACCCCCAATCAGACCTCAGATAAGAGCCCCGTGCCTCTCATCACCCCTATATTAGCCCCCATGGCTCTCATTAGCCCCCATTATCAGCTCCCATGGCTCTTATTAGCCCCCATTATCAGCCCTTGGGCCTCTCATTAGGCCCAACATCAGCCCTTATGCCTTATTAGCCCCATTATCAGCCCTTATGCCTCATTAGCCCCCATTATGCCTCTCATTAGCCTCCAGCAGCCATTATGTGTCACCACCAGAGATCTGAGAAGCTCTGACAGACGTTCTTCAGTACCTCTTGCTTGAGGTTCTTTTGTTTTTCGTTTCATTTTGTCATCTCGTTTCCCTCTCTCAGCTGTCATCTAGTTGCACTGATTGCACCCCTTTATATCCCCTCCCATACTGCATCACTTTGATGTTTATACAACTTCCTGGATGGTGCTCACTGCTAGATGCTGCAACTGCTGGCTCTTTAGATTTGTCTGTTCCTTTATTTGTGTTTTCCTGTTGGCTTGATCCTAGGTGACCCTGACTCCCTCCGTATTTAGTGTAGGGAGCCGGTGGTTGTGTCCCCTCACTATTATAGGGTTTTCAGGTGTCACACAGTCTAGGTACGAGGGCATGCGATTTTCTATCAAAGATCTTTGCATGGGCTGAGCAGTCAGGGAGAGCTCTAGGGCTTTTATAGGGCTCACCCTTATGTTCCTTAGTTTGGGATCAAGTCAGTCGGATCTTTATTTGTGTCTTCTAGTTTTCTGCAACACCATTCGTGACATTAAAAACTGCCAAAACCGTCTTAAAGGGTTTCTACCACTTGCATATCACATATTTGGTGTTCAGACACTAGCGATCCGCTAGTGTCTGATCTTGCTTACAAGCTAATTATCACATTAATCCGTTCGGCCGATACCTCAAAAAAAGCACTTATATCTTTATGCAAATGAGCCTCTAGGTGCTATGCAGGCGTTTTTCCAGCACCTAGAGGCTCCGTCTACCTTGTAGTTTGCCGCCCTGCGCCTCGCTCCAGCACGCCCATCTCTCACTGTAATCGATCCTCCCCCTGCTTCAGCCTTCCGAAATCCCGCGCCTGCGCCGTCCGTCGCGGCATTCGGAGGCATTCGGCGCAGGCGCAGTCAATGGCTGACCGCTCCCTGCTCAGACATTTCAACTGCGCCTGCGCCGATGACGTCACAGAGCTCCGTGGGACAGACGAAGCCCAGCAGCAAGCGGAGGAGGTAGCTTTCTGGACGTTCATCGCTGGATCTTCGGATTAGGTAACTATTTATACATATTAACAAGCCATCATAACCACTGATACCACCAACGATTAATGGGGCATTATTCAACTTGAATAAAAGTTTTTATTAAAGAAAATATAGTTTTTTTTATTGGATGGATAAAATGTATCAAGCACAATAGTGTGCAGCTATATATTCAAAGCTACATTTACAGCCAGCCAATACAGAGTGTATATAGTTACATTTATATTATATATACATAATTTATATATATATATATATATATATATAATATGTATCTATATCTCTTGTTATATTGTATATAATCTAATATATAAATATATAGTTATATATATATGTATACACACATGTTTAATCACATGACTAGTTTTATAGTAATTAATATATATACATATATATAGAAATAAATATATATGTAAATATACATATTTGTGTATATATATATATATATATATATAGACATATATATATATTTATATATAGATACATATATACACATATACATATATCTATATATACATACTTATGTTTCATGATAATCCCAATAAAGTTTTATTGCAATCTAAATATATTTACATATATTTATATATATATATATATATATATATAAAAATTTATATATGTATATATAGCTGTATATAAAATCCTAATTTGTTATTATAAATATTATTTTTTGTCTAAATATAGATATATGTAGATTATTATAAATAATAGTAAAAAATATTACAAATTTAAAAATTAAATTTTTTATAAATATTAAATTAAAACTTAATACATACAAATTTAATATCATTTAATAATTGAATTTTTATCTGTTTAAAAAAATGTAAATTATATTTTGAGCAAAACATATAAAAAAATCTTTATAGCATAAATAAACCCCAAAATATCAAAATATTTACTATTCTTTTGTTATAAATTTTTAAAAAAATTGTTAATAAAATAATTTTTATTTCTAAAAAATTGTATTAGTTTTTTTACATTCTAATTACTAAATTAAAATCAAAAATAATATTAAAAAAATGTATACATATTTTTTATAAAAATATTTAAAATGAAGTATAAATTATTATATCATAATTTAAAAAATCCACATTTTAAAAAAATTTAAATAAAAATTCACTATAAACATATAAAATCAATATTATTTTAACTATTTTAAATAAATATATAGATTTTTATATTAATAAATATATAAAAATTTAGTATACAACTGTATCTATACATTTGCATATTTAAGTTAATTTAAAAATTTGTTTAGATTTATTTATATCGTATTCGAGTTAAAGTATTATTTGTAATATTGTTTAAGTAAAACTATTTTAAATTTCTAAATCAAATATATATAATAATAAATTTAAAATTATTCAATCGTTATATGGTGATAGTACATAGTATTAATTTATAATATATTATATTCAAATATAAAATAAAAATTGTTACATGATAATTTTCATAAAGTTTATACAAAATTATTAGATTAATTATAATGAACATAAAATTAATTTTATATGACAATAAAGATTTAGTTTTTCTTTTATTTATATAATTAACGATAATAGATTAATCAAAAATAAAGTTATTTTTCAATTTTTACAATTTTTTTTATAATATAATTAGGAGTGTAAATACGCATATATATATGTATATATGTATATATATATATATATACACTCACACACAATTACATAGACAGTGTTTATATACCCAAAAATAAAATTTACCGTAAAAATTATTTTTCTATTGTAATTACATTAAAAGTATTTCTTTTTTCAAACTAATTTATTTTTAATTAGCATAAAACCAAGTTTTATTAAATGATAAATTTTAATTATCATGTGCTTACCTAATATAGGATGCCCGAGTTTTTTATGCTGCTAGCTATTTTTTTTAAGGTGTAAAAAAAATTTTTGTTTCTCCATCTTAATTTTTTTATTTTGTCATCAATACTTTTATTTTTTTTTAATACTTTTTTGTAATTCAAATTTTTAATTAATAATATATTATTTCCCATGATTAATTGTATTTTTATCCTAATTAATATCTTATTATTTAATTTAAAATATTTAGTTTTTTATATCGCATGGATGTGTTTATTATATTTCATCATAAATTTTAATAAAACTCTTTTTATATTATTTTAAATTTCAAAATTAATAAAAATGAAATATTTTTTTAATTTTAAGGTTTCATTACTTGTGGAGACTTTATAAAACTGCCCTAATTATCCTACCCGGAAATCTATAGATCAAAGGTATTTATCATTATTAATTTTTTTTGAAAAAATTTATGCTAACATAAAGTCAATTTTTTCTTATTTCATTTTTAACACAAACTAAAAAAATTATCATTAAGATCGTTAACAACTACTGTAACGCCTTATGCTGGATTGCGTCCTGGAGGCGTACCGGGTATTCTTCTGGAACAAAACGGCGCATCCTCTCCCAATAGGCAAGACTTCATGTGAACGTACGTGCACACAGGCGCATGCGTTCACAGGTCCAAAAGGTAAAGTAGTGGATCAGCAGCCTGGCAGTGGACATTGTTCGCTGACTGGGTGTAGAAGTAGTTTTAAATAAAATATAAAGGTATATAGACACTGTTTTGATAACATCTTCTACTCTCCCTGGTATCTGTTCCCCCTGTGGTGCTATTTGTTTGTATAGACCACCATAGGACAAAGGTAGCTCTGTAAAGTGGCAACTCCCTATTAAGCACTGATCAAGCAATATAGCCTCCAGTGTTAACCCACTCCCATTTATCCTCCCCCTCTAAGGCTACATTCTGAGTTCCATCAGTGTTTTGCACATCCGGAAAATAGAGATACAGTGGATCAACAAAATACAGATAAATACAATGCCCTTTATCCATTTTGCGGATCCAGACACACCCATAACTATATAGATCTTTAGACCTATATAAACCTTGAAAGTATTGTAGTGTAGAATTCAAGAAAGTCTGTTTCATTAACTTAATTTTAAGCTAGGGTATCTGTGGTGGTTAATATTTTAATTTCATTTTTTATATTTACAGATTCAAATAGAAAAAGATGCCGGCCTGTATTGTGACTAAGTGTCGTAACAAATCTGGCCGCCGAGGACAAAGTCCCCATATAATAATGCACTATTTTCCGAATGACATTGACCGTGTAGTTTTGTGGCTTGCACAAACTGGTCAAAAATTTGCTGACATCAATGGTGTGGCCAAAAAAATTGCCGAAGGAAGAAAATCTAACAAATATGTCATTTGTTCAGATCATTTTGCAGAGGATTGCTATAAAAACACTCATTACGGAAGAGTTTTGAACAAGGATGCAGTTCCTACCATCTTTCCAGATGTGGTTGATGGAGAAAGTATTATTGAGGAAACTTTAAAAAAACCAACTGGACACTCTAGAAAGCGAGTTCGGGATCCTGATTTACCTACAACAAGTCTTTGCGAAAATATTTCTCCGGGTGAACCTATTCTACCAGAAATTGTAAAGTATGGTATGTGTAGTGTATCAACCCAAACTGACTACAATTTGACCAATAGCAGAGTGTACTTGTTATCCACTTCTCAATCATTAAACGAAGCCCAACTATCAACTCAACAAGAACAATGCCTTTTGAATCCAAATATGTCCACACCTCTACATCAAGGTGTACGCAGAGTTCTTGAAAGCAGTCCAGGATTTTCATCACCTCTAAAAAAAAAAATTAATCTAGATTTTGAATTATTGGATCCGGATTCAAATATTATGTCAAAGATATATCCTTTATCACCAATTCTAACAACAAACTTAGAACAACCTGAAGTTAATGAAGATGAAATATCGATCAATGTAGATGAAAGTTTACAGAACGAATCTGAATATCTCCCCGGAATATCAAGTTTGGATGATTCTGAAAATTTTATGTGTGAACCATTAGTTTTAGAAAAAAAAATTCTGATCCATGCAGGCAATTTCTTCGCCCAGAAAACTTGGTCAACGATAAAAAATTGATTGTGTTTGAGAGCTGCCTTGAAGAACTATTTACAAAAATAAAATGTCAAAAATACACAAATTGCAATTTGATGGTGAAATCATGGTCCAAAAATTATGATGGTACCTTTTGCAAATTCAAAGGAACTTGTAGTGCTGGACATTCTTTTTTACTCTTTGAAACCCAACCAAAGATAGGACGTTACTCTGCTGGGAACATATTGACTGCCTCTTCCATTCTTTTTTCAGGTCAAAATTTCCAAAAAATTAGTGAATTTTTTAATATTTTAGGATTATCATTTATTTCACAAACAACGTATTATAGATACCAAACAAGATTTTTATTCCCAGCAATCCATTTAGCTTGGGAAAATGAAAAAAATTGTATAATCAATTCAAAAGTAGGGAAAACCCTTTGTGTTTCCGGGGATGGCCAATGTGACAGTCCAGGCCATAGTGCTAAGTACTGCATATATACTGTTATGGACCTTTTAACCAAAAAAATAGTTGATTTCGAAGTTGTTCAAAAAACTCAATGCTCATCCTCAGTGGCCATGGAGAAGTTCGGTTTTGAGCGTGTTTTGAACAGAATGGCTGAAAAAGGATTGAAGGTCAAAATATTTGCATCGGATCGGCATGTTGGCATCAGGTCTAAAATAAAAAACGATTTCCCATCCCTAATACACCAATTTGATGTCTGGCATTATGCAAAATCTTTAAAGAAGAAATGCATACAGCATCAAAACTTAAATTTTGTAAAGAAATAACTCCGTGGATTGAAAAATTAATCATACATTTTTGGTGGTGTGTCCAAACATGTGAAAATTCACCAGAACTTCTAAAAGCAAAATGGGTTTCACTACTAAATCATGTAAAAAATGTTCACACCTGGGAAGGAGATTTGTATTCGGCCTGTACACACCAACCTATAGAAGACATTGACCGTGAAGTCCTCTGGTTACAATTGGGAACTCCACCTTACACCAAGATTGAGGAAATTGTAACTAGCAAACAGTTGTTGTCTGATTTACCTCATCTGGCACATAACTGCCACACAGGTGAACTTGAAAATTTTCACAGTCTAGCTCTTAAATACCGCAGTAAACGTATTCACTTTGGAATTGATGGGATGGAAGCACGGACCAAACTGGCCTCATTGACCCATAATAACAACGTTGGTCGTGAGCAAGCAGTTGTCAAATTTTCCAAAAAAAACACAGAGCCAAAAGGAAGTCTTAGAACAGCATTAAAAATTCCAAAAGGCAAGGGGAGATGGATTGTACGGAACGTGTACGAAAAAGCCAATGTTGACTATTTGGAAAACTTACAAATTGATGTTATTAAATTAGTCCAAAAAAATCTTACAAGTGACTGGTTGTCCCGTGCACCAAATTTACCAGCAAATATTCTAAATGCTGAGAGACCTTGTAAGGAGGATATCAAAAGGCAACAATTAAGCCGGTTCAGGGCTATGTCCATTGCTGAAAAAACTCCAATTGTGAATTTTGATTAAAAAAATATAATTGTAATACAAACCCTAAATTTTTTTTAACGTAATGTTATTCAGTTTTCTCTGTTTTTTTTTAAATAAATCTTATTTATTACACTGTTTATCCAAAAATGTTATTTTTATCTAATAAATATTTTTCGAAAAATACTATTGATATCTTTTATTTCAAATTATTTATTAATGTTATTTATTTATATATGATATGAAACTAGGTTTTAATTAGCAAAACATATTCAAACAATGTTTATTAAACTAACAAAATTTATAGGAAGACGCAGTGTCCACTTTTAAATATGTGGTCACTTGTGGGTTTTTTATACTGCCCATTTTTAATTGGCTCTACAGCAGCATTACATGTATGTACTTCATTACGATTTTCAAATATTCAGCTAAGGCTGAGTTCGCGCTGGGTGCAATGCAGTAGGTGAACGCAATGCACCTGCACTGAATCCTGACCCATTAATTTCAATGGGGCTGTGCACATGAGCGTTTTTATTTTTAATTCATCACTTTTGCAATGCTTTAAAATCGCAGCATGTTCTATATTCTGCGTTTTTCAAGTAGCCCTGGCTCCATAGAAGTGAATGGGGCTGCGTTAATAACGCATTGCATCTGCAAACAAGTGTGGATGCGATGCGTTTTTCACTGATGGTTGCTAGGAGATGTTGTTTGTAAACCTTCAGTTTTTTATCACGCGCGTGAAAAACGCATCAAAACGCATTGCACCCGCGCTGAAAAAACTGAACAACTAAACGCAATTGCAGCCAAAACTGACTGAACTTGCTTTCAAAATGGTGCGATGTTTAACTGAACGCACCCTGAACGCATCCGGACCTAATCTGTCATGCTCGTGTGAACTCAGCCTTAGGCCTCATACACATTATCTTTGTTTTTGAAAGCAATAGAACATATGTTTTGGCAACTATAAATTTTTTCTATATAGATGTTGATTATTGTACACATATTTTGGCCAACTGGATCCAGCCAAAATATATCATGTTCTATTTTAGTAGACGATAGCGTACAAGAATCGGCATTTATATTGCCGGCTAACATCTTGTTACGCACATTTTTTAAAGCAAAACGGATGACCCTTAAATTATTGGTCGCTTACTCAGTTTGTGATCCACCAACAAATAAATAAACTTGGTCTGTCTGTGCATGAGGCCTTATATTCAACATATGTGTAATGAAAATTTTTTTTTTTCAAACTGTGCTGAAATAGAAATTAACGTGAGATAGTTCATAATTTCCATCTAGTAATGTGTATTCATAAATATATTCTTTATTAATGCAGCCTTAAAGACTTGTAATAAATTACAGGGTTGTGATCAAGGGTTAATAATGTATATAAGTATCAATGGGGGGTAAATGTATAGTGTAGATTGTTGCTACTTAAAGAGCTACCCGTGTCCTCTGGTGTTAGATCAATGCAAAATTCACCAACAGAGGAACAGGTAGCAGGTCTATTAAATGGTATTAACAAAATTGATAAAAAAATCTCATTCTTTTAAAAATTACTAAAAAACATCTAGTAGATGCCATCAGATGCTATCCGCTGGAAGGCTGTCGATCAACTGGATTATCTTCCGTTCATGTGAACTTGTGTTCTTGTAATAGCGTGTTCATTTTTACAAATATAGAGTATTGCCTGATGAAGCACAGGTGCATCAAGGAGGAATAACCCATTCAACTGCAGGACGCACCACAGCACTAGCCAATCATGTGGCTGCAAAGTGTAATATTTTCAATCATACATTTCAATCAGATAATAATTATAATTTTTATTCAATTAAAATACATAAACTATCAATTCAAAACTAAATTTTTATTTTGATAAATTAAATATAATAACAAAACTTTTTAAGTTCAACATAAACCAAAATTTTTTTTTTAAATAAAAAAATAAATTATTAAATTAACAATAAAACTTCTATTTAACCAAAACAAATAGAATAAACAATTATTCAAAAGCTAGAAATTCTGCAGCCCTTTCTCGAGTATTTTTATATCCTAAATATATAGACTCAGGATCAGGAAATGAAATTCGAACACTGTTCACTGCACATGCCGGGATGGGTCGTCGATTACATGGCCCTAGGTATCCATGAATCCATGCCGTAAAGGATCTATAGGCAGTTTTTCGTAGCAATCTAGAAAGTATATAAAAATATACATTTTATTAACAAAATTAAACATAATAAATTAATTTGTGAATTAAATAATTCTAACTTTACCTGTTCAAATCCTTTACCGACGGTTCCTGTTGTACAATTCCCCAAGATCGAAAATTGATATTGACTGTCTCTACTCTTTTACAATAAATGACAAATAATTCGTGCTCTGTAATGCAATTTAACTCTTCCAAAAACGCATCTGCATTGGAAATTTCCTTACAACAGACTGACTCGATATTGGTCGGCATTGGAATGCAGTTTTGACATTGACACCAATCATAATGACCAATTCGATTTTCATCTTCAGTGTCTTGGAAGACTATATATTTTAAATTTTCTGATTTTAAAGGATTACTAGTAAAAGACACTAGGCTTGGTGTTGCAGAACTGTACATTCGGTTCATTTCACCTAATAATTCATCCAACTGTAAAAAAAAACACAATAATACATCTTAAAATATTGGATACATTTGTTAAAAGAAAAAAAAACAAAATCATTTATAATATTTTTTAAATTGACTAAAATTATTTTACACTAAACTAAACTTTAAAAATATATTTAATAACATATCTTCTAATTTTAATGTTCAAAATATTAAATATTTTATAAGTTTATAAAATAATAATATTAAAAATTTCTTATTTAAAATAAAAAACTTTTATAATTGCAGACAAACAATATATATCTACTAATTTATCTAATATTTACAAATATAGTTAAATTTACTTTATTATTTATTTTTTAAATTTTCATAATTAATTATTTAATGTTTTCTATTGGTAATGTTTATTACAACATTTTTTTTATCATTATTATATAAAAAATAATTAATATTAGATTAAATAATGAATATATTTAAATAAAATTAGTCGTTTATTATATTCTTAAATACATAACCAAAATTATAAGAAATTTTTTGGGGGTTAGAATATCTTTTTTTTTTTATTTATAAATATTATTAAATATTAAATTGATTATTCAAAGTTTAAATTGAAAATTTAGTTAATCTTTTTAATCTAATAATTTTTAAAAATTTTATTAATGTAAATATAATTTTATAATATATTATATTAATTTAAATTTTTAATAAAGAATAGTGAATTGTTTTTACCTCTTTATCAAAAACAGTAGAAGAGTCATGTAAATTCACCCGCCCGGTGGGATCTTCTGCAACATCCACAATATCAGTATCAGAAAATGGCTAAACAAAATATAAACAAAAATTTTTTGAAAATTAATGCAACGCAATAAACGGCAGTGAGCTGAACGGAAGACGCGTGATAACTATTCAATAAGTAAGGCTTATGCTTCCTGAAGTTGGAAGAGCCGTACTAAGTGATGTCATTGAAGGGCAGGCCTGCCAGCTAGCTGCATTTTATTCATCGTGAAAGTGACTACATATACTGATTTTTTTGCCCCATAAGTTTACTTATTATATCCCTCCTAACACAGTGCTCCACAGATATACCCTAAGAGTGTTCTGAATTTAGCAATTAAAAAAAAAAAATCTAAATGGGTTGCACATAACAGCGTCCTCAACAGATCACCCTTAACAGTGCAATACACACTACACCCCTAATCATGTAATGGACATACGCGTAAGCAGGCTCAAATTTGAAAAATCTGTCCAATAAAGAAAATTTATATACTAAAAAATCAATATAATTATACTTTGTAATTATAAATATGAATATATATAAAAAAATTACCAATATACTGTCGTCTTCTTCAACAATACAATCGATGATATCGTAGTTGCTTGAAATAATAATATCAGAATTTTGACCACTACTGATGGTAATAAAAACGTCTTCAGAATCATCGTGAACAGTTGATTCCTTTAATAATTAAAAAAGAAAAAATATTACAATAAGTGTAATGTTAAAATATATAGAAATATTTTTTACAAAATTATAACACTGTAAGATAATTAAATATTATTATCAGTGATATTGTTACTAACTGTCAGTATTTTCATTATGAGGCACATAAATACAGTACATGGCAAAAATATTTTAACATAAAAAAGTAATTAAATGCAATGTGATTAGGATGTTTTTTTTTTACAGTAAAAATTTGTGTAAATATTAGTGAAAAACATAGATTATAATTATTATTGACCGATATCATTTCTTCCGTATGCCTGAAAGCTACTTGATCAACATGTCCATTAAGAATTGTCTTCCCAACTCTCCTCCTGCTGAATGTTTGACCGCCTACAATCTGGGTTGCGAACCCAACAATCGACCGTGACTGCCCTTACCAAAGTCAGCACTGACCTACTAACATCAAAACCAAAGAAAGAATACTCTGTCTTCCTTCTCTTTGACCGGTCCTTTGCCTTCGACACTGTTGACCACTCCCTTCTGTTGAAAACTTTCTCACCTGTTGGCATCACTGACCTGTCTCTCTCCTGGATCACATCATACCTCACAGACCGGACGTTTAGCGTCTCCCACTCCCGCAACACCCACTCATCTCATCCCCTCTCTGATGATGTCCAGCAAGGCTCTGTCATAGGACCCCTGATCTTTACAATATACACTTATGGCCTGGGACACCTCATTGAGTCCCATGGCTTTCATGTATCACTCAGATTACGATGACACACAAATCTACCGCTCTGGTCCAGACATCACCACCTTACTATCAAGAATCCCACAATGTCTATCTTCTATATCATCATTTTTCGCGTCTAGCTAAAATGCATACAACAGAATTCATAATCTTTCACCCATCTTGTTCAACACCACCAACAGACCTATCTATCACGATCAATGCCTGCACATTATCCTCAGTCAACAAAGCCCGCTTCAGACAAGCCTAGAAAGAGTGACCCTGCCGCCTCTATAACGCCAAGAAAAACTTAACTTGCACCGACTGTATCCCTCTCCCATACCATGTAGATCGTAACCCCTCACGTGCATGGCACTCTTTCCTTCTGTACCAGATTTTAACTAATCTTGTTTATGATTAGTGCAATTCTATGTGTTCATCATGTGCACCGTTTATTTATATAGGTCATAAAATTATTTAGAGTTAAATATTTTTTAATATGATCTAAGTGGTTACCAAGTTTAATATTATATTAAAATGTAATCTTACTAGTGTTCTTGAAGAATTAGCTTCATGAATCTCCACCACGTTTTCGTCACTCTTAGTATGATCGATTCTTTTAGTTTCCTTTAATGAAATTTTTTTTTTTTATTACATACACAACTTAAATTTTCTATACACTTTTTTTTTTTAACAATACACTTACCATTTTACTAATTTAAAATTAAATTTGATTATCAAAAATTTCAAAGGTAAATTTTAATAGCCTAAAAGGAATATCAGTGCCATTTGAAATTGGGGAAAAAAAATAAAAAAAAAATTATTAGTAATATTAGAGTATATCATTTTCAATCTATAGTAAACATGTATAAGAGAAAAGAAAAGTACGATTTAAAATTAACAAAATTTTTAAAAAAATAATTATAAGTAAATTTAAATTTTACTGAAAATTAAGAAAATAAATTAAAAAATAAAAATAGTGCTTATTGTTTTTCTATTTTCATTATGATTTTCAACAGTATTACTAATTAATCAGGAAAATATTACTTGGTAATGAAATAACAATAGCATTTAGATCAGAAGCAAAAGAATAATACTATCTATATAAAAAAAAATAACATCAATATACCATCTAAAATATTAACATTAATAATAAAAAATATATATATAAAAATCAATTATAAAAAAACCTAAGAATTAAGTACACAATAATGATATATACATCAAATACATTTTAATGTTTAAAAAATAGTTGATTTACCGAATAGCAAAATATCAATTCATAAAATAAAATGTCAATTCTAATTTAAATTTTTCCTATTTTTTACAAATTTATATAACAATTAAAAAATAATTATTTAGATAAAATTAATATTTGCCAAATTTAATTTTTTTTAACATCTATTTTCTATATTTTCTATATTTAATATTTTTTTATAAAAACAGGTTAAATATAAATTAATTTTTTTTTATGTTTATAGTAAATTTATAGTTATTTTTTAATTATATTTAGAATTTATTAAAAATGATAATAATTTATACTTAGTTTTTAATAGTAAACCACAAAATTATATGTATATATTTTTAAAATATTTTTTTTATTTAAATTTAGTAATAAGTAGTTAAAAAAATTATAATAAAATTTTAATATAGTACAAAATATTTATTAATTTTTTTTAAAAAATTTAAGTTTTAAGTTAATAAAAAATAATGATAAATATAATGATATTTTTGGGTTAATTTATACGATAAAGATTTTATATTATGTTTTTCTTAAAACATATTTAAAACAAAATGTAATGTTAAAAAATTGAATTTTAGATGTTATTACATTTGTATTTATTTTTAAAAGTTTTAAATTAATGTATATATAATTTTTTTTATATTTAAAGAATTTTTAATATTTTGAACTATATTTTTTTTATAAACAATAAATATATCTAAATATATATATATATATATATATATATATATATATATTTAAAAAAAAACAATATTTTTAAATTATATTTATAATTTTTTAATTTTATATATATATATATATATATATATATATATATATATATTTTTTTTCTTTCCAATTAAATTTTGTGGGGATATAATGAAACGTGAATATATAGATATATATATATATATATATATATATATATATGTGTGTGTGTGTATATATATATCTACACACATGTTATTTTAAATATATATATATTTATTGCTATAGAAGTAGTCATGTGATTAAACATGTGTGTGTATACACACATATATATATATATATATATAACTATATTTATATATTAGATATATACAATAAAAAAAGAGATATATAGATACATATTATACTTATATATAATATAAATGTAACTATATACACTCTGTATTGGCTGGCTGTAAATGTAGCTTTGAATATATAGCTGCACACTATTGTGCTTGATACATTTTATCCATCAATAAAAAAAAACTATATTTTCTTTAATAAAAACTTTTATTCAAGTTGAATAATGCCCCATTAATCGTTGGTGGTATCAGTGGTTATGATGGCTTGTTAATATGTATAAATAGTTACCTAATCCGAAGATCCAGCGATGAACGTCCAGAAAGCTACCTCCTCCGCTTGCTGCTGGGCTTCGTCTGTCCCACGGAGCTCTGTGACGTCATCGGCGCAGGCGCAGTTGAAATGTCTGAGCAGGGAGCGGTCAGCCATTGACTGCGCCTGCGCCGAATGCCTCCGAATGCCGCGACGGACGGCGCAGGCGCGGGATTTCGGAAGGCTGAAGCAGGGGGAGGATCGATTACTGTGAGAGATGGGCGTGCTGGAGCGAGGCGCATGGGCGGCAAACTGCAAGGTAGACGGAGCCTCTAGGTGCTGGAAAAACGCCTGCATAGCACCTAGAGGCTCATTTGCATAAAGATATAAGTGCTTTTTTTGAGGTATCGGCCGAACGGATTAATGTGATAATTAGCTTGTAAGCAAGATCAGACACTAGCGGATCGCTAGTGTCTGAACACCAAATATGTGATATGCAAGTGGTAGAAACCCTTTAAGCATGGATCTGGTTTCACTTTTGACTGAACGCATGCAGGGTCTTTCACTGGAGGTAGCAGATCTCTGTAAAACTGTATCTCAGTTTCAGGTGACCAGTTCAGCTTGCGTTCATGGAGTTTGTTCTGAGCCTAAGATCTCGCTCCCGGATACGTTCTCCGGGGGTAGTGAGAATTTTGTTCGTTTTAGAGAGGCTTGCAAACTCAATGCCTACTTCCCCATTCCTCTGGTGATGAGGAGCAGAGGGTGGGGATCATCATCTCGCTGCTCAGGGATAACGCTCAGTCTTGGGCCTTTTTCGCTGCCGGTGGGGGCACGGCCCCTCCGATCGGTTAATGAATTTTTTGCTGCACTGGGTCAGATATATGATGACCCGGACCGTATTGCTCTGGCTGAATCTAAACTGCGTCTTTTATGCCAGGGTAAACAGTCCGCTGAGATATACTGTTCAGAATTTCAGAGATGGGCAGCTGATACTGGTTGGAATGATGCTGCACTCCGAAGTCAATTTTGCTATGGTCTTTCGGTGGTATTGAAAGATGCATTTGCCTTTCATGAGAGACCTGCCTCCTTGCAGTCTGCCATGTCTCAGGCTTTCGTATTGACAGGCATCTTAGAGAGAGAGGAGAGTTCACTCCTTCTTGTCATATTCAGTCTAAGGACAGTGGGGCGGTCTCATTCAGTGCGCAGGGGTGTCAGTCTCTCTCAATCCCCTCTGAGCAGGAGACCTTGCAGATGGGTTTGCTTGCCTCTGATAGTAGAAGATTCAGCTCTCAGGGCAGGGTTTGTTTCTGTTGTGGAGGTATAAATCATTTGGCAAATGTTTGTCCCTCTAGAAGATTCAGGGAGAGTTTTGAGGGTAATAAAGAAACTAAAAGAAAAAAATCCTCAAAAAACTTTCCATCTGTTACCATTTGCAAGGTTGATGCCGAAATTGAAGCTTTTCCGTTTACTTGTAGTTCCCGTTTTGTCCTACCTGCCAGGGTGGCGCTAGAGAGCAAGAACATTTTTTGTGAGATTTTTGTAGATAGTGGAGCAGCAGTCAATCTCATTGATAATCAATTTGCTATAACACATGGTTTCCAGGTATGCACTCTGGGGAAAGATATACCTGTTTTTGCTATTGATTCCGCTCCACTTTCTCAAAAATTGTTAAAGGGCATAGTTCACAATATCTGTTTGACTGTGGGTGATGCTTATGTTGAGGATGTCTCATGTTTCGTCCTAAGCGGATTACCTACGCCTCTAGGGGCTACCCTGGCTCACTAAACATAACCCCACCATTGATTGACAAGCAAGGCAAATAAATGATTGGAGTGACTTTTGCAGAGAGAATTGCCTCTTGGCGTCTCTTTCAGAGGTTTCTACCAAGACTCTACCATCTTTTCTCTCAGAATTTTCGGATGTGTTTTCAGAGAGTGGTCTCCAGGAGCTGCCCCCTCATCGGGAGTACGATTGCCCTATTAATCTTATCCCAGACGCCTAGCTGCCTAAATCTTGTTTATACAATCTCTCCCAACCTGAAAGGGTCGCTATGCGTACGTATATCTCTGAGAGCCTGAGAAAGGGACACATCAAACCCTCGAAGTCATCTGCTGCCGCTGGGTTTTCTTTTGTTAAGAAAAAAGATGGTTCTTTAAGACCATGTCTGGATTTCAGGGAGCTGAACAGTATCACAATTCGTGACCCTTATCTGCTTCCTCTGATCCCAGACCTGTTTAACCAGATTGTTGGGGCTAAAGTTTTTTCTAAGTTAGATTTGAGAGGGGCATACAACCTGGTCAGGGTGTCAGGGAAGGGGATGAATGGAAGACTGCCTTTAATACTCCTGAATGCCATTTTGAGAATTTGGTTATGCCCTTTGGTTTGATGAATGCTCCAGCTGTTTTCCAACATTTTGTGAACAGCATTTTTTACTATGAAATGGGGAAATTTGTACTAGTGTATCTAGATGACATTTAGATTTTTTCTCCTGATTTCAAAACTCATAGGGACCACCTACGTCAAGTCTTGCTCATTCTGCGGGAGAATAAATTGTACGCTAAACTGGAAAAATGTGTGTTTGAGGTTCCAGAAATTCAATTTCTGGGTGTTCTTCTCTCAGCTTCTGGTTTTCACATGGACCCTGAGAAGGTCCGCGCTGTGCTTGATTGGGAGCTTCCTGAGAATCAGAAGGCGTTGATGCGCTTTTTGGGTTTTGCCAATTATTACAGGAAGTTCATTTTGAATTATTCCTCTGTTGTTAAGCCACTCACTGATATGACTAAGAAGGGGGTCGATTTTTCCTCCTGGTCGGTAGAGGAGCGTAAGGCCTTTTCTAGTATCAAAGAGAGTTTTGCTTCCGCTCCCATCTTTGTACTACCTGATGTCTCTCTACCTTTCATTGTTGAGGTGGACGCTACTGAGGTGGGTGTGGGTGCGGTTTTGTCTCAGGGTCCCTCTCCTGCCAAATGGCGACCGTGTGCCTTTTTCTCTAAGAAACTCTCCTCCGCAGAGAGAAATTACGATGTGGGAGATAGGGAGTTGTTGGCCATCAAATTAGCTTTTGAGGAATGGCTCCATTGGCTAGAGGGAGCCAGACACCCTATTACCGTGTTTACCGACCATAAGAATCTGGCCTACTTGGAGTCAGCCAAGCGTCTGAACCCGAGACAGGCCAGATGGTCTTTATTCTTTTCCAGGTTTAATTTTGTTGTCACGTTCCGCCATGGGGTTAAAAATGTGAAGGCCGATGCCCTGTCACGTTGTTTTCCGGGAGGGGGGAACTTTGAAGACCCGGGTCCCATTTTGGCTGAAGGGGTGGTCGTCTCTGCTCTTTACCCTGATTTGGAGGCAGAGGTTCAGGCAGCCCAGGCAGAGGCTCCTGATCTTTGTCTTCCTGGGAGGTTGTTTGTACCTCTCGCTTTACGACACAAGGTTTTTAAGGAGCATCACAATACTGTCCTTGCTTGGCACCCAGGGAGCAGAGCCACTGTGGATCTCATTGCTTAGAGATTCTGGTGGCCGGATCTTCGTAAGACGGTTGAGGGTTTTGTGGCAGCCTGCGAGACCTGCGCTCGTGCCAAGGTCCCTCATTCACGGCCATCGGGTCCTCTCCTCCCATTACCCATTCCTTCCCTTCCTTGGACACATCTGTCCATGGACTTTATTACGGACCTGCCTTGTTCCTCAGGGAAGACTGTGATTTTGGTAGTAGTAGACCGTTTTAGCAAAATGGTGCATTTTATTCCTTTTCCTGGGTTACCCAATGGTAAAACGCTGGAGCAAGCATTTGTTGATCACATTGTCAAACTGCATGGCATTCCTTCAGACATAGTCTCGGATAGGGGAACACAGTTTGTTTCCAGATTCTGGAAGGCTTTCTGTTCTCGCTTGGGGGTTCGATTGTTGTTCTCTTCTGCTTTCCACCCGCAGTCGAATGGCCAGACAGAGCGCGTCAATCAGAATCTGGAGACATATCTGCGCTGTTTTGTGACTGAGAATCAGGAGGATTGGTGTTCTTTTTTGTCCCTTGCTGAGTTTGCTTTCAATAACCGTCGCCAGGAGTCCTCGGATAAGTCAGCATTTTTTGGTGCATATGGGTTTCATCCGCAGTTTGGGACATTCTCTGGAGAGGGGTCTTCTGGTTTACCTGATGAGGACAGATTTTCATCGTCTTTGTCATTTATTTGGCAAAAGATTCAGGGTAATCTGAAGAGGATGAGTGAGAGATATAAGCGTGTGGCGGATAAGAGACGTGTGCCTGGTCCGGACCTGAATGTTGGTGATCTGGTATGGTTGTCTACTAAGAATATCAAGTTGAAGGTTCCCTCCTGGAAGTTGGGTCCTAAGTTTATTGGGCCTTACAAGATTCTGTCCGTCATCAATCCCGTTGCCTTTCGTCTTGATCTTCCTCAGACTTGGAAGATCCACAATGTTTTTCACAAGTCCCTGTAAAACCTTATGTCCAACCCACTGTACCCTCCTCTTTGCCTCCTCCTCCGATTGTGGTTGATTGTAATCTTGAATTTCAGGTCTCTAGGATTGTGGATTCTCGCATTATCCGCGGTTCTCTCCAGTACCTCGTTTATTGGGAGGGTTATGGTCCTGAGGAGAGGATGTGGGTCCCAGTGGCAGACATTAAGGCCATTCGTCTCATCAGGGCTTTCCATAGGTCCCATCCTGAGAAGGTGGGGTCTGAGTGTCCGGAGTCCACTCGTAGAAGGAGGGGTACTGTCACCGCCAGAGATCTGAGAAGCTCTGCCAAACATTCTTCAGTACCTCTTGCTTGAGGTTCTTCTGTTTTGGTTTCATTTTGTCATCTTGTTTCCCTCTCTCAGCTGTCATGTAGTTGCACTGATTGCATCCCTTTATATCCCCTCCCATACTGCATCACTTTGTGGTTTATACAACTTCCTGGATGGTGCTCACTGCTAGATGCTGAAACTGCTGGCTCCTCAGTAAGTCTGTTCCTTTATTTGTGTTTTCCTGTTAGCTTGATCCTAGGTGACCCTGACTCCCTCCGTATTAAGTGTAAGGAGCCGGTGGTCGTGTCCCCTCACTATTATAGGGTTTTCAGGTGTCACACAGTCTAGGTACGACGGCATGCGATTTTCTATCATAAAGATCTTTGCATGGGCTGAGCAGTCAGGGAGAGCTCTAGGGCTTTTATAGGGCTCACCCTTATGTTCCTTAGTTTGGGATCAAGTCAGTCAGATCTTTGTGTCTTCTAGTTTTCTGCAACACCATCTGTGACATTATGTCCCCAGCAGCCATTATGCCCCCATTATGCCTCCATCAGCCATTATGCCCCCATTATGCCTCTCATTAGCCCCCAGCAGTCATTATGCTCCCAGCAGCCATTATGCCCCCATTATGCCTCTAATTAGCCCCATCTGCCATTATGTCCACAGCAGCCATTATGCCCCCATTATGCCTCTCATAAGCCCGCATCAGCCATTATGCCCCCATTATGCCTCTCATTAGCCCCATCAGCCATTATGTTCCCAGCAGCCATTATGCCTCTCATTAGCCCCCATCAGCCATTACGCCATTATGCCTCTCAATAGTCCCCAGTAGCCATTATGCCCCCAGCAGCCAAAATGCCCTTATTATGCCTCTCATTAGCCCCCATGAGCCTTAATGCCACAATCAGACATTATGCCCCCATTATGCCTCTCATTATCCCCCATCAGCCATTATGCCCCAGCACCCTTATGTTTTATAAAATAAAAAAAAAAACTTACCTCTCCTGCTTCTGGACGCCGCTGCTCCTCACCATCTGCGCTCGGTCTTCCACCTCCCCCGTCTGCTGCGCTGTGAACTGGCACGCACAGTGCGAGGTCACAGTGCGCCTTTATGTTGTGAACAGCCCTGCACAGCCGACAGCCTAGGACCAGGAAGCGGTGAGTATGGATCTTTCACCGCTTCCCGGTCATCCAGTACTAATGAGCGCTTCCATAATGGAAGAGCTTCATTAATATACGCCCCATAAGACGCAGGTGCATTTCCCCCCCACTTTGGGTGGAAAAAATGCGTCTTATGGGGCGAAAAATACAGTAAATATTGAAACATGGAGACATAAAAACATGATTTTCAAAAATGCTTTTATTGTGTAAAACTGAAATAAATTTTAAAAAATAGACACAGTAGTTATAGCCACATCTGTAACGACCTGATCTATACAAATATTTCACAATCTACCCCCTCAGGTGAACGTCATAGAAAATAAATAAAAACTGTGCCAAAACAGCCATTTTCTGGTCACCATGCCCCATAAAGTGTAATATAGAGCAATCAATCATATGTACCCCAAAATTGTACCAATAAAAAGTCAACTCTTTCCACAGAAAAAATGAGCCCCTACACAAGATGATCAGCAGAAAAATAAAAATAAATTGACTTTCAGAAAATGTAGACACGAAAAGATAATTTGTTTTCCAAAAAGCCTTACTATGTAAAACTGAAACAAACAAAAAAAAGACATATTTGGTATCATCGCTTCTGTAGCAACCTGCTCTATAAAAATAACACATGATCTATCCTGTCAGGTGAATGCTGTAAAAAACAATACATCAAAATATTGCCTGAACAGCCATTTTTTTTGTTAACTTGCCTCATAAAAAGTGTAATATTGAGCAATTAAAAATCATATGTCCCCCAAAATTGTACCAATAAAACTGTCAAGTTATCCCGCAGTTTCCAAAACAGGGTCACTTTTTCTGAGTTTCTACTGTAGAGGTGCATCAGGGCATATTCAAATGCGACATGGAAATTTCAAATTATCCCAGTGAAATTTGCCCTCCAAAATCCATATGGCGTTCTTTTCCTTCTGCGCCCTGTCGTGTGCCCGTACAGCAGTTTACAACCACATATGGGGTGTTTCTGTAAACTGCAGAATCAAGGTAATAAATATAAAGTTTTGTTTAGCTGTTAACCCTTGTGGTTAAAATGGAAATCTTTAAATTTCTCCTCTATTTTCCTTTAATCCTTGTGGAACACCTAAAGGGTTAAAAAGGTTTGTAAACTCATATTTGAATAACTTGAGGGGTGTATTTTCTACAATGGGGTCGTTTATGGGTGATTTCTATTATGTAAGCCCCACAAAGTGACTTCATAACTGAATTGGTCCTCCAAAACGTTGGCTATGGAAATGTATTAAATGTTTTTAAAATTGCATCTAAAATTCTTATCCATCCAACAGCCCCAAAAAAAAGACGTTTAAAAATAATGCCAATATAAAGTAGACATATAGGAAGTGTAAAGTAATAACTATCGTTGTCAAAAGATTTGAAGTGTGTTGGGTGCGGCATCATCCACAGTTCTTTTGAGAGTTTTAATGTAGACAGATTAACACAGTATATGGATGAGATTGGGAACAATAGTGACTACAGAATTCTATAATTTGCTAATAACATGTTAATGGCAAGTAGTTTTCTGTGTGGTGGAGGTTCTGAGAAGGACAAGAATTCTTGTTAGTAAGAAAAATAAAGAATATGGTCAGCAATTTGAAGGGGGGCATTAAAATAAGCCTGAAACTGAGAAGAGTTGGAAGAAAGTCTTTTGTGTAGATAATTACAAAGTTGTGAGAGACCTAGAAACTAGAGAAGAGGTTAAAAATAAAAACTGAGACAGGTGGGGAGAACATGTTATCAACAGAGATATTGTCACGGACGTTCCCGCGACAGGTGGCAGGAGATCAGTGAGACTGTCAACACGTGGTTTGATCTGACAGGTTTCCTTGTGGATCAATAGGCGTCTGTGTTGTTTCTGGTAATGGCCACACCCCTTGCCTCAGGTGTTGCTAATGTGGTCCTTTAACCTTCCTTATTTAGTTGTTTCTCCCACTATGCTTTGTGGTTTATAGCTTCAGTTTCAGTTGTGGATTGCTGGTGTGTGGATCCCGGTGGAGTTCCTGATGCTTCCATTGCTCCATTGAAGTTAAGTCTTTCCTTTCCCTTTTTGTATTTTGTTTGAGTTCTGTGTGTTGCATTTCCCTGTCATTTGTCATAAGCCTGAGGGAGACTCCTGTTTGTCCTTCCTTTTAGTTTTAGTTTTTAATGGCTCCATTTTGGGGTACACATAACTTTCTGATTAACTTTTATTAACTCTTTCTGGAACGGAGATGGGGAAAAAAGCAATACTGCCACTGCGTTTTTACGTTATAAATTTTACGGCGTAAATTTTTCGGTATATATAACATAATATCTTTATTTTCTGGGTCAGTACGATTACAGTGATACCAAATACATATAGTTTTTTTTTACGTTTTTGCATTGCCACTTCCCAAAACCCATAACGTTTTTATTAGTTTTTCTATGGAGTTGTGTGAGGGCTTGATTTTTGCGGGACGACTTGTATTTTTCATTGGTATCATTTTCTAGTAAATGGTGCTTTTTGATCGCTTGTTATTACGTTTTTCGGGGGCAACTAAGAATAAATCTGCAATTCTGTCTTTTTTTTTTTTCTTTTTTTTTACGGCGTTCACCGTAGGGGCTAATTAATGTAATATTTATGTAGTCAGAGCCTTTACAAACGCATCAATACCAAACATATGGGGGAGATTTTTTATTTTAATTTTTTTTCTGTAAAAGGGTATTTTTAATGGAAAAAGTGTATTTTTTTAAATAAATGTTTTTTTTTCTTCCTTTTTTTACTAATTAATAGTCCCATAAGGGGACTATAAGACAGTATTTTGATTGCTTTTAAAATGCAGTGCATTATCCCTATAGTGCATTGCATTTTAATGGCAATGCTATTCTAATATTGCTGGAAATTACTACAGCCGGGCCCAGGGCCTACAACGGATGCCAGGTAGCCTTCAAGCAAATCGGCACCCTGCAATCAAATTTGTGGGGTGCCGATGGGAGACAGAGGGAGTCCGCTCCCTCTGTCAGCACTTTACATGCGGCGGGCGCCATTGCCCGCAGCATGTAAAGTGTTAAGCAGCCCGGATCGGCACTCCTGCCGGTCCGGGCTATTAGAGCAGGGCCGCGGCTCTCATGCGAGAGCTGGGTCCGCGCTCCCTGCTGCGTAAAAAAGCGGCGGCCCAGCCTAAGGATGTAAAAACACATATGTGTGGTCACTAAGAGGTTAACAAAGTAAATGAACATAAAAGAAATCTCTAAATCAAATCAATATTTGGTGTGACCATCAGTTGCCTTAAAAACAGTATCAGTTCTTCTAGGTACACTTGCACACAGTTTTTGAAGGAAATTGTCAGGGAGGTTGTCCCAAACATCTTTCAGAACTAACCACAGATCTTCTGTGGATATAAACTTGCTCAAATCTTTCTGTTTCTTTATGTAATCCCAGACATATTGGATGATATTGAGATCAGGGCTTTGTGAGGGCCATATCATCACTCCCAGGACTCCTTGTTCTTCTTTATACTGAAGATAGTTATTAACCCGTATGATAACAGGGTCACAAATCCCAGCGCCAGAAGCTGCGCCTGCCTGATCAGCTGCAGGGGTTCGGCAGTCACTGATAGCCGGACTTCTGCTGTATGCGCTGGCATCAGTGAAAACACTGATGCCAGCGCATTAACCTTTGCACTGCCGTGGTCAACGCTGATCAAGGGACATGCAGTATCCTGCCGGATGCGGGGTGGCCATTGGGTCCCTGCAATGCTGTGACAGGAACCCGATGGCAGGGAAAGCAGCCCGATGCCTTCCTTAGGCTTAATGGCTGCCTTCCGTGACAGCCTATGAGATCCAGCCCCCTGGATCTCAAAGGCAAGCAGGCTGAAGTGTATTACAGTGTGTAATACACTTACAGCCAATGCATTGCAATACAAAAGTATTGTGATACATTATAAAAAGGGGATCAGACCCCCTAAAGTTCCTAGAGTGGACAAAAAATGTATGTGAAAAAAAAAGTTTAAAAAATAAAGTTTTACAAAAAAATTATGTTTTTTTTTTTTTTTTACTTGAAAGTGTCCTTTTTTACTTGTAAGTTAAAAAAAATTGTAAAAAATATGGAAAAAAAGAAAAGTAGACATATTAGGTAGGTCCGCGTCCGGATCGACCAGCTCTATAAAAATATTGCATGATCCACCCCGTCAGGTGAACGCCATAAAAAAAGTGTCAAAAAAGCCATTTTCTGGTCACCTTGCCTCACCAAAAGTGTAATATCAAGCAATCAAAAAGGTGTATTTAGCCCAAAATGGTACCAATCAAACCGTCATCTCATCTTGCAAAAACTGAGCCCCTACCTAAGACAATAGCACAAAAAATAAAAAAAATAGGGCTCTCAGAAAATGGCAACACAAAAACAAGATTTTATTCTGTTCAACAATGCTTTCACTGTGTAAAACTTACCTAATAGGTCTATCATTTTTATTTTTGCTATTGCCGCATCCGTAACAATATCTATCACATTATGTGTCCCCTCAGGTGAATGCTGTCCAAAAAATTTTTTTTTAAACCATGCCAAAACAGCAATTTCTTTTTTACCTTGCCTCACAAAAAGTTTAGTACCAAGTGATCAAAATGTCTTACGTACCCCAAAATGGTACCAAACCGTCACCTCATCCTGCAAAGAATGAGTCCCCACATAAGACAATCACTTAATAAATAAAAACCAATGGCAACCATAAACCAATCCATCAAAATCTGTGCTGCAAAAGCCATATGGCGCTCCATCAATTCTGAGTCCTGCCATGTGCCCCAACAGCAGTTTACCACCACATATGGGGTCTTGCCGTATTCAGGAGACAATGGGTAAAAAAATTATGGGGTGCTTTTTCTCCTGTTACCCCTTGTGAAAATGAAAAAATGTTAGGCTAAAGCAACACTTTATTGGAAGAAACACAACTTTTCATTTTCATTGTTTCCAAATTCTGTAAAATGCTTAGGGGGTCAAAGTGGTCAGTACCCTCTTTAAAAAATTCTTTGAAGAGTGTAGTTTCCCAAATGGGGTCTCTTCAAATACAGAATGGTGCCTAAAAACCATTTTTAGCAAAATCTGCCTCCAAAATCCATATGGAGCTCCTTTTCTTTCTGACCACTGCCACATGCCCATAAAAACATAGAAACATAGAATGTGTCGCCAGATAAGAACTATTTGACCCATCTAGTCTGCCCAATAAAGTGAATACTATGAATAGCCCCTGGCCCTATCTTATATGAAGGATGGCCTTATGCCGATCCCATGCATGCTTAAACTTCTTCACTGTATTTGCAGCTACCACTTCTGCAGGAAGGCTATTCCATGCATCCACTACTCTCTCACTAAAATAATACTTCCTGATATTACTTTTAAACCTCTGCCCCTCTAATTTAAAACTATGTCCTCTTGTAGCAGTTTTTCTTCTTTTAAATATTCTCTCCTCTTTTACCTTGTTGATTCCCTTTATGTATTTAAAAGTTTCTATCATATCCCCTCTGTCTCGTCTTTCTTCCAAGCTATACATGTTAAGGTCCTTTAATCTTTCCTGGAAGTTTTATCCTGCAATCCATTTACTAGTTTAGTAGGTCTTCTCTGAAATCTCTCCAAAGTATCAATATCTGTCACAATGGGGAGTCAGTGAAACCCCCCATCGTGCGGTGTCAAAGGGTAAAAGGGGATCAGTCCTGGCCAAAAGGAGTAATAAGGGAGCAGGTCACCTCCTAAAGCGTCCCTAATCCTCTCCCTGACTCCTTACCATATGAGCGGACCCCGATGGTAGGACGACTCATACTCTATACTATCTCACCAAGGAGCAGGGAAGAGACAACCTGCTCATCCCAGTAATGGAGGAACAGGAGTCTCTATCTGAGGCCAGGCTGCAAGGAGAGGGGAACACATACAGCATAAGGAGATGGCAGGTAAGCGAAACCAATAACACAGTTACCTGCCACAGACACACTGACTGGAACCCGTGCACTAGTGCTGCTGTCCACACCAACATTAAAGGACACAGCACACACCACAAACCACACAGGAACCCAGGACACCATAGCTGCAATAACATGAGACAGGGGAATGTCAAGTAAACATGCTGGACACCAAACTAGACATACCAACTCCCTGAACATAACCCACTCCATACAAATAAGGACAGGAAGAGAAGGAGACACCGGGATAACATTGATGACCACAAGGGTGGCCCTCACTGAACTGATGGAACACCCTGGACTGGAGAAGAACTCCAGCACCAACAACAACTGAAGTACCACAGACTCCAGCCAGGAAACCACAGAAAATATAAGCCAAGTGACCACACCAGGTCAGAGAGTTAACCCTTTCAGCATCAGACAGAGGGAGGCTACAACTAAAAGGGGAAGTGCACACACAAGCATACCAAACACGTAACCACAGGCAACAGCATGCGTGGCAACCATGTCACGGCAATCACCCAGAAGGCTGAGACACTGCCACCGCATGCTCTAACAGCAACACGTTGCCGCGTTCAACCACAAGTGTGGCAACAGTGTCACAGCATACACCATAGGCCGTGACAATATCCTTCTGGAGATATGGTCTCCAGTACTGCGCACAATACTCCAAATGAGGTCTCACTAGTGCTCTGTAGAGCTGCATGAGCACCTCCCTCTGTCTACCGGTAATGCCTCTCCCTATACACCCAAGCATTCTGCTAGCATTTCTTGCTGCTCTATGACATTGTCTGCCTACCTTTAAGTCTTCTGAAATAATGATTTTATATTCTGCTCTTGGGTTTTTACGCCCCATGTGCATTATCTTGCACTTATCAACATTAAATTTTAGTTGCCAGATTTTTGACCATTCCTCTAGTCTTCCTAAATCCTTTTCCATTTGGTGTATCCCTCCAGGAACATCAACCCTGTTACAAATCTTTGTGTCATCAGCAAAAAGACACACCTTACCATCGAGGCCTTCTGCAATTTTGCTGATAAAGATATTAAACAATATGGGTCCCAGAACAGATCCCTGAGGTACCCCACTGGTAACAAGACTATGGTCTGAATATACTCCATTGACTACAACCCTCTGTTGTCTGTCCCTCAGCCACTGCCTAATCCATTCAACAATATGGGAGTCCACGCACAAAGACTGCAATTTATTGATAAGCCTTCTATGTGGGACAGTATCAAAAGCCTTACTAAAGTCTAGATAAGCGATGTCTACTGCACCTCCGCCATCTATTATTTTAGTCACCCAATCAAAAAAATCAATAAGATTAGTTTGACATGATCTCCCTGAAGTAAACCCATGCTTTTTTCATCTTTAAATCCATGGGATTTTAGATGTTCCACAATCCTCTCCTTAAGTATGGTTTCCATTAATTTCTCCACTATTGATGTCAGGCTTACTGGCCTATAGTTGCCCTGATTCCTCCCTACTACCTTTCTTGGGAATGGGCACAACATTTGCTAATTTCCAATCTTTTGGGACGACTCCTGTTTCCAGTGATTGGTTAAATAAATCTGTTAATGGTTTTGCTAGTTCACCGCTGAGCTCTTTTAATAGCTTTGGGTGTATCCCATTAGGCCCCTGTGACTTATTTGTATTAATTTTAGACAGCTGACTTAGAACCTCTCCCTCTGTAAAGACACATGCATCAAAAGATTAATTAGTCTTCCTTCCTAACTGAGGTCCCTTTTCCTTCATTTTCCCTTTGTAAAAACTGAACAGAATGTATTCATTGAGGCAGTCAGCTAGTTCTTTATCATCTTCCATATATCTGCCTTCTTTTGTTTTTAATTTGGTAATTCCTTGTTTTAGTTTCCTTTTTTAATTTATGTATCTGAAAAATGTCTTATTGCCTTTTTTCACTGACTGAGCTAATTTCTCTTCTGCCTGTGCTTTAGATGCTCTTATAACTTGCTTGGCCTCTCTCTGCCTAATCTTATAAATTTGCCTGTCATCCTCGTTTTTTTATTTTTTATAATTACTAAATGCTATCTTTTTGTTTTTAATGATTTTGGCTACTTCTGCTGAGTACCACAGTGGTCTCTGCCTTTTTTTGCATTTACTAGCAAGCCTAATGCAATTATCTCGAGAGGGAGAGAAGAAAATAAGGCGGCACTGCCTCCACTAATATCGCCGATGTTGGCGGGTTGCATGCGGTATTGAAAATCCAATAGGTGGTGCTCAGCAACAAAAAGTGAACATCAAGTAGGAATAAGTCTTTAAGGTAAGGAGAAAATAATAGCGTTGCGGCACTCACCAGGATAAAATATCAGTAACCTTTATTGTGACTTCCTTGGAAGAGGATACATGTGGGTCCAGAGGCGGATACACTGTTGCAGGCGGCGACGGCCGTTTCGCGCGTGGGGTCGCGCTTCCTCAGGCCGCTGAATACGTCATGACGCTAGTGCGTTTTATATAGAGGCAGACAGGGCACGGCCGACGCCGTCGTCCACAGCTGTTCGCCCCTGGGAGTAGTGACGTATAAAAACAAGCGCACAGCAGTGACATAATGAGTACAAACAAGGTAATTGACTTGGCGGCAATAAAAGAGACTGAATTGCACAATGATGCACCGACTCATAATATTGTTATCAATCTCACAGGCTCTGAACTGCCACCGGGCTGTATCCCACTCCTTAATCGAGGGCTGGGATACAGCCTACCAGGGCAGTTCAACCTTGTTGATTTTGAGATTGACCTTTTTTTATCAATCCGTAAGTTATATCTCAAAAAAATGTTTGCTGAAACCTCTGCTTGCTGCATTAACCCTTTACAGGGAGAGGTTCCGGCAACCATGTCCCTCACCGACTTCCATCTGTCGGGTAGATTCACTGAGGAAGAAATTGCGTGCATACACTTTTTATCCGATACTGGATTTGATGAACCAGTGGCCACTGGGGGCCACTTGAACAAGTACACAGGGGGCGTCAGGTCCACCTTCCTTCCTCCCATGCCGGCCGGCTCTCCCATAGACCTTTTTCACAAAAGAGTGTTAAAAGATATTCGTGCGCTGGTGTATCCGGCAGCACCCTCTAATCTTTCGATAGAGGAATCTCAGGCTCTTTTGTGGCTGAAAAAACAGACCAGTATGGTCATTAAGCCGGCCGACAAGGGAGGGAATGTGGTCCTGATGCCTAGGGAGTATTACCAGGAGGAGGCGTTTCGGCATTTGAGCGATTGTTCGGTTTATTCTAAATTGAAGGGAAATCCAATACCTGATATATCATCAAAATTATATGCCTTTATTAATCGCTATATTTTTAATGGATTCCTTCCCAAAAACATGGTAGACCGCTTAATACCAACGTTCCCCATAACTCCCACATGGTATTTTCTACCGAAGATACATAAATCACTGACCCGACCCCCTGGCCGTCCCATCATTGCGGGGATCGGTTCAGTGATGGAGCCCCTTTCCAGTTATGTGGACTGGCTCTTGAGGCCATTGCTAAGTAGCACTCCTACTTACTTGAAAGACACAGGTGACTTCCTCCGCGCACTCAACCACCTTGAGTGGCAGGAAGACTTTCACCTGGTCTCTCTCGATGTCGAGAGTTTGTACACCCGCATCCCGCACGATTTAGGCCTCCGGGCGATCAATACGGTCCTACAAAAAACTGATAAAAGTGTTATGTTTATTGATTTTGTTCTTGAAGCTTTGGACTTGGTCCTGAGCAACAACGTTTTTCAATTTGATGGTCTCTGGTACCGCCAGGTACTAGGTACTGCGATGGGCACTCCGGTTTCGTGCACATTCGCGAACCTGTACCTGGCGGTATTCGAAGAGACATACATTTTTTCGACGGATAACCCCTATCTACGCCATATCCACCTTCTCTTGAGGTATGTGGATGACATTTTTCTGATCTGGCGGGGGAGTGAGGAGTTGTGTTGGGCCTTTGTAGAACATTTAAATACACACAACCGGATGAACATGAGGTTCACTGCCAAATTCGGCAGTGAATCCCTGGACTTTCTAGATGTACAAGTTACCGTTAAAGATGGCACTATACATACCAGCGGCCATCGTAAATCTACTGCCACCAACTCTCTCCTCCACCAGACCAGTTTCCATCCAACCTCGGTCAAACGTGCTGTTCCTTACGGTCAATTCATTCGGCTCCGTAGGATTAACGATACAGATGAAAGTTTCTTTAGACAGGCATTGGAACTCCGCAAAAGACTCCTGGATAGGGGTTATCCGTCGAATGATGTTTCAACAGCCATGCGTAAGGCGGCTAAGTTGGATCGTGCCTCCCTACTTAGGGAGAGAACAGTCAGTTCTGCACCATCACGTTTTGCATTTTCTTTTCAATACAGTGCAGCGGCAGACATGGTTAAGCAAGTGATCAATCAGAATTGGGACCTTTTAAAGGGGGATTCCTCCCTGGATAGTGTAACAAGCGAGAAACCTCTGATTGCATTTAAGAGATGCCCTACTTTAAAAGATAAACTCGTCAGTAGCGTGTTTTCTACACCTAAGAACGAGACGTGGTTAGCTAAACCTAAGGGCAACTTTAAATGCGGTCACTGCTCGTTTTGTACACTTAATATATGCAGCAAGCATTTAACTTTTGGAGGCATCACGCACACAGTGCGAGAATTTATTAATTGCCGTACCCCTTACGTTGTTTACGTGATCTTCTGCCCGTGTGGACGTTTTTATGTGGGTAAAACCATACGTCCCCTTTTTGAACGGATACGCGAGCATGTTGGGTCTATTAGATCAGGAAGAGGTAGCCCCCGCCTTATTGATCATGTTCGCGTCGCCCATGATGCTCAACCACGTTGCCTCTCCTTTGCGGGGGTGGAACATGTCCGTCCTATCCCTCGTGGAGGGGACCGGCATCGTCTACTCCTGCAGAGGGAGGCAAGGTGGATCATTCAGACAGGCGCAATGGGCCCAGCAGGCATGAATGACAGAAATGACATGTCTGTCTTCCTGTAAGCAACAACTCGCTTTATGAATTGATATATACGTTCATATGTCCTTGTCCCTCTATGCTTAGTCACGTGTTGGCCTTCATCTTTATAATCCTCTTTATTTCTATCCCGTGTTTGTTATGCAATGTTCGATCCCTCTATTTATGTAATGTATGGAATCTCATACTAGCATTGTGCGCTCCCACTCCCCTAGCACAGGGATCTATAATATATGTTGTCTTAATATATGTCCTCTTTAAGCATCCGGACCTCTGCGTGCATCCCCCACTATGTGGAGGTGCATGCAGATTAACATATTCAATCATGTATTTGTGCTATTACCTTGTTTGTACTCATTATGTCACTGCTGTGCGCTTGTTTTTATACGTCACTACTCCCAGGGGCGAACAGCTGTGGACGACGGCGTCGGCCGTGCCCTGTCTGCCTCTATATAAAACGCACTAGCGTCATGACGTATTCAGCGGCCTGAGGAAGCGCGACCCCACGCGCGAAACGGCCGTCGCCGCCTGCAACAGTGTATCCGCCTCTGGACCCACATGTATCCTCTTCCAAGGAAGTCACAATAAAGGTTACTGATTTTTTATCCTGGTGAGTGCCGCAACGCTATTATTTTCTCCTTACCTTAAAGACTAATGCAATTATCTGTTGCCTTCAACTTTACTGCCACACATAGGGTATTTCTGTAAACTTCAGAATCAGAGTAATGTATATTGACGTTTATTTTGCTGTTACCTTGCTGTGTTGAAAGAAAAAATTGATTAACATGAATAATGAAATTTTGAAATTTCACCTCCATTTTCCTTTAATTCTTGTGGAACACCTCAAGGTTTGACAAACTTTGTAACATCAGTTTTGAATAATTTGAGGTGTGTAGTTTCCAAAATGGGGTCATTTATGGGTGGTTTCCATTATGTAAGCCCCTCAAAATCATTTTATAACTGAATTGGTGCCTAAAAAAATGGTTTGGGAAATTTTTGTTGAAAATTTGAAAAATAGCTTCTAAACTTCTAAGCCTTCTAACATCCTAAAAAAATAAAATGACATTTACAAAATTATGCTAACATAAAGCAGACATATGGGGAATGTTGATTGAGAACCATTTTATCAGGTATTACTATCTGTCTTAAAAGTAGAGAAATTCTAATTTAGAAAATTGGGAATTTTTCCAAATTTTTGTATTATTTTATAAATTTAAAGGTGAAATATATTGACTCAAATTTACCACTGTCATAAAGTATAATGTGTCACGAGAAAACAATCTCAGAATGGCTTGAATAAGTAAAAGCGTTCCAAAGTTATTACCACATAAAGTAACACATGTCAGATTTGCAAAAATCAGCCTGGAATTTAAGGTGAAAAGTGGCCCAGTAATAAAGGGGTTAATGACATTGGATGTATGTTTTGGGTCATTGTTCTGCTGGAGAATAAATTTGGAGCCATTAAGACGCCTCTTTGATAGTATTGAATTATGGCTACGTATCTGCCTGTATTTCTCAGCATTGAGGATACTGGTAATGCTAACCAAATCGCCAACTCAATTTCCTGAAATGCAGCCCCAAACTTACAAGGAACCTCCACCATGCTTCACTGTTGCCAATAGACACTCATTATTGTACTGCTCTATAGCACATTAGTGAACAAACTGCCTTCTGTTACAGCCAAATATTGTATTTCAAATATTGTCTCATAAGTCCAGAGTCATTTTCCCTGGAAAACAGTTGAGCAAATCAGTTCTTTATTTTTTTAATCAGGCCTTTAAGCACAACTTCTATAACAGTCAAACCAGCATCTCATCTGCACACAGCTCTTTCCAGGTGATTACCCATGTTCAGAGCAGAGAAAATAGCTTTAGCTAGCTGTGAGGCCTTTAATAGGTCTCTGGGGGTTCTCGTTCTCAGTATGTGGAGTGCCTAGTATGCATGAGAATATTTGTAGGCGTGGAAACACTTCTCTGGGCTTCTGGGAAAAATATATGCACATTATCATATCTTATATCTAATGGCCTCAGAGAGGTTTTGCTTTCTTTTCCTTTTGGAAGGAAAGCTAATTTGTATATCTTTGGGTTTCTGCGAATGATATTCAAAATGAAAGAAAGCTAAACCTCTCTGATGCCAGCAGAAGTGAGATAGGTCTAACTATTAGAAAATAAGCATATTTGTCTAACTCTATACCAACAATTGGTTGGCTTTGACAGAATTTTACATCAGAATTATGGTGCAATTTTGGCATTAAATGTCACATCTTTGGCCACTCACACTTTTCTATAAAGATCCATCCTGTTTTTGAATGTCAGAAAAAAGTATAGAAACTCTAGTGGCACCAAATTGTGACAAAATTGCTTCAAGCTGCTCCATGTTTTATACAGATACTTAGACACAGAAACCTTACCAAATCTGTGCCATTAGCATTTATAATGTATCTGACTTTTCATATGAAGTTCATATCTGTATATCCTTTTTAGTAAATCCATTCTTTTATTGAGACATCTCCTGGTCTTCATGTTCGCCATAGAAGAAATAAACAGAAGATCTGACCTCTTACCTAATATCACACTGGGATATAAAATCTGTGACTCCTGTGTGTTAGAACATAAAGCTGTACAGAGTGTACTGAGTATACTGTCAGGACGAGAAGAAGCCGTCCCTAACTACAGCTGTGATGAGAAGAACAACGTGGTGGCTTTTATTGGACACTTGACATCCTCCTCCAGTCTGTCCATAGCAGAAATAACTGGGATCTATGGGTATCCTCAGGTAATAAATTACACTGCTTTCATAACTTTGATTATTATTCACTAAGCATAGAGAATCCTACAAAAATGTTGTAAACTATAGAATGACGTATTAGAATGACATCACATCCTTTGTTTTAAAAAGTAAAAGAAATGTGATAGTTAAGTGTGTTTGCTGTTTGTTAACACTGTCAACCATGTGCTTAACCTAAGCTATACATGTCAGTGTTTCTCTGACATCATTTTTGAATGCTATCATTGCATTAAAGAGCCTGATAAAGAAGGGATATACAGTGGCATGCAAAGGTTTGGGCACCCCTGGTCAAAATTACTGTAAATTTGAACAATTAAGCAAGTTAAAGATGAAATGATCTCCAAAAGGCATAAAGTTAAAGGGGTTATCCAAGACTATTAAATACGACCGGGCCCCTCACACTGAATATACTTGCCTCACTCCCAACTCCCTGCACCGCTCCTGGTCCCCGCACTGCCGCTGCTGCTTCTCCCCGTGCACAGATAAAAACATCAGTGTCGGGGGGAGCAGCCAATGGCAGGCGGGATGGGGATGAGACTCCCTAGTATCTCGGGTTATGCTAGGGAGTCTCATCCTGTCACCGCCTGCCATTGGCTGCTCCCTCTGACACCGGATGTTTTAATCTGTGTACGGGGAGAAGCAGCAGCGGCGGTGCGTAGACCAGGAGCCAGGTAAGTATAATCATTGTGAGGGGCCCGGGTGTATGGGGGCATTCAATAGTCTTGGATAACCCCTTTAAAGATAAAATAAACTTTTCAACACTTAACGAAAATAATAAAGTGATATTTCTTAAAATGTTAGGTATAATTTTAGAGTGAAAAAAGTAAAGAAGTACCTTGCTAAAATAGGAAGCCAATGAGATTTGAAGGCTCAGATAACTTTGACCGAGATCTCAGACCTTAAAGCATGTTAGTGTTCTCGTTAGGAAAGGCCAGGTGATGTAAATTTCAAAGCTTTATAAATATCCAGACTCCTCTAACCTTGTCCTAATAAACAGCAGCCTTGGGTTCTTCGAAATAGCTGCCTAACACTCTTTAGGCTACTTTCACACTAGCGTTCGGGCGGATCCGTTCATAATAATGCAGACGGAGGCTCCGTTCAGAACGGATCCGTCTGCATTAAAATTGCAAAAAAAAAGCTAAGTGTGAAAATAGCCTCGGACAGATCCGTCCAGACTTTCAATGTAAAGTCAATGGGGGACGGATCCGCTTGAAGATTGAGCCACATTGTGGCATCTTCAAACGGATCCGTCCCCATTGACTTACATTGTAAGTCTGGACGGATCCGCACGGATCCGCACGGCCAGGCAGACACCCGAACGCTGCAAGCAGCGTTCAGCTGTCCGCCTGTCCGTGCGGAGGCGAGCGGAGCGGAGGCTGAACACCGCCAGACTGATGCAGTCTGAGCGGATCCGCTCCATTCAGACTGCATCAGGGCTGGACGGCTGCGTTCGGGTCCGCTCGTGAGCCCCTTCAAACGGAGCTCACGAGCGGACCAGCGAACGCTAGTGTGAAAGGAGCCTAAAATGAAAATGGTGGAGGCCTACAAAGAAGGAAAAAACTATAAGAATATAGCAAAGTGTTTTCAGGTTGTCTAAACAATAAGCATGGGGGTGGATCAATCATGGTTTGGTTGTGTTGCAGCAAATGGCACATGAAACATTTTACGGGTAGAGAGAAGAATGGATTCAATGAAATTCCAGCACATTCTGGAAGCAAACATTAACATCAACTGTGAAAAAGCTGAAGTTCAAAAGAGGATGGCTTCTACAAATGGATAATGATCCTAAACACACCTCAAAATCCACTCCTCAAAAGGCGTAAGCTGGAGGTTTTACCATGGCCCTCACAGTACCCTGATCTGAACATCATTGAAAATCTCTGGATAGACCTCAAAAGAGCAGTGCATGCAAGATGGCCAAAGGATCTCACAGAACTGGAAAACTTTTGCAAGGAAGAATGGATGAATATCCCTCAAAGAAGAATTGAAAGACACTTGGCTGAATACAAAAACAGTTTACACGCTGTGATACTTGCCAAAGGGGAGGATGCTAACCAAGCAGGGTTAGTTTTGTTATTTTGAAAATGTAAAAGATTCAAATAAAAATACAAATAAAATTCTGGAAATACAAAGGGAATGTTTCATCTTTAACTTTATATGTTTTTGAGATCATTTCATCTTCAACTTGCCTAGGCTTGTTTTGACATTGTTTGGTCCTCATGCATTCTGAATGGAAAGTGATCCATTCAGGATGCATCAGAATGTCTTCCGTTCCGGCAGCATTCTGTTTTTTTGCAAGCTGCGGCTTGCGTCATGTTATAAAAACGGGAAAAAAGGATCTACAAAAAACAAGATGGCTGCACACCGTTATATATACAAACAATAGAGCTAAGAAATTACACACATACGTGTCGGGCCCATCTACCAGGCGTAAAGATGGCTTCCTCAGATGGGTCCCTACCACTAAATATACTGCCTCACTTTGGACTTACTTAAGCCTACAATATTCAGGGCAGTGTAGGAACCAGCTACAAACGTACTCTGCTCAGAGGTCCCAGGTAGATGGGCGTGTTTAGTCGAAAAGAGGCGCTACCCTCAATATATTGCAAGACAATTTAGACTAGAACCTTCAGAATCACAGGTGCATATCCATGAAGCAAACATAATTACAAAAAACAAATATACTGCCACACTTTGGACTTATTAGGGACCCATCTGCGGAAGCCACCTTGACGCCTGGTAGATGGGCCCGACACGTATGTGCGCTAAGAGCTTCCATTACTCATTTATAGTCGGTATTGTACCACTTTTATCTAGAATGACCCCCATTTCTTAGCTCTATTGTTTTTATATATAACGGTGTGCAGCCATTGTGCCGGCATACATACATAATTCCTCTGGGTAGCCATCTTATATGCTTCTGGCCTATGTAAAAAACTGTGAACTCTCATCTTCATGAAGCCTGGGTCGCCTATGATATAGATGGACACTTTTATTACCACTACTCTTTGAGGCCAGCAATAAAAGGTCATAAAGGCTATACCAGACCCAGCTCATCCTATAAGATAAGATCAGCTCGCTGTCAAGCCTGGCTGGAGCGTGACGTCATTAATTTCCAGGTCTGGTTTGAGGAGAGCTAATAGCCCTTAATTAGCTCTGGGCATAAAACCAGTCCACTGTCATATTTCATTTATGAATCAACTTATGCCCTTTCTGACACCAGATCCAGGCTCTACAGAGTATTGTGGTTAATTGGGTATCAAATATGACTAGAGGATGTGATTCCTTAGCTGACCTATGGGTGGTAGAAGAACTACAGGTCCCAGCATTACCGTGTGTGGTCTCATTCTGTAGGTAAATAAATAAGGATCGCAAATATGTATTCTGTATAAAAATATGCCGATGTATCAAGGAGATACGAGCTTAAGTATAATCCTCATTGTAGGAACTGAACTTTGATGGGGTCATAAAACACTTGGGGGCCATCCCTAGACTTCACAGTCACTCTGCTGCTATTGGCTGACAGGAGTAAGTCTCCTGCCCATGGCAGAGTTCATAAAAATCCATGCACAAGGACAGAGGAGAGAGACCCATGGAACATCACCAGACAATTAATTGGACATTGACGGCATATCCCTGTATCAGAAGAACTTTGAGGGTCTCCCCTGATACATACTGAAAAGGGGTTTGCAAGGATTCAAAAAGGACATATGAACGACCATCTGAAACCCTCCAGAGAAACTAAGTATTCTTTCATCTTTTTCCCTTTCATTTGAACTGTCGTGATTATTTATATTGTTATTATTATTCTGTAGATTTATAGTCATTTTCATTAGACTTGTCTGCACTGCTTTTTACCGCTTATTAAAGATTATAAAATCTAAATAGCCAAGTCTTCCATATTCTAAGCTGCTGAACAACGTACCTTGCCTCTGAAGAGACGTTACCAGGTAGTTAGTTAAATTGCATTTAGGAATTGTAGCTGGGGGTGATTGACTGCGGTTGGTCAGTAAGTGATATCCGGTTCATCCACTGATCTGTGTGATAGTGAATGACCCGGATAGTCGGCTTGTGGACCGGGAACCCACGTGGTGGCAGTTATCAAAGTATAGTGGGGGGTGTTAGCCGAATGTAATACCCCGGTCACGTGAGGTCTCTGTGTGTGCGCAGACTCCGTCACAGACCACTACGTCAGAGCTGTGGGATCCGGAGCGATCGGATCCATAGTTCGTGACAGCCATCTTGTTTTTTGTATTTCTGTTTGCTTCATGGATATGCACCTGTGATTCTGAAAATTCTAGTCTAAATTTTCTTGCAGTAAAAAAACGGATCTGTCACCCTTTGACTTTCAATGTATTTAGTGACAGATCCAGTTTTTTTTTTTTCATGTTAATTTCACACAACCTAACAGAACGGATGCATCCTGATGTGCAAAATCAAAACGGATCCATTTAATTCCGGTATTGAGATCCTCTGCCGGATGTCAAGATCTCAATACCGGAATTAACAAGCAACGCAAGTGTGAAAGTTGCTTTAGCTGTTCACGGTAACAGTATTTTTGACCACAGTTGCCCAAACTTTTGCATGCCACTAGATATATATACATACATACATACGTAGAGAGAGAGAGGGAAATATAAAAGATTTGGTCCAAAGAGATCTTAGAATGTCATACATGATTTTTCAGGCCACTTTAACAGTTTTGATTTGAGTTAAATTTTTTCATATATCCGAATTGAATTTTTCCAACTAATTCATTAGAACCGGATCATAAATTTGCTAATTACTGCTCCCTATCATCAGGATGGTCCTGTCACCAGGGGTCTACTAATCAATTTTGTCCCAATCTGGGAGAATTAAGTTTCTTGTCTTTGTAGTCACCCTCAATATGTCATTTACTGTCCAATCTTCAAAAGGTTCAGAATTGTATTAGAACCCCCCCCCCCCCCCCACACACACAATTTGTGCTGAATGAGGTCAGAACGTATTATATTTCTAACATAATAAAAAATTATGCATTTCAATCATTAGGGCCATACAGATTATTGGGGGTTATCTCAGAGGGAGTAGATAGTACCAGTTTAAATAGTATGCATTTTGAGGTGCTCGTCCCCTCCCCCCCCAAATCTGGCATTGTAACTTTTTGTAGATTAAAATTGGAACCTCTCATTTGCCCGTAACAGTTGAGGATCTCAAAACCTTCTCCATCTACCTCCTTTGCATTCTAAAAAACTCCTCACCAAGCAGATGTCTCTCCTGGAGCATCTGAATGTCCACTTTGAGGAGGTTGCAGTAATGAAAAACCATTGTTTATTTGTGCTGGCATTTAAACCCTTTAAGCTCCTGGATACAATCTGCATGACTCGGATACATTTGAGATAAAATCAATACAAGATTCATGGATCCAATAGGTTTGCAGAATCTGGGACAATTCCTTAACACCCCACCCAATCCCTTTGCCAATTCCTAGGTAAGGAACCAGGACAAGGAACTGAAGAATCGAGATCATATCCTGACACAATATGACCTTTATAGGGATCAACCAGTCCTGATGAAGTGAAACTCCTCTATGATGATCATTGATCTTTAGAATACGGCCACTGATCAGCTGTTTGAGAAGACAGCAGCACGGCTTTACCTAGGCCATGTGATGTTCTGTTCATCAGTCACATAAAGTGAATAGGGTTGAGCTGTGATACAAAACACAGACACTGTACAATGTTGTTAGCTGTGCTTGATGAGCTAAGAGAAGACCGCAGCACTATTTCGAGATCAGAGGCTTCTCAGAGAGCTGCTGGTGATCCCCTATTCCCCAGATCCAAATGTATTCCTGGACACCTCTACTTACCTCTCTTACCTGCCCCTATAAAATTATCAATATCCCTTGCTGTATCCCACTCCCTACCTACACTATCAGACGCTATTTTGTTATCAATATTCTTCTTGACCTCTCTGCAGCTTTTGACACTGTAGACCACCATCTCCTACTCACCATGCTCTAATCCATTGGCCTAAAGGACACTGCCCACTCCTGTTTTTTTTCCTATCTCTCTGTGTCACAGATGGTGTAACAGAAAACAAGAAGTTTCAAATAAGGATCCGACTGGCTTGATCCGAAACTAAGGAACAAAAGGGTGACCCCTATTTCAGCCCTGAAGCTCTCCCTGTCTTCTCAGCCCATGCAAAGATCTCTATGATAGAAAATTGCATGCACTCGTGCCTCAACTGTATGACACCTGAACACCCTATAATAGTGAGGGGACACGGCCACCGGCTCCCTACACTTAATACGGAGGGAGTCAGGGTCACCTACGATCAAGCATACAGGAAAACACAAATCAATGAACAGACTTATCTGTAGAAGCATCAGTTGTAGCATCCAGCATGTACACACTCCAGGAAGTTGTATAAACCGCAAAGTGATGCAGTATGGGAGGGGATTTAAAAGGATGCAATCAGTGCAACTAGATGACAGCTGAGAGAGGGAAACAAGATGACAAAATGAAAGCAAAACAAAAGAACCTCAAGCAGGAGGTTCTGAAGAAGAACCTCCTGCTTGAGAGGTTCTTCTGTCAGAGCTTCTCAGATGTCTGGCGGTGACAGTACCCCTCCTTCTACGAGTGGACTCCGGACACTCAGAGCCCACCTTCTCAGGATGGGACCTATGGAAAGCCCTGATGAGACGAGTGGCCTTAATGTCCATCACTGGGACCCACATCCTCTCCTCAGGACCATAACCCTCCCAATGAACGAGGTACTTGAGAGAACCGCGGACAACACGAGAAACCACAATCCTAGAGACCTGAAATTCAAGATTACCATCAACCACAATCGGAGGAGGAGGCAAAGAGGAGGGTACAATGGGTTGAACATAAGGTTTTATTAGGGACTTTAGAAAAACATTATGGATCTTCCAAGTCTGAGGAAGATCAAGACGGTAGACAACAGGATTGATGACGGACAAGATTTTGTAAGGCCCAATAAACTTAGGACCCAACTTCCAGGAGGGAACCTTCAATTTAATATTCTTAGTAGACAACCACACCAGATCACCAACCTTCAGGTCCGGACCAGGCACACGTCTCTTATTCGCCACACGCTTATATCTCTCACTCATGCTCTTTAGATTATCCTGAATTTTTTGCCAAATAGATGACAAAGACGAGGAGAATCTCTCCTCATCAGGTAAACCAGAAGACTCCTCTCCAGAAAATGTCCCAAACTGTGGATGAAACCCATATGCACCAAAAAATGGTGACTTATCAGAGGACTCCTGATGACGGTTATTTAAAGCAAACTCAGCAAGGGACAAAAAAGAACACCAATCCTCCTGATTCTCCGCCACAAAACAGCGCAGATATGTCTCCAGATTCGGATTGACGCGCTCTGTCTGGCCATTCGACTGCGGGTGGAAAGCCGAAAAGAATGACAACCGAACCCCCAAGCGAGAACAGAAAGCCTTCCAGAATCTGGAAACAAACTGCGTGCCCCTATCAGAGACTAGAGATGTCCCGAACTATTCGCCGGCGAATAGTTCCCGGTGAACATAGCTTGTTCGCGTTCGCCGCGGCGGGCGAACATATGCGATGTTCGGTCCGCCCCCTATACGTTATCATTGAGAAAACTTTGACCCTGTACCTCACAGTCAGCAGACACATTCAGCATACCCTCCCTCCCAGACCCTCCCACCTCCTATCAAATAGCAAGGACAGCCTCCATCTTAGGGACAGCATCCATCTTAGATTCATTCTGAAGCTGCAGTGTCACAAATTTGATTAAGTTGTACTCGCAATGCGATTAATACAGGTTATATTAATCACATTGCGAATTCAACTTAGAGCTGGGTTCCTAATGGTTACAGTGGCGTTGCTATGGCTGGTGTCACCCGGTGCGGTAGAAAATGGTGTCACCCCTGCCCCCCCCCCAAAGCCATAATAAAGAGATAAAGAGGAAAAAAAAAGAAGTCACTATGTCAGCTCCAATCAGATATCTGCATAGACCCAGAGTCTTGGTCTATGTGCAGATATCTGATTGGAGCTGACTTCTTATTTTCTCTTTTGCACATAAACGTTTAAACTATATTCCTTAGTAAAAATGACCAGTCCAGTCCACACCTTGTGGGTCTATATTTATGAGGGCCCCCCTGAGCAAAGATTATTAAATGTGGCCGGGTGGCCCCAGCCCACAGTTCAACCAAACCCCTTTTGTCTCCTGGCCTGGGGCCGTCTCTATAATACTCCACAGTAATTTATGAATGGGGTTAGGTTATTAACTTATTATTATTGGGGTATTATTAAAATAATTTGGTCTATAAAGTCAGAGTCGCTCTACCTACCTCCTCCTCCCGACACCAGAGACTCCTGCAGGGCAGCTGCCGCGGCGCCCCACCGCTCACCAGGCTGCAGTGAGTCACACCCCCGTCCCCCTTTACCACGTGATGGTGTGACCAATACAACCATTATGAACTCAGACCTAAGTTGTAATTGCAATGCAATTAATACAGGTTATATTAATCGCATTGCAAATTCATCTTAGAGCTGGGTTCTTAATGGTTATATTGCTAGAATATAACGAAGATTGAGAATACAGTGCTATATTCGTTATATTCATCAATTCTAGCAATACAACCATTAGGAACTCAGATCTAAGTTGTAATCGCAATGCGATTAATGCAGGTTATATTAATCGCTTTGCGAATTCAACTTACCACACTCTGCATCAACTACGTAATTTTCCATGGGAGTTTTGCCATGGATCCCTCTCCGGCATGCCACAGTCCAGGTGTTAGTCCCCTTGATACAACTTTTCCATCATGTGGCCAGAAAGAGTCCCTGTTGGCTTTAAAATTCGCCTGCCTATTGAAGTCTATGGCTGTTCGCCCGTTCGCTAACATTTGTGGAAATTCGCGTTTGCCGTTCACGAACGGAAAATTTTATGTTCGCGACATCACTATCAGAGACTATGTCTGAAGGAATACCATGCAATTTGACAATGTGATCAATAAATGCCTGCGCCAGCGTCTTAGCATTGGGCAACCCAGGAAAAGGAATGAAATGCACCATTTTGCTAAAACGGTCCACCACCACCAGAATCACAGTCTTCCCCGAGGAACGAGGCAGGTCCGTAATGAAGTCCATGGACAGATGTGTCCAAGGACGGGAAGGAATGGGTAACGGAAGAAAAGGACCTGATGGCCGAGAATAAGGGACTTTGGCACGAGCGCAGGTCTCGCAGGATGCCACAAAACCCTCAACCAACTTAAGAAGCGCCGGCCACCAGAATCTCCGAGCGATGAGATCCACTGTGGCTCTACCCCCCGGGTGCACAGCAAGGACAGTATCGTGGTGCTCCTTAAAAACCTTGTGTCTTAAAGCGAGAGGCACAAACAACCTCCCAGGAGGACAAAGATCAGGAGCCTCTGCCTGGGCTGCCTGAACCTCTGCCTCCAATTCAGGATAAAGAGGAGAGACCACCACACCTTCAGCCAAAATGGGACCCGGGTCTTCAAAATTCCCACCTCAGGAAAACAACATGACAGGGCATCTGCCTTCACATTCTTAGCCCCAGGGCGGAACGTGACAACAAAATTAAACCTTGAAAAGAACAAAGACCATCTGGCCTGTCTCGGGTTCAGACGCTTGGCTGACTCCAAGTAGGCCAGATTCTTATGGTCGGTAAACACGGTAATAGGGTGTCTGGCTCCTTCTAGCCAATGGCGCCATTCCTCAAAAGCTAACTTGATGGCCAACAACTCCCTATCTCCCACATCGTAATTTCTCTCTGCTGAGGATAGTTTCTTCGAGAAAAAGGCACACGGTCGCCATTTGGCAGGAGAGGGACGCTGAGACAAGACCGCACCCACACCCACCTCGAAAGCGTCCACCTCAACTATGAAGGGCAGAGAGATATCAGGTTATGCCAAGATGGGAGCGGAAGCAAAACTCTCCTTGATACAAGAAAAGGCCTTACGCGCCTCTACCGACCAGGAGGAAAAATCTACCCCCTTTCTAGTCATATCAGTGAGTGGTTTAACAACAGAGGAATAATTCAAAATAAACTTCCTGTAATAATTGCCAAAACCCAAAAAACGCATCAGCGCCTTCTGATTCTCAGGAAGCTCCCACTCAAGCACAGCAGCGGACCTTCTCGGGGTCCATGCGAAAACCAGAAGCCCCAGAATTTCTGGAACCGCAAACACACATTTTTCCAGTTTGTGTACAATTTATTCTCCCGCAGGATGAGCAAGACCTGACGTAGGTGGCCCTTATGAGTCTTGAAATCAGGAGAAAAATGTCATCTAGATACACTAATACAAATTTCCCCATTAAATGATAAAAAATGCTGTTCACAAAATGCTGAAAGACGGCTGGAGCATTCATCAAACCAAAAGGCCTAACTAAATTCTCAAAATGGCCATCAGGGGTATTGAAGGCCGTCTTCCATTTGTCTCCTTCCCAGACCCTGACCAGGTTGTATGCCCCTCTTAGATCCAACTTGGAAAAAACTTTAGCCCCAACAACCTTGTTAAACAGGTCCGGGATCAGAGGAAGCGGATAAGGGTCACGAATTGTGATACTGTTCAGCTCCCTGAAATCCAGACATGGTCTTAAAGAACCATCTTTTTTCTTAACAAAGAAAAAACCAGCGGCAACAGGTGACTTCGAGGGTCATATGTGTCCTTTTCTCAGGCTCTCAGAGATATAAGCACGCATAGCGATCCTTTCAGGTTGGGAGAGATTGTATAAATGAGATTTAGGCAGCTTGGCGCCTGGGATGAGATTAATAGGGCAGTCGTACTCCCAGTGCGGGGGCAACTCCTGGACACCACTCTCGGAAAACACATCCGAAAATTCAGAGATAAAAGATGGCACAGTCTTGGTAGAAATCTCTGAAAGAGACGCCGTGAGGAAATTCTCTCTGCAAAAGTCACTCCAACCATTTATTTGTCTCGCTTGCCAATCAATGGTGGGGTTATGTTTAGTGAGCCAGGGTAGCCCCAACACTAGAGGTGTAGGCAACCCGCTTAGGACGAAACATGACACATCCTCAACATAACTCTGCGGACTGTTTACCCTGGCATAAAAGACGTAGTCTAGACTCAGACTGAGCAATACGATCCGGATCATCATATATCTGACCCAGGGCTAAAAAAAATTCATCCACTGAATGGAGGGACCGTGCCCCCACCGGCAGCGAAAAGGCCAAAGACTGAGCGTTATCCCTGAGCAGCGAGATGATGATCCCCACCCTCCGCTCCTCATCACCAGAGGAATGGGGAAGTAGGCAAAAATGGAGTTTGCAAGCCTCTCTAAAACAAACAAAATTCTAACTACCCCCGGAGAACGTATCCGGAAGCGAGATTTTAGGTTTAGAACAAATTCCATGAACGCAAGCAGAAACAGTCACCTCAAACTGAGAGACAGTTTTCCGGAGATCTGCTACCTCCAGTGAAAGACCCTGCTTAAGACGGTTTTGGTGGTTTATAATGTCACGGATGGTGTAACAGAAAACAAGAAGTTACAAATAAGGATCCGACTGGCTTGATCCGAAACTAAGGAACAAAAGGGTGACCCTTATTTAAGCCCTGAAACTCTCCCTGTCTTCTCAGCCCATGCAAAGAACTCTATGATAGAAAATTGCATGCCCTCGTACCTCGACTGTATGACACCTGAACACCCTAAAATAGTGAGGGGACACGACCACCGGCTCCGTACACTTAATACGGAGGGAGTCAGGGTCACCTAGGATCAAGCAAACAGGAAAACACAAATCAATGAACAGACTTATCTGTAGAAGCATCAGTTGTAGCATCCAGCATGTACACACTCCAGGAAGTTGGATAAACCGCAAAGTGCAGTATGGGAGGGCATTTAAAGGGATGCAATCAGTGCAACTAGATGACAGCTGAGAGAGGGAAACGAGATGACAAAACAAAAGCAAAACAAAAGAACCTCAAGCAGGAGGTTCTGAAGAACGTCTGTCAGAGCTTCTCAGATGTCTGGTGGTGACACTCTGGTCGCTCTTTCAGTGTACCATTCACTGGCTCCACTTCTTCACCTCTTCTCTCTGTACACAGCCCCAAATGGACAAACCATCAACAGATTTGGTTTCCAGTACCATCTTTATGCTGATGACACACAACTACTGTATATACTTCATACCCTAACATCCCCCCTGCTGTACTACAGAACACTAGTGACTGTCTCTCTGCTGTCTTTAACATTATGTCCTCTCTCTATCTGAAACTAAATCTTTCAAAAACTGAACTTCTTGTGTTCTCTCCATATACTAACCTACCCAAACCTGATATCTCCCTGATGGTGCGACACCATCATCACTCCCAGGCAGAACGCTCGCCGCCTCAGGGTAACGTTTGACACTGATCTTTCTTTCACCCCCTATATTCAATCTCTCTCCTGGTCATGTCGCCTGCACCTCAAAAACATCTCTAGAATTCACCCCTTTCTCAATATGGAAACAACAAAAACTCTCATTGTTGCCCTGATGCATTCCCGCCTCTATTACTGTAACTCACTATTAATTGGCATCCCCCTCACCAGACTTTTCACTCTCCAATATATTCTTAATGCAGCAGCCAGGGTTACCTATCTGTCCAACCGCTACTCTAATGCCTCCACCCTGTGTCAGTCATTGCACTGGTTACCTGTACACTATAGAATCCAATTCAAACTGCTTGTCCTCACTCTCAAAGCCCTCCACAGTGCTGCACCCCCTACATCTCTTCCCTCATCTCTGTCTACCACCTTACCCGTACTCTCTATTCAGCCAATGACTTACGACTGACTTCCACTATAATGCGAACCTCTCACTCTCGGCTCCAAGATATCTCCCCAGCTGCACCAGTTTTCTGGAATGCTCTACCCCAAGAAATCAGGCTAAATCACAACATCCACAGTTTTAGGCGCTCCCTAAAAACACATCTTTTTAGCGAGGCTTATCACATCCCCTGATCTAACTCTTTTTCATATATAGACCATTTATAATTTCCTAAACCTGATCCTCCACCAAACTCTTCAAACATGCACCCAGAAGCACTTCATATATTTGCTGCTGAACGGCTCATGCAGCTTTATATCTGCTCCCCTATTCTCCCAAGATGGCTGGACCATTGTACAAAACAAGCACTTCTAAATTTTGTATCACCCCTATTTCCTCATAGATTGTAAGCTCTTGCGAGCAGAGCCCTCTTTCCTCTTGTTGTAATTATTGACTTTTCTGTTGCTATGTTATTTATGACTGATTCTACATGAACCCCTAAACTGTAAAGCACTGTTGAATAGTGATGGATGAACATCTGCCGGGACGGTTCGGGAACGCGATCAAATGTTCGCGAACCGCAAGTTCATGGCGGGCCCCATTCACTTTAACCCCTTAAGGACTCAGCCCTATTTCACCAGGCAATTTTTTGCAAATCTGACCAGTGTCACTTTAAGTGCTGATAACTTTAAAACACTTTTACTTACCCAGGCCGTTCTGAGATTGTTTTTTTCGTCACATGTTGTACTTCATGACAATGCTAAAATTGGTTCTAAAAAGTTAATTTTTTGCATAAAAAAATACCAAATTTACCAAACATTTTGAAACATTTTCAAATTTCAAAGTTTCAGTTTCTCTACTTCTGTAATACATAGTAATACCCCCACAAATTGTGATAACTTTACATTTCCCATATGTCTACTTCATGTTTGTATTATTTTGGGAATTATATTTTATTTTTTGGGGATGTTACATAGCTTAGAAGTTTAGAAGCAAATTTTGAAATTTTTTAGAAATTTTTCAAATCCCACTTTTTATGGACCAGTTCAGGTCTGAAGTCACTTTGTGAGGCTTACGTAATATAAACCATCCAAAAATGACCCCATTCTAGAAACTACACCCTTCAAGGTAATCAAAACTGATTTTAAAAACTTTGTTAACCCTTTAGGTCTTCCACAAAACTTCATAGCAAATGGACATAAAATTTAAGAATTTCGATTTTTTGGGAAAATTTTCCAATATAATAAATTTTTTCCAGGAACAAAGCAAGGGTTAACTGCCAAAAAAACCTCAATATAGGTTGCCCTGAATCCGTAGTTTGCAGAAACACCCCATATGTAGTCGTAAACTACTGTTTGGCCAAACGGGAGGACATAAAAGGAGGGGAACGCCATATGGTGTTTGCAAGGCAGATTTTGCAGGACTGGTTTTGTTTATACCATGTCCCATTTCAAGCCCCCCCCCCCCCCCCCCCCGTTGCACCCCTAGAATAGAAATTTCAAAAAAGTGATGCCATCTAAGAAAGTACACCCCTCAAGGTATTCAAAACTGGGTTTACAAACTTTTTTAACCCTTTAGGTGTTCCACAAGAGTTAATGGCAGATGGAGAAACAATTTACGAATTTCAATTTTTTGGAAAATTTTCCATTTTTAACCCATTTTTTCAAGTAATAAACTGCCAAACAAAACGCAATATGGGTTGCCCTGATTCTGTAGTTTGCAAAAACACCCTATATGTGGTCCTAAACTACTGTTTGGCCAAACGGGAGGACATAGAAGGAGGGGAATGCCATATGGGTTTTGGAAGGCAGATTTTGTAGGACTGGTTTTGCTTATACCATGTCCCATTTCATACCCCCCGTTGCACCCCTAGAATAGAAATTTCAAAAAAGTGACTCCATCTAAGAAAGTACACCCCTCAAGGTATTCAAAACTGGGTTTACAAACTTTGTTAACCCTTATGTGTTCAACAAGAGTTAATGGCAGATGCAGAAACAATTTAGGAATTTCTATTTTTTGGAAAATTTTCCATTTAACCCTTACTTAATTACTGGAAAAAAATGGGTTAACAGCCAAACAAAACTCAATATGGGTTGCCCTGATTCTGTTATTTGCAGAAACACCCCATATGTAGTCATAAACTACTATTTGGCTAAACGACAGTACATAGAAGAAGGGGAACGCCATATGGTTTTTGGAAGGCAGATTTTGCTGGACTGGTTTATTTACACCATGTACCCTTTCAAGCCCCCTGATGCACCCCTAGAGTAGAAACTCCACAAAAGTGACCCCATCTAGGAAACTACGGGATAAGGTGGTTGTTGTTTTGGGACTATTTTAGGGTGAATATGATTTTTGGTTGCTCTATATTACACTTTTTTGAGGCAAGGTAACAAAAAATTCTAAAATTGTTTCTACATTCGCTATTTCGTTTTGTGGAACACCTAAATGGTTTACAAAGTTTGTAAAGTAACTTTTGAATACCTTGAGTGGTGTCATTTCTTAGATAAGGTCGCTTTTTTGGAGTTTCTAGTCTAGGCTACATTGGGGGGGGGGGGCTTCTAATGGGACGTGGTATAAATAAACCAGTCCATCAAAATCTGCCTTCCAGAAACCAAATGGCGTTCCCTTCGTTCTATGCCCTGCCGTGTGGCTATATAGCCATTTACGACCACATATGGGGCGTTTCTGTAAACTACAGAATCAGGGCAATAAATATTTAGTTTGGTTTGGCTGTTAACCCTTGCTTTATTACCGGAAAAAAAAGGATTCAAATGGAAATTTTGCCAAAAAACTGGTGTTTTGGCACCGTTTTTATTTTATATTTTTAACGCTGTTCATCCGAAGGGGTTTGGTCAAATGTTATTTTTATAGGGCAGATTCTTACGGACGCGGATACCTAATATGTTTACATTTTACAATTTATTTAGATTTTACACTATATTATCATTTTAGGAACCAAAAAAAAAATATTTTAGGAGCTACAGTTTTTATTTTTTTATTTTTTTGGGCGACTAGCTAATGTAGGGGCTAATTTTTTGCGGGATGAGATGGCGGTTTTATTGGCACTAATTGGGGGTGCATATGACATTTTGATCACTCGCTAGTACACTTTTTGTGATGTTAGGTGACAAAAAAATGGCTTTTTTCTTTTTTACGCAGTTCATCCCGGGGGGTTGGGTTAAATGTTATTTTTATAGAGAAGATTTTTACGGACGCGGCAATGCCCAATATGTATGGCTTTCAGACTTTGGAGACACTAAGCAGGCATCCTCAAAAAGCGGCCCTCCAGATGTTGTAAAACTACAATTCCCACCATGCCCTGCTGATGGCTGTAGGTTGTCTGGGCATGCTGGGAGTTATAGTTTTACAACATCTGGAGGGCCGCAGTTTGAGGATGCCTGCACTAAAACTAATATTTTTGGAAAAAGAATTGTTTCCGTGTCTCCAAAGTCTGAGAGCCATCGTTTTTTATGTTCTCTAGGGGACTGTTGGGGATAATAAAAATGTAATACTCCATGGAAGTGTGATACTCCCTGAAGCAATCGATAACGCTGAGGCCCGGATGATCGGGGCAAGTGTCGCACTGAGTGGTGGTGTCCTTCCGTATCCCCCTCTTGTGACACACTCTGCATCTTTTTTGGGTTCGTCCCTTCTTTCCAGTATGGGGGACCACACCTGGAAAATGTTTGCCAGGGACGATCCGGCGCCTCCAATTCCCGAGGTACTCCGGCCTGCTCTTTCCTTGTCTGAAAAAATCAGGCCCTTGAGGACTGCCTCATAGAATTGGAGGAATGTCCCTGTGCTGCCAGCGCTTCGGGATAGTACAAAAGAGTTGTACAAGGCAACCTGTACCAAGTAGACCCCAACTTTTTTGTACCATGCCCGGGTTTTGCGCATGGCATTATATGGCTTGAGGACTTGATCAGAGAGAGCAACTCCTCCCATATACCGATTGTAGTCGACAATACAATCGGGCTTGAGGACCGTTGCCACGGTACCTTGCACAGGGACAGGGGTGATGCCATTACCGTGGATTGTGGACAGTACAAGGACATCCAACTTGTCCTTATACCTGACCAGCAACAGGTTTCCACTGGTAAGGGCACGGGTCTCACTCCTGGGGATAGGTACCTGGAGGGGGTGGGCAGGGAGGCCGCGCTGATTTTTCTGCACGGTCCCACAAGCGAACGTGGATCTGGCGGCAAGGTACCTGAACAAGGGAATGCTAGTATAAAAGTTATCCACGTACAAGTGGTAACCCTTATCTAGCATTGGGTACATAAGGTCCCACACGAGTTTCCTGCTAACACCCAGAGTGGGGGGACATTCTGGGGGTTGAATACAGGAATCTTGACCCTCGTACACACGAAATTTGTAAGTGTACCCTGAGGTACTCTCACAAATTTTGTACAGCTTCACGCCATACCTCGCCCGCTTAGTGGGAATGTATTGGCGGAAACTGAGTCTCCCCTTGAACGCAACAAGAGACTCATCAACCGCGACCTCCCTTCCAGGTACGTAGGCCTGCGCAGGATCACCTTGGGGGGGGGTGGACATGCTGCATTATCTGAATAATGCAGACATTTCCGGATGGCCTCAAAACGGGAGCGTGTCATGGCTGTACTGTAGAATGGGGTCTGGTAGAGGATGTCCCCACTCCAGTATTGCCTGACACTGGGTTTTTGCACTAGATCCATGTGCAGCACGAGGCCCCAAAATGTCCTCATCTCGGCTGCACTGACCGGCGTCCAGCCACCGGGTCTAGCCAAAAAGGAGCCCGGGTGCTGAGCACCGAACTGTTGGGCATACAGGTTTGTCTGCTCCACCATCAGATTCACAAAGGGGTCACTGAAAAAAAAACTAAAAAAGTCCATTTCAGTGAACCCCACTGTGGGAATCTTGATTCCTGAATTGCCAACAAAATCTGGAATCTCGGGCTCAAAATCCACAGGGGGACACCAGCTAAGTTCACCGGCAGGGGGTTCCGGTGGGCTTATTTGGTGGGCCAGGAAACCAGTACAAGCCCCAGGGCGGCTCGTACTAGGGTGAGCCACAGGGTCCCTAGCATGTGGGGCCCCTGGCTCCGCCGCCTTGGGGGCTCATCGGCATCAGATGATGATGAGGAGGATGCAGATGACAAGAGGAACGTGGGGTCATCCTCATCCTCACTGGGGCTCTCGGAGTCGGAGACAAGCTGGGCGTATGCCTCATCCACCGAGAACATCCGGCGGGCCATGGGTATGTGTGTGTGCGTGTGTATGTGCGTGCGTGTAAAACTTTATTGTATGTGCGTGTATGTGGGGGGCACGGGTCTTCCCGTACTAAAAAAAATAAAAATAAACAATTGACAAGTTGAAACTTGCTGATCAGAGGTACAACGCTGATCAGCGGTGGGGCAAGCGATGCGCTAACAGTGGCCGGACGCTAAGAGTGCCGGCCAGTCAGCGCACGCAAAAAAATAAAAAACTGTGGTGGTGGTGGGGGGGGGGGGAGGAGTGTCTGGTGGGGGGGTGGGCGGGCTGGTAGTTCTGGGGGGGGGCTGGTGGTGGGGGGTCAAGTGGCAGGGGGGGTCTAGGGTCTCAAAGCTAAAAAACTATAAATTTAGATAAAGTTTTTTTTTTTTTTTCTAACTAACTTTTCCCTTCTATCCCTGCCTAACGGTGCCTCTCCCTCACTGACCCTAACCTACCTGGAGGGTGATGGGTGCAGGAGGGTGATGGGTGCCGACGGGGGGATCGCAGGAGCCTGGTGAGGACGGTGCTGGACAGTGCAGGTGCTGAAACAGGAAGAGGTGGGGAGAGAGGAGCGCCGGGAGTTTGAATCTCCCGCCTCTCTCCAGCACCAATCAGCACCCTGGACAGCGGCCATCAGCACCACGGCCAGCACCGCCTCTCCCAAATGGTCAGAGTGTGATTGGTGGTGTGTAATCACACCACCGATCACAGTCCTTTTCCGGTCCATCGGGTCACCGGAGACCTGAATGGACCGGTAACGCAGCAAACCGCAGGTCTGAATTGACCTGCGGTTTGCTGCGATCGCCGATACGGGGGGGTCACATGACCCCCCCGGCGTTGTGACAGGATGCCCGCTGAATGATAACAAATCACATTTTTTTTCTAAAGTGGCTGCTGCATATGTTACAAAATGAAAGAAAGATGCCCGGGAACGATGGATTCCCCCATAATGCCGTGCAACCAGCCAATCAGCAGCTAGCCCGCCCCTGTGATGTCACAGCCCTATAAAAAGTCTCTTCCTGCCCGGTCTCCCACATTTTACAGTTGACTGAGCATAGTAAGAGAAGTGACAAGTGCTAGGGAAAGTATTTTACAAAGCTTTTAATAGTATAATCTGGGATAGGGGCAATGAAGGGACACTGTAGGGAGAGCGTAGGAAGAGCAAAGGGAGACTGCAGCACAGGGCAGGTGTGTAGGCTAAAGGGATCCTTAGGAGACAGCACAGTTTGCATCAATCCCTTGTGTAGGGCACAGAGCTATCTAATTGACCTGTGTAATATAACTGTTATACCTTGTCTACCTTGTTTCATAGCTAAACAATTCCATTATATGGGGTGAATAACCTGTTTAATATAACTGTTATTGGGGTGCCCAGCTGATTTCATAGATAAGCAATTCTATTACCCCTTGAGTCTCATATTAGGGTGAATAAGCTATATAATATAACTGTTATTGGGGTGTCCAGACTGACACTGAATAACTTATTTTACATATACAGTTACCAAACAGTATGTCTAACAAAGAGGTGCCAGGACCCTCCAAAGGAATGGGCAGCGGCAAAAATGCTGCCGAAGCCAGCAGAAGTGGCAACAGAAGAAGAGGTGGTAGCAGCAGCCTCAGCAACAGGCCAGAGCAACTAAACCTGAACCAGAAGGTGATGGCATACTTGGACTGCACTCTGCCACCCCAGATCCAAGATCCCCTGGACTAATGGGCAGCCAAAATTTATTTGTGGCTGCAACTGGCAAAGTTTGCCCTGGACTAGTTTTCCTGCCCAGCCAGTAGAGTGGAATCAGAGAAGGTGTTTAGTGCGGCGAGGGGCATAGTTACCTCAAAGCGGACTCGCCTTTTAACAGGTAATGTTGAGAGATTAATCTTTCTAAAGATGAATCAGGCATGGACCAGCCAGGATTTCCACACACCGGTGCCTGATGCATTAGACTAGATTATTCTTGCAGTCATTTTCTGACTGCAGTGTGCAGCCACACCAGAACACAATTAAAAAAGGCCCGTTACTTCTGGCCACTTTCTTCAGCCACTATTCTGATTCTACCACCCGCCGGATGCCACACACCTGCTGCCATCTTCTCCTACTGCCACCGTCTTGTGCTGTTACTGTTACTGCTGTTGCCCAAAACTCTGTGATGGGGCCACTCTGTTGACTCTGCATGTTGTTACCACCCTCACCACTATGTGACTGGACCACTATGTTGACTCCTCATGCTGTTGCCACCCTCCGCACTCTGTGACTGGGCCACTATGTTGACTCCCCATGTTGTTGCCACCAGTGATGGTCAGTTTGCAGTGTTCGCCAGCGAACACATGCGGGCTGCCATCTTTAGTAAGGTAGACTCACCTGACCGGCGATGCACAGATGAGCCCTTACCTGTGCCTGTGCCGGGTGCCGGTCTGAAATCAAATGCAGTCACCGGGAGCAGGCAGTTCCGAGAACAGCCCGATGAAGGCCCCCGGCGGCTGTTCTCGGAACTGCCTGCTCCCCGTGACTGAATTTTATTTCAGACCGACTCCCAGCACAGGTAAGGGCTTACCTTTGTATCGCCGGACGGGTGAGCCTACCTTACTAAAGATGGCAGCCATCTGACCATCACTGGTTGCTACCTTCAACACTCTTTGACAGGGCCACTAGTGTCCCTGTTTGGCCTTGTTGACATCACCATTTATTTTATCCTTCTTCTGATCTGTCAGAAGAACTGAAATTTGAGAAATAAAACAGAACCTGACTTTGCAGCAGCCGTAAGGCCTCTATCAAACGGTCAGTATTTTGCAGCAGGGTTTGATCACAATTTGGAAGCCAAAAGCAGGACTGGGTCCAAAACATAGAAGATATGCAAATATTTCCATCATGTGTCATCTCTGTTTTGGACCAACTCCCTTTTTTGGCCTTACCAATATTGATCAGTTACTGACCAAGGCAGATGCTCAAAAGACAGGATCAATTTTTTTGGCGATTGTTCTTCTGACGGATCATAAGAAGGGAAAAATAAACAGAGATGTCAACACAAACTTACTGCTGACAACCTCTTCACTCTGTCATGGGGCCACTACTTGTATCAACGTATAACAGAACAGGTTGTCTAGCAATGTGGAATCAGAAGACGGTGTAAAAGGAGTGCACTCTTTCACTCTATAGTAGAATCTTGGGCCATTGCACAGTTTAGGGCTCTTTCACACCTGCGTTCTTTTCTTCCGGCATAGAGTTCCGTTGTCGGGGCTCTATGCCGGAAGAATCCTGATCAGGATTATCCTAATACATTCTGAATGGAGTGAAATCCGTTCAGGATGCATCAGGATGTCTTCAGTTCCGGAACGGAACGTTTTTTGGCCGGAGAAAATACCGCAGCATGCTGCGCTTTTTGCTCCGGCCAAAAATCCTGAACACTTGCCGCAAGGCCGGATCCGGAATTAATGCCCATTGAAAGGCATTGATCCGGATCCGTCCTTAAGCTAAACATCGTTTTGGCGCATTGCCGGATCCGACGTTTAGCTTTTTCTGAATGGTTACCATGGCTGCCGGGACGCTAAAGTCCTGGCAGCCATGGTAAAGTGTAGTGGGGAGCGGGGGAGCAGTATACTTACTATCCGTGCGGCTCCCGGGGCGCTCCAGAGTGACGTCAGGGCGCCCCAGGCGCATGGATGACGTGATCGCATGGCACGTCATCCAAGCGCATGGGGCGCTCTGGCGTCATTCTGGAGCGCCCCGGGAGCCGCGCGGACTGTAAGTATGCCGCTCCCCCGCTCCCCGCTCCTACTATGGCAACCAGGACTTTAATAGCGTCCTGGCTGCCATAGTAACACTGAAAGTATTTTGAAGACGGATCCGTCTTCAAATGCTTTCAGTACACTTGCGTTTTTCCGGATCCGGCGTGTACCTCCGGCAAGTGGAGTACATGCCGGATCCGGACAACGCAAGTGTGAAAGAGGCCTTAGTACATTATACCTGACGCTAACATTGACCTCTAAGGCTGATATCACACTTGAGTTGTTTGGTCAGTTTTTGACCAAATAATTGAAGTGTGAATACATTCTAAGAGTGACGCCTGTCAACTGCCAGTCATACTGACACACAGTAACTGTTTCACTACCACAACGGACTAGCTATGCATGTTCCTGCAATGCACAGTGATGTGCACAAAGATACACTCTCCCTGCAGGCCGGGAAATAGCAGATTTTTAAAGCGCTTCATGACAAATTAATTTGGATCAAATCAAATTTTTTTTAAAACATTCAATGAAGCGTCCGACTCAAATTTTTGAAAACTTTGCTACTCTCTATTCTCTTCCTATAGATCAGCTATGGAGCGATGGATCCTGTATTCAACAACAAGCTCCTGTTCCCTTATTTCTCTCGCACAGTCCCTGATGGGTCCACTCAGTATGAAGCCATTGTCCTCCTACTGGAGCATTTTGGCTGGAGCTGGGTGGGGATGGTGACAGCAGATGATGATAGCAGTCAACAAGCCAGCATGGAGATCTTCAATGTAATAACACGGAGCGGGGTCTGCATAGCTTATAGAGAATTTGTCAGTGATTATGCTTTTTTCAAACGATCTATGGCCTCCAGGAAGGTGCTTTATAAAATACAAAAGACTCACTGCAATGTGATTATATTTATTGGTTACACATATGGCTTACAGTCATTGAACTTAATATTGTCTGATGACCTCAGTCCTAGGAAAGTTGTCATCATACTGTCACTTGCTTTTCCTGAAGAAATACTCACATTCACAACATTACAAGGATCTTTCTGGCTCATGCTTCAAAAAGGAAGAATTCCAGGATTAAAAGAATATTTACTCACAGCCGGTCCTCTAAAATATCCTGACATTGACCTGATGTTTGAAGTATGGGAAGATTATCTTTATTGCAGCCTTGGACCATATCATTTATACAGACCATGTAATGAAAGAGATGTTCTAGGTAATGTGGATCGCTCCCGGTATGATGTAGACAATTTCCGTTACACATTCAGTGTGTACTCTGCAGTGTATATTGTGGCTTATGCCTTACATCATCTGATCTACTCACATAAAAGACAAGAACTTCTCCAGTTATTTTCCATTCAGAGTTCAAAAGTTGCTTGGCAGGTGAGATCTTCAGACATCCAGACTATTTAATATTTTTAATATTTTAATTATTTTTATATGCAAAATATGAAGATATATATATATATATACACACATACACTCACCTAAAGAATTATTAGGAACACCATACTAATACTAAATGGACCCCCTTTTGCCTTCAGAACTGCCTTAATTCTACGTGGCACTGATTACACAAGGTGCTGATAGCATTCTTTAGAAATGTTGGCCCATATTGATAGGATAGCATCTTGCAGTTGATGGAGATTTGAGGGATGCACACCCAGGGCACAAAGCTCCCGTTCCACCACATCCCAAAGATGCTCTATTGGGTTGAGATCTAGTGACTGTGGGGGCCATTTTAGTACAGTGAACTCATTGTCATGATCAAGAAACCAATTTGAAATGATTTGAGCTTTGTGACATGGTGCATTATCCTGCTGGAAGTAGCCATCAGAGGATGGGTACATGGTGGTCATGAAGGGATGGACATGGTCAGAAACAATGCTCAGGTAGCCCGTGGCATTTAAACGATGGCCAATTGGCACTAAGGGGCCTAAAGTGTGCCCAGAAAACATACCCCACACCATTACACCACCACCACCAGCCTGCACAGTGGTAACAAGGCATGATGGATACATGTTCTCATTCTGTTTACGCCAAATTTGGACTCTACCATTTGAATGTCTCAACAGAAATCAAGACTCATCAGACCAGGCAACATTTTTTCAGTCTTCAACTGTCCAATTTTGGTGAGCTTGTGCAAATTGTAGCCTCTTTTTCCTATTTGTAGTGGAGGTGAGTGGTACCCGGTGGGGTCCTCTGCTGTTGTAGCCCATCCGCCTCAAGGTTGTGCGTGTTGTGGCTTCACAAATGCTTTGCTGCATACCTCGGTTGTAACGAGTGGTTATTTTAGTCAACATTGCTCTTCTATCAGCTTGAATCAGTCGGCCCATTCTCCTCTGACCTCTAGCATCAACAAGGCATTTCCGCCCACAGGACTGCCGCATACTGGATGTTTTTCCCTTTTCACACCATTCTTTGTAAACCCTAGAAATGGTTGTGTGTGAAAATCCCAGTAACTGAGCAGATTGTGAAATACTCAGACCGGCCCGTCTGGCACCAACAACCATGCCACGCTCAAAATTACTTAAATCACCATTCTTTCCCATTCTGACATTCAGTTTGTAGTTCAGGAGATTGTTTTGACCAGGACCACAACCCTACATGCATTGAAGGCAACTGCCATGTGATTGGTTGACTAGATAATCGCATTAATGAGAAATAGAACAGGTGTTCCTAATAATTCTTTAGGTGAGTGTATATATATATATATATATATATATATATATATTGTATGGCTGATCTATTTAAGATATAGTGGTTTCATGTCATATCAAGTTCAATACATAAACACAGCACCAGAACCAAGCTAAGGACATACAAAATACTATATCAGAACCATCCTCAGTACATGTATACAGCACCAGAACTAAGCTCAGAACATAAATGCAGCACCACAGCCAAGCAGGGTACATACTGTATATACAGCACTAGAACCAAGCCCAGTAAATACAGTAATTTCTAGACTACAACACTCACCTTTTAGCAGCAGAAAATCTTGTTTAAAATGCCTGTCTATTAAAGTTTGCGTTTAGGGTGCTCCAGAAAGCCAGGCCTCCCCAACTGCTTCATTTATGATCAGTTAGAGCTTGTTACCTCCCCGACTGAGTGATCAGTGCAGGCAAGAATCAGCTTATGGAGAGGACAGTGGGGAATGCCTTCCTCTCTAGGCTGACGATCCCCAGGCAGCAGGGAAATACATGAAAGCTCTGACTTAATGTAGCTATAGGACCTTTAATTATGTCACCTGTGGGAGAAGCCAAACCAGTATTCGCATACAGGAAAATTCATACAAGACATTGTCCAGATGGTACACCGACATACTTATACATGAGGGGTATGGCAGATAGGGATCTCTGTTGGAGATGCAATGTAGCCCCCTGTACAGTGTCGGACTGTGGTGCCTAGGGCCCACCAGTGGAAATTATTTTTGGGGCCCACCCTACAGCTACCCAAAAAAATATAGAACTTGTTCATTTTTCGGGCTCATGCACATGAATATTCGCAGTTTAGCGCACAATACAGTGTGCAAAACAGAACGGTATTGTGCACTGCTCAATATCAGATGTTTCTCGTTAAGCAGCTCATTGTAATTGATAACCTAATCTGTTAAGGTCCCTTTACACAAGGCGACAGAGCAGGGGATTGTTGGGGAGGAAGCGTTCCTTCCCGACAATTGCCTGCTCTTTGACGGAGGAGAACGCTGTATTTCCATGCAGTGGTCTCCATTGTATGGGGAGCAGTGATCACTACTGTCAATGTTCTTCCCCAAACTGACAGCAGATCGTGATCACACAGCACAATCTACTTCCAGTAAATGATAATTTTTATGTGCGCACAAACGATCGAATGACGGCACCCGATGAATCAGTCTAGACGACATCCACCGCAGCCATGACGCCCAAGAGCTACTAAAGCGAGCAACACGGTGACCTACACTGTGACAATATGTCTATCTTTATTTATTTTTTACATAATAAAGCATTTTTTTTTTCTAAATCATGTTTCCGTTTCTGAAATCCATATAGGTATATGTTTTATTTTTCTGCCAATGATCTTGTGTAGGGGCTTCATTTTTGCAGAAAGAGTCACACCACTGGGACCCGCACCTATATTGAGAACGGAGCCCTGAAAGTGGTGGAGGGCGTGCTGCGCATAAGCAGCCGCCCTCCCTTTATTTTCTATGGGGCCCCCACAAATAGTCGTGCACTGGCTTAGCTATTTCCGTCACCCTATAGAAGTGAATGGGAGCGGTTGCCGGTTATGCTCAGTGCGCTCCCATTCACTTCTATGTGGAGAGAGCACTTGGTGGTGTCCAGACCGGAGTCCTTCAGCCACCACCTAGCGGGGCTCCGTTACTGATATACGTGGGACCCACATCTATAATACAAGCCAAAAATTCGGCTGGGCATAAAATTTTCAATAGATGGTTCCGTGAAAACGGAACAGATACGGAAGACATAAGGAGTACATTGTGTATGTGTTCTGTTTTTTTTGCAGACCCATTGACTTGAATGGAGCCAGGTAACGTGATTTGCGGGCAAAAATAGGACATGTTCTATCTTTCAATACAGAAAAGCAATGCATACGGAGTACATTCCTCTTTTTTGCGGAACCATTGAAATAAATGGTTCCGTATATGGAACGCAAGAAACGGCCCATAAATGGAAAAATAAAGAAAAATGGTTGTGTGCAGGAGGCCTAATACTAAAAAGAAAACAACTAAAGCACAAAATAAAACAAAAAATACTGTATTTTTTTACATTTCCATCTATGGAGCTGTGTCCTGTGTGAGGACTCATTTTTTGAGGGTCCGATCTGTACTATATTGATGGAGTGTGTGTGACTTTTTTAGCAATCTTTACTCAAATTTTTGTAGCATGCAATCATAATTGTGATATAAAATTACAGCATGTTGCAGGAAAACTTCAACTCCCAGCAGGTCCTGAAGGTTTACATCTCAAAGGGCACCAATTGCCAGTAAAATGTGAAATTATATTTTTATTAAACTATAGATTTACCTACAGCAAGGTCCATATATTGGGACATGGACACAATTCTAATTTTTTTGGCTCTATACACCACCACAATGGATTTGAAATGAAATGAACAAGATGTGCTTTACCTGCAGACTGGCAGCTTTAATTTGAGGGTATTTACATCCAAATCAGGTGAACGGTGCAGGAATTACCACAGTTTGCATATGTGACTCCCACTTGTTAAGGAACCAAAAGTAATGGGACAATTGGCTTCTCGGCTGTTCCATGGCCAGATGTGTGTTTATTCCCTCATTATCCCAATTACAATGAGCAGATAAAGGGTCCAGAGCTCATCTCCAGTCTGCTATTTGCATTTGGAATCTGTTACTGTCAACTCTCAAGATGAGATCCAAAGAGCTATCACTATCAGTGAAGCAAGCCATCCTTAGGCTGAAAAAACACAACAAACCCATCAGAGAGATAGCAAAAACATTAGGCCTGGCCAAAACAACTGTTTGAAATATTATTAAAAAGAAGGAACGCATTGGTGAGCTCAGCAACACCAAAAGACCCAGAAGACCACGGAAAACAACTGTGGTGGATGACCAAAGAATTCTTTCCCTGGTCAAGAAAACACCCTTCACAACAGTTGGCTAGATCAAGAACACTCTCCAGGAGGTAGGTGTATGTGTGTCAAAGTCAGCAATCAAGAGAAGACTTCACCAGAGTGAATACAGAAGGTTCACCACAAGATGTAAACCATTGGTGAGCCTCAAAAACAGGAAGGCCAGATTAGAGTATTGCAAACGACATCTCAAAAAGCCTTCACAGTTCTGGAACAACATCCTACGGACAGATGAGACCAAGATCAACTTGTTACCAGAGTGATGGGAAGAGAAGAGTATGGAGAAGAAAAGGAACTGATCATGATCCTAAGCATAACACCTCATCAGTGAAGCATGGTGGTGGTAGTGTCATGGCGTGGGCATGTATGGATGCCAATGGAACTGGTTCTCTTGAATTTATTGATGATGTGACTACTGACAAAAGCATCAGGATGAATTCTGAAGTGTTTCGGGCAATATTATCTTCTCATATTCAGCCAAATGCTTCAGAACTCATTGGACGGCTCTTCACAGTGCAGATGGACAATGACCCAAAGCATTCTGCAAAAGCAACCAAAGAGTTTTTTTAAGGGAAAGAAGTGGAATGTTATGCAATGGCCAAGTCAATCACCGGACCTGAATCCGATTGAGCATGCATTTCACTTGCTGAAGACAAAACTGAAGGGAAAATGCCCCAAGAACAAGCAGGAACTGAAGACAGTTGCAGTAGAAGACTGGCAGAGTATCACCAGGGATGAAACCCAGCATCTGGTGATGTCTATGCGTTCCAGACTTCAGGCTGTTATTGACTGCAAAGGATTTGGATCCAAGTATTAAAAGGTGAAAGTTTGGTTTATGATTATTATTGTGTCCCATTACTTTTGGTCCCTTAACAACTGGGAGGCACAGATGCAAACTGTTGCAATTCCTACACCGTTCACCTGATTTGGATGTAAATACCCTCAAATTAAAGCCGACAGTCTGCAGGTAAAGCACATCTTGTTTGTTTCATTTCAAATCCATTGTGGTGGTGTATAGAGCCAAAAATGTTAGAATTGTGTCCATGTCCCAATTATAATACTATCTTGGGGGACTAGCGGCAGCCTGTGATGTCCACCACTGAGTCACAGACTGCTTCTGTTTTATGGGGGACACAGCAGCACCAGCATGTCTGCACACTCAGGAGCACAGTAAAAGCCCGCCGCCGTGCTCTGCAGACTCTAGAATATGGGCGGGCGGCAGGGCTCGGTGAAGACGGAGCGTGCGTGCAGCGCAGGGAGTGAGAAGGAAGCGCAGGCACCGCACCACCTGTATCAAGAGGCGAATCCTGCCGCCCACTGAAAGATGACAGCGTCAGCCGCCAGCATCACTGCAGGGCAAGTTAAGTGTCGAGTTCATCAAGATCATCTGGCCACCTTCTGTATGTCTGTGTAGCTCTGCTCTTCCTATTGAAGCGGCAGGCAGCGGCCCGTGCCAGCAGAAAGCTGGGGCTGCCTGCCACTGCTAATTACTATAAAGACCACAGGTCGCACTACATTTTTTCCAGAAGAGTAAAAAATACTTCTATTAACAATTTTCAGGAGTATTTTTAGTACAGATTTAGTACAAATTTTGCGGTAATTCACATATAAAATGCATAGGCCCACATAACGTTATGAGGCTGATCTTTCTGCAGGGAAACCATTGCTAGTCTCTCATGCAGAAACAAATGTAGACAATTTTATATTTATCCAACATTATACACTAAACATTAAGACCACTGCTACACAGCGCCCACCTGATGCTGCCACACACTGCGCCCACCTGACGCAGCCATACACAGCGCCCACCATATGCTGCCACACACTGCGCCGACCTGACGCTGCCATACTTAGTGCCCACCTGATGCTGCCATACACAGCGCCCACCTGATGCTGCCAAAAACTGCGCCGACCTGACGCTGCCATACTTAGCGCCTACCTGACAGCGCCATACACAGCGCCGCCTGAAGCTGTCATACACAGCGCCTCCCTGACGCTGCCATACACAGCGCCCCCCTGAAGCTGCTATACACAGTGCCAGCCTGATGCTGCCAAGCACAGGGCCCATCTGACACTGCTATACAATGCGCCCGCCTGAAGCTGCCATATACAGGGCCCCCTGGCGCTGCCATACACTGCACCCACCTGACGCTGCCATACACTGCACCCACCTGACGCTGCCATACACAGCGCCCACCCTGACGCTGCCATACACAGCGCCCCCCTGACGCTGCCATACACTGCGCCCGCCTGACGCTGCCATACACTGCGCCCACCTGACGCTGCCATACACTGTGCTCGCCTGATGCTGCCATACACTGTGACCGCCTGACACTGCCATACACAGGGCCCACCTGACACTTCCATATACATATTACATACACAGCTCTACCACATGCCCATTACACAGATAGAACTGCTGTGTGCACATTACACACAGAAAACTGTACAATGGACTGGTTACACTGACATAGCAATGCTTTATACACACCTTCCATACATAAAGTACCTCTGCATCTCCACCAGCACAATCCTACATGGAGCCTGTGTTCCCCTAACTCCTCCCATGCACATGGCTGATCACATGACTGTGACATCACCACAGGTCCTGTAACCACAACCTAGTGTTTAGTCCAGTCTCTGGATCTGCTCCTGGTAAGAGAGATAACCCTGAGGGACAGAGCTTCTCGGGAGAGGGGTGGTGCTTCAACTAGGCAGGGGGCCACCGAGGATTTCCCTGGCTCCCCGGTGGGCCAGTCCAAACCTGCCTCTGGACTATATAACATATATGGTGATTTAGCACTAAAATCCAACCTTTTTGGGACAAAATAGAAGATATAATTAACTTGGTGTGTCCAGAACCTCCATCACCAACTCCAAATCAGGTTCTACTTTGGCAAGATTCCTCTTCATTCTGCCCATGCAAAACAGCACTGACTATTTTTCTCATTTTAGCAGCCAAACTGTTAATACCACTACACTGGTTGAGCTCTTCCTCTCCATCACATCAGAAGTGGTTGTACAGGGTTGACCAACTCTGCAAACTTGAAGAACTCACTTCTTGGATAGAGCGTAGACATGAGTGCTTTTTGTAAACCTGGTCTCCCTGGCTAAAATACCATACACAGTGATCTTATTTCTGCTACAGATCCTCCTCACAGAATGACTGAAGAAATCTATTTCAATTTATTTTGATTTAAAGGGAATCTGTCACCTGCTTTTAGCATTTAAAGCTTTCAACATTGCCATGCTCAATAAAGTACCTTATTTCCTGCAGTGGTCTTCTTACTTTATTTAGTTTTGTCATTTTTATAATAAAAAAAAAATATATTTTTCTGATATGCTAATGAAGCTCCAAGGTGCCCAGAGTGGCGTTTTTTTTTTCCTTCTGGAGCCCAGTGAGGCCCTTCTGCAGTGCCCAGCCCACCTTAATTTGAAGCCCAAGAAAGCCTCCTGATCATGAAAAACTTACAATTACTTGGCTTGATCCTTGGGGATCTCAGACACCTCCACACTTTGGCCGGGGGCTCGACGGAGTTGATGTGTTTTATCCTAATGAGAAAAATTTCATAATAAGGATTTGGAGAAGAGGCAGAGGAATAGCAGAGCAGGGAGAGGCTGATGCTGCTACTAGTGGGCTCAGACCATGGGGGAGTAATTAAGCCCAACATAATGCCTCTCCCCAGTAGTAATAATTTTCCTTATAATAGACAGTGCAAAAAATACCCCCTTGTAATGTCCCCAGTTGAGCTAATGTCCCCATAGTGCCCACTATAATGTGCCAGTAGCAAATAGGCCCCCCTATAATGTGCCAGTAGCCATAGGCCCCCCTATAATGTGCCAGTAGCCATAGGCCCCCTATAATGTTCCAGTAGCCATAGGTCCCCCTATAATGTGCCAGTAGCCATAGGCCCCCCTGTAATCTGCCAGTAGCGATAGACACTTCTATAATGTGACAGTAGCCAAAGGCCTCCGTATAATGTGCCAGTAGCCATAGGCCCCCCTATAATGTGCCAATAGCCAATAGGCCCCCCTAAAATGTGCCAGTAGCTATAGGCCCACCTATAATCTGCCAGTAGCCATAGCCCCCCCTAGAATTTGCCAGTAGACATAGGCCCCCCTATAATGTGCCAGTAGCCATAGACCCCCTATATAATGTGCCAGTAGCCATAGGCCCCCCACTATAATGTGCCAGAAGCCAGATAGGGCCCCCTATAATGTGCCAGTAGCCAGATGGGGCCCCCATATAATGTGTCAGTAGCCAGATAGGGGCCACCCTATAATGTGCCAGTAGCCAGATAGGGCCCCCCTATAATGTGCTAGTAGACAGATAGGCCCCCCCACCCTATAATGTGCCAGTAGCCAGATAGGGTCCCCCCTATTATGTGCCAGTAGCCACGTAAAGCCCCCCTATAATGTATTTAGAAGCTTTTGCTCAGAATCTGTCATATTAACCAGCCCATATACACCGCTTCGACACTATCTGTATGTGACCGAACCTAGTTAAAAGTCGCTGAAATAAAGCTATTTTGCGGGGAATCTGTCATATTAACCAGCCCATATACACCACTGTGACACTATCTGTGTGTGACCGAACCTATTTAGAAGTAGCTGAACTAAAGCAATTTTGCTGAGAATCTGTCATAATAACCAGCCCATATACACCGCTGTGACACTATCTGTGTGTGAACGAACCTAGTTAGAAGTAGCTGAAATAAATCTATTTTGCTGGGAATCTGTCATATTAAAAAGCCCAAATGCACCGCTGTGACACTATCTGTGTGTGACCGTACCCATTTAGTAGTAGCTGAACTAAAGCTATTTTTCTAAGAATCTGTAATATTAACCAGCCCATATACACCGCTGTGACACTATCTGTGTGTGACCGAACCTATTTAGAAGTAGCTGAAATAAATTTATTTTGCTCAGAATCTGTCATATTAACAAGCCCATATACACCGCTGTGACACTATCTGTGTGTGACCGTACCCATTTAGAAGTAGCTGAACTAAAGCTATTTTGCTAAGAATCTGTCATATTAACCACTTCAACCCCGCTAGCTGAAACCCCCTTAATGACCAGGACACTTTTTACACTTCTGCACTACACTACTTTCACCGTTTATCGCTCTGTCATGCAACTTACCACCCAAATGAATTTTACCTCCTTTTCTTCTCACTAATAGAGCTTCATTTGGTGGTATTTCATTGCTGCTGACATTTTTACTTTTTTGTTATTAATCAAAATTTAACGATTTTTTTTGCAAAAAAATGACATTTTTTACTTTCAGTTGTAAAATTTTGCAAAAAAAACGACATCCATATATACATTTTTCGCTAAATTTATTGTTCTACATGTCTTTGATAAAAAAAAAATGTTTGGGTAAAAAAAAATGGTTTGGGTAAAAGTTATAGCATTTACAAACTATGGTACAAAAATGTGAATTTCCGCTTTTTGAAGCAGTCATGTTTCCTGAGGTTCTACAATGCCCAGACAGTACAAACACCCCACAAATGACCCCATTTCGGAAATTAGACACCCTAAGGTATTCACTGATGGGCATAGTGCAGGGGTGCACAACCTGCGGCCCGGGGGCCACATGCGGCCCTTGATACCATTCTGTGTGGCCCACAACCATCTAATAACAGACATGTATGTCTATGTCTTGTGGCTGCTGACATGTATTTTTCCCATTGGATAGGAGTCCCAGAACTGTAACCAGACATTAATGGTAAATACCATATGTTCAATCGGCCATAAATACAGTTTTTCATTGTTAATACCCCTTTAAATTTTAATTTCGGCCCTCGTCATTGGTTCAGTCTGGCAATGTGGCCCCCGACCAAGAAACGTTGTGCATCCCTGGCATAGTGAGTTCATAGAACTTTTTATTTTTTGTCACAAGTTAGCGGAAAATGATGATTTTTTTTTTTTCTAACAAAGTCTCATATTCCACTAACTTGTGACAAAAAATAAAAACTTCCATGAACTCACTATGCCCATCACAAAATACCTTGGGGTGTCTTCTTTCCAAAATGGGGTCACTTGTGGGGTAGTTATACTGCCCTGGCATTTTAAGGGCCCAGATGTGTGAGAAGAAGTTTGCAATCAAAATCTGTAAAAAATGACCGGTGAAATCCGAAAGGTGCACTTTGGAATGTGTGCCCCTTTGCCCACCTAGGCTGCAAAAAAATGTCACACATCTGGTATCGCCGTACTCGGGAGAAGTTGGGGAATGTGTTTTGGGGTGTCATTTTACATATACCCATGCTGGGTGAGAGAAATAGCTCGGTAAAAGACAACTTTTCCAATTTTTTTATACAAAGTTGGCATTTGACCAAGATATTTATCTCACCCAGCATGGGTATATGTAAAATGACACCCCAAAACACATTCCCCAACTTCTCCTGATTACGGCGATACCACATGTGTGACACTTTTTTGCAGACTAGATGCGCAAAGCGGCCCAAATTCCTATTAGGAGGGCATTTTTAGACATTTGGATCCCAGACTTCTTCTCACGCTTTAGGGCCCCTAAAAAGCCAAGGCAGTATAAATACTCCACATGTGACCCCACTTTGGAAAGAAGACACCCCAAGGTATTCAATGAGGGGCATGGCGAGTTCATAGAATTTTTTTAGTTTTTTGCATAAGTTAGCGGAAATTGATTTTGTCCGCTAACTTGGGACAAAAATTTCAATCTTTCATAGACTCAATATGCCCCTCACGGAATACCTTGGGGTGTCTTCTTTCCGAAATGTGGTCACATGTGGGGTATTTATACTGCCCTGGCATTTTAGGGGCCCTAAAGCATGAGAAGAAGTCTGGAATATAAATGTCTAAAAAATGTTACGCATTTGGATTCTGTGAGGGGTATGGTGAGTTCATGTGAGATTATTTTTTTTGACACAAGTTAGTGGAATATGAGACTTTGTAAGAAAAAACAAAAACAAAAAAATATATATTTCCGCTAACTTGGGGAAAAAAAATGTCTGAATGGAGTCTTACAGGGGGGTGATCAATGACAGGGGGGTGATCACCCATATAGACTCCCTGATCACCCCCCTCACATTGATCACCCCCCCTGTAAGGCTCCATTCAGACGTCCGTATGATTTTTACGGATCCACGGATACATTGATCGGATCCGCAAAACACATACAGACGTCTGAATGGAGCCTTACAGGGGGGTGATCAATGACAGGGGGGTGATCACCTCATATACACTCCCTGATTACCCCCTGTCATTGATCACCCCCCTGTCATTGATCACCCCCCTGTAAGGCTCCATTCAGACGTCCGTATGATTTTTACGGATCCATGGATACATGGATCGGATCCGCAAAACACATACGGACGTCTGAATGGAGCCTTACAGGGGGGTGATCAATGACAGGGGGTGATCAGGGAGTGTATATGAGGTCACCCCCCTGTCATTGATCACCCCCCTGTAAGGCTCCATTCAGACGTCCGTATGTGTTTTGCGGATCCGATCCATGTATCCATGGATCCGTAAAAATCATACGGACGTCTGAATGGAGCCTTACAGGGGGGTGATCAATGACAGGGGGGTGATCAATGACAGGGAAGAGATCATTAAGTCTATATGCGTGATCACCCCCTTGTCATTGATCACCCCCCTGTAAGGCTCCATTCAGACGTCCGTATGCGTTTTGTGGATCCGATCCATGTATCCGTGGATCTGTGAAAATCATACGGACGTCTGAATGGAACCTTACAGGGGGGTGATCAATGACAGGGGGGTGATCAATGACAGGGAAGAGATCAGGAAGTCTATATGCGTGATCACCCCCTTGTCATTGATCACCCCCTGTAAGGCTCCAATCAGACGTCCGTATGCGTTTTGCGGATCCGATCCATGTATCCGTGGATCAGTAAAAATCATACGGACGTCTGAATGGAGCCTTACAGGGGGTGATCAATGACAAGGGGGTGATCACGCATATAGACTTCCTGATCTCTTCCCTGTCATTGATCACCCCCCTGTCATTGATCACCCCCCTGTCATTGATCACCCCCCTGTAAGGTTCCATTCAGACGTCCGTATGATTTTCACGGATCCACGGATACATGGATCGGATCCACAAAACGCATACGGACGTCTGAATGGAGCCTTACAGGGGGGTGATCAATGACAAGGGGGTGATCACGCATATAGACTTAATGATCTCTTCCCTGTCATTGATCACCCCCCTGTCAAAAATCATACGGACGTCTCAATGACAGGGGGGTGATCAATGACAGGGGGGTGATCAGGGAGTCTGTATGGGGTGATCAGGGGTGATCAGTAGTTCATAATGGGTTAATAAGTGACAGGGGGGGTGTAGTGTAGTGGTGTTTGGTGCTACTTTACTGAGCTGCCTGAGTGGTCGATCCAAACAAAAGGGACCACCAGAGGACCAGGTAGCAGGTATATTAGTCGCTGTTATCAAAACAGCGTCTAATATACCTGTTAGGGGTTAAAAAAAATCTAGTTAACAATATCTGTGTGTGACCGAACCTAGTTAGAAGTAGCTGAAATAAATATATTTTGCTCAGAATCTGTCATATTAACCAGCTCATATATACCGCTGTGACACTATCTGTGTGTGACCGTACTCATTTAGAAGTAGCTGAATTAAAGCTATTTTGCTGAGAATCTGTCATATTAACCAGCCCATATACACTGCTGTGACACTATCTGTGTGTGACTGTACCCATTTTGAAGTAGCTGAACTAAAGCTATTTTGATGATAATCTGTCATATAAACCAGCCCATATACACCGCTGTGACACTGTCTGTGTGTAACCAAACCTATTTTGAAGTAGCTGAAATAAATATATTTTGCTAGGAATCTGTCATATTAACCAGCCCATATACACTGCTGTGACACTATCTGTGTGTGACCATACCCATTTAGAAGTAGCTAAACTAAAGCTATTTTGCTGAGAATCTGTCATATTAACCGGCCCATATACACCGCTGTGACACTATCTGTGTGTGACCGTACCCATTTAGAAGTAGCTGAATAAAATCTATTTTGCTGAGAATCTGTCATATTAACCAGCCCATATACACCGCTGGGACACTATCTGTGTGTGACCGTACTCATTTAGAAGTAGCTGAACGAAAGCTATTTTGCTGAGAATCTGTCATATTAACCAGCCCACATACACGGCTGTGACACTATCTGTGTGACCGAACATATTTTGAAGTAGCTGAAATAAATATATTTTGCTAGGAATCTGTCATATTAACCAGCGTATATACACCGCTGTGACACTATCTGTGTGCGACCAAACATATTTTGAAGTAGCTGGAATAAATATATTTTTCTAGGAATCTGTCATATTAACCAGCCCATATACACCGCTGTGACACTATCTGTGTGTGACTATACCCATTTAAAAGAAGCTAAACTTAAAGCTATTTTTCTGAGAATCTGTCATATTAACCAGCCCATATACACTTCTGTGACACTATCTGTGCGTCACCGTACTCATTTAGAAGTAGCTGAACTAATGCTGTTTTGCTCAGAATCTGTCATATTAACCGGCCCATATACACCGCTGTGACACTATCTGTGAGTGACCGTACTCATTTTGAAGTAGCTGAACTAAAGCTATTTTGCTGAGAATCTGTCATATTAACCAGCCCACATACACCGCTGTGACACTATCTATGTTTGACTGAACCTAGTAAGAAGTTGCTGAAATAAATCTATTTTGCTGAGAATCTGTCATATTAACCAGACTATATACACTGCTGTGACACTATCTGTGTGTGACCGAACCTATTTAGAAGTAGCTGAAATAAATCTATTTTGCTGGGAATCTGTCATATTAACCAGCCCATATACACCGCTGTGACACTATCTGTTTGTGACCGTACCCATTTAGAAGAAGCTAAACTAAAGCTATTTTGCTGAGAATCTGTCATATTAACCGACCCATATACACCTCTGTGACACTATCTGTGCGTGACCGTACCCATTTAGAAGTAGCTGAACTAAAACTATTTTGCTGAGAATTTGTCATATTAACCAGCCTATATACACCGCTGTGACACTATCTGTGTGTGACCAAACCTATTTTGAAGTAGCTGAAATAAATATATTTTGCTAAGAATCTGTCATATTAACCGGCCCATATACACCGCTGTGACACTATCTGTGTGTGACCAAACCTATTTAGAAGTAGCTGAACTAAAGCTATTTTTCTGAGAATCTGTCATATTAACCAGCCCATATACACCGCTGTGACACTATCTGTGTGTGACCGAACCTATTTAGAAGTAGATGAAGTAAAACTATTTTGCTCAGAATCTGTCATATTAACCAGCCCATATACACCGCTGTGACACTATCTGTGTTTGACTGAACCTAGTTAGTAGTAGCTGAAATAAATCTATTTTGCTAGGAATCTGTCATATTAACTAGCCCATATACACTGCTGTGACACTATCTGTGTGTGACCATACCCATTTCGAAGTAGCTGAACTAAAGCTATTTTGCTGAGAATCTGTCATATAAACCAGCCTATATACACCGCTGTGACACTATCTGTGTGTGACCAAACCTATTTAGAAGTAGCTGAAATAAATATATTTTGCTGGGAATCTGTCATATTAACCAGCCCATATACACCGCTGTGACACTATCTGTGTGTGACCGAACCTATTTAGAAGTATCTGAACTAAAGCTATTTTGCTGAGAATCTGTCATATTAACCAGCCTATATACACTGCTGTGACACTATCTGTGTGTGATATAAATTTATTTATTTACACGTCCTAGTGAACAAACTACTTTGGGTCCCAGAAGATATTTGATCGGGCCTAATGCCGTTCTAAGGATGGTAAGGCCTGAGAAAGTACAGGCAATAGTCGATTTGGTAGCCGACAGTTAATCCAGCACGTTCACATTATCTCCCACCCAGTCTTCTGCTGAAAGCGCACAAGTGGCGCCTGAAACCCATGCCCATCAGTCTGTCACATCACCCCCGTGCATATCAAGGAACCTGTCTGAGCCTCAAGTCATGCAGCAGTCTCCTATGCTGTTTGAAGACTCTGCTGGCAGGGTTTCCCAAGGGCATCCACCTAGCTCTTCCCCAGGGGTGGAAGACATAGAATGCACTGACGCTAAACCACTTATGTTTCCTGATGAGGACATGGTAAAACCACCTTAGCACGTCTCTGATGTTAACGAAACACAGGTGCCAACTGCTGGTCTTTCTGCAGTGTGCAGACCGAAAAGGAGGTCAGGGAGGAAGACTAACTTTCAGAGTTCGGAGGAAGAGGCAGTGGTGAGACCGAGCCAACAGCGCAGCAAAAGAGGGAGCAGAGTGCAAAAGCAGAGCAGCCGTGGCAAAGACAGTTCGCCTGCTACTGGCCACCTCCACCAGGGACCGAGTACACCAAAGGCGTTCCAAAGGAGTTCCCTGACATGGCAATTCTTCACACAATGTGCTTATGACAAGACTTGAGTGGTTTGAACGCTGTGCCATCAGATCCTGAAGCGAGGCATTAACGTTCTGAACCTTAGCACAACCTGCATGACCAGGCATCTTCATGCGAGACACGGGCTGCAGTGGAGTAAGCACCTTCAAAACCAAGAAAGGGCTCAGGCCCCTCCTGCTCCCTCTTCTGCTGCTGCCTCGGCATCTTCCTCCGCCTCTGGAGGAATATTGGCACTTGCCACCCAGCAAACAGAGGAAGTGCCACCAACACCACCATCTCCGTCACCAAGCATCTCCACCATGTCACACCGAATCATTCAGCTCTCCATCTCCCAAACTTTGGAGAGAAAGCGTAAATTCCCACCTAGCCACCCTCGATCCCTGGCCCTGAATACCAGCATTTCTAAACTACTGGCCTTTGAAATGCTGTCATTCAGGCTGGTGGAGATGGACAGCTTCAAAAAGCTAATGTCGCTTGCTGTCCCACAGTACGTCGTTCCCAGCCGCCACTACTTCTCCAGGAGAGCCGTTCCTTCTGTGCACAACCAAGTATTGGATAAAATCAAGTGTGCACTGCGCAACGCCATCTGTGGCAAGGTCCACCTAACCACAGATACGTGGACCAGTAAGCACGGCCAGGGACGCTATATCTCCCTAACTGCACACTGGGAAAATGTAGTGGAGGCTGGGCCCCAGACGGAGAGCTGTTTGGCGCACGTCCTTCCACCGCCAAGGATCGCAGGGCATCATTCTACGGAGTCCCGTAGAATTTTTGAATACGACACAAATATCCCGAGAGGCCTGAACGCTGAGATGGAGGTCTTTGGGTTCCTGTAAGGGGGCGCTGTACGTTGGAGATGGGACATCGCGGTGTGTCTGCAAATCGGCACCGTGATCTCCCCTCCCTGACGGATGGCTCCCCTAGGCTGCAATACTACATTTCACCTCTTCTTTGAAACATTATATTACACTTCACCTCTTCTTTGAAAAACAAAAATATAGCCTTTTGAGTGAAACAACATACAAACAGAAGGCAGGCATCTACTTCTGAGGACAAATTGGACATTTTTAGGCAGGGAAAAATAAATAAAAAATATGACCTAATTCACACTTATGCGTTTTTGATGCATTTTTTTCTGAAAACGATTGCTAGACCTTGCAGTCTTCTGCTATATCTATTTTTAATAACTTTTAAGTGTTCTTAACATGAGTATTCAAATGTATGGGGTTATTTATGGTTTTATCCTATAAGACACATGTATGACTACTGAAATCCAGTCCAGAGATTATCCAATGCACAAAATAATGTGGGATTGTGGGTAACGATATCCCATTTATAAGGAGTGAGGATCCACTCACTCAGTTGGCCACTGAGGAAGGGGTGTTAGACCCTGAAACGCGTCTGGCATACAGAGTGAGCGTGGACAAAGAAAAAGGAAGCCTGGAACCAAAAGAAATAAGAAATAAAGTAAGAAAACCTGCTTGAATCCAAAAGCTGGAAGAGCAGTCGCCAAACAGTGATGTCATTAAAGCGTCTACTCGGTCCCCCGGACAACCAGGTTACGTGGGACGCCACGTACGGCCAGCACATCACGTAGCACTCTGTGAGTGCACGGCCGCCTGGATACAAAGCTGCGGAGAGCAGTGAAGAGGGGTAAGACCGCGCTCGTTTGCGAGCATTACAGAATCTATGAAGCAAGCATAAGTTATATATAATCAATTGCACTATGGAGTGAACACTTTGGATTTAGCTGACACTTGGTACCAGTTGTGTCTCTTACACGCTACGGAATCCAGCGCAGCATAAACATTGTGCACTGTGGTTTCGCTATACGAGCATCATCCACGTTTATCCATGTATATTTATAGGACATTGCTGGCACGCTGTTGTATACACAGAATTTTGGGACTTCAATACACCCATAAGAATTCCTCCCTATTGTAGTTTCACATCATTTGCATAGGTATATGTGTGTCTACATGTATGTTTTTATATATTTTTTAGGGGTTTGCTTTTAGACTAATAAAGTCCATTATTCGTTACTATCTTGTGTTTCCCTTCTGAGTGTGCCCCTTCATATTGCTTACACCTCCTCTTGTTTTCTGAGGTCCTGAGGGTGGGACCTGAGGGTGAGCACCTTATCCATACGGTGAGGGGGTGAGCCGCTGTATTCTTGCAATTCTTTGCCTCCTGTTACCTCATCCTCCTACTCGGCTTCCTCCTCCTCTTCTACCACCTCCTCATCTGGTCAGTGACAGAACTTCACCACCAACTTCAGCACAGCCAGGGGTAAACGTCAGCAGGCCGTTCTGAAACTGATGTGTTTGGTGGACAGGCCCCACACCGCGCAGGAGTTGTGGCGGGGTATAGAACAACAGACCGACGAGTGGTTGCTGTTATTGAGCCTCAAGCCCGGCCTGGTGGTGTGCGATAATGGGTGAACTCTCGTTGCATCTTGGGACTAGCCGGTTTGACGCACATCTCTTGCCTGGTGCATGTGCTGATTTTGGTGGTGCAGAAATTCATTCACAACTACCCCGAGATGTCTGAACTGCTGCATAAAGTGCGGGCCGTCTGTGCGCGCTTCCAGTGTTCTCATCCTGCCGCCGCTCGCCTGTCTTCGGCATTCCCGCTCACCGCCTCATATGCGACGTGCCCACCAGATGGAACTCCACCTTGCACATGCTGGACAGACTGTGAGAGCAGCAGCAGGCCATAGTGGAGTTTTAGCTGCAGCACGCACGGGTGAGTCACACTGCGGAACAGCACCACTTCACCACCAATGACTGGGCCTCCATGCGAGACCTGTGTGCCCTGTTGCACTGTTTCGAGTACTTCACCAACATGGCCAGTGGCGATGACGCCGTTATCAGCGTTACAATACCACTTCTATGTCTCCTTGAGAAAACACTTAGGGCGATGATGGAAGAGGATGTGGGCCAGGCGGAGGAGGAGGAGGAGGAAGAGGGGTCATTTCTAAAACTTTCAGGCCAGTCTTTTAGAAGTGCCTTAGAGGGAGATTTGCAACAACAGAGGCGAGGTACAGGCGGAAGATGCGCGACTACAGGCGAACGCTGGTCGATGTGCTCATGAAAGCATTCCCGACTGACGCAGGGGGACAAGTGGAAGCACAAGTCGAAGGCAGGGGAGGAGGAAGAGGTCGCCAACGAAGCTGTGTCAGCGCCAGCACCTCAGAAGGCAGGGTTAGCATGGCCGACATATGGAAAAGCTTTGTCACCTCGCCGCAACAACCGGCTCCAACTGCCGATATGGAGCGAGTTAGCAAGGAGGCAGCATTTGACCAACATGGTGGAACAGTACCTGTGCACACGACTACACGTACTGACTGATGGTTCTGCCCCATTCAACTTCTGGGTCTCCAAATTGTCCACATGGCCAGAGCTTTCCCTGTATGCCTTGGAGGTGCTGGCCTGCCCTGCAGCCAGTGTACTCTCTGAATGTGTATTTAGCACGGCAGGAGGCGTCATTACAGACAGACGCAGCCGTCTGTCCACAGCCAACGTGGACAAGCTCACGTTCATTAAAATGAAACAGGCCTGGATCCCACTAGACTTGTCTGTAAATTTTGCAGAATAGACAGTTCTAACAGCCTCAACCATCCATCCTTGTACTTAAGTGCACTTTTTCCTTTTTTTTTATATGTCCCAATTTTTTGGGGGATACCCCTATGTAAATATGCAAAATAACACACATCTGTGTTGGCTACCTATTCCTCCTTTTGCAGCAGCTTCCACCAAGACAGCCATGTGAGCCTACACCGCCATATCCACCCATTCACCGACTCCTCAACCTCTTCCTTCTAGATCATTCCTAATTTTTATTTTTTTAAGGTCTTTTATGTTATTTTAATTTAACTTCTCTATCCACATTTTGCTGCCTTTTGCAGCCCTCTAGCTCTTTCCAGGGCTATTTTAGAGCCATTTTAGTGGCCAAAAGTTCGGGTCCCTATTGACTTAAATGGGGTTCGGGGTCTGGTTCGGGGTCTAGTTCGGGTCCCAAACCCGAACTTTTTTTTAAAATTCGGCCGAACCTGCCGAACCTGCCGAACCCGAACATCCAGGTGTCCGCTCAACTCTATACAGGGGTGTCAAATATTCCTTTCTAGCTTAGATTGGCCATTCTGACTCCTCAGCATCTGGTGAGGCGTATGCTGCTGAGAGCTAACCCCTTGATGGTCAATCTGACTAGGCCCCACTGCACAATTTGTTACCTGGCTATTATTACTGGACACATTGCAATTACTTGCAAAAGGGCAATTCCTTGCAATGTGTCCTTTGTTCCCACACCTGAAACACCTGACTTGGCGTCCTGTCCTGTGTGTTTTGTCCTTACTAGCTTTGCAGTGTTTTGCTATATGACCTATGCCAGCACATGCAAAACATCTGATGTTTGCCCTGCATGGCTTAGGTCTGTCTACTTTGCTGTTGTGCTCCCTTTACCTAAATCGTTCCATCCTCAGAGTCGCACTTTTAACAATATTTCTTTTTCTCAAAGTCAGGGAGAAATATGTTAGTTTGGACAGGCTCGGATTTTGCGAGATTTGGCCTGTCACAGACTAATCTCGCCCCTTTTTGCCCTGCACAGTGCAAAATTTTGGGAGATTCTGGCTCTGACTTCAATGAAAAAGAAAGGGCCGGCACCATTTTTGAAAATTTTTTGATGATCTGTTGCATGCCAGACATTAGCTGGGATCTTACAGCAACCTCATTCTTCAATTTGGCTACCATCATGTCAGAAGAGGCAGTCCGTTCCTTGAAGGCCTTGATCTCAGCATACGACTGAGTCAATTGAGCCTCAATCTCCTCCTTCTGCCTCTGCAGCTCTACCAACTGTGACTCTATTTTAAGCACCTGCATGTCTCGGTCAATGATAGACTGTACATTCTCTGCCAGCTGTGCCCGCAATGCCGAAACCTGGTTTGAATTACTGGCACAGCACTGGCAATGAATGATTGGAGGATTTGTCTCTGTTCACCGAGACACTAGTGCAACATGCTTTGGTTTGCATATGCTAACCTCAAATGTATGTACAAGTTTGGCTAGCATCTAAAGCCTTTTGGTCGCCTTATTCAATACTGTCCGTTTGTTAACACAAAGTTTGTCATAACTACAAGCCTGTGCCAACAAATCAGACCACAGCATTTCTGCTGACTTGTAAGTGGTGAGGAGGATGGGGTTAAATATACTACGTTTACCTAGGTGTTGCGAAGTCTATACTTATGTTTTTTTGAGAGTCCATCTTCTTTGGAGCTCACTTTTCCTGTCCTAGTTGCTGCATAGAGGATGTCCTTTAGCACCATGAACGCCTTCTCCCGTCCAGCCTGCAAGATCATCAAGCTCGTGAGGCAACATCGCTCAGATTACGTCACTGGGCTCGGCGCATGCCCAGTGAGACTTTTGGGTCTGTTGCCCTCAGGAGCTTGATGATCGCGCAGGCGGTACTGCGCCTGCATGAGATTTCTGGCGGCTGACAGGAAGAGGAACGGGGCATTTCTTTAAGGTAGAAGATGAAGTGGTAAGGGGGCAGAACCGTTTGCCAGGGCTATAGGAGGTTATTTCAGGATCAGGAGGCGTTCTTCGGCTTCAAATTAAGGCAGGCTGGGCACTGCAGGGGGCGTCACTGGGCTCCAGAGAGGGAAAAAAAAGCCGCTCTGGGCACCTTGGAGCTTCATTAGCATATCAGAAAAGAGCTTTTTTTTATCAAAATGACAAAACGAAATAAAGTAAGAAGGCCATTGCAGGAAATAAGGTACTTTATTGAACATGGCAAAGTTGAAAGCTTAAAATGCTAAAAGCAGGTGACAGATTCCCTTTAATTTACTTCCTTTATCTTGGGTCACATCTTTTCATAATTAAATGTGCCTAGGGCCTGTTTGTCTGGGGATCCCCGTGATGGAGTCCTTTGTGAGGATGATGTTTGGTTTACAGTTGTACTGGCGCTCATGAACGAGCATAACATGCTGAGTCATTTTGCTTAGAGGCACCTGTTTCTGTAATGAATATATGTTTTTTGTAAGTCCATCTGCTCATGATCTCACTCTCAGATGGACATTGCGTCACTTCGATGGACTACCTTTTCAATAGGAATGGGGGCAATTGTACAGTTGGGGATTGGCATTGCTGCCTGTATGCGACTCATTGTATATTTTACATGTTCTTTTCATTAAAAAGAGATTTATGAAAAAAAGCAGCTACTGGCAAGACATTTTTTTTCTCACGAACAGAAAGACACTTTTTTCACTCCTGAATTTTCTAGTCTTATTTCCATCAGATTTCCTAACTGTTTGTACAAAATGCAGTGCATTATAGCAGATCTGCTGCTGAGCAATTGATTTTCTTTCAGTAGATTATGTATTGTTTTTAATGTGTTGCATTGTAGTAAATAACGCCATTATTCTATTAGTAAAACTGAATATAAATTATACCGGGCAATTAAACCGCCTTCCCTCCACAGTTCCTGTGTGTTGGTGGATGTGGGGGTTCTAACCACAATACGAGTGAAAACACTTGAATTAGTAGGCTGAAAGCTGTGACAGAGCATCTCCAGATAGTTCAAGAGTACGTGTGGGGTGCAAAAATAGCAATACAAGTTTACAGTGGAAGTTTTACAATCCAGACTACTGTTTCAAATGAAAAAAAAAAAAATTAAATAGTAGGCCGAAATCTGTGTAAGGTCATCTCCAGGCAGTTCAACAGGCAACGACAGTAGCTGTCGGGGCAAGTAAAGAGCATGGAATGGGGAGGGTGCCCAAGGAGACCACCATAATATATATCACAGTCTAAAAAAAAGTGATAGGGAGGGAGAGATCGCCGATGATAACTTTGTGTTGGACAGGACATGGAAGACGAAAAAGGAGTGCCAAAGACGAGTAAGATGCATCTGAGGGAAAGGGTAGTGGCCACAGTGGCAAGAAAGAGTGGATGTAATGTACAGTCAAAACCTCAAAAAGAACTGGCAGTGTCTGATCAGCTTATATTGTGGTCAGCTCGGGAACTACTGGACCCAGGTGCAAAACGTGCCACATCCTACAGCATGCTCGGCTTCCGCTAGCCCTGAGCTCTGTTGCATAAGGAGTTATTTCTTCACTGGGTTTGCACACAAAACCAAGGCCGTGTGCAAGATCTGCAAGATTAAAAATAGCTGTGGGCATTCAAACACAAACTTAGGTACCAGGGCTTATTGCAGCACATGAGGCGGAATCACCAGACTCTTTGGGAAAATACAACTGACCAGCATTACCAATCAGAACACGTCTGTTCTCCCCCTACTGGTCTTCTTTGTAGCAGCCAGCCTCCTCCTTGTGCTACCCTCTATTGTGAGATATCCATAATGGAATGTGTGGCTATGAGAAAACTATTATTGAGCATCAATTAGCTGAACCCCCACCTTGACAAGCTGCTGGTGGTACATTTGATGCTGTACTATTTAGTAGAGTCTGCTGCCTTAAGGGAGCAGATAGCATATGCTCAGCCTCGCTGGAAGTTTCCTAATCAGCATTATTTCTCCCAAAAAGCAATCCATGCCTTATACTCTCTTGTGGCGGAGAATGTAGGCTGCTCCTTGTGACTGTTTGCCATATTAAATTATTAATAATCATAAATAGGTATGAGTCGTCTATTGATGACTCCGCAAATATATACGTTAAAAGAAACTACCTCTGTTGCACTTACACTTTTTCTCTGAACTAAGTGTGAATTACTGCTATGATATGCTACGGCGGCGACTACTACAATAAATAACTATTCGCTTCTACTTTGAATAATAAAAGGAATTTATTAAAACAATTCCATGTTTACAGTCTAATTATTGCTATAACTAAATATATTTATATCAATGGACATATAAATATATATATTATAGCCGCACACAGTAATATATATATATTAGCAACACTACATTACACCTAAACTACGCTACACACAATACAATATAATACACAATTCCACCCCAAAAATCTACCTAAAATTACACTTACACACACACGTTACTTAGCAGCACACCTGCATGGCTCTATATTATCCCTATGGGGAACCACAATAGTGGCACTGGAAGGGTTAATATACAATGCAGGCCAGGGATATACTACAGGGAACACAATGTAAATCAGGGCAGGGGTAGTAGGGGTACCTCATGGGTTAATATTAGTGGCAGCAGTAAAGGGGTTACTGCAATGCAGGAAGATAAAGACACAGGGTATGTGGCACTGCAATGCAGCCATCTCCAGGGGCACGTGGGGCTGCTCTGCCTCTCTTCATGGCCTCTCTTCCTTCATGGGGCTGTTTGGTCCATCTTCCTTCATGGATCTGCTCAGTTTAACTCTTTCTCTCCCATGTGTGTCTCTGTTTGTGGTCCAGTCCCAAGAATTAGAGTTGTCCTTTGTCCTGGCTTGGCCTCATATAAGCAAAAAAGCAGCCCACCTTCCCCCTCCTCAACCGAAGGTGCAGGGATATGACTTCATCGTGTGTGTGACAGAATGCATGCACTCAGACTGTAACAGATAACTGCCAGTTGGCCCCCCGAGGCTCAGGATCTGTACAGACAAAGGAATCAAAGAAATTCCTGCCCAAGGTGGAAATGAGAGCATCCCCCCAGATACACCATGGCACCACACACAAACATCAATAAACAATCCCTAAACAGAAGGTGGGGGAGAGAATAATTACTAGGCTGATATACTGTATGATCTGTAGTAGAAAGTGAATCCACCTTGCGCTCCCTACTGGTGGGTCTGCGAACAATCAGCAGAACTGACTCCGCTGCTGAGTGTCAAAAGGAGCTGTTGTCCTCCTTCAGTTTCAAAATAAGAAGAATGGTTATGTCACCCGAAGGTGACGTAGGACACCAGCGCTGGAATAGCAGAGCCCACCCACTACCACCCTCTATGTCTGGGATTTGTGGGTGAGTATTAGTGAGAAAAGAAGGGAAGGGGTGGGTGACAAGACCGGAGCGAAAAAATGAAATTTAAAGAATGAGCAGCCTGGTGCGCTTACCTGCTATACTGAACTGAGGGAGAAGGCAAGTTCATCAAGAAAAAATGTCAGTGTACAGTGTACAATACGATATATAGTATGTACCTGGTAAGATCCTGCCTGATGACGGTCTGTAGTGTATCCTTTCCAGTTTGTTTCTTTCTTTTTTAATCCAATAGGAGTGCTGTATTGAGTCCGTCCTTTGTGCTCACCTGCTAGCACAAACGCTGCCCCGGCCGGAAGCAAGCGTGGTGCGAGGGAGCTGGTTGTTGCCGTCGTCCTGGAGACCGCTTCGGTGACGTCACCTGTGTAGGTACTGTGGCCTTCGTAGGACAAAAACCTCCAACGCGTTTCGAAGGAGCCCGACAGGAGGATAAGTTCATCCGAGTCACCAGCCTCAGAAATCGCAGGTTAACCGCAGCTCAGATTAGAGACCAGGTCAATGCCACACAGAGTTCTAGCAGCAGACACATCTCTAGAACAACTGTTAAGAGGAGACTGTGTGAATCAAGCCTTCATGGTAGAATATCTGCTAGGAAACCATTGCTAAAGACAGGCAACAAGCAGAAGAGACTTGTTTGGGCTAAAGAACACAAGGAATGGACATTAGACCAGTGGAAATCTGTGCTTTGGTCTGATGATTCCAAATTTGAGATCTTTGGTTCCAACCACCGTGTCTATGGGTGACGCAGAAAAGGTGAACGGATGGACTCTACATGCCTGGTTCCCACCGTGAAGCATGGAGGAGGAGGTGTGATGGTGTGGGGGTGCTTTGCTGGTGACACAGTTGGGGATTTATTCAAAATTGAAGGCATACTGAACCAGCATGGCTACCACAGCATCTTTCAGCGGCATGCTATTCCATCCGGTTTGCGTTTAGTTGGACCATTATTTATTTTTCAACAGGACAATGACCCCAAACACACCTCCAGGCTGATGTAAGGGCTATTTGACCATGAAGGAGAGTGACAAACAATTATGCAAAATATATGTAATAATTTATTTTTATAAATTTACCAACAGGTTATAACATGACAAAAACACAGATTAATACAGGAACAATAAATGTTGTCCCTTGACTCTGTCTCAGCCTATGACAATCAAAAATATAAATTATATTAATATCATATTATATCCCACTCGGCAATCATACTATGGAAATATAATTTCCCAAAGGTTTTTCCTCTACTCAGATAATGTCCAATCTCCCATTAGCAATATGCATCTTTGCTAAGAGGATAACTAGCATTAGGGAGGTGTTTAACAGTATACGTTCCCACAGTATGGGAACTCTTGACTATATCATGAGAAGAATATCACAAGCAAAAATATATAACATACGTTACCAAGTCAACAATGGACAGAGTTTCGGATGGGACCAGTTCTCAGGAGTTCTCTAGTGGTCAAAATATAACTCTTTCTCTATCCTTTATGGATCTTTTCTTTCTAATAAGGATCCTGTTTCTTGTGATCTGATGGTTTGATCTGATGATCTGATCTGATGTTTTGATCTCCTTCTATGTTCCTATCCAGCAGTACTTATTCTCCCTAATATTTTAAGTTGCCACCTCCTGGATTATGATCTTCCAACTGAGGGGGGTGTAACGTATGTTAATACTACTATCATGTAATCTTAACCCTTTATATGCTGGAGAAAACAAGTAATAAAATAATATAATATAATATCGTCCACCTACCTCTAGATGGCACTGTTGTACCACATAAGAATTTCAAACATTAATTCTAAATACCTAATAATAAGTTCACATTACCTTTTAACCTCTCCAATATACATCAATATTAAGGGTTTCTTCCTGACGATTTACTTATCCATAATCTAGATATATTGGAGTCACCATCCTCTACCGTTTCTTTAAATTCATTATAATGGACAATGGACAATGGCCTCCTTATACTTGGCATTGTTTCTGGCCGTGGTTCTTTATTAAGCAATGCCTCCATCTTTTTGGACAAAATTCTTCAAAATTATGTACTAGAATCCAAATCTTACATAAAAGATACCACAGATTTTTTGGGTAGGTTAGCAGCCGTGACGATGCCGGAGGACGCCATCCTGGCCTCCTTCGACATCGTCAGTCTGTATACCTCTATACAGCACAATATTGGCATAGCAGTTGTGGAATCTGCTCTGGCAAACTCAAATTACTCTATTGAGGCTAAAACTTTTTTTCTCGCTTTATTACGATTAATCTTGCATAGTAATTATTTCCTTTTTGGAGATGATTACTACATGCAAATTAGGGGGACGGCCATGGGGATGAATGTGGCCCCAACGTACGCCAACATGGTCGTCTCTTATTTGGAGGAACAACATGTCTATGTGTCCCACCACTTCAGCCATGTGCTGAGGTGGTGGAGATACATAGATGATATTTTTGTTATCTGGACGGGTTCAGCAGCTGAGTTGCATATGTTTCACAATGATTTAAACAGTTTAATTCCGGATATACCGTTCATTTTGGAATTCTCCACTAGTGAATTACATTTTTTGGATGTCAGTGTCCAGCGCATCGGTACAATGTTAAAAACTGAGGTCTATACGAAGCCCAGTGACCGCAACACCGTCCTGAGGTATGACAGCGCTCATCCCCGGACGATGGTGCGGTCACTTCCGTATAGCCAATTTACCAGAGCCAAAAGGATAGTGAGTGATACTTCTACACTTGACAAAACTTTAGAAAGAATGACACAATCTTTCAAACAGAGGCGGTATCCAGCATCCGTTTTACAATAACAATTGAGCCGTATCAACCAGAGAGAGAGAGGTGATCTTTTTCAGGGCACTAAGAGGGATCAATCTAAAAAAATACCCTTTGTATCCACCTTTTGTGAAGCCAGTGCTAAAGTCAGTAAAATTATTAACAAATACTGGTCAATTCTTGGTACAGAACATAAGAATATCCCTGAATTCTGTAATAGACCTATTATGTCATACAAGAGAGCCAGTAATCTTAAAGACAAACTAGTGAAAAATGACATTGGCTCACAAAAAGGTGTATACCAGTCATTTTTAGCCCCTAAAAAGTGTGGCAGTTATCCGTGCCTTCACTGTGTGAACTGTAAGTACATGGTGAAGGGACGTGATTTCACTCATCCAAATACTGGCGTGTCTTACCCTCAGAAATTTTATTTAACCTGTGACTCTTGTTATGTCATCTATGTTTTATGGTGCCCATGCAAGTTATTGTATGTGGGTGAGACCACATGTGATTTTAAATCCCGTTTCAACCAGCACCGTTTCTCTATACGGAAAAAACATAAGGATTTGCCAGTCTCACACCACTTTGCGAATATGGGCCATGGGGAAGGTGATCTCAGGTTCATGATCATAGACCATGTCCAATTGCTGCGAACAGGAGGCAATAAAATGCATAAAAATTTTTAAGCATAAAAATGCTTAAAAAAACGGGAATCCAAATGGATCTTTAAATTACAAACGATTAAACCGGGGGGCTTAAATGTGGAGTACAAACCATGGCTATTCATATGATTTCCTATTTTCATGACCTTGTCGTTATTGGTGACGAAAAATCTGTTTTCACTGTTAATTCTAAATATATTTGGATAATATATTTTTTTATTTCACCTTTTATTTCACATACAGGACCTGTGGATGGAAGGGCCTAGCTCAACAGGAGGTTGGATGCATTGGACACGTGCGGTTTATCCCTGGTTATATTGTACCTACATCTTGATTCACATTGATGCGCTTTCCGAATGCGTTTTTTTACTTAATATGGCTAATTCTGGAAGTTTTCTGCCCGCTAAGGGTTAATGAAGAGAGTGGCAGGGCAGCAGCTGCCGCTGGTCCCCTCCTCCCCCGTTCGCATATTCCGGATGACAGTGCATCGCAAGATAGCACGTCACCCGGCATTGTACCCTGGGTAGATCATCCCGATTTATATTTAGCCTCTACACACTATTCTGTACTTGCATTAAGCGCTCTACTTAAGCTGCATATGACGCGAGGTGTCATGTGATGCATCACTCGAGTACACGTGATTGTTCTTCCAGTGACGTCATGGACATGCGCAGCTCCAGTTCCGGGACGCCGTATCCATGGGGCACACCTCGCAATTCTGTATCCGCCTACCATTGAGCTCGCCTGATTCCATGCCTGGCCCTCCTACGGTGTCACACACACAGGTGACAATTATTCACTGTTGATTATCACTTATGTAAAATATGTATATGTTTTATGTACTGATAGACTCTTATGTTTGAGTCATATGTATTTATACGTTTTATTATATCACTTTTCGAATATGATGTTTCGATATATTCACATAAATGTTTTGTATCCTGTTCTGAACATTATTGTTTAAGTACCACTGTATGTTAATTCGACACGACCACATAAAAACTCACAGTTGTATATGATGCATTGCTTGAAAATGGTCCCAGTAAGCGGACCGAAATATCGCTGCTTGGGTGAATAAAGGACCCCACGTTTTTTTCACCATTGGATGTGCTGCGGTGTATTTATTTCTTATATATATATATATATATATATATATATATATATATATACACAGTACAGACCAAAAGTTTGGACACACCTTCTCATTCAAAGAGTTTTCTTTATTTTCATGACTATGAAAATTGTAGATTCACACTGAAGGCATCAAAACTATGAATTAACACATGTGGAATTATATACATAACAAAAAAGTGTGAAACAACTGAAAATATGTCATATCCAAGGTTCTTCAAAGTAGCCACCTTTTGCTTTGATTACTGCTTTGCTCACTCTAGGCATTTTCTTGATGAGCTTCAAGAGGTAGTCACCTGAAATGGTCTTCACTTCATAGGTGTGCCCTGCCAGGTTTAATAAGTGGGATTTCTTACCTTATAAATGGGGTTGGGACCATCAGTTGCGTTGTGGAGAAGTCAGGTGGATACACAGCTGATAGTCCTACTGAATAGACTGTTAGAATTTGTATTATGGCAAGAAAAAAGCAGCTCAGTAAAGAAAAACGAGTGGCCATCATTACTTTAAGAAATGAAGGTCAGTCAGTCTGAAAAATTGGGAAAACTTTGAAAGTGTCCCCAAGTGCAGTCACAAAAACCATCAAGCGCTACAAAGAAACTGGCTCACATGCGGACCGCCCCAGGAAAGGAAGACCAAGAGTCACCTCTGCTGCGGAGGATAAGTTCATCCGAGTCACCAGCTTTAGAAATCGCAGGTTAACAGCAGCTCAGATTAGAGACCAGGTCAATGCCACACAGAGTTCTAGCAGCAGACACATCTCTAGAACAACTGTTAAGAGAAGACTGTGTGAATCAGGCCTTCATGGTAGAATATCTGCTAGGAAACCACAGCTTAGGACAGGCAACAAGCAGAATAGACTTGTTTGCGATAAAGAACACAAGGAATGGACATTAGACCAGTGGAAATCTGTGCTTGGTCTGATGAGTCCAAATTTGAGATCTTTCGTTCCAACCACCGTGTCTTTATGCGATGCAGAAAAGGTGAACGGATGGACTCTACATGCCTGGTTCCCACCGTGAAGCATGGAGGAGGAGGTGTCATGGTGTGGGGGGGCTTTGCTGGTGACACTGTTGGGGATTGCAGCGGCATGCTATTCCATCCAGTTTGCGTTTAATTGGACCATCATTTATTTTTCAACAGGACAATGACCCCAAACACACCTCCAGGCTGTGTAAGGGCTATTTGACCATGAAGGAGAGTGATGGGGTGCTGCGCCAGATGACCTGGCCTCCACAGTCACCGGACCTGAACCCAATTGAGATGGTTTGGAGTGAGCTGGACCACAGAGTGAAGGCAAAAGGAGCAACAAGTGCTAAGCATCTCTGGGAACTCCTTCAAGACTGTTGGAAGACCATTTCAGGTGACTACCTCTTGAAGCTCATCAAAAGAATGCCAAGAGTGTGCAAAGCAGTAATCAAAGCAAAAGGTGGGTACTTTGAGGAACCTAGAATATGATATATTTTCAGTTGTTTCATACTTTTTTGATATGTATATAATTACACATGTGTTAATTCATAGTTTTGATGCCTTCAGTGTGAATCTACAATTTTCATAGTCATGAAAATAAAGAAAACTCTGAATGAGAAGGTGTGTACAAACTTTTGGTCTGTACTGTATATATATATATAAATATATATATATATATATATATATATATATATATATATATTCAAATATCACCCTTTCCTCTACACTGTTGCTGTGTAGCAAGGTGCATGCCATAGTGAATACCTGGAGCAGCTCTAATAGGGCAGGAGCATAACATGTCTTTCATGGACCAGTGGGTTAAATTTATTTTGCAGCGAGGCAGCATCCTAGCAACAAGGCCAGGTCATTTTGAGCCATCCATGGTTGTGTCAGCCTGGCTCCCACTCCAAGGACTTATCTGCCTCCTCCTCCATGGATACCCTTCTGTCTCCAACAGAAGCAGGGCACAGAGTCAGTCCCACTCCCCCTCCTTTCTATAATGTGTCGAATGTTGCCATGCAGTGTTGAGCTGATCGGCCTGGGCCACACAGGAGAGCAGTTGCTAAAGTACATGACGCTGCAAACCTTTCACTGGCTGTCTCTAATTAGGCCAGGTGGTCATTGATAAAGACCACATCTTAGTAACAGGGCTGAAACTGGGGCAAATAACACAATAACATGATCCCTGCAGGGCACATGTGATTAACCTAGTCATGCAACACTTTTTAAAAAAGCACACTGGCTTGGTGGTGGAAATATCCAGGAGACTGTCCACACAGTTCAGCCATTCTTATGTGGCATAGAATGCTCTCCTGGACTTGCAGCGACAGAACGTTCTGCTGTTAAACCGCTAAATTCATGATGTTTTAACTTTCTGGAATTCATCATTGCACATGCTAGATCATCTGTACAGGCAGAGGAAAGCCATGAATGATTTTGTCATGCGCCAGACAGCCTCAGCAGGGAGCATCTGTTGTTTTGAGGTCAGGCAATGGCAGCTCATCTGAGACACCTGTCGGGTTATCTACATGCAGCAAAGGACAACAGCAGAAGAAGAACAGCTAATGCATCTTGCTGTCCGTCGTTGCAGACCTACAAGGAGAAATTCAAATGGAGGAGAAGCTGCTACTGGAGGATGAGTTGGAGGTGGAGGGTGATGATGATGATGGCGACATCTGCCACAACACCCAATCGACTCAGTGTGGGACAGAGCCCAAACAACTAGCTCCTCAGACACATTGGCTAGAATGGAGAGCTGCGCTTGCCTTTGGTGTGCACTGTGACACTTATGCCACGCTTGCTGTTGCCTGTGGCAACGTTTTGCTGTTTCAGCATGCAGAGCAGTGTCATGGCCTTTGTGGTGTGTGCCGTGACATGTTTGCCTTGCATGTTGTTGCCTGCGGCAACGTGTAGCTTTTTATGCTGGTGTGTAAACTTCCCCTTCAGTTGTTTCCTCCTCTGTCCGGTGCTGGAGGGGTTAACCATCTTGTTGGGGCGTGGTCACTAGGTGCTTCATCTTCCCTGTGGCTAGAGGCCAGGAGTCAGTGGTACTCTAGCCATGGTGTGTGTTGGAATTATGCTCCTGGTCTTCTTGTTCCATCTCCCAGAGTCTTCTCTTCCTTACTTGTGTTGTATGTTTGGTGTGAGGTTATGATTTGGTGTATTGTTATGTCTAGCATGGTGTTCCTTGTCTGGTATGTTTGGTAATATCTTCCAGCATGGTTGCTAGACTTCCTAGCCTGTATGCAGTGCCACCTGGGGCTGCCATGCACCTTGAGGCATGGGGGTCCTGGCGGAGTCTGGTGTGCTGGATACCTGTGTGAGTTGCTGGTACGATGTCCTGTTTGAAGTTAGGGCTCTGGTACGTATTCACGGGTTCCAGTCGTGGTGGCAGTGGCAGGTAAGTGTGTCGCCTTGTTTTCTTACCTGCCAATTCTCTTGCTGCATATTGTCTTTTCATTTCCCTGCTTCTAGGCCTTTTGAGACTCCTGTTCTTCTGTGTCCTGGAGGAACAGGGCGCCTCTCCTCAGCTTCTTTGTGAGGGATTCTTAGGGCGACTCAGGGCCTAAGGTATCCAGGGTATGAGCCGTCCTACTATCCAGGTCCGCTCATACGGTGAGGAGTTAGGGCTAGGTATAGGGATGCATTAGGAGGTGACCTGCTCCCTTATCCTTGTGTTCAGGCCTAGTTGCTTTCCTTATCACTCAGTCATCGTACGGTGGGGGGGTTTTCCCCACTCCCCACCGTGACAATCAAGCAGTCTGATGACTACTGGATAGCTATGTTTTTAAACCCTCGCTATCAAAGCAAAGTGACAGAAAGCCTGCTGCCTGAGTGTCCAAAAGGGAGGCCCCTCTCCGTCCCCTGAAGCCAGTTCAGTCTCCTAAACATGATGGAGCAGTTTTTTCATGTGCCATTTCAGGCTGAGGCCAAGCAGCAAGCCGATACCTCCGGCCTCAATATCCAGATTCAGGCATACCTAAATTCTGGTCAGTCTCTGGCGCATACCCTGTTCCCTGACCCCATGGACTTCTAGGCAGGCAGGCAGACTAGAACAGTGGCCCAAACTGATCCAATATGTTCTCTGTATTCTTTCTTGCCCAACCTCTAGTGTCATCTCAGAGATGGCTTTCAGTGTGGCAGGGGGCACAATGACATTCAAACAGACCAAGTTCTCCCCCTTCAGTGTCTAAAACATCACTTTTGTTAAAATGAACCAAGCCTGCCTGAGGCAGAAGAATAGATTTGGCCTTGGTGATAGTGCCCTAGCTTGCTACTGTTGCTGTCTGCCTACAATCATGTTCAGTATGTCTGCTGCTGCCATCATGACACTTCCACCACCATGCCTCTGTTACTGTCTGTCTGCCAACATGTACCATATGGCTGCTGCTGCTACCAACTCAGCTGCTACTCCTCACTGATAATCTCCTATTTCCACCATTATTAACCCTACGGTTTTGCTGCTACTACCACTACTAATACTACTTCTATAACTACCCATAGACAGCCAACCTATTGTCTTGTACAGTACATTCCATGCTATGCTGCTTCTGCTACTATTGCGACCCCGTGCCTGTAATACCCTACCCTTTCCACATCCCGATGGCACGGCTCCCAATTAAAAGGGAGAATTTAAACCACATATTCTTCTGACAATTAACACTTGTGATTGTTATATGGGTAGACATTCTGACCCCATTAAGGTCTACATTTTGGATGCTTGGTCTCCCAAAAATCCAGTGTTTTTTTTAAAATCCCATAACATGTGTTATGGGATAAAAAATACATCATCTGCCACTGATAAGGGACAATTTTTGGAAGCTTTGGAATATGAAAAAGCATGAGACATGTGACAAAGAAATTCTGCAAACCTGAACCGAACCAGTTCTCAAAAGGGTTGCTTATCTCTAATATACCCCAAAATACCCAGTGGATAATTCATGGCATCTGGTGAATTGCACTTATCCAGGTTAGAGATAAGTATATGCAGCAATGGCATGTGTGTTAAGGAAAGATCATTTACTGTTATTTATTGCCTCCATATCCGAAGGAAACGGCTAAAAGTAAATTGGCTCCTCAAATGGATCAGATGAAAATATTCCAGTATGAAATCATGGCTCCCAGTGTGAGTCCACGGTCTACTACTTCTGTTCTTGGACCCCTGGATCATCATCTGCTGTCAGTATCTGGTTCTCCTGGATTTCTCATCATTATTGTTCTCTTGTTATTTCACTTTTAGCTCAATCAATATATAAGAAGAGTTCATTTTACCACTTCTGGTGGAGATTCCATTCACCTTGATGAGAAAGGAAATTTTCCAGCAAGATTTGATCTGGTGAATTACAATGTGCACGCTAACAGTACTGTGGGGACACAAACGGTGGGACATCTCCATGAAGACAATGGTCGTCTACAGTTTTCTATAAATGACAGTTCTATAGTATGGGATCCACGATTTTTTACGGTAAATTTTACATAAGATATGTTCTTTATCATAGAGAGCTGTAAATGATTTTTTATGTCAAAACTTTTACTTACAAATCATTCTCTGCAATGTGATGTAAAGATCGGGTGGTGGTAAGTGGTGGTAATGCACATTGTCAGCCTGTGACTCTTTATTCCAGACACCACAATCCACCTGTAGTGAGAGCTGTCTCCCCGGATACAGGAAAGTCCCACTGGAAGGAAAACAGAAATGCTGCTACTACTGTGTCCCCTGTGCAGAAGGCGAGATCTCCAACCAGACTGGTGAGGGGTGGATAATCATTGGGTCCAAACTATTTGTCTAGCTGTTCAAACAATCCCCACTTTTCAGTAGAGTAGCCTGTATTGCAGCAGATTGTTTGTTCTGAATGTCCATCTACTTGGTAAGGCCGCTTTCACACAGTGTTTGATCTGTGATTTCCACCAGTGACTAAGCCAAAAGGGTATTAACGGCAGCTCTGAAAAAAAAAATTTAAGTTCACTCTTAGGCTACTTTCACACTAGCGTTTCTATATTACCATACTGAGATCCGTCATAGGGTCTCAATACTGGAAAAAAAACACTTCAGTTTTGTCTCCATTCATTGTCAATGGGGACAAAATGCAACTGAATAGAATGGAATGGTCCAAAATGCATTCCGTTCTCATACCGGAGAGCAAACCGCAGCATGCTGCAGTTTGCTTTCTGTCCTGGGATGCAGAGCAAAACGAATGCGTCATGAACCACAATAAAAGTCAATGGGGGACGGGTCAGTTTTCTATGACACAATGGAAAACTGATCCATCCCCCATTGACTTTAAATGGAGTTCATGACGGAACCGTCTTGGGTATGTTAAAGATAAAACAACTGGATCTGTTTATCAGTAGCAGAAGTGTTTTTGCTGAACCCTGCCGGATCCAGTAAAAACGCTAGTGTGAAAGTCGCTTTAGCTTTGAATGAATAATTCAAATGCAAACAGATCAGTACAGTTGTTAGCATGCAGCGGACTGGCAGTCAACACACAGAATGCACTTTCACGGATGTTACAGATCTCATGGCTGCACAAGTCATTTATACGCCAAAGAGTCTCTTTAGCAATCTTCCATCATTTCACTAGCTGACTCTGACATAAGCATCCAGATGTAGGGTGCATGTGTATATTTTACACAATACAATGCAACCAAAAGGGTGTTCCACTCATGGCAGGCAAACTCTTTTCTACCTGTTTGAACAGGTTGCTGTAGTTCAAGTTCACATGCACAAAATCCACCGTGGGATGTGGCGATTGTTCTGCAGATGTTCAATCTGCTTAAAAGGGTTATTCAGGCCGTGACGGGGATGAGCCTCCCTAGTGCCTCCCGCGAAAAGGAGATGCAGGGGCGGTCGTATGGGGATCAGGAGTGACGCAGTGTGTAAAATATCACCAAATGTAATATAAATATGGGTAAGAAAAATATATATCATAACTAGAGATGAGCGAATTTCTTCAAAATTCGATTTGGCTGCTTCGCCGAATTTAAAAATAAAATTTTCTTTGTGACGAATTACTTCGTCACGAAGCACATTTTTTTGTAAGTAGAGGGTGCAATGACAGGGAACTGTGATAGTCCTGCCCCTGTCATTGTACCCTTCAGATGCCGCGTTCATACATGATTGCGGCATCTGAGTTTAAAAATAGTGTAAAATTAACAATAAAAAATCTCATATCATTTTATCAAACTTACCGCCTCCATTTGCTTGCAACGGGCCGGCCGCCGCCATCTTGCCTGGAAATCTCAGCTGAAATCTTGTGTGGTGCGAGATTACATTATCACGCCAGCTGGCTTGGTGATGTATGATGTAATCACGCCGGGCGGCGTGGTGATGTAATCTCACGCTGCACAGGATTTCGGCTGATATCTTCAAGCAAGATGGAGGCTGGTGGCCCGTCGTGAGCAAATGGAGGCGGTAAGTTAGAATTAATTTTGTTTTTTATACTATTTCAGGATAAATCGATTCACTAACATGAAGCACGAGGAAATTCGGCTTCTAGGCGAATCGAATTTATCCAAAAATTCGGATCAAATTCCACTTTGTGGGATTCGATTCGCTCATCTCTAATCATAACTGGTTTGGTAATCCTCTCCAAATATAGTGTATGCTTATTTGGAGTAAGGATCCCCCGGAGGACTCATTCACCAGGATTCAACAAGAGTTATATAAAAAATTGATAATGTGATTTATTTTCGGTCTTCATAAAAGTTGATTACTTACAAAAATTGTTTAGGAAAAGTCTTAGGCTACTTTCACACTAGCAAATATAGCCAAAAAAGGCGGCTCTCTACTGGTTTTCTGGAAATAGGTGCTGTTCCCCAAATTGACTCACCCTTGTCAGTCACGTATAGTTAATAATAAAATAATAGCGGGCAGGCACTCCAATTATGGGTTCATGGGGATAAGTGAGAATATTTAAAGTGCAATGTGTTAAGAATAGTTTTGCAACAACGTTGATACTGCTGGTTGAGATAACAGCAACAACGATGTTGATAGCAATGGCTGTAAATGATGATGGCTTGATGTTTCCAAATACAATGTAAATCTGACTTAACTTCTTATATAGTTCAGATGATCGCACCTTTTGATATAATAACACCTTTTCAGTGCAAGCAATTCCTCCGTTACATGTAGTAAGATGTAGATGTCTTTACTCATGGTTTGGCTGTCTCTTAGTGCGGCGTCCCACACAATTTCTGAGAGCAGACTGACCTTTATCCTGTTCTTTTTGGAAACTCCAATTGCAGCTGTCCTCCAGATTCGGCGTCCCTCGTGTTATGGAGGCATCTCTGTGTAGTTCAGATTCGCCCCTCAGATATTTGGTTTGCCTTTTTACTTTGCTGCCGGTGTTCCACTTGTATAGGAATAGGTCAGTTTACCATGAGTCTTTACTTTTCTTCTTTCTGGAGCGCTCCAGCAATGTTGTTTTCTGTGTTAGTATACTTGTTCACCCAAACATGTTTCGGAGCGTAAACTCGCTCCTTCCTCAGTGGTTCCTTTCCTCATGTGAAAAATATAAAAATATAAAAATGTAAAAATAAAGAATATGTAAAAATAAAAACCTCTAGGGAGTATGTGGTTATATAGGAGGCCCATAGTCAAGGGAAGACGGGGGTGCTGGTAACAAACAGAGACACCCGTCGTCTGTCAACCAGGGGCGTCCAATTTTACAGGAAACCGAAGAGTTCTAGTTCTGCATTTAGGCCATTGGGTTGAATAGTATCAAACTCAAAAATCATTCTTGATTCCTGTCGGGACATCCTAGATATATGATCACCCCCCCCCCCCCCTCCTCCAATGTTTGGTTACTTTTTTAAATGCTATAAACATTGGACCTGAGGGTTTCTGATTATGATGATGTTTAAAATGTCTGGACAAGGTGTGTTTTTCATAGCCTTTCTTTATATTTGCGATATGTTCCACTATTCTCGTTTTTCGTAGTCTCTTGGTGCGTCCTATATACTGTTTGCCACAAGGGCATTGGATTAAATACAGTACATTGTCAGAATTGCATGTCAGAAGCTCGTTTATTTCTATCCTAAAATTATTCTGAGTGGATTGCACTTCCGCGGTCTTTCTTTGGAAGGTGGTTTGTTTGCAGTTAGAGCACCTCCCACACCTATAAAATCCATTTAGGTGATCCCAATGTTGCGAAATTACTTTCTTTTTTATCATTTGTTTGGTCGTTGGTGCTACTTTAGATCCTAGATTTTGCGCATTTGTATACACAAATTGTGGATTTTTCAAATTAATGGACCTATGGTCTTATCATGTAGGATGTGGTGCCAATAACGTCTAACAATTTGTTCCACTTTTTTATATTCGGAATTAAAGGGCAAAATAATCTGCGGAGTTCCATCTTTCAAATTCATACATCCATTTTTGTTTCTATTTTTATTTTATTTTTTAATTTTGTTTTGTTTTCATTTTCATTTTCATCTTCATTCTTATATTTGAAAAAAAAAATCTATCTTTCTTATTTTGGATAGAGATTCTTCTACTATATTTGATAGATAGTTTTTATTTAAAAAACTAGCTTTCATATCCTCGGCTTCCATTTCGAATTGTTCCTCCTTTGTGCAATTATGCTTTAGCCTACCAAATTGTCCCATCGGAATGTTTAGCAGCCATCTCGGGAGATGACAGCTGCTGAATAGTATATAACTAAGAATGAAGATAAAAATGAAAACTCTCCAGATATGAAGACTCATCAGGATCATTTGAGACAAGTGTTATTGATCCTTCGGGAGAATAAATTGTATGCTAAGTTGGAAAAATGTGTGTGTTTGCTGTTCAGGAGCTTCCATTTTTGGGGTACTTGCTTTCTGCTTCCGGTTTTCATGTGGATCCCGAAAAGGTCCGTGTGGTACTGGAATGGGATCGGCCGGAGAATCAAAAAGGCCTGATGTGGTTTTTAGGATTTACTAATTACTACAGAAAATGAATCCTGAATTATTCCACCATTGTCTAACCTTTGACAGATATGACTAGGAAGGGCGCTGACTTATCTGTCTGGTCAGATGAGGCATTACAGGCTTTTTCTGCTATTAAGAAATGTTTTGCTTCTATTCTGATGCAACCTGATGTGTCTCAACCCTTTATTGTGGAGGTTGACGCGTCAGAAGTGGGAGTCGGAGCAGTCTTGTCGCAGGGTCCCTCTCCTAGCAAATGGCGACCGTGTGCTTTTTTCTCGTAGAAACTCTCGGCCGCCGAGAGAAATTATGATGTTGGGAATAGAGAATTGTTGGCCATTAAATTTGCCTTTAAAGAGTGACGCCATTAGCTAGAAGGGGCTACCCATCCGATTACAATATTTACTGACCATAAGAATCTGGCCTACCTGCAATCTGCAAAGAGTTTAAATCCTAGGCAGGCTAGATGGTCATTGTTTTTTACTAGGTTCAATTTTGTGGTCACCTATTGCCCTGGGATTAAAAACGTCAAAGCAGATGCGTTGTCACGTAGATTTCCAGGAGAGGTGGGATTCGGAGGATCCCGCTCCGATTTTGGCTGATAAGGTGGGAGTTTCCGCTCTTTTCCCCGAACTGGAGACAGAAGTGTTGGGGGCTCAAGAGGAGGCACCTGATTCTTGTCCTCCAGGCAAGTTGTTTGTTCCTTCTGAACTGCAATACGAAGAAATATCATGATACTGTCCTTACGGGACATCCTGGAAGGAGATCCACTGTAGATCTTATTTCCCGGAGATTCTGGAGGCCTGGGTTGCGTAAAAGTGTTGAGAGTTATGTAGCAGCTTATGAGACCTGTGCACGCGTGAAGGTGGCACACACTCGGCTATCAGGATCTCTTCTTCCTTTGTCCATCCCATCTCGTCCTTGGACGCATTTGTCCATTAACTTCATTACTGATTTGCCGAGTTCCTCTGGGAAAACTGTGATTTTGGTGGTAGTGGACCGCTTCAGCAAGATGGCTTACTTTGTACCATTATCAGATTTGCCCAATGCGAAAACTCTTGCTCAGGTTTTTATTGACAATATTGTGAAATTACATGGCATTCCCTCTGATGTGGTGTCTGACAGGTGGACGCAATTTGTTTCCAGGTTTTGGAGGGCGTTTTGTTCTCGTCTGGGTATTCAGTTTCTCTTCGGTTTTCCATCCTCAGTCGAAAGGTCAAACTGAGTGCACTAACCAAAACCTGGAGACCTATTTGAGGTGTTTTGTCGCTGAGAATCAGGATGAGTGGTCCTCGTTCTTGTCTTTAGCTGAGTTTGCCTTGAACAATCGTAGGCAGGAGTCAACGCATATGGTTTTCACATTCAGTTTGCACTTTTTGTGGGACAATCTTCTGGATACCAGAAGAGGAGAGATTATCTTCCTCTTTGTCATCTATCTGGCAGAAGATTTAAGTTAATTTGAAAAAAATGGGGGAAATATATAAACGGATGGCTGACAAGAGACGTATGACTGGTCCGGACCTGTGTGTGGGTGATTTGGTGTGGTTTTCCACGAAAAACAATAAGCTGAAGGTACCCTCTTGGAAATTGGGTCCAAGATTTATTGGCCCTTACAAAATCTCGGCCATTGTCAATCTGGTAGTGTTTCGTCTGGAACTTCCGCAGGCCTGGAAGATCCATAATGTGTTTCCCAGGTCCTTGTTGAAGAAATATGTGGAACCTGTGGAACCATCTCCTTTGGCTCCTCTTCCTGTTTTGGTTGATGGTAATCTGGAGTTTCAGATCTCTAGAATTCTCAATTCACGTGTTCTTCGGGGTACCCTTCAGTACCTGGTGCTTTGAGGGGATACGGTCCCGAGAAAAGAATGTGGGTTCCGGCTACCGATGTTAATGCCTTTCATAGTTCACACCCAGATAAAGTTGGGCCTGGGTGTCCTGAGGTCAGCCGTAGAGGGGGGTACTGTCACGCCCTGCCCTGTGGGTGTTCTGAGATAATCTGTCAGAGTTGCTGCACGTGACTCAATCTGACAGTTTGTTTTGTTTTGGGTTTGAACAGAATCCCACCTCCTATTAGGTGTGGTTCGTTTGGGCATTGGGGAGGCTATTTATTCCTCCCTCTCCCTATAGCCTTTGCAGATTATAGTTCTACCTTGTGTGAGCTTTGGATGCTTGGTGGATCGTCTGTTCTTTCTCATATCAGATAAGTCCTTTCCCTTCTTTTTCCCCTTTTGGTTTCAGTTTGGTCTAGGCCTCTAGTGGGGACGCTAGTGCTTTCGGTGGTAGAAGGCGCTGGGTGTCTCTTACCCTTTTTCTCTATTGCTGAGGGTCTTTTTAGTGTGTTATAGTCTTAGGCACGGAGACATGTGTATATCTACCATTGAGGCATGCACATAGGCTTAGCAACCTAGGGAAAGTGTGTCAGGGATTCAGGGATTGCTACGTGGTGACATTGTTTTTTCCTAGCTTGTAGGGCCTAGTCTGTTGTTTAGTATGTCTTTCAGTTTACTGTTCCGTTCCCTACCTATCGTGACACCTTGTCTGTCTCTGTCAATCATTCATACCATAGATACAGGCATGTCTTATACATGTATGTGCTTCTACATTGTCATATATGGAGACTTCAAATATAGGACTTGACGTTCCCATACAGACCTCCCATCACCAAGTGTATTACTATAGATGGTGTCAGTATGTAGTGTAATACATCCTTTATATTACATATCAATTAATATTATATCTCATTATTTAACAGAGTGCCAGGGAGCGAGGTAATTATAATCTATATGAGGGGTCCAGGCATTAGGGTGAATGTTTTATACTATGGATAACCCCTTTAAATGTGTATCCAGGCATGGGAGGCTAACCCCTAGATACTGTACATGTGCCATTCCTGGTCCAGGACAGGCTGTTAGTATTACACTGTTGCATATGTTCGGGTTGGTGTCCAGAATAAGACTGACTAGAATATTCTTTCCTCCTCTAGAGATATATACAGTTGCAAGAAAAAGTATGTGAACCCTTTGGAATGATATGGATTTCTGCACAAATTGGTCATAAAATGTGATCTGATCTTCATCTAAGTCACAATAATAGACAATCACAATCTGCTTAAACTAATAACACACAAAGAATGAAATGCTACCATGTTTTTATTGAACGCACCATGTAAACATTCACAGTGCAGGTGGAAAAAGTATGTGAACCCTTGGATTTAATAACTGGTTGAACCTCCTTTGGCAGCAATAACTTTAACCAAACGTTTCCTGTAGTTGCAGATCAGACGTGCACAACGGTCAGGAGTAATTCTTGATCATTCCTCTTTACAGAACTGTTTCAGTTCAGCAATATTCTTGGGATGTCTGGTGTGAATCGCTTTCTTGAGGTCATGCCACAGCATCTCAATCGGGTTGAGGTCAGGACTCTGACTGGGCCACTTCAAAAGGCGTATTTTCTTCTGTTTAAGCCATTCTGTTGTTGATTTACTTCTATGCTTTGGGTTGTTGTCCTGTTGCAACACCCATCTTCGTTAGGCTTCAGCTGCTGTTATAAACAGCAGTTACCAGTCTGTGGCATGGTCTAATAGGCAGACACTGATGTCAGGACTGGGGGACTATTTTAGGTGCCCCAGTTACAATGCTAATGAATTAACACCCTGTGATCATATTCGAAAGTGCTGAGGAGTAGACAGAGGAAAGGTCCTCTCTCTGTCAACCACTTGAATAGAGGGGTTCAGGATAGAGAGTAAAAGCATTTTTATTATTATAATATCTTTCCTAATACCTAATAAAAAAATTACTCAGATTTTCCTTTTAACTTTTATTTTGTAGTTGATGAATTACACACATTTCCAATATCTTATTTCCTTTTATTCAGATATGGAGAGATGCTCGGAGTGTCCTGAAGACCAGTGGTCTAATGAGAGAAGAGACGCCTGTATCCCGCGACCACTTGACTTCCTGTCATATGAAGATACCTTGGGATTATCTCTCATTATTATCAATCTCTTCTTCTGTTCTGTGACGGTTGTTGTGTTGGGGATATTTATAAAGCACAAGAACACGTCAATTGTGAAAGCCAATAACCAGAACCTGAGCTACATCCTGCTCCTGTCTCTGCTCTTCTCATTTCTATGTCCTCTCTTATTCATTGGACGTCCCACAAGGATGTCATGTCTACTACGACAGGTTACTTTTGGGATTATTTTTAGTCTTGCAGTTTCTTCCATTTTAGCTAAAACAGTCACTGTAGTCCTGGCTTTTCGTGCCATCCAACCAGGCAGGACACTGAGGCAGTGGCTGGGGAGACATCTGTCCACATTATTACTTATTACTGGTACAATAGGAGAGGTTGTGATCTGTGTCTTCTGGTTGTCTTTCTCTCCACCATTCCCAGATTATAACACTGAGATAGAGGTTGGAAAAATAATCTTACAATGTAATGAGGGATCTGCCAATGCTTTCTACTTGTCCATTGGCTACATTGGATTCCTGTCCATGTTGAGCTTTATTGTAGCCTTCTTGGCCAGGAAACTTCCAGATGTCTTCAATGAGGCTCAATACATCACCTTCAGCATGCTGGTCTTCTGCAGTGTGTGGATCTCCTTCATCCCGGCCTACCTCAGCACCAAGGGGAAATACATGGTGGCTGTGGAGATCTTCTCTATCTCATCTTCCAGTGCTGGACTTCTGGGCTGTATCTTCATTCCCAAATGTTACATTATTTTATTGAGACCAGAAATGAACATAAAGTCCAATCTAATCTTTATACAACAATAAAAGAGCATTATGATCAAATATGTTAGTTTTAGCCCATAGAATTAGCCAGTCTTCCTTCCTTGCCTTTATCTTCTGTGACCAGAGTCATTGTTCTAGCTTTTCTCTATCATATCAAATTGAAAGTTGAAATTACCGTTTAGTCATAAATTAAGAACAGAAAGTTTTCTATCACTCAAATTACCACACTGGAACCAACGGTTCCTACATTCAAGAACTCAATGGACTTTCCAATAGTTAAGATATTTGCCTAATGTTAAAACCAACCATTTAATTTACATATAAAACAAGTTTCATTTAATAAAGGTCTTACACTTCACGGTGTCAGAAAGCATGTTGAAGTTTCTATATGTTGTACAATACTTGAAAGCAAATTCTTTCTTTCAAGTATCATTTTATTGAGTCTTCAAATGACATATTCACATTCCTAACAGGAAAACAAAATACTTACCCGGTGCCCTCTTTCTCATCTTTTCTGCTGCAGATCCCCCAATTCCTGTGCAACATTTCTGCCACTCAAGATGGTTGCACCACTTCTCAGACTACCTAGTGCAAATTGTACATTTGGTCGTCTCAGACACTTTCTGCTCCCCTCGGATTGGGCATCACCACCCTAATGAGACATAAGAGGAGTTAAGGATCTGCAGCTGAGAGAATGAACAGAAGGTCTCCAGGTCATCAAGTGTTCTGTTGGTTTCCCACTTAATGTGATTTTTTTTCTTGAACTGGAGGCTCACTATGGTTAAACAGAGATAAAAGAAGGGGGGGAAAGGAAGAATTTATCATAGGTCTCCGTTTTACGCTGGTCTATATCCCCTGCATGCCTGGAGGATGCACCCAAATTAAGACGAGGTGTATCATAAATTAGGAGCATACTCCGGCAGCCCTTGAAAACTGGCATAAAGGAAGGTAAATTAATTGGTCCTGCTGGTAAGTACCTTCTACTGCCTTTTGAGGAAAGTGGCAGGGATACTGTAAAAATGCCACTCACACTTAGATTTAGGAGCAATGGAATTTATTTTATATTTACATGTGGATACAGTATATATATCCCTATCAGGACCAGGCCATTGTCTGTTTTTGTGCTTCCATTTTTACTCCCTGCCTTACTAGTGCCATATTTTTCTGTTCACATAGCCATTGTAGGGCTTTTTCTTTTTGGCATAAAAAATGTGCACTTTGTAATGGCACCATTTAACCCTCTCGCTACCATGCACGGGGTCTTTAAACATGGGTCCCACTCGCGTGTGCAGCGGTCGCCATAGCTGACGGGTCTCTGCTGTTTAAAATAGTAAGCCAGAGGCTGATGTCTGAGACTGGCAATAATGCTGATTGTGGTCATTACAGCCTTTATATGCCATGTTCAAGTGTGATCACGAATCTAAAGGATAAAAAACCCGGAAGCATGTGCTTCTGGGTTAAGTCTGGCATCCCTGTACGGCGATCGGGGATGCTGGTCATTATTTTGAATAGTTTGGGTCTCTTTGAAGAGACCCAGCATATTAGAGCTGCAGGTCCTATGCTCGCCAGCAGCTGCAGTTCCTATGTTGCTTAACATAGGAGATTACAACATTTATACTCTTTGATAGTATAGTAAAGTAGTGGACATTGTAGACTCCTAGCAGGGGCTAGAAAAATAATAAAAAAATATATTAAAATGTAACTCACCCCCCTTTCCTTAGAATAAAACAATACATAAATAATAAAAAATATAAAACATCATCAGCATCGCCGTGTCTGAAAACACCCATACTATTAAAATATAAAAAATATCGTTCCAATATGGTGAATGGTGTAACGTAAAAAAGTATCAAAATGCCCAATTCATTTTCATTACTTCTCTTACCCCAGAAAATAGAATAAAATATGATCAAAAAGACACACACATTCCAAAATGGTATCAATAAAAACTACAGATCATCCTGCAAAAAAAATTTAATTAGTTTAACCGGTAATTCAGTTTCCATGAGATCATCACAACGGCATACAAGGAGATTGACCCCTGACCTCTGTAGGGGCAGGAACAGAGAAATGTTAAATAACCCCCTCCAACCACCAACACCAGTGTTTCCAGAATCACACAGAGTAATCCGGTGGTGAAAAAATAACAAACAATGGAGAAGGTAATACCTTCTGGAGACCCTCCAAAAGTAAAAAAAAAATTGAAATATATGTAGGGAGGGAATAACGTGCCGTCGTGATGATCTCATGGAAACTGAATTACCAGTAAGACTAATTCCGTTTTTTCCATAGCATCATCACGACGGCATACAAGGAGATATACAAAATATATCAGTTAAGGGGGGCTACGGCCTGGAGGACTTTCCGACCCAAGGACAGATCAGAGGATCTGGAAAGATTCAGGCGGTAGTGTTTTATAAATGTATGGATGCTGGACCAAGTGGCAGCTCGACATATTTCTTCCAGGGAGGCGCCAGCTCGCTCTGCCTGAGAGGAAGACATGGCCCTAGTGGAATGGGCCCTAATGTTGACTGGACATGGAAGACCTGGAGGCCTTTTGACCTTTGCACTTTCCTGCAAAGAGTACTAGTAAGTTGTCAGATTTTCAGAACTTTTTGGTAGCAGAAATATAGTCTAGAACTGCCTCTCTAATGTCCAGAGAGTGGAAGGAAGATTCTCTGTCATTAGAAGGGTGTTGACAAAAGGATAAGTGTAATCTCCTGGCTCCGATGAAAGCTGGATACAACTTTAGGGAGAAAGCCTGGGTCGAGTCAGAGAATGATCCTATCATCCAGGACACGAATGTCACGACCCTTGGTCATGGTCGTGACTCCTTGAGAGCCGCATGCAGTTATCCGCGGTCTGGTGTTGTCGCAACCGCAGCTGGGGGCACTTGGTGGTTTGCCTCAGGTGCGGTTGCCGCGAATAACAGGCATGCGTGCGGTTGCCCTTGCCAACGTGTTTTATGTGCACTCCCTTTGTCATTTTGTGGTGCACGAGGTTATGTGTTGTATGCACGTAGACACCTCCCTTCACCTGTGGTTGTCCGCGGCAACGTCTGTTGTTGTATGCATGTGGTGGCAGGGTTTCGGCCTGCGGGCTGTTCCCCAGTACATGGTGGCCACACATGCCGTTGCTGGCGGTAACAGGTGAGTGGGTTGGTGTGGGTTATGTATTATGTGCACTTCCCCTTATATGTGTGTTTTCCCTTCTGTGTGCTGGAAGGGTTAACTTCCTTCCCAGTGTGTGTGTTGTGTCACTGGGTGTGGTTGACCGGTGGGTGTGGCCACTTTGCCCTATAAAGCCTGTGTCTGGAGCACAGCTCAGTAGGTTGCTTTCAGTCATACTTGGCTGAAGCAGCCTCCTGTGGATTCCATCCTTCTTGTAAGGGTCACCCTTCCGGTCATAAGTTTAAAATCTCTGTTGATTATTTCTATGTTTCACGGTGTTATCTAGGTGTGTGTGGGGTTTTCTAGTTAGTGCAGCTTATGGTCCTGGGTTCCTGTGTGATGTCTGGTGTGTGCTGTGTTCGTTGGTGTCTGAACTGCAGCACCTGCACATGGGTTCCAGGGTTTGTTGTCTGTGGCAGGTGAGTGATGTGTTGGTCCCATTTGCCTGTCACTCCCATAAGTCTGTTATTGTATTCCCCTGTGTTGCTTGGCCGTTGAGACTCCTGCTCCTCCGCGTCTAGGAGGAGTAGGTCGTCTCACCCTGTCCCCTAGTTCAGGGCCAACTTGAGGGCTCGTAGGGACACTTAGGTTCCGGCGTATGAGTCCTCCTACCACCAAGGTCGGCTCATACAGATAGGAGACAGGGTCAGCGTTAGGGACGCAATAGGAGGTGACCTGCTCCCTTACTCTGTGGTCCCGGCCAAGGGGTAACCCTACCATCTCCTGGCACCGCACGGCTGGGGGTTTCCCCCTCCGCCAGCCGTGACAGTATGACCAGAACTGGCACCTCACCTGGTGCTCCTTCGTAAGAGGGTGAAGCATGCATCCATTGACCGTTGGGGTGCATGCGCGTTCTCCGGAGGGAGAGCGTTACGGGGTTCACCGTTAACGGCGCGGTTGGTGGCTTTTCCCCGCCACCTTGCTAACCGTGTCCGTGTTGGTGACCCCTCGTCCCTCTCAGGGTTCCATACTCTGGTCGTCTGCTGGCAGCATTCCTTTGGTGTTCCGGCAGGTGTGCTGGTTGGGGAGTGTCTGCTGGCAGCGACCTGGAGTAGGAACGTTTTCCCTGAGTTGGATGCGGTGTCCTGTTTTCTTCCTCCAGACTGCTTTGTTGGCTGGCGACCTGGGACTGTTGTGTACGGTCCAGGTCTGTTGGCGGCAGTCCTGGGGGGAGATACGGGCATCTGTCTGGCAGTGCCTCCAGTTGTTCTCCCTTCCAGTCTGCTTTGTTGGCTGGCAACCTGGGGCTGTTGTGTACGGTCCAGGTTTGTTGGCGGCAGCTCTGGAGGGAGACACTGGTGGTTATCAGGCATTGCCCCTCCCCCCCTCCCTGTTGTTTGGTTCCACCAGCTTCCCTTTTCGGTTGGGGGGGGCTTTGAGGGGAGGGAGTGTCACGACCCTTGGTCATGGTCGTGACTCCTTGGGAGCCGCATGCAGTTATCCGCGGTCTGGTGTTGTCGCAACCGCAGCTGGGGGCACTTGGTGGTTTGCCTCAGGTGCGGTTGCCGCGAATAACAGGCATGCGTGCGGTTGCCCTTGGCAACGTGTTTTATGTGCACTCCCTTTGTCGTTTTGTGGTGCACGAGGTTATGTGTTGTATGCACGTAGACACCTCCCTTCACCTGTGGTTGTCCGCGGCAACGTCTGTTGTTGTATGCATGTGGTGGCAGGGTTTCGGCCTGCGGGCTGTTCCCCAGTACATGGTGGCCACACATGCCGTTGCTGGCGGTAACAGGTGAGTGGGTTGGTGTGGGTTATGTATTATGTGCACTTCCCCTTATATGTGTGTTTTCCCTTCTGTGTGCTGGAAGGGTTAACTTCCTTCCCAGTGTGTGTGTTGTGTCACTGGGTGTGGTTGACCGGTGGGTGTGGCCACTTTGCCCTATAAAGCCTGTGTCTGGAGCACAGCTCAGTAGGTTGCTTTCAGTCATACTTGGCTGAAGCAGCCTCCTGTGGATTCCATCCTTCTTGTAAGGGTCACCCTTCCGGTCATAAGTTTAAAATCTCTGTTGATTATTTCTATGTTTCACGGTGTTATCTAGGTGTGTGTGGGGTTTTCTAGTTAGTGCAGCTTATGGTCCTGGGTTCCTGTGTGATGTCTGGTGTGTGCTGTGTTCGTTGGTGTCTGAACTGCAGCACCTGCACATGGGTTCCAGGGTTTGTTGTCTGTGGCAGGTGAGTGATGTGTTGGTCCCATTTGCCTGTCACTCCCATAAGTCTGTTATTGTATTCCCCTGTGTTGCTTGGCCGTTGAGACTCCTGCTCCTCCGCGTCTAGGAGGAGTAGGTCGTCTCACCCTGTCCCCTAGTTCAGGGCCAACTTGAGGGCTCGTAGGGACACTTAGGTTCCGGCGTATGAGTCCTCCTACCACCAAGGTCGGCTCATACAGATAGGAGACAGGGTCAGCGTTAGGGACGCAATAGGAGGTGACCTGCTCCCTTACTCTGTGGTCCCGGCCAAGGGGTAACCCTACCATCTCCTGGCACCGCACGGCTGGGGGTTTCCCCCTCCGCCAGCCGTGACAGTATGACCAGAACTGGCACCTCACCTGGTGCTCCTTCGTAAGAGGGTGAAGCATGCATCCATTGACCGTTGGGGTGCATGCGCGTTCTCCGGAGGGAGAGCGTTACGGGGTTCACCGTTAACGGCGCGGTTGGTGGCTTTTCCCCGCCACCTTGCTAACCGTGTCCGTGTTGGTGACCCCTCGTCCCTCTCAGGGTTCCATACTCTGGTCGTCTGCTGGCAGCATTCCTTTGGTGTTCCGGCAGGTGTGCTGGTTGGGGAGTGTCTGCTGGCAGCGACCTGGAGTAGGAACGTTTTCCCTGAGTTGGATGCGGTGTCCTGTTTTCTTCCTCCAGACTGCTTTGTTGGCTGGCGACCTGGGACTGTTGTGTACGGTCCAGGTCTGTTGGCGGCAGTCCTGGGGGGAGATACGGGCATCTGTCTGGCAGTGCCTCCAGTTGTTCTCCCTTCCAGTCTGCTTTGTTGGCTGGCAACCTGGGGCTGTTGTGTACGGTCCAGGTTTGTTGGCGGCAGCTCTGGAGGGAGACACTGGTGGTTATCAGGCATTGCCCCTCCCCCCCTCCCTGTTGTTTGGTTCCACCAGCTTCCCTTTTCGGTTGGGGGGGGCTTTGAGGGGAGGGAGTGTCACGACCCTTGGTCATGGTCGTGACTCCTTGGGAGCCGCATGCAGTTATCCGCGGTCTGGTGTTGTCGCAACCGCAGCTGGGGGCACTTGGTGGTTTGCCTCAGGTGCGGTTGCCGCGAATAACAGGCATGCGTGCGGTTGCCCTTGGCAACGTGTTTTATGTGCACTCCCTTTGTCGTTTTGTGGTGCACGAGGTTATGTGTTGTATGCACGTAGACACCTCCCTTCACCTGTGGTTGTCCGCGGCAACGTCTGTTGTTGTATGCATGTGGTGGCAGGGTTTCGGCCTGCGGGCTGTTCCCCAGTACATGGTGGCCACGCATGCCGTTGCTGGCGGTAACAGGTGAGTGGGTTGGTGTGGGTTATGTATTATGTGCACTTCCCCTTATATGTGTGTTTTCCCTTCTGTGTGCTGGAAGGGTTAACTTCCTTCCCAGTGTGTGTGTTGTGTCACTGGGTGTGGTTGATCGGTGGGTGTGGCCACTTTGCCCTATAAAGCCTGTGTCTGGAGCACAGCTCAGTAGGTTGCTTTCAGTCATACTTGGCTGAAGCAGCCTCCTGTGGATTCCATCCTTCTTGTAAGGGCCACCCTTCCGGTCATAAGTTTAAAACCTTGTTAGTAAACCTTTGTTACCTTGTCTGATGTTATGTTTATGTGTATGTGGTTGCTGGCTTGTTGCACCTTATGGTTCCCTGGTTCCCTGTGTGATGTATGGTGTGTGCTGTTGTCTTTTCTGTTGTTGTAGACAGACAGCACTTTTGCATGGGTTCCGGGCGGTGTGTTTGTGGCAGGTAGGTGAGGTTGTAGTTCCACATACCTGCCACTGCCATAAGTGGTATTGGATTCCCCTTATTACCAGCTTGGCCTTTCTAGGCTCCCGTTCCTCCGTGTTCTGGAGGAACAGGTAGTCTATCCAGCTCCTAGCCTAGGGACCTGCGGAGGGATAGTAGGGACCCGAGATTCCTGCGCATGGGTCCTCCTACCCTAAAGGTCGGCCCATGCAGGTTAGGAGTTAGGGTCAGATCAGGGAGACTTTAGGAGGTGACCTGCTCCCTGATCCTGTGGTCTTGCAGCGACCAAACATCTCCGGGTACCGCACGGCTGGGGGTTTCCCCCACCGCCAGCCGTGACAACGAAGTTAAGGTTCCCAAACAGATAGAGCCTGTAACTCGCCTAATCTGCGGGCTGAGGTTATTACCAATTAGGTATCATGACCGTCTTACCGATCACATACGTGATGCAAAGGGAGGGAAAAGGAAGGCCCTGTCTAAGGGAGAGGGAAAGATGGTGACCCCTAACTCACCTTTTGGCTGGCACCTGACTGCCCTGACGTCCCTAGACGAGTTTCTCACCCGTACGCCGATCACGTTCCTAAACTCTGGCTTTCCCTAAGATGAGCCCTACGTAGTGAATAGGGAGGTGGGAACACTAGTCCTCACCACTAACACTAAAGGGAAACACTAGGGAGAAGACAGACAATACTGACAAAGCATATAGTCCCAGGTGGGCGACAACAAACAACCAATAGGGATCCGGAGGGTAATGCTCTGGTACGACAACCAGGGATAACAGCAACTCAGCTACAGTGGGTCAGTATAGAAGTCCAAGCAGGAAGATCTATATCTGGCAACCAGAGAAGTGGGAGAGGGGAATATAAGGAGGTTGGGAGTGCTGGACAAGAAACAGCTGAGGGGAAGAAGCTATGGGGGTCCTTAAGAGGGGCCTGTCCTTTGTGCCCACTACCAATTTTAGTCTTTTCTCATGGACTAAGGACCTTCACCTCTTCTGCAGGAGACTGAAGTGGCATAAATTTTTCAGAACCTCCAATAGAGAGACCTGCACGAAACTGGGTTTGGATGAGGGCGACTTTGATGACCTTCAAACCCTCGTCGATTTGAATAGAGATTACAATCGTATCAGTGGAGCTGGCCCATTCACAAGACTTAAACCTAAAAGTAAGAGGATGCCCCCCCCAGCCAATTACGAGCACGTGGACATATTCTTACAGATGGTTACAAACGACCTCGAACAGTTGGCTGGTCTGAGCCCAAGATCCTTTAACCTTTCTAGAACGGAGATGCAGGCTCTTCAGTCTCTTGAAAAAGACCGCAGTATCGTAATCAAACCTTCTGATAAAGGCGGCAACCTAGTTATTCTTGATAATAACCAGTATATTAAGATGTGTCTGGATCTCCTTAAAGATAGAGAAGGTTATAGAATTTTACCATCTAATCCTACTGAGATATTCTTGGTTGATCTCAAACAGATTTTGTTGGCCGGCCTGGAGATGAAAGTGATAGGGACCCCTGAGTTTGAGTTTATGTTACCAATCAAACCCCTAATAGCGACCTTTTATGGGCTTCCTAAGGTCCATAAAGGGGTTAACCCACTGAAGGGCCGCCCTATAGTATCGGGGGTGGACTCACTCACCCAGAACTGTGGGATTTACCTGGATAAGGTGTTGAGGGAGTTCGTTGTGTCCCTCCCAGCATACACGAGGGACACAATGGACTTCCTCAATAAAATTGATGCTCTTGTACTTGATCCGGATTGTATCCTGTGTAGCATCGATGTCGAGGCGCTGTATAGCTCTATTCCACATACACATGGCCTCAAAGCCATCGAATACTTTCTAGGCGCTAGGGGTGTACAATACAAATCACACAATAGCTTCATTATTAGGCTACTTGAGTACACCCTTACGCATAATTACTTTCTGTTCAACTCTAGATTCTACCACCAGCTCAGGGGGACGGCGATGGGGAGCCCATGTGCCCCCACCTATGCCAATCTTTTCCTGGGCTGGTGGGAGGATACACACGTCTTCCCTGACCATGAAGTATGGTGGTCCAGAAATATACATTTCTGGACCCGCTATATCGACGACGTGTTTGTTGTTTGGAAAGGTAATTTGATGGAGTTTAAACACTTTGTCTCTGACCTTAACAGTAATAGAGTTGGTCTTCATTTCACTTATGAACATGATACATCCAGTATTACTTTTCTGGACATAAAGGTGACAATTGAAGGGGACCACCTATCCACTAACCTTTTCAGGAAAACGACGGCCACCAATTCTCTTCTTCACTGGAGCAGCTATCACCCCCCTGCCCTCAAACAGGGTATTCCAAGAGGACAATACCTCCGGGCACGGAGAAACTGCTCCAGTGATGAAGCCTTCTTCAGGGAAGCTAAGACCCTTCAGGTCAGATTTGCGGCTAGAGGCTACCCTCAGGTAGTGCTTAATGACGCCTTTAAACACGCACGGACCAAGGCACGTAGCAACTTACTTACCCCAAAAAAGAGAGTAGATAGTTCCCAACCGTTAAGAATTATCTCCAATTTCGACACTGCCAATCAAGATGTTAAGAAAATTCTGAATAAATACTGGGCCATCCTTAAGATGGACCCTGATCTCTCTGAGGTAGTACCCGAACGTCCGTCCGTCTCTTACAGAAGGGGTAAAAGTCTTAGAGATCGGCTTGTTACCAGTCACTTCACGACACCTGTTAAAGAAGGTACATGGTTGGACCGTCGGCCCATAGGCGTTTACAGATGCGGTGGGTGTAAGGCATGTGAATATGTGAACACAGCCAAGACTATCACTGGGTCGACAACGGGTCAGACCTATTTGATACGTGACTTTATTAACTGTAAATCGAAGGGCCTAGTATATCTCTGCCAATGTAGCTGCCCTTTGGACTATGTCGGGAAGACAATCAGAGAGCTCAGAAGACGGATTCTAGAGCATGTTAATGATGTAAAGAATAAGGAAGTGACACCGATTGCGACTCATGTGAATGAGATCCATGACGGTAACCCGAAGTCCCTCCGTTTCACTGTTCTTGATGTGGTCCATCCGTCTCCCCGTGGGGGCGACTGGGATAGGAGAATTCTACAGAAAGAATGTGAATGGATCCATAGACTCCGATCCCAGTCCCCCCACGGACTCAATGAGAGACTCACATTCTCATGCTTTTTGTGATTGAGGTTCCCGTCTGATCCTGGGGTCTATTCCCGGTATATTTCCCTGTCTCCCCTTTCCTATCCCCTTACCCTTTCCTCTATTCCCTTGCTACCCACGGGTTCGGTTGACTGTCTCGTCCCAATAAGACATTGCCTGGTGCGTGAAGCACCTTTATGGGATTATCATCATCAGTGAACAAATATATTTTCACTGACCTTTGTATCTTCTTCATATCTTTTAACAAACTATCTCTGCGCATCTACATAGGTTCTATACCCCTCTTGGCGGTACCACTCCCCATCGGCTAGTCCGTTTTCCTCCCACCCCATTTGGTATTTAAATCTGACATATTCCGGCCTGTGCCTAATAGTTTTAATCCCTCTTGGCTATAAGGGATATCCTTTTTATGAATTCCGTGTGGTGATATTCTTCCACAGGGTACTTCAGTGTCTGACCTGCTGTGCGTTCCACTCTGGAGCGCAGGTCCACTGGTGTTGACGTGCTCAACACACGCCACTCACAGCCGGAGATATCTCTGCGTAGTTGCGCTCCAGCTGACGGCGCAGGTACCTGACGCCACATTTGGGCGCCGAGACCGGAAGTCTTTCGGTGAGTCGTGCGTTCCAGGGTGGAGCGCACTGACGTCACATCCGGGTGCCGAGACCGGAAGCGTTCTGTGCGGCGTGCGGTCCACGATGGAGCGCACATTCCTATATCGGCTCCTCAATTATCGCAACCACATGGGATTAATTCTACAATGGGAGTGTTCTAGTATAAAAGGGGGTGGCCGTCAGTGGCTTACTGTTGGACCCTGGGAGAAGTCAGCTACCATGGGAGGATAAGCAACTGGCCGGTACTAAAAGTGAGTAACTCCAGCTATTACATGACCATGTAGCAGGTCAGTACGTATACTGGGTACAAACGCCTGATGATATGGTTTTGTCATATAGGTTATACAGGAAGAATGGCCTCATTACTTTCAGGGACAGGCTGAATTATCTTAAGGTATGCCCTTCCGCCTCACTTAGGCTCTGCTGTGTAATTTCAGTATTCACATCTTACCTATTGGCATATTCTTACGTGTTTCAGTATATCGGTTTCTATGCTACATCATTTGGCTTTACTGTATCGATAAGACGGACGCTGGCCCTGTCCAAGAGTGGGGGCACATCCATATGTATTGGTACTTCATCTGGACACAGTGAGTGACCCCTCTTTAGGGAGGTCCTTAATCTTGGTGAAGGTCCCCTCACATAACTTATCTTGGTGCCTGATAGATTTATACGTATATGGATGTACACATGTATGTTTCTCTCCTCTCTATCTACAGATTCCAGTGACATTCCGTTATATCTACATTTGAGCGTCCAATCTATCATTACGGTCGATTCATATTACCTTCCTCCCTTCGCTCCTCCCAGTAAGGTCATCTGGTCCAACCATTTTTAATTTTAATCTTGTTTTTGACGGGCATCTGATATCATCTTTTGACCGTCATTTGACACCGTAGTCTGTCCAGCAGGTATATTGGGGCGGTCCCAGTGCGGGCCTCTCTCTGCTGGACATCTATTACTTTATTCACTCTATAATATCCAATTGCCCCCTGATGATCCCACACAGTGGGGGAAACGCGTTGGGGTTGAGCACAGATACGTCTGTGTCTCTATTAGGTATCTTGTTAGGTGTCATCTTTGTTTTTGTTTTGTGGTCATTTGCGTAGTGTACCTGTAGGTAACATTACCGGTAGGGCAGTATACACTGTGCAATTTGGGGATATCCTGTATGTCCATGCCCAACTTTGTCCAGCAATACGGTCATTACCAGCCCGCATACTGTAGGGTTAACTAGGAGTTACCAGGTAGGTTCGAGGACGGGGGGTCTCCACCATTAGGAGTCGCCCCTGGGCAAAGGGCCTAGCTTTAGGTTTCATTATTAGGGTTATCTATCCCCCTATTTTGGTATCGGTGGACATCTTGTGCATGGACTTCATAGGACTTTTTAGGTGATGTAATAACATTAATAAAAACCATTTACGATTAAGGGTTAAAATATAGCTGGATAAGTAATTTTTCTTTTTCAACCCACTTTATCCAATTACATTTAATAAGGCTGGTTCTTTTGAAGAAGCTATGGATCCCTGAGTGAGACAAAAATGATTGCAAGGCAAACCCAGAAAGCTACCTTTATGTAACAGCACTATCTTTAGACATAGAGCGACTTCCTGACCCCGGGTATAATGGAGTCAGACGTGGCTCTTGACACCCTCGTGACAGTACACCCCTTTCCACAAGGATGAGAGGCATGAAAAGCCCAAACTAACCTGTCGGTGTTTACCTCTGAAGCTGGAACCCACATTCTTGCCTCGGGACCGTAACACCTCCAATGCACCAGATATTGAAGAGAGCGGCGGACCCGACGAGAATCAACAATTTGGGATATTTGAAACTCAAGATTACCATCAACAACAACAGGAGGGGGTGGCAGCGGTGACGGTTCTAGAGGTGGAACATACTTTTTGAGTAACGACATGAGGAAGACGTTATGGATTGTAAAAGTTTGAGGTAGCTCCAGGTGAAAAGCCATGGGGTTAATGATGGCTACTATTTTGTAAGGACCAATGAACCTAGGACCCAGTTTCCAAGAGGAAACCTTTAACTTAATATTCCTAGTAGATAACCACACATAGTCATTCACTCCTAGGTCCGGACCTAGCGACCATTTCTTATCAGCCATGCATTTATATTTACCACCCATATTTTTCAAGTTAGCTTGCACTTTCTGCCATACAGATGAAAGAGATGACGAAAACCGTTCCTCTTCAGGAAAGTACAGAATTGGGGATGAAAACCATATGCACCAAGAAATGGTGACTTGCCAGTGGATTCCTGACGGCGATTATTTATAGCAAACTCGGCTAACGGTAAATATGATGACCACACCTCTTGGTTTTCAGACACAAAACACCTTAGATATGTCTCAAGGTTTTGGTTGGTACGCTAATTAGTCTGTCCATTCGACTGAGGATGGAAAGCTGAGGAAAAGGACAAGTGTACCCCCAAACGGGAACAAAAAGTTTTCCAAAATAAACTGGGTTTCCCGATCCGAAACAACATCGGAAGGTACCCCGTGAAGCTTCACGATTTCACTGATGAATACCTGAGCAAGAGTCTTAGCATTAGGTAGTGCGGGTAACGCAATGAAGTGTACCTTTTTGCTAAACCTGTCTATCAAGATAACTGTTTTACCCACAGACAAAGGTAAGTCAGTGATGAAATCCATTGACAGATGTGTCCATGGCCTATTTGGAATGACAAGTGGCATTAAAGACCCTGCAGGACGTATATGAGAGACTTTAGCGCATGCACAAGTTGAACAAGTAGACACAAAACCCATTACATCCTGACAAAACCTTGGCCACCAAAAATGACGAGACAATAGCTCCAACGTTGCTTTACTATCCGGGTGCCCAGCAAGTGCCGAATTATGATGTTCCTTTAATAATTCGAGACGCAGGTTTAACGGTACAAACAATTTCTCTGAGGGACAAGAGAATGGGGCGTCCCCCTGGGCCTCTAACACCTTCTTCTCCAGAACAGAGTGTACAGCAGACACAACCACTCCTCTTTGTAGAATGAGTACCGGATCACCCACATTACCCCCTCCAGGGATACTACGAGATAATGCGTCAGCCTTGGTATTTTTTGCCCAGGATGATAGGTGATGAAAAAGTTAAACCTTGTAAAAAATAGAGACCAGCTAGCTTGTCTAGGGGTGAGACGCTTAGCTGATTCAAGGTACAGAAGGTTTTTGTGGTCTGTAATCACAGTGACGGGGTGGATTGCCCCCTCTAAAAAGTGACGCCATTCTTCAAACGCTAGTTTAATAGCTAATAGTTCCCTATTGCCAATATCATATTTCTTCTCCGCTGCAGATAGTTTTTTTTAGAAAAGAAAGCACAAGGATGCCATTTGCCAGGAGACAGACCCTGAGACAGTACAGCACCCACTCCCACCTCTGATGCATCTACTTCAACAATAAAAGGCTGGGAGACATTAGGTTGAATTAGTACCGGTGCTGAGGTAAACCTCTCTTTTAGAGAGGAAAATGCCATTTTGGCGGCGTCAGACCATATAGAAAAATCAGTCCCCTTTCTAGTCATGTCAGTAAGGGGTTTGACAATCACAGAATAGTTTTTAATGAATTTTCTATAGAAATTTGCAAAACCCAAAAACCGTTGCAGTGCTTTAAGGTTCTCAGGAAGATCCCAATCTAGAATTGTCTGGCTTTTCCTAGGATCCATACGGAAACCTGAAGCAGATAATTGATATCCCAGGAACTGTATCTCCTTAACGGCGAAAACACACTTCTCAATTTTCGCATATAATTTATTAGTCCGTAGGACCTACAGTACCTGTCTGACATGTACCTCGTGTGTCTTCAGATCAGACGAGTTAATTAAAATATCATCTAGGTATATCACCACAAACCTGCTGATAAGATGACTAAAAATGTCATTAGCAAAATGTTGGAAGACAGCAGGAGCATTGGTCAGACCGAAAGGCATGACTAGATTTTCATAATGCCCCTCCGGGGTGTTAAAGGCTGTCTTCCACTCATCCCCCTCCTTAATACGAATCAGATTGTAGGCCCCCATAAGATCAAGTTTGGAGAACCACTTAGCACCCGCAATCTGATTAAACAGGTCAGGAATGAGAGGAAGAGTCTATGGGTCTCAGATGGTTATCCGGTTTAGTTCGCGGAAATCTAGGCAAGGACGCAGGCCCCCATCTTTCTTTTTAACAAAGAAAAACCCTGCAGCCATGGGTAATGAAGAGGATCTGATGTGTCCCTTAGCCAAGCTCTCGGAGATATAATCTTTCATGGCTTGTCTCTCGGGACCCGAAGGATTATATAACCTGGTCTTGGGTAATTTTTCACCGGGAATCAGGTTAACCGGGCCCTCATAAGGACGGTGAGGTGGTAACTTCTGACACCCCGTTTCAGAAAAAACATCCTTAAAGTATGAAACAAAAGTAGGTAGAGTAGCTATGGAGGCGACTAAGCAATTGCTATTTAAGCAATTTTCTCTGCAATGCTCACTCCACTCCAATATCTCCCTGGCTTGCCAATCCACCACTGGATTGTGCACTACCAACCAGGGAAGACCCAATACCACAGGAGTGGGAAGACCCTCCAGAACATAACATGATAGACACTCGTTATGGTGGTCCCCTACCCGAAGGTGTAAGTTTTTTTTTTTTTTTTTTTTTTCAAAAGAATTTATTGGGAAAATTACAAAGCATTAACAGCAAAATTTTTTACAACCCCTCAATTATTAGTGACCCAACCAAATGTAGATAAATATAAATATAGTCAGTTCATCTTTTGGTTGCATTTAGAAAAAACCCTCCCCTCCCTCCCCCTAGTCTGTGGTGCGTCAAGGTAGGACCCCCATAAACAAACCAACATGACCTCAATTAGTCAATCTTCCAGCCACCCCATATCCTATTCCACTGGTCCTCAACTTCCCTCCGTTTATGTATAATTTTCTCATAGTTTTTTACCTTATCAGTTAAATTTATCCATATATTTATGTCTGGAGTGGATCGGGCAAACCAGGTCCGACTGATCAGAACTCTAGCCAACATCAATATTCTGCTCAGAAAGATCTTTTGATACTTGTGATTTTTTAATTTGGAAAAGTCGTTAAGCACGAATACATGTGGTTCAAAAGGAATTCGAATTTTTAGTTTATGGATAATACAATTATTAATACTATTCCAGTATTTTACAAGTTCTGGACAAGTCCAAATCATGTGGAGGAAGTCTGCTCCTACAATATCACATTTGGGGCAGTTGGACGTGGCTCTCAACCCGCATTTATTCATCCATAGGGGAGTAATGTATAGTCTATGGGAAATGTAAAATTGTATTAGAACATGGTTAAAGTTCTGGGATACTGAAGTCAGATTCCCAAAAATATTCTCCCACCCTTCTACTCGCAAATGCGGGCAGTCCGCTTCCCATGCTTTTTGTCCTGGTGATTGTGTATCTCTAAACCGTGCCTTAATTAATAACTTATATATATTGGAAATCTTAGTTCTAGGAAGTGTACCCCCTACCCAATCATTCAGAAAAGATAAATTATCTATATCCAGCAGACGTTTATCGTCCAAACTGGATAGTACAGATCGCAATTGAAAATACCTAAACCATGAGAGATTTCTTATATTATGTGTCATTTCTGTAAAGGATTTAATTTCTCTATCTTTAACTACCTGTGAAATATATAATATTTTATTCTTCTGCCAAAATGTGTCAGCTGCAATATCATCTAACCTTTGTAAATAGAAATTATGCCAAAGAGGCGTAAATGTGAGTGAACCCCTAACCTTCAACCATGTCCTAGTTGTACCCCACACTTTCAGGAGTAGATTTATAGTCTCTTTATAGCCTTGCTCGTAGCTCTTCAAAAGCCCGGATTCCAACAAGGTAAAAATATTGTTATGAGCGTGGCTAGTTACCAACTTCCCCAGGAGTGCACTGTCCTCTGATTCATAGCACCTCAATAGCTGGGCTGCAATAAAATACCCTTTAAAGTAGGGGAGATTTAAACCCCCCCACTCCACTGATTTATACAAGTATTCCAGCTTAATTCGCACTCGCTTTCTTCCCCATATTAAATCATTAATTATTCTTTCCATGAGTTTAAAATGTTTGTCTTGTATCCAAATAGGTGTATTCCTGAGCACGTAAAGAAATTGTGGTAATATCACCATTTTAACTAGTGAAACTCGATCAGCTCTGGATAGGGGAAGTTTCAACCAGATTCCTATTTTAGCTCTGATCTTTACCATTGTGGGGATCAGATTGAGTTGTACAAAATTTTCAACCCGAGGCGATATAGTCAAACCCAAGTATTGAATAGTATCAACGATATCCAACTGTGTAGCAGGAACCTCCTTTTGTGGCAGGGGATCTATTGGGAGCAGACTAGTTTTTGCCCAGTTTATTCGGAGACCAGATACCTCACCAAATGCGTTAACCATTTGAATAATCCTAGGAAGAATGGTTTCCGTATGGTCTATAAAAAACAGGACATCATCTGCATATAGTGAGATGCGGTCCTGTGTTCCTAGGGTACCAAATCCTTTAATCTGGTCATCCTGCCTAATGGCCAACGCAAGGGGCTCGATATAAAAATCGAATAACAGGGGAGATAGTGGGCAACCCTGTCGGGTGCCTCTGTTTAAATCAATACTACTACTCAGAATTCCATTGAGACTCAGTTTTGCCCTTGGGGATCTATACAGCAACCTAAGAGTACGTATAAATTTTTCCCCAAAGCCCATCTTAGCAAGAACCTTCCAGAGGAAGCGCCACTCCACCCTGTCAAAGGCCTTAGAGGCATCCAATGACAGGATGGAGCGGGCAGTCCCCCCCGGGGCCTGGATATTAGAAAAGAGTCGGTGTAGATTATGGTGTGTACCCTTGTTTTGTATAAAGCCGCTCTGATCAGGATGCACAATGGAGGAAATGACCCTGGAGAGCCTTGTAGCCAGGACCCTCGCAAGAAGCTTTACATCTGCATTAAGCAGTGAAATTGGTCTATAGGATTCTAAATCTAAAGGGTCCTTGCCTTTTTTTGGAATTAATATTATTATGGCCTCCATCATTGAGTCTGGAAGCATCCCCTCCTCTGTTGATTCAGCAAAGACCTTCAACAGTCTGGGAAGAATACAGTCCTCATATTTACTATAGAATTCATATGGAAGCCCGTCTGAGCCAGGGGTGGAGTTAGTTGAGCATAGTTTAATAGCTCCCTCAAGTTCCTGAATTGAGACCTCCAATTCTAGTGCTTTCTTTTGCATCTCAGTAATAGTTGGAAACTTGATCCTACCTAAATAAAGATCTATCTTATCATCTGTAATGTTGGAATCAGCTTTATACAGATCAACAAAGTAATCAAGAAAGGCCTTCTCCACCGGGCCCTGTGAAGTGACTATCCTACCATCACTCAATCGGACCTTATCTATATGTTTTTTAGGTTGTTGATTGGAGATTACTCTAGCGAGGAGTTTGCCAGGTCGCCCTGACTCTGTAAAGTATTTTTGCCCCTTAAAAAAAAGGTTCTGTTGGGCCTTATCCAATAAAAACTTAGCATATGTTTGTGTGGCTCTTTGCATATTTTCCCTATTCTTCTCCGTCTTGTGCATATGGAAGGATTCTGTCGCCAACACTACGTGTTCTTCTAGATTTTTCTGTCTTTTTCCATATTCCCTTCTAAGGTTCGTGATATTACTAACCATCAATCCCCTCATATACGCCTTGTAGGTATCCCATACTACTTGAATTTTTGCTGAACCATAATTAATATCCCAGAATCGGCCTATATCATTTCGAATTGCTTCATGCGTCTTTATAACTGATAACCAATAGGGATTTAATCTAAAGGGAGATTTTGGTATATATCTTTCCTGAGATAGACATAGTTCAATTAGTATCGGAGAGTGATCTGATATTGACCTTGTTTCATATTTCATTCGCTTTATAAGTTTCACATATTTACTGTTAATCAATACAAGATCTATTCTGGACAATGATTTACCTGCTTTGCTAGAGCATGAAAAAGCCCTTTTCCCCTGTCTCAGATGTTCCCAAGCATCCTCAAATCCAGTCTCCATGCAGAACCGTGCCAGGGGGGACCCCCGGAGCGGACTATCACTCCTAGCTCTCGTAGAAACCCTGTCACAAAGAGGATCGATGACACAGTTAAAGTCACCCATAATCAATGTTGGACATTCTGGCCATTTATCCATGAATAGTAGAAGAGAGTTAAGAACCGAGAGAGAAAACGGCGGTGGGATATAGACAAAGGCCAAGATACATATCTTCCCCCCTATCCTACAATATAGGAAAATAAATCTCCCCTGTTGGTCAACAGAGGATGCCTCGCAAACGAAATCAATAAGTCTGTGTATCAACACCGTAACACCTCTCGAGTAGTTGGAGAGGGTGGAATGAAACGTGTGCGCAGCCCATCCCCTGTCGAGCACTCTAGTATTCTCCTCAGTAAGATGGGTCTCTAACAAGCAAATTATTGCTGGTAAGTGGGCCTGAGTTAAATCAAAAATCGCTTGTCTCTTACCTCTATCTCCCAGACCACGTATATTCCAAGCAAGAATTCTAGTCAGCGTCATTACCAGTGGTCAGATGGAAAAACCGGAGAAAGAGGAAGAACAAGACAAAAAAAACTAGAATAAGGGAAACCACACCTACCTTGACGCACCACAGCCCAACCCCACCCCCCCCCCTCCCCTCATCCCCCTCCTACAAGCAATCCACCACATATTGTAGTAGATTTCTTTCCTATGACCATCCCTCCCACCCTCCCCCCCCACTCAGCCACCCCCATTAGGGCACACAGGAGAATACATTTAGGGGTATAAGCCCCTTATAGTACTGGTTATTCCCGCCAGAACATATCCCAGTCAAGTTATCGGTTGTTTCGCTCAAGCCAATCCTCAGCTTCGTCCGGGGTGCCAAAAAGAAAAATTTTATCGTCATAAACAATACGCAATTTGGCTGGAAATATAAGAGAGTATTTAATATCCCTTTCTCTTAGTCTCTTTTTGACGGTCATAAATGGCGTATGGCGCACATTTATGACCCGAAGGTGTAAGTTATGGACAATATGAGTAAGGTTTTCTGAGACAGAGGAGCAGAGTCGATAGCGAAAATGGGAATTGGTCTCTGTAGCGTACAGAAAGACAAACCTATAGTCTGGGAAAACTGGGCATCTATAAAATTTTCTCCTGCTCCACTATCTAGGAAGAAAGAAATAGTCTTTGTCTTAACACCAACAACAACAACAGCTGGCAACACAAATTGAGATGTTCATATGGAGGAAACGTATACCCCCCCAGCTGACATCCTCCACACAACCTGGGGTTAGTAGTTTTCCGACAGATTTTTGCTTTTGAGTATTAAAGGACAGACATTAATGAAATGACCCCTCCCCCACAAAAAAACAAACCCCACGCCTACGGCGTGCCTCAGGAGGACGGACCTGAGGAGTAGTTCCTCCTAGCTGCATAGGCCCGGGTGCAAACATGGTGGAGGAGTTGGTCTTCTCCTATCAGACACCTGCTCCTACAGCCCAACTCCACTGCCACCCTCCATTACGCTCACCTCATTTAAAGTACACTCTGTTCGCATCTACTCTCCCTCCAACCTTCAAGTAGCAGTCATTTACCGCCCTCCAGGCTCAGCCACCATCTTTCTTGACCACTTTAACACCTGGCTACTGCACTTTCTTTCTGCCAACATCCCCACTATCATCATGGGTGACTTCAACATCCCTATTGACACATGCCACTCGGCCGCCTCTAAACTCCTGTCACTCTCTTCCTCCTTCGGCCTATCACAGTGGTCTTCAGCTCCCACCCACAGAGATGGTCATACTCTGGATCTGATCTTTACCCGCCTCTGCTCCCTATTTAACCTTTCTAATTCGCCTCTCCCCCTATCCGACCACAACCTACTCACATTCTCTTCACTGGTCTCTTCTGTAGCCCCCCCGGTCCACACACCAGCACACCCCCGCAGGAACCTTAAACATCTCGACTTTCGCTTGCTTTCTGACTCTCTTCTCCCACTCTCTACCATCTGCTGCCTCCAAGACCCAGAAGCTGCTACCACCCTATATAACACCACAATAAGTACAGCTCTGGACACTGTTGCCCCCTCACACACAACAAAATCCGGAAAATCAAAATCAACAGACAACCCTGGCACACCAGCCTGACCAAAAAACTCAGACAAGCTTCCAGGGCTGCTGAGCGGCGATGGAAAAAATCCTCTTCTAAAGATCATTTCACCGCATACAAGCAATCCCTTCTCATATTCAAATCCTCACTCGCTGATGCAAAACAGGCCTACTTCTCATCTCTCATATCTTCCCTGTCACACAGCCCTAAACAACTTTTTAGCACTTTTAACTCCCTTCTCCGCCCCCACCCTCTCCTCTCTTCTCAGCTGAGGACTTTGCCAAATATTTCAAACAAAAGATAGTCCACATCAGAAAAAGCTTTACTACACAGCCCCCACAGACCCTCTACACAACTGCTCAGTCCTCTTCCCCCAAAAGACGCTTCTCCACCATTACAGAAGAAAAACTCTCCACTCTACTCTCCAAATCTCATCTGACCACCTGTGCACTTGACCCAATCCCATCCTACCTCATCCCTAACCTCAACGCAGTGTTTATCCCAGCCCTAACTCATCTCTTCAACCTATCACTAAACTCTGGTGTCTTTCCCTCTGCTTTTAAACACGCTACCATTACACCCATCCTCAAAAAGCCTTCACTTGATCCATTTTCCTTGTCTAGTTATCGCCCCATATCACTTCTTCCGTATGCCTCAAAGCTACTTGAACATGTCCATTCAGAACTGTCCTCCCACCTCTCCTCCTGCTCCCTCTTTGACCGCCTACAATCTGGCTTCCGAACCCACCACTCGACCGAGACTGCGCTTACCAAAGTCACCAATGACCTACTGACAGCCAAAACCAAGAAACAATACTCTGTCCTCCTTCTCCTTGACCTGTCCTCTGCCTTCGACACTGTTGACCACTCTCTTCTGTTGCAAACTCTCTCATCTCTTGGCATCACTGACCTGGCCCTCTCCTGGATCACATCATACCTCACAGACCGGATGTTTAGCGTCTCCCACTCCCGCACCACCTCCTCATCTCATTCCCTCTCTGTTGGAGTCCCGCAAGGCGCTGTCCTAGGACCCCTGCTCATCTCGATCTACACTTTTGGCCTGGGACAGCTCATAGAGTCCCATGGCTTTCATTATCACTCCGACGCTGACGACACATAAATCTACCTCTCTGGTCCAGACATCACCACCTTACTATCAAGAATCCCACAATGTCTATCTTTTATATCATCCTTCTTCACCTCTTGCTTTCTTAAACTTAACATGGATAAGACAGAATTCATAATCTTTCCCCCATCTTGTTCAACCCCCCCAACAGACCTATCTATCATGATCAATGGCTGCACACTCTCCCCAGTCAACAAAGCCCGCTGCCTTGGAGTGACCTTAGATTCTGCCCTCTCCTTCCGACCACACATCCAAGCCCTTTCCACCACCTGCCGCCTCCAACTCAAAAACATCTCCCGCATCCGTGCTTTCCTTAACTTTGAATCTGCGAAAATGCTTGTACATGCCCTCATTATCTCCCGCTTAGACTACTGCAACATTCTCCTCTGTGGCCTTCCATCTAGCACTCTCACACCCCTCCAATCTATCCTCAACTCTGCTGCCCGACTAATCCACCTCTCACCCTATTACTCCTCTGCTTCTCCCCTCTGCCAATCCCTTCACTGGCTCCCCATTGCCCAACTAATTCACTTCAAAGTACTAACAAATACATACAAGGCCGTCCATAACCTGTCCCCTCCCTACATGTCTGAGCTACTTTCCCGATACAACCCCACACGCGCTCTCCGATCCTCACTAGACCTCCTTCTCTCCTCTCCTCTTATCGCCTCTTCCCACAATCGACTCCAAGATTTCTCCTGTGCATCCCCCATACTCTGGAACTCGCTACCCCAACATATCAGACTCTCACCTAGAGTGCAATCCTTCAAAAGAAACCTGAAAATCCACCTCTTCAGACAAGCCTACAACCAGTGACCCTGCTGCCTCTATACTGCCATGACCAACTTAACCCGCACCTACTGTGTCCTTCTCCCATACCATGTAGATTGTAAGCCCTCACGGGCAGGGCCCTCTCTCCTTCTGTAAAAGTTTGTAACTCATCTTCTTTATGATTAGTGCAATTGTCTGTATTATGAATGTGCACCCCTTATCATATGTACAGCGCTATGGAATGAATGGCGCTATCATAATAATAATAATATTAATAGGCTCTTCTAGGTCCGTACAGACTAGCTGCTGCTTGGGAGGGGTTACTAATTGCTCAGGATCTTTGAATCTGTCACTAAGATGTCTATCTATTCTGATACAAAGGGACATAACCGCATCAAGGGAAAAGGGGGTCTCATACAGCGCAAGTGCATCCTTAACCCTTTCGGATAACTCAAACACTGACAATAACCGGATCGTTCCACTGGGTATCCGTAGCCCACCTATGGAACTCTGAGCAATACTCCTCTGCTGGCCGCTCTCCCTGTAGGAGTCTCCGTAGTTTTGAGTCAGCCAGGGCGACTCGGTCAGGGTCATCATATATGAGACCCAAAACCCCCAAAAATTCCTCCACAGACCGGAAAGCCGGAGAATCAGTGGGTAAAGAGAATGCCCAGGATTGCGGGTCCCCCTGAAGCAAGGAAATAAGAATCCCCACCCGCTGTTCTTTATTACCAGAGGAGTAGGGGCGCAGCCGAAAATATAACTTACAGCCCTCACGGAACATTACAAATTTGTCCCTTCCCCCAGAAAACCTGTCAGGAAGAACAACCTTGGGTTCCGGAGCAACCTGGTTACCCATAGCAACTGCAGGACTTGCGGTCTGCTGCAATTGCTGCTGTTCCTGGAGGACCAACACCTTCAATCCTGCCACCTCCAAAGACAGGCCTTGAAGTTTATTTGTCAAAGCGGCAATATGATTCAGGCTGGATTCTAAATAGGCAGAAGAGAAAATAAAAATAAAATAAAAAATGTATTTATTTTTATTTTTAAACAAAATAAGGGCCAGATATAATATCACGACCGGCGTACCGATCACATACGTGATGCAAAGGGAGGGAAAAGGAAGGCCCTGTCCAAGAGAGGGAAATACGGTGACCCCTAACTCACCTTGAGGCTGGCACCTGACTGCCCTGACGTCCCTAGACGGGTTTCTCACCCGTATGCCGATCACGTTCCTAAACCCTGGCTTTCCCTAAGATGAGCCCTACGTAGTGAATAGGGCGGTGGGAACACTAGTCCGCACCACTAACACTAAAGGGAAACACTAGGGAGAAGACAGACAATACTGACAAAACATATAGTCCCACGTGGGTGACAACAAACAACCATCAGGGATCCGGAGGGTAATGCTCTGGTACGACAACCAGGGATAACAGCAACTCAGCTCCAGTGGGTCAGTATAGAAGTCCAGGCAGGAAGATCTATATCTGTCAACCAGAGAGGTGGGAGAGGAGAATATAAGGAGGTTGGGAGTGCTGGACAAGAAACAGCTGAGGAGAAGAAGCTACGGATCCCTGAGTGAGACAAAAAGGATTGCAAGGCAAACCCAGAAAGCTGCCATTAAGTAACAGCACTATCTTTAGACATAGAGCACGTGGCCACCCGCTGCAACTTCCTCACCCCGGGTATAAAGGAGTCAGACGTGGCTCTTGACACCCTTGTGACATTTGGAAGGCGGTTTTCAGGGACAATAATTTTATTGGACAATCGGCAATGGGTTCAAATGGTGGTAGCATGAGACCATTTAAATCCCAGGAGGGGACAAGAGAGGTGATTGTTGGACGAAGTCTGGTAGCTGCTCTAATGAACCTTCTGACCCAACAATGACTGCTATATCCTGGTCAAAAAAAAAAACTTAGGGCTGAGATTTGGACCTTCAGGGTAGAGGGTCTAAGCCCTAGGTCGAGACCCTGTTGCAGGAAATTCAGGATTCTTTGAATGCTGGGTCTTTACAGGTGTGGAGATTTTTCGCCACTCCAGGAGCAGAAGCGCTTCCAGATTTTAAGGTAGATTGCAGTTGTTACTTTCTTCCTGGAAGCTTTCAAGGTAGTTATAACCTTATCTGATAATCCCTGTTTTGGAGTCTGGGTCTCAGGATCCATGCTGCTAGTTTCAGAAGCTGTGGGTTTGGGTGTAGAACCGGACCCTGATGGAGTAGATCCCTCCGTATAGGAAAGGGACAGGGATCCTGGAGGGAGTATCTCTGGAGAGATGCGAACCAGCTCCTCTTCGACCATAGGGGAGCGATCACGGTTACTGTGGCCTTGTCCTGGTGAATTTTCTGGATTACCTTTGGAATTAAAGGAAGTGGAGGGAAGGCATAGCATAGCTTCCAATGCCAACGGATGGTGAAGGCGTCCAAGGCGTGAGGTCTGTCCCTGGGGTTTAAGGAACAAAATGTCTCCACCTTTGAGTTTACCCTGGTGGCGAATAGATCCACATCGGGCATCCCCCACTTTCCTACCACCAACCTGAATGTCTCTGAGGTTTAACATTCTGCTCTTGAGCAAGGGGTCTTTTATGTACCCCCTGAAACGAGTATAGCCCTGTTTATTAAAGAGAGTGAAGAGAAGCCCTGAATCATGCGTGCTGACTTCTACCTCTGACACACTACAAGCGAACCTGGCCGGGGGGGGTACTGTATCAGGTGTCTTAAACTTAACCTGTTTGACAGCCCCCCAGTTAAGTAAGTAGGAATTATTTCCACAGCGCATGTTATTCAAGATTTTGTGTGCTTTTCTTAAACGACCTTGGCCGGGGGGGTACTGTTTCAGGTGCTTTTGAATATATACCTGTTTGACAGCCCCCCAGTGAAGTAAGTATCAACTTCCATAGTGTGAGTGGCTTTGCAATATAAATTCGCCATCCATGATGCTAATATTAATGCTTTTTAAAAATACTATATAGAAATTTTATTGATCTTTATTATTTATGTTTGTGGGGATTAGGCGATTTTTGTGTAATTGTTAACTAACACTATAGACCAAACCTTACACGCACTTTTCTTTTGACGATTTTTCCCTAACCATTCTGTATGACTGATCCTGTGGCGGCTGAGGAAATCTGCTTCCAGATTCAGCGTTCCCTTCAGATGAATTGCTCTGCTTTGCCCATGAAAAAAGTTTTATTGTCAGTGTTTGAAGAGTTGCTGACCACATTCCCCCCTGATGGGAGAGGTAAGCGATGGTAGTAGTGTTTTCAGATAGCACTCTTATATGGTGAAGTCGTAGTATTCTCTCTGCTGCTTTCAATGCCTCCCAGACTGCTCTCAGCTCCCTGAAGTTTGATGATTTGATCGATTGTGGCCAGGTGCCCTGAAAAAGATGGTCCCCTACTTTTGCGCCCCAGCCAGACAGACTTGCGTCCGATACTGCTTGTATTAGGGTAGTTTTCTGCCAGGGAGTCCCCTTGGAAAAGTTCTCGTGGTTTTTCCACCAGTTTAGGGACTGAAGTACCTGAATTGGTAGGATTACTCGATGATCCAGGGAGGATTGACACCTGTTCCAGATGTCCAGGATCCAAGACTAAAGATGTCTGAAGTGAATCTGGCACCAGGGAACTGCCGGGATACAGGATGTTAGCAGACCAAGCAGACTCATTGCTTCTCTGATTGAGCATGACCTTTTCTTCTGAAAAGATCAGATTTTTTGCTCAAGAGTCAAGATCTTGTCTTGAGGTAGGAATACTGCTTGCCTTCTGGAATCTAGGGTCATGCCTAGAAAACAGACTTTTCTTGAGGGGTAAGGACAGACTTGTTTTCGTTTATAATCCACCCTAGGTTGTTTAGGATGGAGAGAAAATGGGGTGGATTTAGCCACAAACCGAGATGGACGCTTGATCTCAGAGCTCCTCACAGATGCCGCTGCTTTTCCAGCAAAACTGGTGCCTTATCCCCCTAACATGGTGAAAACTAACAAAAAAAGAAGTGAGAACACTCCTGGCACACAGAGATCGTGCCACACGCAATCTGAAATGGATCACTATCTCAAAAAGAGAGGTTATTCACCGTCACACAGAACCAAGATGGCGCTAGAGGGTGTCAGAGCAGCCGCACAGCCGGAAGACTCAGATGGAGAGATCTGTTGCGCCATGTCAGGGGGAGCAGAAGCCGCTGATCTTCCATTGTCAAGAGCCTTCTTCAAAAAGACGCTGAACAAAGCTCTCCAGCCTCTTCATAAGGACATTTCATCCATCAAAACAGAGGTAAAGCAAATTGAGGGACGCGTACTGGCACTGGAGGAGACTCAAGCGGCCATAGTTAAACATGGCGAGGCCATGCGTAAGGTCCTGCAAGACCATAACTTTTATCTTACCTCCGCTCTCCTCCACTTGGAGGATCAAGAAAACAGGAGCAGGCGGAAAAATGTCTGCATCAGAGGTGTGCCTGAGGACGTTCCCCCTGGAGAAATTACAAATGTGGTCACCGCTATCTTTGCCTCCCTTGTAGGAGAAAACAAAGCCTCACAGATAATAATTGAGAGGGCCCACAGAGCTCTGTGGCCAAAACCACCTGAAAACGGCCCACCTAGAGATATAATTTGCGGCCTATGAAATTATCTAGACACGGCCTCTCTTTTACGTGCTGCAAGAGATTCTAACGACATCACTTATAATGGGGTGCAAATACAATTTTACCAGGATCTTGCCTCCAGTACACTGGCGAAATGCAGAGCCCTAAAACCTGTCACAGATGCCCTCAGGGCGCACAAGCTGCCAGTGAGGTGGTTGTTTCCCTTTGGCCTGGCTACCTCCAAAGCAGGACAGCAAATTGTTATCAGAACGCCACAGGACTTAACAGCAGCTTGGGACAAGCTTGTTATTGCACCAGTGGAAGTTCAGCCATGGATGCCTGTGCCAGAGGAACTTCATATTCCGGACTTACCTGAGATCCCAACGTGGCAAGTGGTCAAGAAACCAAAGTCCCCAAGAAGCAGAAAGAACACTTGAAGACTGCCGGGAGTCCGCCTTAACTATATATTCACAGTCGCCTCTACCCCTCAACACCAGACGCGACACTAGGGGGTCATCGGGTGACCCTCTAACTGCTTTTTTCAACAGTTCAGTTATGTGTTTCACTGCAGGTTGTACACTCAACTAAAGAATTATTAGGAACACCATACTAATACGGTGTTGGACTCCCTTTTGCCTTCAGAACTGCCTTAATTCTACGTGGCATTGATTAAACAAGGTGCTGATAGCATTCTTTAGAAATGTTGGCCCATATTGATAGGATAGCATCTTGCAGTTGATGTAGATTTGAGTAATGCACATCCAGGGCACGAAGCTCCCGTTCCACCACATCCCAAAGATGCTCTATTGGGTTGATATCTGGTGACTGCGGGGGCCATTTTAGTACAGTGAACTCATTGACATGTTCAAGAAACCAATTTGAAATGATTTGAGCTTTGTGACATGGTGGGTACATGGTGGTCATGAAGGGATGGACATGGTCAGAAACAATGCTCCGGTAGCCCGTGGCATTTAAACGATGGCCAATTGGCACTAAGGGGCCTAAAGTGTGCCCAGAAAACATCCCCCACACCATTACACCACCACCAGCAGCCTGCATAGTGGTAACAAGGCATGATGGATACATGTTCTCATTCTGTTTACGCCAAATTCGGACTCTACCATTTGAATGTCTCAACAGAAATCGAGACTCATCAGACCAGGCAACATTTTTCCAGTCTTCAACAGTCCAATTTTGGTGAGCTCGTGCAAATTGTAGCCTTTGTCCTATTTGTAGTGGAGATGAGTGGTACCCGGTGGGGTCTTCTGCTGTTGTAGCCCATCCGCCTCAAGGTTGTGCATGTTGTGGCTTCACAAATGCTTTGCTGCATACCTCGGTTGTAAAGAGTGGTTATTTCAGTCAACGTTGCTCTTCTATCAGCTTGAATCAGTCGGCCTATTCTCCTCTGACCTCTAGCATCAACAAGGCATTTTCGCCCACAGGACTGCCGCATACTGGATGTTTTTCCCTTTTCACACCATTCTTTGTAAACCCTAGAAATGGTTGTGCGTGAAAATCCCAGTAACTGAGCAGATTGTGAAATACTCAGACCGGCCCGTCTGGCACCAACAACCATGCCACGCTCAAAATTGCTTAAATCACCTTTCTTTCCCATTCTGACATTCAGTTTGGAGTTCAGGAGATTGTCTTGACCAGGACCACAACCCTACATGCATTGAAGCAACTGCCATGTGATTGGTTGACTAGATAATCGCATTAATGAGAAATAGAACAGGTGTTCCTAATAATTCTTTAGGTGAGTGTATATTCCCCTTGTTATGGTCTGCATTATATTCATGTCTCCTAGGTCACTAATCCATTATCCTTTTAGTGGATGGTGAACTAGGAACTGCATCTGTAATTAATTTCTTTTCAATAAGTCTTGAAAGGTTTTATATTGCTTTTTCACCTTTTAGGATTTTTTGAGCCATCCTTGTTTGAACCCGTTATGCAATGAAATGTGTAATCCTAGCTGTTTACAAAATTCAGCTAGTCTTGCTGTTAATGACTTTCCTCCCTTCCCAGCGGGGGTGTTGTGTTTCTCCAGGCCGAACCCATCCTCCCCATTTACACATTGGGATGTTGTGGTTGGGCTCATTGAAACGCAAGCGCCTCAGTTACTGATTATATCAATAACCACTACCAATCCCCTGTCTGTTACCACTGTTTGTTGTAAAAATTGGTTCCTATTCATTTCCACCTTTAAAAAGCCTCGCAGTAGGCAGCGACATTTGCTTTTCCTCATGGGGTTATGGCTAATTTAAATGTATTGTCCCATAATGTGAACGGGCTTAATATTCCCCAAAAAAGGAAACAGATTTTCAACCTGCTACTTAAACAGAAAGCGGATATAGTCTTGTGGCAGGAGACGCATTTCCACCATAGCCATATACATTCCCTACCCACATCTAAATATTCACAATGGTTTCATGCCACACACTCATCTGCTTCTAGAGGTGTGACTATAGCCATCAGTTCCTCCATCCCTTTCCGTCTGGTTAAATCCTACATTGACCCAGGTGGATGTTTGCTCATTATACAGAGCACAATTTTCAATTTTAAAATCACTATAGCCAACGTATACGCACCTAACTCACGCCAAGTTCCTTGGTTACTAGGGACGCTCAAGACGATTAGAGACTATACTGAAGGCATGCTGATAGTGGGAGGTGATCTTAATATCTCATTAGACACCCGTCCCAAGGACCACCCAAAATTCCTAGGAAACAAATGGTAAAAATTGATGATGGTGTTGGCAGAGATGTGTCTGGTTGATGTCTGGAGAACTATTCATCCCACAGACAGGGATTACATTTTTTTCTCACACGTCCACAACTCATACAGCCGAATTGATTACCTATTCTTGCACGACTCCCATAAAACATTGGTGAAAAGTGCAGATATTGGAAATCTGGTGATATCAGATCATGCCCCCATCATGATGTCACTCTCTCTCCAATGTCTCCCACATAAAGCTTGGTCATTGAGGTTGAATACCTCACTTCTTGAAACGCAGACACACCTAAAGGCATTAGGAGAAAATCTAGAAAATTACTTCAAAACTAATACAACACCGGAAACTTCTACCCCAATACTTTGGGAGGCTCATAAGGCCTATATAAGGGGCGAACTGATAGCTTTAGGTTCTTATGTTAAAAAGAAAACCACAAAGGAGTTGATGTCGTTGCTCTCTCAGATTCAAACGCAAGAAAAAATGCACAAATTAACGCAATCTGATGTGCATAAAGAGACTTTGATCACACTTAGATGTAAAGTCAAAGACCTTCTTAACATTAACGAAGTTAGAGCTTTCTTGTGCCTAAAAAGTAAAATATATGAACACGGCGACAAAGGGAACAAAATAATAACTCACTTGATTAAAAAGAGGAGAGAAAAAACCTTTGTTTCATCAATACGGTCCAGCCCATCCTTAAGAGTCACCTCTACCCCCCTCATTGCCAAAGCCTTCCAGACATTCTATACAAAACTATATAATCTCCCTTCGTCAGTTGTGGACCCCGACTTACAAAGAAAACCATATGAATCTCTCATAGAGGAGTTCTTGACCTCAATTAAATCTCCCACACTATCTGGTGAGGAACGACAGCAACTCCTTAAACCTTTTTCTATATCTGAAGTAGAAAAAGTCCTTAGTTCTATCCCTATAGGGAAGAGTCTTGGTCCTTATGGACTCCCAATTATCTACTATAAGAAATTCAAAGTTTTTACTTCCTCATTTTACTGACCTCTGAAACTCGCTGTTGGGAGGATCGTCTTTGGCTCCCCAGGCCTTGAGGACTCATATAGACAATTCTACACAAGGAAGGGAAAGACCCTGAGGATTGTGGGAGCTATAGACCCATCTCTTTACTTATCTGTGACTTAAAATGGTGGTCTAAATTGCTGGCATATAGAATATCCCCCCTATTAAACAAACTTATTGACCCTGAACAAGTAGGGTTTGTCCCTGGAAAGGAGGGGAAGCACAATATATGGAGACTAATACACCTGATCCATAATGCCCAAGTAAAAAATACACCCATGTTACTTTTGGGTACTGATGCAGAGAAGGCATTCAACAGAATCAACTGGGACTTTATGAAAGCTACATTAATGAAATTTGGTTTTCCCTCAGTTTTTGTTACAGCCATTTTTTCACTATATTCCTGTCCTACGGTGCAAGTGTTGGTAAATGGTGCCCTGTCGGATGCCTTCCGCATCAGAAATAGGGCTAGGCAAGGTTGTCCCCTTTTCATTTCCCTTTTCATCTTATGTATAGAGATGCTCCTTCTAAAAATCAGACAATCTAACAAAATACAAGGTATTCCCCTTGGTCGATATCATCATAGGTCTGCGGCGTTTGATGATGACCTCTTAATTATAATATCCAACTCGATTGAAGCCCTCCCCATTATCATGTCCATATTTAGCCAGTGCAGTATGATCTCTAATTTCAAGATTCATTTTTCTAAATTTAGAGTCCCTTCCGATTAACATGTCATCCACCATTTTAGATCCACTCAAACATTCTTCTCCTTTTAAATGGCCCACAAATGCAATTACGTTTATGGGTGTTCATGTTCCTGTTGATCTGAACCTACCGTTTAAACTTAACTACACCCCATTACTTTCTAAGATTAGATAATCTATGTCTTCTTTGAGGATACCTTACATGTCATGGTTTGGTAGAAAAAACCTATTGTCCACGTTTGTTTTACCCCAACTTCTATACATTCTACAAGCTATCCCAATACATCTACCGTCCTCCTACTTTTCCTAAATTAAGAGCTTATTCACATCCCTTTTATGGATAAACAGAAGACCTAGAATAGCCTACTCACTTATAACAACAAATTAGAGGCACCCTATCTAGACATAGAAATAACTCTATTTGGAGTACATAGACATGCTGTATTATGGCTACGGGAAGCCCTGCTCTCTCTCTACCCTAAGATGTGCATCCTAACTAAAAGTTTGCTCAATAACTATCGCAACTCCCCAGCCTCTCCTCAAAAGGGAAGTAAAGTGTCAAAAATGGCCCCACTAGTGTGCTGCCTTACCTCTTTAATAAGTTGGGAGGGGGGGATAAAAGTTGGTGGCACTCTTTGGGATGAACAAAAAAAGGTGAAATGACAGAAACCATTCACATACTACCCTTGGAAAACATTCACACTAAACTGGGAAAAGATCCACCTACCCCGATACAAGTGTGGGATTTATTTTTTATTTTTTTATAAATTCTTTATTTTCCAAATTTCAAGATACAGAAAAACAAGAATAGCCTGATGGCCATAAGTTGGAGTAAAACCAAGCCAATGGCACAAGTGCATAAGCGTTACAAATTTAACATACTCAATGTAGCGTCATATGGCGAATAAGGTAGTTTATGTTATGATCAGATATGCTCGCCTCAATGTGACTACTAAAAGCATAGTAGGTATACTTATTGACAGTCAGGCGAGATACCTACAGAGGCTACGACTACCTAGATAATATGCACAGTTATGTACTGTAAAGGAATGAAGAGAAAGAAAAAGGAAAAGTGGGTTTGTTGGAAGAAAAGAAAAGAAGAGAGGGAGAAAAAAAAAAAAAAAAGAGAGAGATGAGGGGTGGGAGGGAGGGGATAGACAGCGTTTAAGCGGCTTTAATACACAGTGGCGTCATATGTGCGTCAAAGGGCCAAACCCGTGCCTAGGGCATCCATGAGACCTTGTCCGTTCTTTTCTAACATGCTACACTGGTGTCAGGAAAATTTGCTTCACTACTCTCGCGCAGCGTCCTCCAGGGGAGCCATGTTTTCAAAAATTTCTCATGATTTCTGTTGATCCAGCTTGTCATTTCCTTTAAAGTGGCAAATTTGGTTCACTTTGACTATCCATTCTTTCACTGAGGGAGCCATAGGGTCTCTCCAGTGGAGAGGTATAATAGCTTTGGCCGCTGCTATGAGATGGGTTACTAAGTTGTGTTTAGATGGTCTGTAGAGGTCAGAAGAAAGTGAGAAGAATACCATTTCGAGAGTGATGTCTAGCTCAGCCGGTGAGACTTTGTTTATGATCTTATTAACTCCTTCCCAAAAAGGGATGATTAGAGGGCATGTCCACCATATGTGGGATAGAGAACCCTCCCCTCCGCCACATCTCCAGCAAGATAGCCCACATTTATGCAAGAACTCAGGAGTTCTATACCATCTGGAGAGGAGCTTGAAATGATTTTCCTGCAGACGTGTGCACGGTGATGAGCCATGCGAAAAGGCTAGTAGTTTTTTAATTTCTTGTTCTGAGAAAACAACTCCAAGCTCCTTTTCCCATTCCCTGATGTATAAAGGTTTTTTTGCCTCGCCCTCGGCTCCCACCAAGGCATAGATTGCTGAAATTTTTCTCTGTTTGCGAAGAGGAGACAGTAGAATCTTTTCGAACTCTGTCATTTGCCTTGCTGAGTCGAGTTTCTCCCTCAATCCTCCACACACAGCACTTATGTATGACCTAGTGAGAAAGAAGCCAGGAGAGTCCTTTATTCGTTCTGGAAGCTTGTTCAATATAGACGTTTCCGTGTCTGGTGTGAGCTCTCCCAGTCTGACTTTGGCTAAGAGTGACCACACCTCCTGATGAATATTGCTATTAATACCCAAGAGGTCTGGGATGAGGATTCCAGGGAGTAGAGGGGAGGGGTCAGGGGCTAACTTCTTGCCTAATTCCTTCCATGTTTCCCTAATCCCTTTCAATAGGGGGTCAGTGACCTTACCCTGATTTTGGCCAGTGTCTGTTAACCAGAGAAGCCGTTGGAGTGCAGGGCCTACGCTACACTGCATAAGTCCAGATACGTCCGGTTGTCTCTGGGGGTCCACTGATTCTAGCCATCTATTCAGCTGTATAGCATGGTAATACCTCAAAGTGTCAGGGAGTCCTAAACCGCCTCTCGTTCTACTCCTAGTTAAGAGGTCATGTGCGAGCCTAGCTCTTTTCCCATTCCAGAGGAATTTAAGGAAAATCCTCTTAATTTCCTGAAAGAATGTTTTTGGTAAGTGTATCGGTACTAGCTGCATGACATATAGGATCTTGGGGAAGACATATGCTTTGATCACATTCTTTCTGCCTATCCATGATAGGTATGGCAGATTATATTTCAATAGTAGATTTGTAATATCTTTTTTGAGGGGGATGTAATTACATTTGAATAAGTCATCTAGGTTACTTGGGATCTTTATTCCCATGTACTTTATGGGGCCCTTGGTCCAGTGAAAAGGAAGACTATTCTGTAGGGGGGTAGCTCTAGAGTCGGGGAGTGAAATATTCAGGATTTCAGATTTAGAGTGGTTAACCTTAAAGTCAGATACTTGGCTAAATAACTCAATGATCCTAACCAGTTGGTCAAGTCCTGTATTCGGATTAGTCACCAGGAATAGGAGATCGTCTGCGAAGGCAGTACATTTTAGTTCTCCTCTAATATGTTTGACGCCCTCAATTTCTTGAGTCTGCCTAACCAGCTGTATGAGTGTCTATACTACTAGTATGAATAGGGAGACAACGGGCACCCTTGTCTGGTCCCGTTTGTTATCTCGAATGTTGGGGACAAGGTTCCATTGACTTTTAGCCTGGCGTGTGGTTGTTGGTAAAGTGTGAATATCGAGTGAATAAAGGGGGCAGGAATGGCAAACTTCTCCAAAGTCAGTTTCATGAAGCTCCAGTTGACCCTGTCAAATGCCTTTTCCGCATCGATGCTCAGCAGAGCCAACGGGAGCCTCTTTGACTTTGCAGCGTGAATTGCATGGAAGATCCGGTGTGTGTTATCTTTCCCCTCCCTCCCCTGGACAAATCCCGACTGTTCAGGGCCTATCAGGTAAGGAAGTATTTTACTTAATCGGGATGCCAGTATTTTAGCCCAAATTTTTTAATCCAAATTTAGGAGGGAAATTGGCCTATAGCTTCCGCAGTTCTGAGAATCTTTTCCTTCTTTATGAATGAGGGTTACGTACGATTCTTGTGTCTGTCTAGGCAGTGAGCCTCCCTGTAGTAAAGCATTGCATACATCAGTGAATCGGGGAATTAGGATATCTTGAAAACTTTGGTAATATAATAGGGGCAGGCCGTCTGGACCTGGGCTCTTACCAGGGGGAAAGCTGTGAATAACAGCGGACACTTCCTCTAGAGTGACTGGGGTAGTCAATAAGTCTATGTCAGTTTGTTGGACTACTGGAAGCTTGAGCGTATTTAGGAATTCCCTAATGTGTGTCCGTCTGGAGTCAGTTTGTTCCCTAGACATTGATTTGTTTAGGTTGTACAATTCTTCATAAAATTGTTGGAAGGCTCTGGCTATTTCAGGTGTGTCCTGGGTAATCTTATTATCAGACTTTTTTATTTTGGGAATATATGTTACATTTTTCGTCTTTTTTAATAGTGAGGACATCAACTTGCCCCCTTTGTCCCCGTGCATATATACTTTATGCTGAAATTTCAACATCTGTTTCCTCACCTTCTGCATTAAAAGGTTTTTTAGTTGGAGCCTGAGTTCTGTTAACTCCCCCTTTTTCAGTCTACAGGCGGATGTTTTGTCTATTTTCTCAAGCCTCATTATCTGGGTTAGCACAGAGTCCACCTTCCCCTGTAGCTCTTTTTTAACCTTGGTGCCAATAGAGATAAAACAACCCCTAATGTAGGCCTTATGTGCTTCCCATTCAATAGGTGAGGTGCTGTGTGTGGAGGAATTGATTCGAAAATACAACTCTAATTGAGATCTAACCTGATCAATATGGAGTCTATTGTTCAGCAGGGATTCGTTGAGTCTCCAGTTCCATTCTTTCCTTGGCAATAAAGCCAGGGCGAGGGTCAGATGGCATGGTGCGTGGTCAGAGACGGTAATGTTCCCGATCTCGGCGTTGCTGGTGACAGGCAAGAGAGAAGAAGATATTAAAATATGATCGAGCCTCTGGTATGAGCCGTGTGGGTTAGAGAAGAAAGAATAATCTCTGACTGTCGGATTGCTGATTCTCCACACGTCTAGTAATTGAAGATCCTGAAGTTTTCTATGTAATCTGCTTATTTGTTTCTGTGCTATGTGTGACTTGGATGTGGAGGAGTCGAGATCTGGGTCCAACACCAGATTAAGATCTGCCCCCAAGATCACCTGACCTTCTGCAAAGAGTCTAACAGTGTCCAGAGCCTTAAGTAGCCATTGTACGGTAGCTGTATTAGGGGCGTACAGATTAGCTAAAAGTATATTTTCTAGATGCTATCTCCCCTTTTACAATCAGGAGCCTCCCTTCCTCGTCAGTAAGCTGTTGAGAGAGTGAGAAAGGTATGGACTGGTGTATAGCTATAGATACACCCTTGGAGGCTGAGGAAGGGTGGGCATTATGGAACCACAGATTGTACAGGTCCTTCTAAAAAAATTAGCATATTGTGATAAAGTTCATTATTTTCTGTAATGTACTGATAAACATTAGACTTTCATATATTTTAGATTCATTACACACCAACTGAAGTAGTTCAAGCCTTTTATTGTTTTAATATTGATGATTTTGGCATACAGCTCATGAAAACCCAAAATTCCTATCTAAAAAAATTAGCATATCATGAAAAGGTTCTCTAAACAAGCTATTAACCTAATCATCTGAATCAACTAATTAACTCTAAACACCTGCAAAAGATTCCTGAGGCTTTTAAAAACTCCCAGCCTGGTTCATTACTCAAAACCGCAATCATGGGTAAGACTGCCGACCTGACTGCTGTCCAGAAGGCCATCATTGACACCCTCAAGCAAGAGGGTAAGACACAGAAAGAAATTTCTGAACGAATAGGCTGTTCCCAGAGGGCTGTATCAAGGCACCTCAGTGGGAAGTCTGTGGGAAGGAAAAAGTGTGGCAGAAAACGCTGCACAACGAGAAGAGGTGACCGGACCCTGAGGAAGATTGTGGAGAAGGACCGATTCCAGACCTTGGGGGACCTGCGGAAGCAGTGGACTGAGTCTGGAGTAGAAACATCCAGAGCCACTGTGTACAGGCGTGTGCAGGAAATGGGCTACAGGTGCTGCATTCCCCAGGTCAAGCCACTTTTGAACCAGAAACAGCGGCAGAAGCGCCTGACCTGGGCTACAGAGAAGCAGCACTGGACTGTTGCATGTCATTCGGAAATCAAGGTGCCAGAGTCTGGAGGAAGACTGGGGAGAGGGAAATGCCAAAATGCCTGAAGTCCAGTGTCAAGTACCCACAGTCAGTGATGGTCTGGGGTGCCATGTCAGCTGCTGGTGTTGGTCTACTGTGTTTTATCAAGGGCAGGGTCAATGCAGCTAGCTATCAGATTTTGGAGCACTTCATTCTTCCATATGCTGAAAAGCTTTATGGAGATGAAGATTTCATTTTTTCAGCACGACCTGGCACCTGCTCACAGTGCCAAAACCACTGGTAAATGGTTTACTGACCATGGTATTACTGTGCTCAATTGGCCTGCCAACTCTCCTGACCTGAACCTCAGAGAATCTGTGGGATATTGGGAAGAGAAAGTTGAGAGACGCAAGACCCAACACTCTGGATGAGCTTAAGGCCGCTATTGAAGCATCCTGGGCCTCCATAACACCTCAGCAGTGCCACAGGCTGATTGCCTCCATGCCATGCCGCATTGAAGCAGTCATTTCTGCAAAAGGTTTCCCGACCAAGTATTGAGTGCATACCTGAACATAATTATTTGAAGGTTGACTTTTTTTGTATTAAAAACACTTTTCTTTTATTGGTCGGATGAAATATGCTAATTTTTTGAGATAGGAAATTTGGGTTTTCATGAGCTGTATGCCAAAATCATCAATATTAAAACAATAAAAGGCTTGAACTACTTCAGTTGGTGTGTAATGAATCTAAAATATATGAAAGTCTAATGTTTATTAGTACATTACAGAAAATAATGAACTTTATCACAAGATGCTAATTTTTTGAGAAGGACCTGTATGGTCGAGTTGGCAATTTTGGGATCTTTTTCTGGCGCAGGTGAGTTTCTTGTAAAAAAACTATGTGTGAGCCCATTTTCTTCAACGTTAACATTACCTGACCTCTCTTTTGAGGTGAGTTGAGGCCCTTGACGTTAAAAGTTGTTACCTTAACCTCTGCCATAACCCACTGGGCAGAGGGACACTCCACTTATGTACCAAAACCAGAAGTTCACAAGCTGTCAAGATAGGGAGAGGGTGAGGGGTATGGATAAGACAGAGGGGGGAATAAAGTATAGGTAAGGAAGAGAGAAATCAAAAAGAAGATAAAGACAAAGAGAAAGACAAATAAATGCAAATATTAAACAATATAACAGTAGCTTTCCCTACTAATAACGTATGTTTTGATCAGCCGAATAAGGGCGGATACTTGGAGGGGGGGGGGGGAGGGTGGTCTTGGGGGTGAAATGAGATCGGTGTGGCCAAACACCCATGCTCATAAACCAGATTGTGACTAGCTATCTGGTTGGTGACCCTACTATCTTATCCTATTCTTGCCGTCCTCTTGCATTTTTTTCCCCCCTTTTTTATTTTTTATTTTTTTTATGTTATTTTGGGATCAAGTGCTAAAAGGGAAAGGGAGATGGGGGGGGGGCAGGTTAGGGAGGGGGGGGGGGGTAGGCGTGTACGCCTAGGCAAGTGTAATCTCCCGCTGAGGGAGAGTGGTGGTATAAATATGAGGTGGCGTTCTAGCTATATAAGCTCGGTGACGCTTATCTATCCTTTCCAGTGCAAAAAACGCCTATGATAGCTAATGGTGAGAATATTGTATAGCTGGAGTATGGTAGGGCTCTAGAATCCCCTTCATCCTATTTGCCCTGGTCCTACTCCAGAATCACCTTTATCCCAGTTGTCCTGAGAGTTAAGTAGGCTAGCCTGGGGAGAAGTTAAAGAAAAAGGGGGGGGGGGAGGGAGGACCGACAATATCTTCATAGTTAGAAAACATTGGGCTGTTTGAGGGAGAAACAGAAGGGCCGACCGTGTAAGAGAGCTGAACATTAAACCTATTCACAACATGTCAGGCATAACTGGAAAACTTATCGCATTCGCACAGGCGCATATTTGGGTCGCATCAGCGCCTTGTCGGCTCCTTCTCCTTTTCTTTTCAAACTCGTGGACAACAGCTGGTGAGTCAACGTTAAGTCCCATAAGTCCCGAACATCCAACCTTTAATATAACCGAGGGTCTTCATGGGATCTTGGACATCTATCGCCGTGCCAGCTGCTCGTTAAGAAACTGTAGTCCATAGCTCCTGGGCCCGTCTTCAGGGTGGTGGGGATCGTGCTTCCATTCCTGCTCCGGACATCTTGGATTTCCCCTTCAGCACTTTTCTCCAGGGTTCGATCTGGGTAAGCCACGGCAGGTCAGTTGGATGGACAATCGGCATCCAGGAAGGAACTTCCAGCGGGCGGATTCCTATGGCTTCCCAGGCTCTTTCAAGATCATCCGGGGTATGAATCACGATACGCTTGCCATTTTTTATGATTGCGATACCGAAGGGGTATAGCCAGACATATTGTATTTTTTGAGCTCTCAGAGCATCTAAAAGGGGCTTCATAGTGCGCCGTTTCGCCAGGGTGGCGGGTGATATATCTTGGTAGAGAGCGATGTCCGCACTGTCATATACAATCTGTCTTCTTTCTCTGGCCGCGGCCATTATTCGGGCAGTGTCCACAAAAGATAACAGACCACAGACAACATCTCTGGGTCTCTCGTTCGGCCTCGGAGCGGGTCTTCGAGCTCTGTGGATTCGTTCGATTGTAATCGAGGCGGCCGACTCCTGGCCCAGTAGATCGGCAAATATTTCCATGGCCACTTTGTGCAAAGCTTCGGAGGCCCAGGATTCAGGTAGGCCCTTGATACGGATATTCCGCCTCCTGCTTCTGTTCTCCTGGTCTTCTAGCATCAGCATCGCTTTGTTGAGCGCTGTGGTATGGAAGTTAAGGTATTCTTCCACTCCCGTGGAGTGCGATACAAGCTCCTGCGCCGCTGTTTCAAGCGTCTCCACTGTGCCCCATTTGAGTTATCTCAGATTTTATGTCTGAGAGCTCTACTAGTACTGGCTTTATGGCTTTTTCTAGCGCTTGCCCCAGTACCTTGGTGAGAAATGATTTCGAAACAGGCGAGGGGTCCCGTGATTCCACTGTGTCCCCCTGAGAGCTGGCTGCGTCGGAGTCCTCTCCTTCTTCAGCGCATGCAGCTGCCGCCGCCATCTTAGGGCCCGCGCCTGGTGAGAGGAGTGCTTTCTTCTTGAGAAAACGCTGCATTGCTTGCTGGCTCTTTTGGGTTCTTGGTGTGTCAGGGGTGTCAGCAACCCTGTCTCTCCCGTATTTGACCATTTTGGGATGGGTCACCGCTAATTAAATGGTTTAATTTTGCTTGAGTGCAGAGGAGCCGAGGTCTCACACAGCCATCCGCAGTCCCGGCTAGGCTCCGCCCCCCACAAGTGTGGGATTTTAATAACATATGTAAGAAATACAAAAAAGCTTCTGACTCTACATTCCTAGATCCCACATGGTTGGAAAACCTTACAATCCTTCCTTCACCACTGAAAAAATCATTATCAGTTACTTATAACAATTTACTGAATATAACTAGTGTCTCTTAACCATACTATTTATGTCCCTGGGAAAGAATTAGGGAGCTGTTTCTCTGACATTGAATCTTCCTATATCCTCTCCCGTGCAAAAGATTTTTCTACCTGCATTCGATATCAGGAAAACTCCTATGAAATTATTACTAGATGGTACAAGACACCAGTTTACCTAGCTTCTATAGGGGTCTCTCCCACTGATCAATGCTGGAGATGTTATTCAGATGTGGGCTCCATGCTCCACATCTGGTGGTCTTGCCCTCTATTAGCACAATATTGGAAAGATGTAGAGGACTCCATCAACTCAATATGCTCCACTTCTATCAAACTTACTCCCGAGCTTATTGTCACCACCAGACATCTGAGAAGCTCTGACAGATGCCTTTCAGAACCTCCTCCTTGAGCTTCCTTTGTTTTGGTTTTCAGTTCCTCATCTCGTTAGCCTCTCTCAGCTGTCATGTAGTTGGACTGATTGCATCCCTTTAAATTCCTCCCCATAATGCATTAGTGTGCGGTTTATACAGATTCCTGGAGTGTGTGTGCATGCTGATCCTATTTCCCAGTCTTCTACAAGATAAGTGTTGTACATTCATTTGTGATTTTCTGTTTGCTGGATCCCAGGTGACCCTGACTCCCTCCGTGTCTAGTGTAGGGAGCCAGTGGTCGTGTCCCCTCACTATTATAGGGTGTTCAGGTGTTATACAGTCGAGGTACGAGGATATGCGATCATCTACCATTGGGATTTTCGCATAGGCTGAGCAGTCAGGGAGAGTGCCAGGTCTGATGCAGGGGTCTCCCTTTTTGTTCCTTAGTTTTGGATCCAGTGAGTCATATATTCATTTTGTGTTGTCTTGTTTCCTGTACACCTTCCGTGACACTTATATTGCTTTGGATCCCAACTCCCAATTTCCAGCCTTCTAAAGAAAACCTTTAGACACATATGATAGCAACTGAAAAATTACTCATTCCCACTAAGTGGAAAGATACTACTCCTCCAAATATAAAAATGTGGTTTATTAAAATGCATCTGCTTCATAGAATGGAGGAATTGTTTGGTTGGATCCATGGCAATAGACATAAATATCTTGAAGTGTGGCAACCCTGGAAAGGGTCCCAAGCAGTGATAGACTCAGATGTTCTGGATCAGGTTGTAGTATAAGACCTTCTAAAAGTGCATGTGTTCACAACAAGAAACAGAACCCAATTCTCATCCTTGGAATATTTAGGTTGACCCCGTTCATTACCAACGTTTATGGGAAAGACATACTCACATTTATACTTGCATAATAACATATGCCTTCTTATCTTATATTTAGCAAATCACCCCCTATGGGGTATATGATTCTCCTGCCGCTCGTGAGCCTAGTTTCTTTTCTTTCTTTACACCCTTGTTGTTAATTTTGCACTTTTTGTACTCATTGAGCATTCTAATTGAAATGTGCTTATGTACATATACAGCTTTATCTTATGTCATGCAACGCTATTATATAATTTTACATGCTGTATATCTAAATTGTCATAAGTCATTGTTTTTATTTCTATCTAAAACAATTGAAACAATAAAAAGAGATTATACAAAAGGATGGAGAGAAAATATTTGAGATCCGAGTTGATCTTCGCTGATCAGGAGAAAGTTGTCCAAGTAGGGTACCACCATAAGTACCTTTCTCCTGGCGAAAGCAACCATCTCTACCACCACTTTGGTAAAAATCCTCAGGGCCGATGAGATCCCGAAGCGGAGGGCTTTGAACTGATAATTATGAATTTTTCCCATTTCCCGTTACGTACCGGAGAAAACTCTGGGAGTCAACGTGAATAGGAATATGGTAGTAGGCGTCTCTCAGGTCTATTGTACACATGAAGACATCTTTGCTTAGGAGTGGTATCGTAGATGTAAGGGTTTCCATCCTGAATTTCCAATAAAGAATACATTTGTTTAAAGGTTTCAGGTTTATGATTGTTCGAAATGTGCCTTCTTTTTTCCTGACTAGGAATAATGTTGAATATTATCCCCGGCCCATTTCTGAAAGTGGAACTGGGGAGACTACATTCATCAAAAGAAGATTTTGAACCCCCTGCCATAGATTGGGTTGGAATCGTGTTAGCGAAAATTTGTTTGGGGGTTTTGAAGATCACTCTATTTGATAACCTGTTCCGATTATTCTGGAGACCCAGAGATTTTGGGAAATAGATTCCCACTCCGCCAGGAAACTTGAGAGTCCACCCCCACTCCAGAGTCGGACAGTTTCTGGTGGGGAAGAGGATTGACCTTTCCCTCTTCCTCCTTTGGGGTAACTCCAGCGCCCCGACTTCCCCCTGTAGCTTTTCTCTTGACCGGAGGATGAGCAAAAAGGAAATCGGCGCCTGAAGGCACGATCTTCCAGAAATCCTCTTTTTTTAACAGCGGCTTTTTCTAAAATGTTGTCAAGGACTGGGCCGAAAACGTACTCCCCGAAAAAAGGTATTGAGCAAAGTTTTAATTTTGAAGCCTTGTCCCCGGACCACACTTCATCCAAAGTGCCCATCTGGTCGAGTTGGAAAGTGCTGCATCTCTGGCGGAGAATCGGACCGATTCAGCCGAGGTGTCCGCCAGGAAGGCAGTAGCGGATTTTAAGAGAGAGAGAGAGAAAATTGAGGATTTATTTTCTAGACGTTTTATTCTTTATATGATCTTCTAATTCTCCCAGCCAAATAAACATGGATCTAGCGACGGAAGTAGCTGCAATGTTAGTCTTAATATTTAACATAGCAGCCTCCCAAGATTTCCTGAGGAGGCTGTCAGCTTTACGATCCATGGAATCCTTGAGCTGGGAGGCATCCTCAAATGGGAGGGATGCCTTTTTGTTCACCTTAGAAACCTATACATCTATTTTGGGAATCTCATTGAAGATCTTGGACTCTTCAGGATCAAATAGTAAACAATTTTTAAAGGAAGTAGAGACTCCCTGGCGTCTTTTAGGGTCTGCCCATTCCTCTAAACCATGTCCTCAATGCTCTTGTTTATGGGAAACACACATTTTTTTTTTACTTTTAACCGTCTAAACATTTCTTACGGTATGGAGTGGGTGCGTTGTACTTCTTCCACACCAATTGGGTGTGAAAGTAGGTCGGACATATCTTCCATAGAAAAATAGAATCTGCGGCCACTGTTCACAGAGTCCGAATCAGAGACTCTTTCCCCTTCTTCCCATGACTTGGCCGAATGGACGCCTCATCCGCTATAGCCTCAGAGTCAGAAACCTGGCAAGCTTCTTTTTGGGTTGCGGTAAATCAGAGGGATTAGCAGATACATGGGCCAGAGATGATCGAATTTCATCCTTTATCATAGATTTAAGTTCCTCTTTCAGAGAGGGTGCTTCATCACGTATCATGTTTGATATACAATTTTGCAAAGCTTTTTGGGATAATTGTCTGGAAGTTTGTCGTTACAGGAGATACATTTGAGGGATCTCTTGACTTTTTTTTTTGTCTCCTTGGACACCTGAACGAAGGAGAAGGTTGCTATAAGGGGACGGTCAGGTGAAAGGGAAAGGGGGGAGATATGGATCCAGAGAGGAGTACACTGGAGCCAGAGGCCTGAGGAATCACTCAAATGTAACAACTGCACATAAAGCGGACCTCTCAAGAGATAGAGAGGAGCCCACAACATCATCTTTAGAGATAAGCAGTTAAAGATCAACAGGAGGATCAAATATTCCCTTTTCCTGCCCCCTATGCCGCAGGAGAGGGGGACCAGCAGACTCCCTGACCATGCAAAACACGTCCTGAGGGGACTCCTTAGGAGAGCGTGTGTCCGTCCCAGACTTCGCGGCAGGATACTTTTGCCCTCTCAGTTCCTCGATGGGTTAGCAGGAGAGGCAGGTGAGGAGCCCCAGACTTCTCAGGTCAGGAGCATCCATGCATGTTGGGGCCTCGCTTTGAGCCTACGTCATTTCCGGAGCGCCGGACCTGACGTCACCATATATGCGCCACAGGCCCTGCTGAAGCCTCGGTAGGCCAGGAGGGAGCATTCGCCCTGGGAGCAGGCCCCAGAATGACTGGAGCGAGTATACCCATAACACCCCTGCCCCCAGCGTTAGTACTGGGACCGCAGGAGGGCAGGGGAACGCCATGGCAGGATGCCAACGATTTTATCAGGTAAAAAAAAAAAAAAATAGAAATCATTGTAGTTCTCAGCTTCATCTCCCTGCATACAGGGAGACCTTTCTCTGCCCTGTACTCTGTAGGGACAGGAAACACTGGTGTTGGTGGTGGGAGGGGGGTATTTGACCTTTCTCTGTTCCTGCCCCTACAGAGGTCAGGGGTCAATCTCATTGTATGCTGTTGTGATGATGCTATGGAAAATGAGCTCCACATAGCTCAGTAAACATTACTATAACTGGGTCAGAATATGGTAATAATTTTATTTTTCTAAGTTTTCATTTCTTTTTTCAGTATTTAAACATAAAAAACCTATACATATTTGGTATTGTTGTAATTGTACTGACCCAGAGAATGAAGGACACAGTTCAGTTTTGCTGCATAGGGAATGCCGTAGGGACAAAACCTGCAAAACTGTGGAGGAATTGCATTTTTCTTTCCAATTCCACCCCATTTGGAATTTTTTTCCTGTTTCCCACTACATTGTATGCTATATTAAATGGTGGATGTTTTCGGGGATGTATTTTGTACTGCTGGCAGTATGTTTTGATAGACTGTGGTTTGTCTATGTTGGGGTGGTATAATGTGCCACAATATGGTATTGCTTGCCCTGCTTTCAATCAGTTTGGACCCACCTACAAAATGAGGCCACTTTTAGCATTTTTTCCAGGGCCACTTTAAGTTCCCAGTCTGCCCCTGCCTAAGAGTTAATGTTCTGCCTCCAGCAGAGGGAGATTCGTTCAGTTTACATCTATTTAATTTCTAATTCATTCTGCAGCAATTTCTGTATTCCTGTAGTTATTAGTTAGGTAACAGCACCATCTAGCGTTGGTAAAAATGTATTGAACCTTGTTTCTTGTTAATAAAGTTTATTGCTTTGAGGGAGGTGCTAGGCATTGTGGGTAGTGCAAGGCATCCTGGGAAGATGAAGCCCTAGTCTTCAGTTTACATACAGACTACAGGACATCAGCATAGCTGTTCCATGCAGTTTTCCTTCTTAAACTCCACCATCTTTGTGCAAGTATATCTGGTGAGTGACATCCACCTTTGTTTCAGGGATAGTATGTTATGCAGAGCTGTTTAGCATTTGTAAACAGGATCCTGATCAGTCAGAAAAATGCATTGAAGTGCCGTATCCGTCTTTCCAGTGTCATCCGTCAAAACAGATTCGGCATTTATTTTTTTCACCTTTTTTCGGTCTGTGCACGAAGGACAGATCCGGCATTTTGAATGCAGGATCCGGCACTAATACATTCCTATTCAGGCAAGCCTTCTGTTTTTTTGGCAGGAGATAAAACTGTACCTCTGTCACTAAGATTCTTTGTGGTTTCCTTATGCTGCCACCTCAGCACTCTGTGGTCTCCTCATGCTGCTGTCAAGTCATCACTCTGTGGTCTCCTCATGCTGCTGCTACCTTAACACTGGGCCACTCTGTGGTCTCCTCAGGCTGATGACACCTACCCACTATGTCACTAAGCCACTCTGTGGTCTCCTCATGCTGCTGATATCTCACCAATAAGTCACTGGGCCACTTTTTGGTATCCTCATGCTGCTGCCACATCACCACTCCGTGGCCTCCTCATGCTGCTGCCAACTCAATACTATATCACTGGGCCACTCTGTGGTCTCCTCATGCTGCTGCCACCTCAGCACTCTGTGGTCTTATGCTGCTGTGACATCACCACTCTGTGGTCTCCTCGTGTTGCTGCTACTGATGTAACATGGATAGCACTCCTTTTTTCTGAGATTTCTGAGTTTGGTTTTCTAATCTAAGCAAACATCTTCAATTGCTTTTCAATGGCTTTTGTCTCAAGATAATGAAATGAGTTAAGAAATTTGAGTTAACAGCAGGAGTGCTAACCCTGCTACATCTGTACTTTAACACTCTGTCACTCGGCCACTCTATGGTCTCCTCATGCTGCTGCCACCTCAACACTATGTCACTGGGCCCCTCTCTGGTCTTGTCATGCTACTGCCACCTCAACTCTGTCACTAGGCCACTCTATAGTCTCTGCATGCTACTTCCACCTCACCACTATGTCACTGGCCCAATATGTGGTCTCCTCATTCTGCTGCCACCTCCCCACTATGTTTTTGGGCCACTATGTGGTCTCCTCAATCTTCTGCAACCTCACCACTATGTCACTGGTTTACTCTGTGGTCTCCTCATGCTGCTTCCACCTCACCACTCTGTCACTGGGATACTCTGTGGTCTCCAAATGCTGCTGCCACCTTAACACTATGTCACTGTGCAACTTTGTGGTCTCCTTATGCTGCTGCCACCTCAACACTATGTCACTGGGCCAACCTGTGGTCTCCTCATGCTGCTGCCACCTCAACACACTGTCATGGGGCCACTCTGTGTTCTCCTCATGCTGCTGCCACCTCACCACTATGTCACTGGGACACTCTGTGGTCTCCTTATGCTGCTGTCACCTCAACACACTGTCATTGGGCCACTCTGTGGTCCCCTTATGCTGCTGCCATGTCACCACTATGTCACTAGGCCACTCAGTTTTCTCTTCATGCTTTTGCCACCTCCCCATTATGTCACTGGGAGATTATGTGGTCTCCTCATGTTGCTGCCACCTCAACACTCTGTAATTGGGCCACTCTGTGGTATACTCATGCTGCTACCTCACCACTTTGTCACTAAGATACTTGTTGGTCTCCTCATGCTGCTGCCACCTTAACATTCTGTCACTAGGCCACTCTGTGGTCTCATGCTGCTGCCACCTCAACACTATGTCACTGGTCCCCTCTGTTGTCTCATCATGCTGCTGACACCTCAACACTCTGTCATTAGGCCACTCTATGGTGTCTGCATGCTGCTGCCACCTCACTACTATGTCACTGTGCCACTCTGTGGTCTCCTCATGCTGCTGCCACCTCACCACTCTGTCACTGGGATACTCTGTGGTTTCCTCATGCTGCTGCCACCTTAACTCTATGTCACTGGGCCAATATGTGGTCTCATCATGCTACTGCCACCTCACTATTATGTCATTGGGCCACTCTGTGGTCTCCTCATGCTGCTTCCACCTCAGCACATTGACATTGGGCCACTCTGTGGTGTCCTCATGCTGCTACCTCACAATTCTGTGTTTTTGATACTCTGTGGTCTCCTCATACTGCTTCCACCTCTCCACTCTGTGGTCTCCTCATGCTGCTGCTACCTCAACACTATGTCACTGGGCCCCTCTGTGGTCTCCTCATGCTGCTGACACCTCACTACTCTGTCAGTGGGCCACTTTGTGGTTTCCTTGTGCTGACGCCGCCTTACCACTATGTCCCTGGAATACTCTGTGGTGTCCTCATGCTGCTGCCACCTCTTCACTATGTTACTGGGCCACTCAGTGGTCTCCTTATGCTGCTGCTACCTCAACACTATGTCACTGGGCCACTCTGTGGTCTCCTGATGCTGCTACCTCGCCACTCTGTCACTGGGATACTCTGTGGTCTCCTAATGCTGCTGCCACCTTACCACTCTTTTGTCTCCTCATGCTGCTGCTACCTCAACACTCTGTCACTGGGCCAGTCTGTGGTCTCCTCATGCTGCTGCCACCTCAACACTATGTCACTTTGTCCCTACTTGGTATCCTCATGCTGCTGCCACCTCACCACTCTGTGGTCTCCTCATGCTGCTGTCACATCCCCACTCTGTGGTCTCCTCCAGCTGCTGCTACCTCAACACTATGTTCTTGGGCCACTATGTGGTCCCTGCGTGCTTCTGCCACCTCACCACTATGTCACTGGGCCACTCTATGCTCTCCAGATGTTGCTGCCACTTCAGCACTATGTTCTTGGACCACTGTGTGGTCTTTGTGCTGCTTAACATGTATAGAAATCCGCAGCACTTCTCCAATAGTGAAAAAATCTGGTCTTTTATTAAACCAGCAGCATAATTACAGCGACGTTTCGACCACCTCTGGTCTTTATCAAGCTTGATAAAGACCAGAGGTGGTCGAAATGTCGCTGTAGTTATGCTAATGGTTTAATAAAAGACTGGATTTTTTCAATATTGGAGGAGTGCTGCTGATTTCTATACATGTTTACCTCATGACAGGACACTTGGACAGGATCTCTATTTGCAAGCACCACCACCCTTACTAATGGTACCTTTCCTGCTCCAATGCTGGGATCTGTAGTGCTGCTTATCCTTTATTTATCTCTTCGTGCTGCTGCTACCTCATCACTATGTCACTGGGCTACTCTGTGGTCTCATTATGCTGCTGACAGCTCACCACTATGTCAGTGGGGTCAGGAAGTTGCAGCTGATGGCTGCACGCTCTATGTCTAAAGATCGTGCTGTTACTTAATGGTAGCTTTCTGTGTTTGCCTGGCAATCCTTTTTGTCTCACTCAGGGATCCGTAGCTTCTACTCCTCAGCTGTTTCTTGTCCGGCACTCCCAACCTCCTTATATTCCCCTCTCCCACTTCTTTGGTTGCCAGATATAGAGCTTCCTGCCTGGACTTCTATACTGACCCACTGGAGCTGTGTAGCTGTTATTCCTGGTTGCCGTACCAGAGCATTACCCTCCAGATCCCTGTTGGTCTTTTGTTGTCCGCTGTTGTTGCCCACCTGAGATTATATGTTTTGTCAGTATTGTCTGTCCTCTCCCTGGTGTTTTCCTTTAGTGTTAGTGGTGCAAACTAGTGTTCCCACCGCCCTATTCACTACTTAGGGTTCATCTTAAGAAAAGCCAGGGTTTAGGCACGTGATCGGCGTAGGGGTGAAAAACGTCTAGGGACGTCAGGGCAGTCAGGTGCCAGCCTTATGGTGAGTTAAGGGTCGCCATCTTTCCCTCTCCCTCACTACTATGTCACTGGGCCACTTAGTGTTATCCTTAGGCTGCGTTCACACGGGCGAGATTTCCGCGCGGGTGCAATGCAGTAGGTGAACGCATTGCACCTGCACTGAATCCTGACCCATTCATTTCAATGGGGCTGTGCACATGAGCGTTTTTTTTCATGCATCACTTCTGCAATGCTTTAAAATCGCAGCATGTTCTATATTCTGCGTTTTTCACGCAGCCCTGGCTCCATAGAAGTGAATGGGGCTGCGTTAATAACGCATTGCATCTGCAAGCAAGTGCGGATGCAATGCGTTTTTCACTGATGGTTGCTAGGAGATGTTGTTTGTAAACCTTCAGTTTTTTATCACGCGCGTGAAAAACGCATCAAAACGCATTGCACCCGCGCGGAAAAAACTGAACAACTAAACGCAATTGCAGCCAAAACTGACTGAACTTGCTTGCAAAATGGTGCGAGTTTAACTGAACGCACCCTGAACGCATCCGGACCTAATCTGTCACGCTCGTGTGAACTCAGCCTTATGCTTCTGCCACCTCCCCACTATGTCAATCTGTGGTCTCCTCATGCTGCTGCCACCTCAACACTCTGTCATTGGGCCTCTCTTTGGTCTCCTCATGCTTCTACTACCTGACCACTTTGTCACTGGGCCACTTTGTGGTCTTCTCATGCTGCTGCCACCTCACCACTATGTCACTGGGCCACTCTGTGGAGTCCTCATGCTGCTACCTCACCATTCTGTGTTTTGGATACTCTGTTGTCTCCTCATACTGCTGCCACCTCTCCACTTTGTGGTCTCCTCATGATGCTGCCACCTAACCACTAAGTCACTGGGCCACTATTTTGTCTCCTCGTGCTGCTGCCACCTCACCACTATGTCACTGGGCCACTCTGTGGTCTCCTCATGATACTGCTGCTACCTCAGCACTTCTCATGCTGTTCCTACCCTCCCCACTCCATGACTTGGCCACTATTTAGCCTTTTTGGCCTGGTTAAAATCCTCATTTATTTGACCCATCTTCTGATATGTCATAAGTAGGGAAAAATAAGACATACAACAGATCCTGTCTATGTAGCAGCTGTAAGGCCTGTATGGCATTGCCCCTATTTTGCATCAGAATTGGCTTATGATTTGGTAGCCAAAAGCATGAGAGGGTAAAAGACACAGAAGACATGTAAATATTCAATTCACGTGTCATCTCTGTTTTGGTTCCAATCCTGTATTTTATTGGCTTCAACAATACTGATGGATTACTGACCAAATGCTGACCGAGTGAAGGTGGATGCTCAACATACAGGATCCGTTTTTTGGGGGTTATCGTTCTGACGGATCAGTGGAGGGGCAAAATAATCAGTGACGTCATCACACAAACTTACTGCTGACACCATCTCTACTCTGTCAGGGTGCTCTATTTGTATAAGTGTTTAATAGAACAGGTTCTGTAGACATCTATGTGGAATCAGCTGATGACAGTGTAAAAGAAGTGTGGTTGTTTAAGCTATAGTAGGATCTTGGGCCTCTGTACAGTTCTTTATACCTGGTGCTTACATTGACCTGTAAGGCTAAGTTCACACTTGAGTTATTTGGTCAGTTTTGGCCCCATAACTGCCCAAATAAGTGAAGTGTGCATTGATTCTAAGAGCGATGCCTTTCATCTGTGTGTCATACTTACTCACAGTATTGTTTCACTACCACAGCAGACTCCCTATGCGTGTTACTTCAAGGCACAGTGTTCTACACCACTATACAGGCTCTCTGCAGCCAGGAAATAGTTGTTTTTTTATGAGATTCACCATGAATAAATTTGGATCAAATCAAATGTTTTTGGAAAATTTGTCGAACTGACAAAATCAAATTTTTGAGAAATTTGCTCATCTCTAGTTATAAACTAAGGGCCAGTCACTACTCTGAAATATTACAAAGTTAGTGGAGATGGTTGAAAGAAAGTTTTCTGGTCACTTTATCACTAATGATAAGCAAGCACCAAAGTATTCGGGTGTTCGGCCCAAATACACTGCTATATTCGTGTGCTCGGCTGAGCACCGAGTATAATGGAAGTCAATGGGAGACAACCAGGCACCCCCTGCTTGGTAGAGAGGAGGGTGTCTGGTTCATAGAAAATGGTTAGAAATTGATGGAAACCCCATCAAAATGGTTTAGAAACAGCAATGAGAGGATAGCTGGATGCATCTTAGACTCCTATTATGTATAACATGCAATCGACAACAACACAAAAGCTATATGCCAAAAGCCAGGTATGTGCAAGCCATCAATCTATCCATGAGACAGATCACAGGCTTAGTCAGCATACCTTACAATGGCAGCCTTGTGCACTATGATATATTCAAAACCAGCTCCCTTCTGACGGAGAGCCAGTAAACCTCAAAGTTATTTTGCATCTGTTGGATGGCTTGGGTGGACCTGCGCACCTAGATCAATATCATTAGAGCGACAAAAAGTTTTCTGATTGTCCTAACATAATATTCAATAACCTTTCTATACAGTTTTGTCATGTATAAACTCATTTGCATAAACATAGGCTTATGGGAAAGACATGCAAATGAGCAGAATCTGCCTTGTTTTTCAGCTGTCATAAGACTATGAAAACCAATAGATGGCGCTATTGAGTTATGAACAGCACCGTCTATTGGTTCCACAGTCTTATGACAACAGAGTAATAGTTTTAGTAGAAACAGATACAGCCAGCACTCTGATATACAGTCCTGATCAAATATTTAGCATGGCTAGATCTTAACAAAGTAGAGCTTCAACATGCAACAAGAAGAAATGGGAGTGAGACAAAACATTTTTTGAGCATTCAATTTAATAAAAACAACGAATAAACTGAAACAGGCTGTTTTTCAGCTGATCAAAAGTTTAGGACCACATGCCTTTAAAAGGCCAAATCTGTACAAAAATGTGGATTCATTGTCATTTTCTGTCAGGTAGTCACATGTTGTGATGGCAAAGGCAAAAAAAACTCTACCTTTTTAACCTCTTAAGTACACATGACGTATCGGTATGGCCTGTTGTCCTGGTACTTAAGGACACATGACGTACCGGTACGTCATGTATAGTTTCGATTGCTGCCGCCCGGCGGGCGGTGATCGGAATCCGGTGCCTGCTCAAATCATTGAGCAGGCACCTTGGCTAAATGCGCCAGGGAGTCCTGTGACACCCCCATGTCGGCGATTGCAGCAAACCACAGTTCAATTCAGGCCTGTGGTTTGCTGCGGTTTCGGAAGTTTCTGATCCCCGCAGTTTGTGACCGCGGGGATCAGAAACTTCAAATAAGCTTTATTTTAATGGTTAACCCCCCCCCCCCGTTTCCTCCTGCTGCCCTCTTTGTTACCTGCCGGTGGGCGCAGCAGGGGGGGGGGTGCGGGGAGTGCGGCAGGGATGGCGGTGCGGGCTGTGAAATTGAAATTTTGCCCACCTTATTTCCCAAAAAAGGTAATAAAAGTGATAAACATTTTTTGGTCACCGGACATCACAAATAGTGTAATAGCAAGCGATCAAAAAGTCATACACACCCCAAAATAGTGCCAATCAAACCGTCATCTCATCCCGCAAAAATCATACCCTACCCATGATATTTGACCAAAAACTGAAAAAACTATGGTTCTCAGACTATGGAGACACTAAAACATGATGTATTTTTGTTTAAAAAATGAAATCCTTGTGTAAAACTTACAAAAATAAAAAAAATTGTATACATATTAGGTATTGCCGCATCGGTGACAACCTGGTCTATATAAATATTACATGATCTAACCTGTCAGATGAATGTTGAAAATAACAAAAAATAAAAACTGTGCCAAAACAGCTATTTCTTGTTACCTTGCCTCACGAAAAGTGTGATATAGAGCAACCAAAAATCATATGCACCCTAAACTAGTACCAACAATACTGCCACCCTATCCCATAGTTTCTAAAATGGGGCCACTTTTTGGGAGTTTCTACTATAGGGGTGCATCAGGGAGGCTTCAAATGGGACATAAATAAAAAAAACGGTCCAGCAAAATCTGCCTTCCAAAACCATATGGCATTCCTTTCCTTCTGCACCCTGCCGTGTGCCCGTACAGCAGTTTACGACCACATATGGGGTGTTTCTGTAAACTACAGAATCAGAGCCATAAATATTGAGTTTTGTTTGGCTGTTAAATAAGAAAAATTGAGGGTGGTCCCTAAGGGGAGATGGTGCAGAAACACTCTCCCGGGATGTACTGCTCTGTAACAGAGATAGTGAGAAGAAATAAGGGGCAGTAACGTATTATAAAAAACTAAGGTTTATTAGAATTAATTAAGATCCCAAATGGGGAAGACAAGCCCCTACCAGACAAAACAAAACAGACAACAGTTTGGGGCCCCCGTGGGTGAGTCCCCACAAGGTAGGTCACTCAGACAGAGCTGACCACCAGTTAAACACAAAAATCGGGTCTTTGGCGGGTGCCGTAGACCTGAAATAATGCCATAAGGCAAAGTAAAGGGTAGATCTTACCGGGAATGCCAGTCAGGACAGATATACTCCAATGCACAGGAGGTGGAGGAGCTTCTTGTGTTCTGAGACACGTCCTCTTGTCAGTGATACCAGGGTTCCAAGGGGCTACAGGGAAAAATCTATCCCTGTTAATGCCCTACTTGGCCTGTGAGTCCCTATGGTATCCTCCTAACACGGGGTCCTGTCCCCGCAAGGGGTGGCCACGTCCGGAACCTAGCCCTATTAAGTCGCCCTAAGTAGCCCTAAGGGGAAAACGAGATGGTCCTGATGATGATAAGGGCTGCCAGAGTGAGATAGGGGAAATGGGTATGATATATATGCTTTGTAACTGGAAAAAAATTATTAAAATGGAAAATAGACCAAAAAAGTGAAATTTTGAAATTGTATCTCTATTTTGCATTAAATCTTGTGCAACACCTAAAGGGTTAACAAAGTTTGTAAAATCAGTTTTGAATACCTTGAGGGGTGTAGTTTCTTAGATGGGGTCACTTTTTGGAGTTTCTACTCTAGGGGTGCATCAGGGGGGCTTCAAATGGGACATGGTGTCAAAAAAACAAGTCCAGCAAAATCTGCCTTCCAAAAACCATACGGCGCACCTTTCCCTCTACGCCCTACTGTGTGCCCGTACAGTAGTTTACGGCCACATATGGGGTGTTTTGTTTGGCTGTTAACCCTTGCTTTGTTACTGGAAAAAAATTGATTAAAATGAAAAATCTTCCAAAAAATCTAAATTCTGAAATTTTATCACCATTTGCCATTAACTCTTGTGGAGCACCTAAAGGGTTAACGACGTTTGTAAAAATCAGTTTTGAATACCTTGAGGGGTGTAGTTGCTATAATGGGGTCATTTTTGGATGGTTTCTATTATTTAAGCCTCACAAAGTTACCAGTGTCATGAAGTACAATATATGACGAAAAAAGAATCTCAGAATGGCCTGGATAAGTCAAAGTCTTTTAAAGTTATCACCACTTAAAGTGACACTGGTCAGATTTGCAAAAAATGGCCTGGTCCTTAAGGCGAAATATGGCTATGTCCTAAAGGGGTTAAACGTGGTCAGGTTGTTGAACTGCATAAGCAGGGTCTCTCACAGCGCGCCATTGCTTCTGAGGTGGGACGCAGTAAGACAGTCATTTGGAATTTCTTAAATTATCCTGAGGGTTATGGAACAAAAAAGTTAAGTGGAAGACCCCCCAAAAAAAATCATCAGCACTAAGCTGGAGGATTCAATTGGCTGTCCGTCAAGACACTGGACGATCCTCGACCCAAATTAAGGCCCTTACTGGTGCTGACTGCAGCCCCATAACCATCAGATGGCATCTGAGACTTAAGGGCTTCAAAAACAAAAAAAGACCTTGTTTCCTTGAACGCCACAGAACTGCTCGTTTGGACTTTGCAAGAGAGCACCAAACATGGGACATTCAAAGGTGGAAAAAAGTTTTATTCTCTGATGAGAAAAAATGTAACCTTGATGGTACTGATGGTTTCCAACGTTACTGGCATGGCAAGCAGATCCCACCTGAGATGTTTTCTACGCGCCACAGTGGAGGGGGCACCATAACGGTCTGGGGTGCTTTTTCCTTCAGTGGAACAATGGAGCTTCAGGAAGTGCAGGGGCGTCAAACGGCCACTGGCTATGTCCAGATGTTGCAGAGACCATTCCTCATGACTGAGGGCCCTCGTCTGTGTGGTAACGACTGGGTTTTTCAACAGGACAACGCTACAGTACACATTGCCTGCAGGACAAGGGACTTCTTCCAGGAGAATAACATCACTCTTTTGGCCCATCCTGCACGTTCCCCTGATCTAAATCCAATTGAGAACCTTTGGGAATGGATGGCAAGGGAAATGTACAAAATTGGACAACAGTTCTAGACAGTAGATTGCATTCATGCGGCCGTCTTCACCACATGGAGAAATGTTCCCACTCACCTCATGGAAACGCTTGCATCAAGCATGCCAAAACAAATTTTTGACGTGATAAACAATAACGGCGGAGCTACTCATTGCTGAGTTCATGTTTGGAAGTTGGATTTCTGTTTTGGGGGGGTTTCGTTTTTTTTTTGGAGGTGTGGTCCTAAAAACAGACTGTTTCAGTTTATTCGTTGTTTTCATTAAATTGAATGCTCAAAAAATGTTTTGTCTCACTACCATTTCTTCTTGTTACATGTTGAAGCTCTACTTGGAACCTTGTTAAGATCCAGCCATGCTAAATATGATTTTTTGCCATTTTCCAAGTGGTCTTAAACTTTTGATCAGGACTGTATCAGCCTCGCGGTGCTCACGTCCAGGGTCAATGAATATGAAGTAAAGGACCGGCACTCTCAGTAAGTTATGATCTTCAATCTTTCTTTATTTCGCCATGTAGAGGACTAGAAAAACAACGCGTTTCGACTCACATACTGAGTCTTTGTCAAGTAATAGTTTTGTCAGAAGACTATGAAACCAATAGAGGGCGCTGTTCATAACTCTATAGTCTGCTGAAAAGAATATTAGACTCAGTCTTATGACAAGCTTATTAGTGTAGCATTTTGCATGGAAAATTTGCAATAAAAATTTGTGATTAGAATATTTGTGATCTACACTGAGTTATTACCCGGCTTTTCCAGTGTCAGATATTATCACTGTCTTATTACATAATTATTACATAATATTCGCTATATTGCTATATGGTCCACCCAAGCCACCCAACAGATGCAAAATAACTTTGAGGCTTACAGGTTCTCAGTCAGAGGAGAGCTGGTTTGGAATATCTCATAGTGCACGAGGCTGCCATTTTAAGTTATGCTGGCTGTTATCTGTCTCATGGATAGTTGGATGGCTTGTACATACCTGGCTTTTGGCATACAGCCTTTGTGTGGTTGTCTATTGTATGTCATACATGCTAGGAGTCTAAGGCCTCTTTCACACTTGCGTTGTCCGGATCCGGCGTGTACTCCACTTGCCGGAATTACACGCCGGATCCGGAAAAACACAAGTGTACTGAAAGCATTTGAAGACGGATCCGTCTTCAAAATGCTTTCAGTGTTACTATGGCACCCAGGACGATATTAAAGTCCTGGTTGCCATAGTAGTAGTGGGGAGCGGGGGAGCGGTATACTTACAGTCCGTGCGGCTCCCGGGGCGCTCCAGAATGACGTCAGAGCGCCCCATGCGCATGGATCATGTGATCCATGCCATCACGTCATCCATGCGCCTGGGGCGCCCTGACGTCACTCTGGAGCGCCCCGGGAGCCGCACGGATGGTAAGTATGCTGCTCCCCGCTCCCCACTACACTTTACCATGGCTGCCAGGACTTTAGCGTCCCGGCAGCCATGGTAACCATTGAGAAAAAGCTAAACGTCGCATCCGGCAATGCGCCGAAACGACGTTTAGCTTAAGGCCGGATCCGGATCAATGGCATTCATTCCGGATCCGGCCTTGCGGCAAGTGTTTCGGATTTTTGGCCGGAGCAAAAAGCGCAGCATGCTGCGCTATTTGCTGCGGCCAAAAAACGTTCCGTTCCGGAACGGAAGACATCCTGATGCATCCTGAAGGACGGACTGTCCATTCAGAATGCATTAGGATAATCCTGATCAGTATTCTTCCGGCATAGAGCCCCGACGACGGAACTCTATGCCGGAAGACTATAACGCAGGTGTGAAAGGGCCCTAAGACGCATCCAGTTATCCTCTTAATGCTGTTGCCAAATCTTTTTTTATGAACCAGACACCCTCTTCTCTTCCGAGCAGGGGGTGCCTGGGGTTCTTCCATTGTATTACATTGTATTCAAGCACCAGAATTACTTGGCCGAACACTCGGATCGGCCGAGCATAGCGAGGCTCGAGCCGAACAGCAGTTTGGCCTAGGATGCTCGCTCATCACTATTCATCTCCAGTGAATAAACTTACATCAGAAATAACAGATATAACAGAAACTTTATAAATTACAATATTCCCTGCTCTGGTAAAATATATTTCTAAATTTCTCATAATTCCCCGAACTCTTCTATTTCTACCTGATCTCCTCACAGATGAGCCAGCGCTGATGTAAGGAGAAGATAAATGTGAGGGTCAGAGACAGACTCTGGGAGGAAGAGGACCTGAGCTTGTCTTCACCTGTCACCGTACAGCCAGGATCTCCATACTAACAGGTAAGTGACCACCACATCTACCTTTCACATAGACGCTGCTCCTCTAACTTACATCTTTCTTTTATGGATTTCCTATATCTAGTGATAACATTTTGTCACAAGTGATTTCTTAACAATTACATTTAGTTGAAGATATTCATTGTTTCTGAGAGAACATTTGTCCTGTGGCTGATCTGTGAATGGTTTATTCATGGCTACAGTATATAGAAGAGCTTTCAGTAGAATCACATACCAAGCTGTGCTTACTAGCAGAAAACTACTTTGCATTTACAGGACCAGAGAAGAGGGGGAACAAGAGCTGCACAAAATATACTACGCTCCTCGTAGCAGCCAGGGAATGAGGAGAGGGAAGGGCTGTTCAGAACATAGGAGTCTTCACATGGCAGGCAACGGAGAAGAGGGAAGGCTGCACAGATGATACAACTCTCCAGATGGTAGGCAGGGAAGGAGGAGAGAGAAGAGCTGCCCAGGATACACCACTCTTCACACGGCAGGTGGCCAAGGAGTAGTTTTCAATGAATCAAAGTTAAAGGAATTGACTTCGATCTGAATTTGAGGGAAAATTTGATTTGTCACAGAGCCGAATTTCACAAATGTCACGCTTCTTGGTAACAAATAAATTTTTCCTGAAATTTCGGTAAAAAAACAAAAGAAATACATGCTTCATCCATTTGCTCACATACGCTGGCCGGCCTTGGGGACGTCATCATCCACCCAACGTCATCGTCCACCCAACATCACGTCATCACATTTAGAGATTTTGCTTTTTATCTTTAATCAAGATGGCCGCGGCGGCCTCTCTGTGAGCAGATGGATGTAATTTTTTGTTTTTAAACCCCGATTCATCCCTGAAAAGCCTTAATGTGTCAGATGCCGCAATCAGGGTTAAATGTGGCATCTGAGGGGTTAAGTTACAGGGGGCAGTGCAAACACTGCTGCCTGTCAGTGTGCCCACTACATACAGGGGAATGCAATTACAAAGTGATTTGTTATAAATCAAATTTCTTTGCGAACTTCGGCGAAGCAGCTGAATAGAATTTTTGCAAACTTCACTCACCTCTACCAACGAGGACAGGCAAGGACTGCACAGAAGATCTATGGCATTATTTACTATTACTGTCACTGCATTAACCACTTCATTACCGGAGTGTTTACCCCCCTTTCTTATCAGAACAGTTCCCAGTTGTAGCAATGCGTCTATCTACCTGCAAATAACTGATTCATTTCTGAGCCAACCTACATGATTTTGATATTATTTTTCACGGGACACCTTAGATCTTTGTTTTGTGCCATTAAATTATGGATATAATATAAAATATATATATATTTAATTCAGATTTTTTTTTCCCTTTCTTATAATTGTTTTGTCTATTTCAAAATGTTTCAAGACAAAACATTTCTAAAACCATTCCCGTACGCTTGTACCCTGAAAATGGACACTATTTATGTAATTTATCTACTAGTTGGCCCCGCCGCAAAACTTCATAAGACTGGAGCACAATTTGGATTTTGGCGCCTATTTTTCTATTGCTGGTTCTATAGCACTGTACTGCCAGAAAAATCTTGTACAGCGTCAAAATGCAACAAGCCCCTTCAAAATGACTTTTTTATGTTATTCATCTTGGGGAAATTTGGACATTTTAAGGTTCTTTTTTTTATTATTATTTTTTTATTATTTATTATTTATAAATTTTTTAAAGTGAATTAACCCCTTTCTGCCACAGTCAAGGCAGGAAGAGGTTAATTCCCAGCCTGCAGGCTGACATTTCATTTTATAGCCAGCAGGTGGCTCTCTTACCTAACAAAAAGCGCTTCCTGCCGGCTTTTAGATTGAGTGTCTATTACTGCCTGACCACTCCAGGTGGCCACGACACACCTCCCTGTGACCACAGCGGTCTAACGACTGGGCGGTCATAGCTATCTGCGGCAGTACGTTCCGCTGGCAGATCGCGATTTAACTTTTATACGTCCGGTTACAGCTAAGAGCCTACCACCACGACGTATAAAGTTGTACGGCAGTAAGCAAGTGGTTAAAGAGCCGTTAGGTATAAAGAGAAAAAAATTCTTCCAGCACTTAAATAAAAATCAAGCCTTTACTGTCACACTTTAAAAACATTTTAAAACGGTTTGATACCTTGTTCTTAGTCATAACATAAAGTCTAGCATCCAAATTAATTGTCTCTAACAATTAACCTTCCTAGCGTTATTCCCGAGCGTGACTCAGGGTTAATTTTCGCTGCCAGGAGCGGTAACCCCGAGTCACGCTCGGGGTAACATTGAAAAGTTGTCAGCGAAGTCCCCTTACCTTCTCCGCTGTGATCACAAGCGAGTGCGCCGGCCGGCATCTGACTTCCTGGTTCCGTTCCCTGCGAGCACCTGCGGCGCATGGGAGCGGAACTGGGCGGGAAATTCAAAATTTTAAAGTGACACACACACATAAGAGGTAATACATTGTAATCTGAGAGAATTGCACTGTATCACCTCAGATCTGACAGTTGATTACTGTAAAGTGCCCTTTGCCTGCCATTTTACTGCCATTTGTGCTTATTTATAACATACAATACATAACACCAAATTTCCATGCAAAAAATGGTACCACTTTTGGTACAAAATTCCTGACATAATCATACCGCCAGGGAGGTTAACTCACTAGCAGCGAGCCGAATAGTCAAAATACACAGAACTAGTCAGTTCATTGTTAGAGCGCCTGAGGTATTGACTGATGTATCGGTATACCTGGGAGGGGTCAGACACTAGACTTTATACTAGCCTATGACTAAGAACATGGATTTTATTGTTCGAAACGTGTGAGTGTCTGTAGCGAACCTTTTTGATATGTTTTTAAGTGCTGGAAGATATTTTTTTTCTCTCGCTGTTTGGACATTTGCTATCTCCCAGGTACAAGTATTAAAGACAGCAACAGCTGCATAAATAACTACAAATCATACTTTTTGGCCTCATGCACACGACCGTAGTTCTGGGCTCGGATGCGGACCCATTTACTTCAATGGGGCCGCAAAAGATGTATAACATATAACATAGGAAATATAACATGTCCTATTCTTGTCCGTGAACAAGAATAGGCATTTCCCCTCCTTGACCTCCTTGACGGAGGTCAAGGAGGGGATTACGCAAATCCAAGAAAAAGAGGACCCCAACACCGCAGGGGCAGCAATTATCCAGTTTTCCAGAAGAGACGACTACAGCAATATTGAATGGTATGGATACAAATGTTCTTCAAGTTATAAATTTATCTACATACGATCTTACTATACAGGAACAATCTATACTGGAGAAGGGACTTTCCTTTTCCCCCATGCGTATCTTGGATAAATTTGAATTCGTCAAGGACACATATTTGTTTTGCAGACAACTCTGTTTCAAACTCCTCTATAATCAACCCTCAATCTTACAAACCCTGGCCGACGATGAACGTGGAGTTTTTATGGATCTTATGGACCTCTTGCGAGAGAGTGAATCAGAATCAGGTAGGAGGTGTTTCACCTTGAACAAGCCCTCCCTGCTCACTCCCTCATTTAATTTATTCCCTAATATTCAGCTCTTTTTTCAAGCGGTACTCCATGGAATACAGAATCTCAAACCTGATTCCTTACGCGGTAGAAATCTGAATAATTCGGAATCAGACACCATACGGAAATTACAGGCGAATAACACCTTTGTCATTAAGGAAGCGGATAAGGGCGGTAATGTGGTCCTCTGGGACATTGACCTGTATACAAAAGAGGCGAACCGTCAACTACAGAACAAAACTTTCTATGTTCCTTTACCATCTGATCCTACAATGGTGTTTAAGAAGAAGTTCGATCAATTATTGAAAACAGCACGAGATATGTTCATTATCACCAAGAAGGAGCAATTGTTTTTAGAGGTGAGTCATCCTATCATTCCCACATTTTATATGCTCCCAAAAGTGCATAAGGACCTCCGCAACCCTCCGGGTCGACCCATTGTGGCCGGCATCGGGGGCTTGTGTGAACAGGCTTGCACTTACGTGGACTTTTTTCTTCAACCCATTGTTCTAGGACTACCCTCCTATGTACGGGATTCCCTCCATTTGATAGAAATATTGGAACATTTATCAATCACTTCCGATACATTTTTGGTAACCTGTGACGTCGAGTCTCTTTACACGAATATTGCACACAAGGACGGCATCAGGGCTACAACCCATTTTTTGGAACAATCAATCTCGGAGGAGCCGGCCCATCGCGCCTTCCTGGTGAGTCTCCTGCATTTTGTATTACATCATAATTATTTTGTTTTTGATCGGATTTTTTATAGGCAGGAGTCCGGGACCGCGATGGGTGCACGCTGTGCGCCCTCCTACGCAAACCTATTTCTAGGCTGGTGGGAGGAAACCTGCGTGTACCCGTCGCCGTCCTTCAGTGAGGGCGTGGTGGGTTGGTTCCGTTATATTGATGATATCCTTTTTCTCTGGCAGGGTTCCAGGGAGACCTGCATTCAGTTCATAGATACATTGAATATCAATGACTTGAATATACACTTGACGTACACTATATCGGACGATACGGTGGATTTTCTGGATTTGAAGCTTCGTAAAGAGCATGAGCGGATTACTACATCTCTTTTCCGAAAAAGTACGGCTACCAATAATTTACTACATTATCAAAGTTTCCATCCGGCCCATATGAAGAAAGGGATTCCAAAAGGGCAGTTTCTCAGGCTGCGGCGTAATTGTACCAACATAACGGACTTCAGGACAGCATCAGCAGATTTGACAACACGGTTTCGAAAAAGGGGGTACCCTAGGAAACTCATCACACGATCATATGAAGAAGCCAAAAACGCTGACCGGATGCAATTATTCACCCCAAAACCAAAAAACAGGGATGGCAGGGTGCATTTGATCACACGCTACAATAATCAATGGCCAGCATTATATAAAATTTTGGAGAACCATTGGTTTCTGCTCACCTCTGATCGTAGATTGACACCACACATGGATGAAAAACCGAGAATCATTGCCCGTAAAGCACCCTCACTCAAGGACAAGCTTGTCTGCAGTCATTTCCAGCGTCCCACACGGGGACTGAATAGAGGCATCAAACTCAAAGGCACACATCCCTGTGGCCAATGTAATGTTTGTCCGTACATGCTGGGAAAGGATAATTTCATAAATGGTGAGGCCAACATACGTCTAAAGCATTATATCAACTGTCGTACAAGAAACGTGGTATATGGGATTATTTGTCCATGTAGGCGAATATATGTCGGACAGACCTCACAGGAATTGCGAAAACGAATCCAGCAGCACATGTCTAACATCAATCTGGCCGCCCGGGATCGGGCTGATGAGGAGAAGACTCTTACTTCTGTGGCTTCACATTTTTTGGATCACCATGGGGGTAAGTATAATGACCTACAGGTTGTAGGCTTAGAAAAAATTTTCTCCAATATTAGGGGGACACATATAGCACAATGTTTGTTGAGGGCCGAATCCCGATGGATTTACAATCTTGACTGTTTATCCCCACAGGGTCTTAATGAGGAGCTTTTGTTCACAGGTTTTTATGGTAGATGATTTATTGTGTGTTTTTTTCTCACTCTTTTCTCTGTTATTCTAGATATATATGCTGTTCACATTACATGCGATTACGTGGTCCTCTACCTCGGGACTGGATTATCTTCCTTCTGCACCTTGGTTCTTCGGTTGGGGAATCTTTTGATCATCATCCACGACACTAAATTCTACTGGACTATTACGTCTTTTCTCTTAAGGACCTTCTCATTTGTCTGGACCTGTGATGACTAGTTTGCTGCAATTCATGTGTGTTTTTACATTATTTGAACTGGATAACCCTTGGACGCCGCAACCCCGGGTATGGTTATTACCCCTGAGAGTGACCTCTTCGATCCTGTGGCCTCGATGCGGGGTGCTGCAGATTTTGGCATGGAGCCCTATATCTCTGTCTCTTTCTGTTTCCCTTCCCTCCTTTTTTTTTTTTTTTTTTTTTTTTTTTCTTAAATTCATAACTAGTAATCAAAATCAAAAATGGCTATTTAGACACCATTGGGTGTGACACTATATGTTTGAATTAAGTGCACCAATTAATTGAATTTTTTATAAAATATAAATAATAAAAAAGATCAAAAAATCATATTCTAAAATATGTAAATAAAATATAAAATAAAAAACAAAAAATATAAAAAATAAATAAAAAATAAAAAATTAATAACAAATTCTAAAAAATTATAAAATATAATAAAAATCATAAAATAATAAATAAATGAAAAATTAATATAAAATAATAGTAAATCAAAAAAATATATAAAAAATAGGTGAAAATAATAAAATATAAAAAATAATAAATAATAAATAGATCTAAAATAAGTAATAAATAAGTGTAATAACTGTAAATAATAATGTAAGAAAAATCGTTTCAGAAATATATATATATATATTTGGGATTTTTAGCACATCAATTATCACTATTTTGACACTTCTTTTGGTGAGTTTTTGCGATTAATTTATTCTTTTTCTGATATTTTCTTATGCTCTTTATTTTCAGAGCAATACTTGTCTTTCATTCTTTATTTCAATTCTGGGTCCTTCTTTTATTCTGATTCATTGCTTTGTATAAATTATGTGCCAAGTTTGGTGCAAAAGTCCTGTCTTTGTTTTTTTTCTCTCTCCGTTTGTATCTGCAGTTCCCCTCGTCGCCGCCACATGCCGGGATCTATGTCACTTCCGACCATTGACACGCAGTGGGAACCATGCGGGCCGGCGCGTGCTGCTACTTCCGGTCTTTGGAACGCAGCGCGGGCCGGTCTGGATGGGCGCATGCGCGAACGGCACATCCGGACGCCGTTCGCTTCCCACAGCATGTCCATACCTGCATCATGGGAGTTTTTCCCCCATCTGCCTCTATGTCGCTCCACGTCAATAAGGTAGTTACCGCCCCTTTGTTACATCTGATATCCCTGCACAGGTATAGGTTATCACTTGATTATCTGATACACATATATATCTGATGATTGTCATTGGGAACCAGGCACTCCTGAGGAAGCCAGCAAGCCTGGCGATACGCGTGGGGCTTTCTTTCTGATCGCCACAGACACCCCCCATCATGCCAATACCATGATAAGTATTTATTAACTCTTATTCATTGTTGATGGATCTCATGCACTTTATATTTTGATATGTTGATGGATGTGGGGGTTCATACATGAAATTGTGGTGATTCGGATGGGCATGCGCCGATACACGGCTTACATGGCCCGGATTTGTTGTATACAACGATTTTAAACTTTTTTTATGCTGTGTCTGTTTCCTAAATAAACTTGTACATTTTGTAGATGTGCGGCTCCTGTTTCGGTATTCTTTCCTCTCTTTTGCTACATTTCTACAATGGGCCGCCCCTTCCATTCCGCAAATTGCGGAAGGCACACGGGCGGCTTCTCTTTTTTGCGGATCCGCGGTTTGCGGACTGCAAAAAACGGGATGGTCGTGTGCATGAGGCCTTACTTTATTAGGCTTTGTTCACATCACCGTTCAGCCTTTCCGTTCTCCTGCTCCGTTTAGCAAAGGACGGATTCGGCACATAACTGAGCCGAACGGAACCTAAGGACCCCATAGACTATAATGAGGTCCGTTAGGGTTCCGCTCAGAGGAAGATTTTTGAAGCGGAGACAAAAGTCCTGCATGCACAACTTTTGTCTCCGCTCCAAAATCATGGACCTCATTAAAGTCTATGGGGTCCTTAGGTTCTGTTCAGCTCAGTTATGTGCCGAATCCATCCTTTCCATTCTCCTGCTCCTAAACGGTGCAGGAGAACGGAAAGGCTGAACGGTGATGTGAACGAAGCCTTAGCACTATGACAACTATAAAACAAATCCATGTCATGTTTTCTTTTCTATTAGGACTAATGATGGGCACATATCTCTACATTCTACCCCTGATACTCATTATCACAGCCGGAGGACATTCCCAGGATTCTCTGTGCAGTCTTGAGCTAATTGATGTTGAGTCTGCCACAAAACCAGCAGATCTGATAATCGGAGTTATATTAGAACTTATTCCCTTTGTAATGAATAAATATATTCCTAACTTTGAAGATAATCTTAATTCAATAACATGTACCCAGTAAGTATTTGTAATTTTAGGTTATTTTATCAGAAAATATAATTTTATTATTATTTGTTATGCTGGCTGCCCGTGCCTGCCGCTCTCTTGCTCCCCTGGATGGGTATGGACACTGCACCAAATACCTTAATGCTACTTCCGCCATTGCTCTCCGGTATTATAGGCCTGCTGGACCTCCTCTGCCTCCCAGCAGCTTGCCCAGCCACCTGAGACCTGTGTGTCCATCGTCTGCTACAGGCCATGGCCAGCACTTGCTGGATAGGCATCTCCTATTCCAGCTTGGAAAAAGCACTTGAGGACCCTAATTCTTCCTTGGCCTATGACTGTCCACATCAAGGTACTTAACCACCTCAGCTCCCCTAGCTTAAACACCCTAAATTACCAGACCACTTTTTACAATTCTGCACTACACTACTTTCACCGTTTATTGCTCGGTCATGCAACTTACCACCCAAATGAATTTTACCTCCTTTTCTTCTCACTAATAGAGCTTTCATTTGGTGGTATTTTATTGCTGCTGACATTTTAACATTTTTTTTTATTATTCGAAATTTAACAAAATTTTTGCAAAAAAATGAAATTTTTCACTTTCAGATGTATTTTTTTTTTTAAACTACATTTCTATATACATTTTTCTCAAAATCTATTGTTCTACAAGTCTTTGATAAAAAAAATGTTTGGGTAAAAAAAATGGTTTGGGTAAAAGTTATAGCGCTTATAATCTATGGTACAAAAATGTGAATTTCCGCTTTTTGAAGCAGCTCTGACTTTCTGAGCACCTGTCATGTTTCCTAAAGTTTTACAATGCCCAGACAGAAGAAACACCCCACTAATGACCCCATTTCAGAAAGTAGACACCCCAAGGTATTCGCTGATAGGCATAGTGAGTTCATATAACTTTTTATTTTTTGTCATAATTTAGCGGAAAATTATGATTTTTTTTTCCTTACAAAGTCTCATATTACACTAACTTGTGACAAAAAATAAAAACTTCCATGAACTCACTATGCCCATCACAAAATACCTTGGGGTGTCTTCTTTCCAAAATGAGGTTACTTGTGGGGTAGTTATACTGCCCTGGCATTTGAGAGGCCCTAATGCGTGAGAAGTAGTTTGAAATCCAAATGTGTATAAAATGCCCTGTAAATTCCTAAAGGTGCTCTTTAGAATGTGGGCCCCTTTGCCCACCTAGGCTGCAAAAAAGTGTTGCACATGTGGTATTGCCTTCTTCGGAAGAAGTAGGGCAATGTGTTTTGGGGTGTATTTTACATATACCCATGCTGGGTGAGAGAAATATCTCTAAAAGTCAACTTTTCCCATTTTTTTTATACAAAGTTGTTATTTTAGAGAGATATTTCTTTCACCCAGCATGGGTTTATGTAAAAACACACCACAAAACACATAGCCCCACTTCTCCTGAGTACGGCGATACCACATGTGTGACACTTTTTTGCAGCCTAGATGCACAAAGGGGTCCAAATTCTTTTTAAGAGGGCATTTTTAGACATTTGGATCCTAGACTTCCTCTCATGCTTTAGGGCCCCTAAAATGCAGGACAGTATAACTACCCCACATGTGACCCCATTTTGGAAAGAAGACACCCCAATGTATTCAATGAGGGGCATGGTGAGTTCATAGAAGTTTTTTTTTTTTTGGCACAAGTTAGAGGAAATTGGGACAAAAAGTTCAATCTTTCATGGACTCAATATGCCCCTCAGCAAATACCTTGGGGTGTCTTCTTTCCGAAATTGGGTCACATGTGGGGAATTTATACTGCCCTGGCATTTTAGGGGCCCTAAGGCGTGAGAAGAAGTCTGGAATATAAATGTCTAAAAAATTTTACGCATTTGGATTCCCTGAGGGGTATGGTGAGTTCATGTGAGATTTTATTTTTTGTCACAAGTTAGTGGAATATGAGACTTTGTAAGAAAAAACAAAAAAAACAAACAAAAAAAATCTATTTCCGCTAACTTGTGCCAAAAAAAGTCTGAATGGAGCCTTACTGTCACAACCAGACAGCTGAGAAGCTCTGATAGAAGCCTTTCAGAACCTCCTCCTTGAGTTTTCTTTGTTTTGGTTTTCAGTTCCTCATCTCGTTAGCCTCTCTCAGCTGTCATGTAGTTGGACTGATTGCATCCCTTTAAATTCCTCTCCATAATGCATTAGTGTGCGGTTTATACAGCTTCCTGGAGTGTGTGTGCATGCTGATTCTATTTCCCAGTCTTCTACAAGTTAAGTGCTGTGCATTCATTTGTGATTTTCTGTTTGCTGGATCCCAGGTGACCCTGACTCCCTCTGTGTCTAGTGTAGGGAGCCGGTGGTCGTGTCCCCTCACTATTGTAGGGTGTTCAGGTGTTATATAGTCGAGGTACGAGGAAATGCGATCATCCACCATTGGGGTGCTCGCATAGGCTGAGCAGTCAGGGAGAGTGCCAGGTCTTATGCAGGGGTCTCCCTTTTGTTCCTTAGTTTTGGATCCAGTGAGTCATATATTCATTTTGCATTGTCTTGTTTCCTGTACACCTTCCGTGACACTTACAGGGGTGTGAGCAATGACAGGGGGGTGATCAGGGAGTCTATATGGGGTGATCACCCCCTGTCATTGATCACCCCCCTGTAAGGCTCCATTCAGACATCCGTATGTGTTTTGCGGATCCGATCCATGGATCTGTGGATCCGTAAAACACATACGGACGTCTGAATGGAGCCTTACAGTGGGGTGATCAATGACAGGGGGGTGATCAATGATAGGGGGGTGATCAGGGAGTCTATATGGGGTGATCAGGGGTTAATAAGTGACAGGGGTGTAGTGTAGTGTGGTGCTTGGTGCTGCTTATTACAGAGCTGCCTGTGTCCTCTGGTGGTCAATCCAAGCAAAAGGGACCACCAGAGGACCAGGTAGCAGGTATATTGGACGCTGTTATCAAAACAGCGTCTAATATACCTGTTAGGGGTTATAAAAATCGCATCTACAGCCTGCCAGCGAACGATCACCGCTGGCAGGCTGTTGATCCACTCGCTTACCTGCAGTTCCTGTGAACGTGTGCGCCTGTGTGCGCGCGTTCACAGGAAATCTCACGTCTCGCGAGATGACGCGCCGATGCGTGACTGTGCCTGAGTGAGCCGTCTCCGGAACGCGATCCTGCGTTAGGCAGTCCGGAGGCGGTTAAAGTGTAACTTCCATTTCATTTTTTATTCCCTAATGGTATAGTACACCCTGCTGTATTAGTGCTTTTGTGCTTTAACCCCTTAGGGACCTTGCCATATTTCACCCTAATAATCTGGCCATTTTTTGCAAATCTGACAAATGTCACTTTATGTGGTGATAACTTTGAAACGCTTTTACTTATCCAGGCCATTCTGAGATTGTTTTCTCGTCACGTATTGTACTTCATGACAAAAATTCCAAATTTAGAAAAATGAGCAAATTTCAATTTCTCTACTTATTTCAATTTCTCTAGTAATGCCTCTAAAAATAGTTATAACTTTCCATTTCCTATATGTCTACTTCATGTTTGGATAATTTTGTGAATGCCATTTCATTTTTTGGAGTCGTTAGAAGGCTTAGAAGTTTAGAAGCAAATCTTGAAATTTTTCTGGAAATTTCTAAAACCCACTTTTTCAGGACCAGTTCAGGTTCAAATAACCCCATTTTACAAACTACACCCCTCAAGGTATTCAAAACTGATTTTAAAAACTTTGTTAACCCTTTAGGTGTTCCACAAGAATTAATGGAAAATAGAGATGACATTTCAGAATTTCACATTTTTGGCAGATTTTCCATTTTAATATTTTTTTTCCAGTTACAAAGCAAAGGGTTAACAGCCAAACAAAACTCAATATGTATGGCCTTGATTCTGTAGTTTACAGAAACACCCCATATGTGGTTGTAAACTGCTGTACGGCCACACGGCAGTGCGCAGAAGGAAAGGAATGCCATACGGTTTTTGGAAGGCAGATTTTGCTGGACTGTTTTTTTTTTACACCATGTCCCATTTGAAGCCCCCCTGATGCACCCCTAGAGTAGAAACTCCAAAAAAGTGACCCAATTTTAGAAACTACGCCCCTCAAGGTATACAAAACTTATTTTACAAACTTAGTTAACCCTTTAGGTGTTCCACAAGAATTAATGGAAAATAGAGATGACATTTCAGAATTTCACTTTTTTGGCAGATTTTCCATTTGAATCAATTTTTTCCAGTTACAAAGCAAGGGTTACCAGCCAAACAAAACTCAATATTTATGGCCCTGATTCTGTAGTTTACAGAAAAACCCATATGTGGTCATAAACTGCTGTACGAGCACACGGCATTACGCAGAAGGAAAGGAACGTCACACGGTTTTTGGAAGGGCAGATTTTGCTGGACTGGTTTTTTGACACCATGTCCGATTTGAAGCCCCCCTGATGCACCCCTAGAGTAGAAACTCCAAAACAGTGACCCCATTTTGGAAACTACGGGATAAGGTGGCAAATTTGTTGGTACTATTTTAGGCTATATATGATTTTTGGTTTCTCTATATTACACTTTTTGTGAGGCAAGGTAACAAGAAATAGCTGTTTTGGCAATATTTTTTTGTTTTGTTATTTACAACATTCATCTGACAGGTTAGATCATGTGGTATTTTTATAGACCAGGTTGTCACGGACACGGCGATACCTAAGATGTATACTTTATTTTATTTATGTAAGTTTTACACAATGATTTCATTTTTGAAACAAAAAAAAAAATCATGTTTTAGTGTCTCCTTATTCTGAGAGCCATATTTTTTTTTGTTATACTTATGTATTGAAATGCATCGGCTGTATGAGTAATACAGTGTGTAGGAGACCCAGAAGTTGCAGGGGGCAGAACCATCAGTCAGTTCATGTAGGCGTGTGCATACTGTGATGTTCACAATCCAATTGGATATCTGCTCTATCAACTTTCGATGTTCTTTTCTGCGCCTACCATGTTAATCGCGGTTAGCGGCGGATCAGGGTTCCACGCCAGAGAGGGAGCGTGAGAAAGAGAGACCACATTCAAGGGATGTCAATGTATGAAATTAAATGTAATCGAGCGGAAATGTGGGACAAAGTATTGAAGCATAAGCTTCCAAGTTAAGGAGGGGGCGCGCTGCAATTACCCACTCCCGACTCGGGGAGGTAGTGACGATAAATAACAATACAGGACTCTTAAGATGCCCTGTTATTTGAATGATTAATAAAAAATTACAAGGAATGTCACTGCAGTATTTTGGATTAGGAAACTTTAGATAGGAGAGGCCCTGCTGTCTCTTTGTTGATGCTACATCAATTCTGCCTGATCGCTCGTCCCTCTGACGTCCACCATCCAGTTGGATATCTTATCTATCAACTTTTGATGTTCTTTTCTGAGTCTACCATGTTGATCACGGTTATCGGTAAATAACGCAGGAGAGGGAGCGTGAGAAAGAGAGACCACATCCAAGGGAGGTTAATTGTTTCAAATTAAATATGATAGAGTGGAAATATGGGACAAAGTATTGAAGCGTAAAATTCTGTCCCTGTCACCCATGCAGAGCAGAGGTTTATTCACGTCAAAAATTTTTAAATGTCAACCCAAGAATGTAAAAAAAATAATTGTGAAATGTATTAACTAGAGTTGAGCGAACACCTGGATGTTCGGGTTCGAGAAGTTCGGCCGAACATCCCGGAAATGTTCGGGTTCGGGATCCGAACCTGATCCGAACTTCGTCCCGAACCCGAACCCCATTGAAGTCAATGGGGACCCGAACTTTTCGGCACTAAAAAGGCTGTAAAACAGCCCAGGAAAGAGCTAGAGGGCTGCAAAAGGCAGCAACATGTAGGTAAATCCCCTGCAAACAAATGTGGATAGGGAAATGAATTAAAATAAAAATTAAATAAATAAAAATTAACCAAAATCAATTGGAGAGAGGTCCCATAGCAGAGAATCTGGCTTCACGTCACCCACCACTGTAAGAGTCCATTTTCATAAATTTAGGCCCAGCACCCAGGCAAAGGAGAGAGGTCCCGTAACAGAGAATCTGGCTTCATGTCAGCAGAGAATTAGTCTGCATGTCATAGCAGAGAATGAGGCTTCACGTCAGCCACCACTGCAACAGTCCATTGTCATATATTTAGGCCCAGCACCCAGGCAGAGGAGAGAGGTCCCGTAACAGAGAATCTGTTTTCATGTCAGCAGAGAATCAGTCTGCATGTCATAGCAGAGAATGAGGCTTCACGTCAGCCACCACTGCAACAGTCCATTGTCATAAATTTAGGCCCAGCACCCAGGCAGAGGAGGGAGGTCCCGTAACAGAGAATCTGGCTTCATGTCAGCAGAGAATCATTCTGCATGTCATAGCAGAGAATCAGGCTTCACGTCACCCAACATTGGAACAGTCCATTGGCATATATTTAGGCCCTGGCACCCAGACACAGGAGAGGTTCATTCAACTTTGGGTAGCCTCGCAATATAATGGTAAAATGAAAATAAAAATAGGATTGAATGAGGAAGTGCCCTGGAGTCCAATAATATATGGTTAAGGGGAGGGAGTTAATGTCTAATCTGGACAAGGGACGGACAGGTCCTGTGGGATCCATGCCTGGTTCATTTTTATGAACGTCAGCTTGTCCACATTGGCTGTAGACAGGCGGCTGCGTTTGTCTGTAATGACGCCCCCTGCCGTGCTGAATACACGTTCAGACAAAACGCTGGCCGCCGGGCAGGCCAGCACCTCCAAGGCATAAAAGGCTAGCTCTGGCCATGTGGACAATTTAGAGACCCAGAAGTTGAATGGGGCCGAACCATCAGTCAGTACGTGGAGGGGTGTGCACACGTACTGTTCCACCATGTTAGTGAAATGTTGCCTCCTGCTAACACATTGCGTATCAGGTGGTGGTGCAGTTAGCTGTGGCGTGTTGACAAAAGTTTTCCACATCTCTGCCATGCTAACCCTGCCCTCAAAGGAGCTGGCATTGACACAGCTGCCTTGGCGACCTCTTGCTCCTCCTCTGCCTTGGCCTTGGGCTTCCACTTGTTCCCCTGTGACATTTGGGAATGCTCTCAGTAGCGCGTCTACCAACGTGCGCTTGTACTCGCGCATCTTCCTATCACGCTCCAGTGCAGGAAGTAAGGTGGGCACATTGTCTTTGTAGCGTGGATCCAGCAGGGTGGCAACCCAGTAGTCCGCACAGGTTAAAATGTGGGCAACTCTGCTGTCGTTGCGCAGGCACTGCAGCATGTAGTCGCTCATGTGTGCCAGGCTGCCCAGGGGTAAGGACAAGCTGTCCTCTGTGGGAGGCGTATCGTCATCGTCCTGCCTTTCCCCCCAGCCACGCACCAGTGATGGACCCGAGCTGCGTTGGGTGCCACCCCGCTGTGACCATGCTTCATCCTCATCCTCCTCCACCTCCTCCTCATCCTCGTCCTCCAGTAGTGGGCCCTGGCTGGCCACATTTGTACCTGGCCTCTGCTGTTGCCAAAAACCTCCCTCTGAGTCACTTCGAAGAGACTGGCCTGAAAGTGCTAAAAATGACCCCTCTTCCTCCTCCTCCTCCTCCTCCTCCTGGGCCACCTCCTCTTCCATCATCGCCCTAAGTGTTTTCTCAAGGAGACATAGAAGTGGTATTTTAACGCTGATAACGGCGTCATCGCCACTGGCCATGTTGGTGGAGTACTCGAAACAGCGCAACAGGGCACACAGGTCTCGCATGGAGGCCCAGTCATTGGTGGTGAAGTGGTGCTGTTCTGTAGTGCGACTGACCCGTGCGTGCTGCAGCTGAAACTCCACTATGGCCTGCTGCTGCTCGCACAGTCTGTCCAGCATGTGCAAGGTGGAGTTCCACCTGGTGGGCACGTCGCATATGAGGCGGTGAGCGGGAAGGCCGAAGTTACGCTGTAGCGCAGACAGGCGAGCAGCGGCAGGATGTGAACGCCGGAAGCGCGAACAGACGGCCCACACTTTATGCAGCAGCTCTGACATGTCGGGGTAGTTGTAAATGAACTTCTGCACCACCAAATTCAGCACATGCGCCAAGCAAGGGATGTGCGTCAAATTGGCTAGTCCCAGAGCTGCAACGAGATTTCGCCCATTATCGCACACCACCAGGCCGGGCTTGAGGCTCACTGGCAGCAACCACTCGTCGGTCTGTTGTTCTATACCCCGCCACAACTCCTGTGCGGTGTGGGGCCTGTCCCCCAAACATATGAGTTTCAGAATCGCCTGCTGACGTTTACCCCGGGCTGTGCTGAAGTTGGTGGTGAAGGTGTGTGGCTGACTGGATGAGCAGGTGGAAGAAGAGGAGGAGGAAGCCGAGAAGGAGGAGGTGGCAACAGGAGGCAAAGAATGTTGCCCTGCTATCCTTGGCGGCGGAAGGACGTGCGCCAAACAGCTCTCCACCTGGGGCCCAGCTGCCACTACATTTACCCAGTGTGCAGTTAGGGAGATATAGCGTCCCTGGCCGTGCTTACTGGTCCACGTATCTGTGGTTAGGTGGACCTTGCCACAGATGGCGTTGCGCAGTGCACACTTGATTTTATCGGATACTTGGTTGTGCAGGGAAGGCACGGCTCTCTTGGAGAAGTAGTGGCGGCTGGGAACAACACTGTGGGACAGCAAGCGACATGAGCTGTTTGAAGCTGTCTGTGTCCACCAGCCTAAATGACAGCATTTCATAGGCCAGTAGTTTAGAAATGCTGGCATTCAGGGCCAGGGATCGAGGGTGGCTAGGTGGGAATTTACTGCTTTCTCTCAAATGTTTGTGAGATGGAGAGCTGAACGCTGCGTGTGACATGGTTGAGACGCTTGGTGACGGAGGTGGTGGTGGTGGTGTTGGTGGTACATCCCCATGTTTGCTGGGCGGCAGGTGCCAACGTTCCTCCAGAGGCGGAGGAAGAGGCCGAGGCGGCAGCAGCAGAATAGGCCGAGGCGGCAGCAGCAGAAGAGGTAGCAGGGGGAGCCTGAGTGACTTCCTTGGTTTCAAGGTGTTTACTCCACTGCAGTTCATGCTTTGCATGCAGGTGCCTGGTCATGCAGGTTGTGCTCAGGTTCAGAACGTTAATGCCTCGCTTCAGGCTCTGATGGCACAGCGTGCAAACCACTCGGGTCTTGTCGTCAGCACATTGTTTGAAGAAGTGCCATGCCAGGGAACTCCTTGAAGCTGCCTTTGGGGTGCTCGGTCCCAGATGGCGGCGGGCAGTAGCAGGCGGAGTCTCTTGGCGGCGGGTGTTCTGCTTTTGCCCACTGCTCCCTCTTTTGCTACGCTGTTGGCTCGGTCTCACCACTGCCTCTTCCTCCGAACTGTGAAAGTCAGTGGCACGACCTTCATTCCATGTGGGGTCTAGGACCTCATCGTCCCCTGCATCGTCTTCCACCCAGTCTTGATCCCTGACCTCCTGTTCAGTCTGCACACTGCAGAAAGACGCAGCAGTTGGCACCTGTGTTTCGTCATCATCAGAGACATGCTGAGGTGGTATTCCCATGTCCTCATCATCAGGAAACATAAGTGGTTGTGCGTCAGTGCATTCTATGTCTTTCACCGCTGGGGAAGGGCTAGGTGGATGCCCTTGGGAAACCCTGCCAGCGGAGTCTTCAAACAGCATAAGAGACTGCTGCATAACTTGAGGCTGAGACAGTTTCCCTGGTATGCATGGGGGTGATGTGACAGACTGATGGGGTTGGTTTTCAGGCGCCATCTGTGCGCTTTCTGCAGAAGACTGGGTGGGAGATAATGTGAACGTGCTGGATCCACTGTCGGCCACCCAATTGACTAATGCCTGTACCTGCTCAGGCCTTACCATCCTTAGAACGGCATTGGGCCCCACCATATATCGCTGTAAATTCTGGCGGCTACTGGGACCTGAGGTAGTTGGTACACTAGGACGTGTGGATGTGGCAGAACGGCCACGTCCTCTCCCAGCACCAGAGGGTCCACTAACACCACCACGACCATGTCCACGTCCGCGTCCCTTACTAGATGTTTTTCTCATTGTTATGGTTCACCACAACAACAAAAATATTATTTGGCCCAATGTATTGTATTCAAATTCAGCGGGATATAAATTTGAGGCCTAGTATTTAGGCGCTGGGTGACCGGTATGGATTTACTAACAGAATTAGACTTGGAAATGCACAGTAGCGTGTGTGTGAAGTTATTCTGAATGACCCTATGTGCACCTTGAATATTATATACCCTTTTATGGATAGATTTCAAATAGCTCTGATATAGCAGAAACCACTAAATTATGAAATTGCTAAATTGGGAATTGTATTTCAACCCAGAACAAAAAATGTGCTTTGACGGACACTAAATAACTTTCCCAGCCACAACAGGACAGCGGTAACGAGAGATTTAGCGGGATATAAATTTGAGGCCTAGTATTTAGGCGCTGGGTGACCGGTATGGATTTAGCGACAGAATTAGACTTTGAAATGCACAGTAGCGGGTGTGTGAAGTTATTCTGAATGACCCTATGTGCACCTTGAATATTATATACCCTTTTAGGGATAGATTTCAAATAGCTCTGATATAGCAGAAACCACTAAATTATGAAATTGCTAAATTGGGAATTGTATTTCAACCCAGAACAAAAAATGTGCTTTGACGGACACTAAATAACTTTCCCAGTCTCAACAGGACAGCGGTAACGAGAGATTTAGCGGGATATAAATTTGAGGCCTAGTATTTAGGCGCTGGGTGACAGGTATGGATTTAGTGACAGAATTAGACTGGGATATGGCCAAAAAATAACCACACTATTGCTGGTTAAATGCACTTGGTGACGGGCGCAGCTTGCCCCTGATGTAGTATATGGCCAAAAAATGAACAGACTATTGCTGGTTAAATGCACTTGGTGTCACAGCTTGACGAACCACACTACTGAGGGTTAAATGCACTTGGTGACGGGCGCAGCTTGCCCCTGATGTAGTATATGGCCAAAAAATAAACAGACTATTGCTGGTTAAATGCACTTGGTGTGACAGCTTCACCCTGATGTAGGCTTTAGCCAAAAAACAACCACACCATTGAGGGTTAAATGCACTTGGTCGCAGCTTGGATGCACTTGGTCGCAGCACCGCACAAGACACAAAATGGCCGCCGATCACCCCAGAAAAAAGTGACTGACAAACGGTCTGGGCAGCCTAAAAACAGTGAGTGAGCATTTGAATTTCAGCAGCTCAATGATGCACAGCTGCAGATCGATCGATTAATCAAGTGAAGTCCTTTGGAGGAGTTAATCTGCCTAATCTCGCCCTACTGTCGCAGCCGCAACCTCTCCCTACGCTAATCAGAGCAGAGTGACGGGCGGCGCTATGTGACTCCAGCTTAAATAGAGGCTGGGTCACATGGTGCTCTGGCCAATCACAGCCATGCCAATAGTAGGCATGGCTGTGACGGCCTCTTGGGGCAAGTAGTATGACGCTTGTTGATTGGCTGCTTTGCAGCCTTTCAAAAAGCGCCAAGAAAGCGTCACAAAAGCGCCAAGAAAGCGACGAACACCGAACCCGGACTTTTACGAAAATGTTCGGGTTCGGGTCCGTGTCACGGACACCCCAAAATTCGGTACGAACCCGAACTATACAGTTCAAGTTCGCTCATCCCTAGTATTAACCTGTCTACTAGGTAGAGCAGGGTCTATCACAGACAAAAATTGTTTAATGTCACCAGAAAATGTAAAAGGAAAATAAGTAAAATGTATTAAGCTGTCAGCTAGGTAGAGGAAGGGTATATTGCAGCGAAAAATTGGTTAATTTCACCTGAAAATGTAGCAGACAAATTAGTGATTTTTTTTGTACCTGTCTACTAGATATAGCAGTAGTATATCACACCCAAAAATTGGTGAATTTTTCCCTAAAATTTAACTGACAAATTAGTTGTTGTCACGTACCGGCAGGACAGGTAGTGGATCCTCTGGACCAGAGAGGCGATGGCGCGGGTTGTACTAGAGGACCGGTTCTAAGCAGTTACTGGTCTTCACCAGAGCCCGCCGCAAGGCGGGATGGATTTGCTGCGGCGGTAACTACCAGGTCGTGTCCCCTAGTAACAACTCGACCTCTCTGGCAGCTGATAAGGCGTGGTACACAGGGAGAAGGCAAGAGCGTAGTCGGACGTAGCAGAGGTCAGGGCAGGCGGCAAAGGTTCAAAGGCGAGTAGACGGTAGCAACGGGTTCGGCAACAGGCAAGGCAAACAAACACAGTGGACCGCTTTCTCTGAGGCACAAGGCACAAAGATCCGGCAGGAAGCTGTGGGAGGAGAAGGTATAAATGGGCAGTGCACAGGTGCAGCCTAATTAAGTCAGCACTGCCTCTCACAAACCTTAACCCTTAATATCCCTTTTGGACCAGGCACCAATCACTGGTGCACTGGCCCTTTGAATCTAAGAGTCCCGGCGCACGCGCGCCCTAGAGAGCGAGGACGCACACGCCGAGACACTGGAGTGCTGCCTGGGGGCATACGCTGTGAGCGCTCCGCGGCCAGCAGGGGACCCGGAGCGCTCAGCGTAACAGTTGTTTTTTTAACCTGTCTACTAGGTATAGCAGTGGTATATCACAACCAAAAATGGGTGAATTTCACCTGAAAATGTAACAGACAAATTTGTGATATTTTTTTTTAACCTGTCTACTAGGTATAGCTGGTGGTGCTGGTGGTTGTGGCGTGCTGACAAAGCTTTTCCACATTTCGGGCATGCTAACCCTGCCTTCTGAGGTGCTGGCGGTGCCCCAGCTGCGTTGGAGACCTCTTCCTCCTTTTCTACCTTTGCCTTGTGCTTCCACTGTGCCCCCGCAGTCAGGTGGGAATGCCACCGGCAGCGCATCTACCAGCGTGTGCGCTTGTACTTGCGCATCTTACGATCACACCTCAGTGAGGGAATTAAGGACGGTATGTTGTACTTGTAATGCGGTTCCAGCAGCGTTGCCACCCAGTATTCAGCACCAGTTAGAATGTGGGCAACTCGGCGGTCGTTGCGGAGACACTGCAGCATGTAATCAATCATGTGTGCCAGGCTACCCAGAGGCAATGAAAATCTGTCCTCTGTGGGAGGTGTATCGTCTGTGTCCTCTGTATCCCCCAGCCACGCACCAGTGATGGCCATGAGCTGGTCTGGGTGCCACCCTGCTGTGAACAAGGTTTCTCCTCCTCCATCTCCTCCTCCTCATCCTCCACCTCGTCATCCTCCAGAACTGTGCCCTGGCTGGACTATTGTGTACCTGGCACTTGTGGGTGCAGGAACCCACCCTCTGAGCCACTTGTGAATGAGTGGCCGGAAACCCTACGAAATGATCCCTCTTCCTCTTCCTCCTCCTCCTCCTCCTGTGCCACATCCTCTTCCATCATCGCCAGCAGCGTTTTTTCAAGGAGGCATAGAAGTGGCATAGTAATGCTGAGAACGGCGTTATCGGCACTGGCCATGTTGGTGGAGTACTCAAAATAGCGCAGCATGGAACACAGGTCTCGCATGGAAGCCCAGTCATTTATGGTGAAGTGGTGCTGTTCCGCAGAGCGACTCACCCGTGCGTGCTGCAGCTGAAACTCCACTATTTCCTGCCAGCATGTGCAAGGTGGAGTTCCACCTTGTGGGCATGTCACATATGAGGCGGTGAGCGGGAAGGCCGAAGTCACACTGCAGCGCTGACAGGCGAGCAGCAGCAGGGTGAGAACCCCGAAGGCGCGCACAGACGGCCCGCACTTTATGCAGCAGCTCTGACATATCGGGGTAAGTTTTAAGGAATCTCTGCACCACCAAATTGAGCACATGCGCCAGGCAAGGGATGTGCGTCAAACCGGCTAGTCCCAGAGCTACTACGAGAATTCGCCCATTATCGCACACCACCAGGCCGGTCTTGACGCTCACTGGCACCAACCACTCATCGCTTTGTTGTTTAAGGCCCGTCCACAGCTCCTGCGCGGTGTGGGGTTTGTCCCCAAAACAGATACGTTTTAAAACTGCCTACTGTCGTTTACCCCTGGCTGTGGTGGTGAAGGTGTTACACTGACTGGATGAGGAGGCGGTAGAGGTTGAGGAAGCGGAGTAGGAGGAGGAAGCAACAGGAGGCAAAGTGAAGCACCCAGCAATCCTTGGTGGTGGAAGGACATGCTGCAAACTGCTATCCTCCTCAGGCCCAGCTGCCACTGCATTTACCCAGTGTGCTGTTATAGAGATATAACATCCTTGACCGTGCTTACTGGTCCACGTATCCGTAGTCAGGTGCACCTTGCCACAGATGGTGTTGCGCAGTGCACACCTGATTTTGTCCCCTACTTGGTTGTGCAGGGAAGGGATGGCTCGCCTTGAAAAGTAGTGGTGGCTGGGCACGATGTACTGTGCGACATCCACCGCCATAAGGCCTTTAAAACTTTCCGTCTACACCAGACGAAATGACAGCATTTCAAAGGCCAGTAATTTTGAAATGCTAGCATTCAGGGCTAGGGATCACGGGTGGTTAGGGGGGTACTTCCTCTCCAGTCTTTGGGAAATGGAGAGCTGAATGCTTTCGTGGGACATTGTGGAGATGCTTGGTGACCCAGGTGGTGGTGTTGCTGGCAGATCCTCTGTTTGCGGGGTGGCAGGTGGCACTGTCACTCCAGAGGTGGTTGAAGAGGCCGAGACTGCAGCAGAAGAGGAAGCAAGAGGAGCCAGAGACCTTTCTTGGTTTTTGGGGTATCTACTCCACTGCAGCTTGTGCTTTGCACTTAGATGCCTGGTCATGCAGTTTGTGCTCAGGTTGAGAAAGTTTATGCCTCGCTTCAGGCTCTGATTGCACAGCGTGCAAACCACTTGTGTCTTGTCGTCAGCACATTGTCTAAAGTACTGCCATGCCAGGGAACTCCTTGGAGCTGGCTTTGGTGTGCTCGGTCCCTTGCTGCGGTGGGCAGTAGCAGGCGTACTGTCTAGGGGATGGCCACTCCGCTTTTCCACCATGCTCCCTCTTCTGCTGTCCTGGTGGCTCTGTGAGACCACCGCCTCTTCCTCCAAACTAAACAGGTCACTCGCATGACCTAAATTCCATGTAGGGTTGAGGACCTCATTGTCCTTCACATCATCTTCCACCCAGTCTTCACCCCTACCCTCCTTGTCGGTCTGCACACTTTCAAAAGCCCCAGCAGTTGGCACCTGTGTTTCATCATCATCCGAGACATGCTGTGATGGTCCTCCCATTTACTCATCTTGAAACATAAGTGGTTGGGCATCGGTGCACTCAATCTCTTCCACTTCTGGGGCAGTGATAGGTGGATGGCCCTGGGAAACCCTGCTAACAGAGTCATAAAAAAGCAGTAGAGACTGCTGTATGACTTGGGGCTCAGACTGCTTGACTGATTTGCAAGGGGGTGAGGTGAAAGATTGATGGACATCGGCTGCAGGTGCCAACTCTGATCTTTCAGCAGGAGACTGGGTGGGAGACAATGTGAAGGAACTGGAGGCACTGTCAGCAACCCAATCTACTATTGCCTGTACTTGATCTGGCCTCACCATTCGTAGAACAGCATTAGGCCCGACCAAATACCGCTGCAGGTTCTGTTGCATACTCCCACCTGAGGAAGGGGTTTTACTTGCGAGTGTACCTGGCACATATCGACCACATCCTCTCCCTGCAACAGGAGCTCCACCAGCAGCACCACGACCTGGGCCACATCCCTTATTTTACACTCTCCTCATATTTCTCAAATTTAGGATCTTGCCCTAAATGGGTGTTTTATTAATAGCAGAATAGAACTACAGTATGTAAAGGGTATATCTCACACGTACAGATGCAGACTAGGCCGCAAAATCATTTTTTTGCACAAAATGTTTTTTTTTTTTAAATAACAGAATAGAACCACAGTATCTAAAGGGTGTATCTCACAATGACATATGCAGCAAGGGCTGCAAAATTAAAGGGAACCTGTCACCCAAAAATCGCCTATTAAGCTGTTTACAGTACCTTATAGTGCTGTATAGTCGTTTCCTGATGCACTTTTTGTTAGTTTTGCAGCATGTATGCTCAGTCAGAAATCGATGTTATATTCAGCTGCTGCCCCGTGCTTCAAGTCAGGCTTGAAGTCACGGGGGCAGCGGCCTCGGCGTCTTACATGGCCCTCTCCCCGCCCCCTGCCTCTGTGACTGACAGCCGAAATCCGATTCCGGGACCGCGCTCAACGGCCGCATGCGCAGTAAAGGGCGGCAGGAGAGCGGTCCCGGCTGCCGCGCGTACTACGCGCCGTCTTACTTTCGCCGCACTGCGCATGCGCCCGACATCCTGTATCAAACGCGCCCGCGCCCAGATGCCGGGCGCGGGCGCGTTTGATACAGGATGTCGGGCGCATGCGCAGTGCGGCGAAAGTAAGACGGCGCGTAGTACGCGCGGCAGCCGGGACCGCGCTCCTGCCGCCCTTTACTGCGCATGCGGCATGCGCATTGCGGGCCAGCAAAAGTTAGAGGACTATTTCGTCACCAGCCTGCCAGCCAATGATCATCGCTGGCAGGCTGGCGATTTTCAAAAAACCCAATCACAAGCCAGTTAACACATTATATTTATAAATATAATGTGTTAAATGGCTTCTGTGCTTCTCGGCTGGTCCTTTTCGTCGGTTGGTCCCAGCAGAGGAGCACAGATCACTGTAAGTACACATACACCACACACTTAGCCCCAGATCACCCCCCTGCACCCCAATTAACCCCTTGATCACCCCTTGATCGCCCCTGTCAATCACTAGTAAAAGGGAAAAAAGTGATCAGTGTAAACTGTCACTTTTTTTTTTCACTAGTATTGACTGTTAGGTTTTAGGATAGTTTAGGCCCCTTTGTTAGGTAGTTAGCGTCAGTTAGCGCCCAGCCCACCACACCGCAGTCACTGATTCGCTGATTAACGTATCGCTAATCAGCATTTATACTGTTATAGTATCTGTAAGTGATCAGAGCTGATCACAGTCAGATCTATATTAGTATTAGTGTCACCTTAGCTCACCCTCCACCCAAAAAGCAGTGTTTGCCCAATCAGGCCTGATCGGTCGCCCACACGTGCATTCACCCACGCCCGACCCGCCGCAGTGACAAAAATGTATATATTTTTTATCACTGCACAATCACTTTACAAGTGCTGTGGCGATAAAAAAATCAGTTTTGATATTTTTTATCAATCGCAGCGGCTTCCGGTACATCGCTAGCCTCCCATTTGTAAGACAGGCTTGCTTTTTTTCTTGGGTAGTCTCAGGGAATACCCCTAAATTTAGTTGACTAAATGGAAAATAAGGGGTATTTTTCTGAAAAGGCCTACAAGCTTCTGACCCAGTCAGATGAGGAATGGGAACCCTCATCTGACTAATCCAGGGGGTCAGAATATGAACCTGTAGAAAGCAGTGACAGTCTGACTCAAAGTTCGGACGAGGAGGTTGAGGTCCCTGATACCACCAGGCCCCGTGTTGCTAGACCACAGGTTGCGCAGTATCCGCTTCAAGGGCAACAGAGTGGGGGTGGCGCTGTCGGATTACGTGGTGAGGCATACACCAGCAGCGCAGCCCTCCCTGGACCTAGTACCAGCACGGCCATACAACATGGTAAAGTGGCGAGCACCAGAAGGGCAGTCGAAGCTGGTACGGTGGCACGTGTAGTAGTTCCCCCGTCGCAGCCACCGCACAGACAGGCCCGTAGAGCCCCTAGAGTCCCTGAGGTGCTGGCAAACCCTGATTTGCAGCCCCCAACTTCAGCCACACTAGTTGTTCCCCCTTTCACCGCCCAGTCTAGAGTTCGGGTTGAGACAGCTCAGATCGGATTGGCACTTGGGTTTTTTGAGCTGTTCTTGACTGTGGAGCTCTTGGACTTAGTCATGGCAAAAACAAATCGGTATGCCACTCAATTTATAGCCACCAACCCGGGAAGGTTTTATGCCCAGTCTTTCCGGTAGAAACCTGTCCAAGTTTCCGAAATTAAAACTTTTCTGGGCCTTCTCCTCAACATGGACCTGACAAAAAAGAATGAATTGAAGTCATATTGGTCCACGAATCCAATTCATCACATGCCCATGTTCTCTGCTGCCATGTCCAGGACACGATTTGAGACCATCCTGCGTTTCCTGCACTTTAGTGACAACAGCACCTCTCATCCCAGAGGCCACCCAGCTTTTGACTGGCTCCACAAAATTCGGACCCTCATAGACCACTTTAACACCAAATTTGCAGATTTGTATACCCCTGTGCAAAACATCTGCATAGACGAGTCCCTTATACATTTTACCGGGCGCCTTGGCTTCAAACAATACATCCCAAGCAAGCGCGCCCGGTATGGGGTCAAATTGTATAAGCTCTGTGAAAGGGCCACAGGCTATACGCACAAATTTCGTGTCTATGAGGGTAAAGATCAGACCCTGGAGCCGGTCGGTTGCCCTGACTACCTGGGGAGCAGTAGGAAGACAGTCTGGGACTTGGTGTCACCTTTATTTGGCAAGGGGTACCATATTTATGTGGACTATTTCTACACAAGTGTGCCCCTCTTCGGGCATTTGTTCCTAGAACAGATTGGCTGCTGTGGCACCGCGCGACCTAGTCGCCGGGGCTTCCCCCAACGGCTTGTTACCACCCGTCTTGCAAGGGGGAGAGGGCTGCCTTGTGTAACGAAGAACTGCTCACGGTGAAATGGAGAGACAAGCGTGACGTTTACATGCTCTCCTCCATTCACGCAGACACGACAATGCAAATTGAACGAGCAACCAGTGTCATTGAAAAGTCCCTCTCAGTCCACGACTATAATTTGCTCATGGAAGGGGTGAACTTCAATGACCAGATGTTGGCTCCTTATTTAGTGTCCCGCCACATCAGACGCTGGTATAAGAAGGTGTCTGTATATTTAATTCAATTGGCACTGTATAATAGTTTTGTTCTCTACTGTAAGGCTGGGAGAACAGGATCCTTCCTCAAATTTCAGGAAGAGATCATCGAGAACCTCTTGTATCCAGGAGGTTCCGTGGCCTCATCCACCAGTGTAGTGAGCCGTCTGCGCGGGCGTCATTTCCCCAATGTCGTTGCTGGTACCTCAACCCAAGCGTCACCCCGAAAAAGATGTCGTGTCTGTAGCAGGAGTGGAATAAGGCGTGACACCCGCTATTTCTGTCCTGACTGCCTTGACCACCCTGCCCTATGCTTAGGGGAGTGATTCCAGAAGTACCACTCACAGGTACACTATTAGCATATGGATTGCATCTCACAGGACAGGCACACAGGGCTCTTAGGGCCCTTTCACACACAGCTGCTGCAAACCTCTCCTTTCACCTGGGGCAAAGTGCATAATGTACTTCGCCACATCTTTGGGCGATTTGCGCTTTGCACATTGTCCCATGGGGAAGGAGAGGTTTGTCCTATATAAAAGAAAAAAAAAAAGATCACCGGTAAGCAAAGAAGTTAATGTTCTGTTCAAAAAGTTAAATAAAGTTAATGTTCTTTTCAAATGTTATTATAAAGTTCATGTTAATAAATTTATTGCGTTGCGGCCTGGTTTTTTCTTTTTTTTTTACCTTCTAGGTAGACCAACCGATGTACCAGCTGCAGCACTGATGTGCATTCTGACAGAAGCATTGCGCTGCTGTCAGATTACACAAAAGTCGGTGTATGCGGCGCTGCAAGACGAGATTTCTCCTCTGCAGTAAAGCAGTAAAAAAGATACGTTTGCCGAGGCTTATGAGCTGAGGGGAAGTGTTCATATGCTTTGGCAAACACTTTGTGTATATATATATATATATATAAAAAAAAACAAAAAAACAGCAATCATTTTTTCATCCACATCGATTGATGTGAATGGAGAAATCAGGTTTGCCAGGGCATACGAGCTAAGTGGGTATGGATGTTGGGTGGAGCTCCTATGTCCTGGCAGACGCCTTGCCCCTCCTTTTTTTTTTTTGGGCAGAGATTTTTTCATCCACATTGATCAATGCGAATGAAGAAATCTGTGCCGTTCATTTTTTGTTTCAGCCCAGAGGCTGAACGGAAAAATAAAATCTCAATACCCGTATGCTCAATATAAGGAGAATAGCAGAAACTCCTAATGCTGGCCATACATGTAATGATTGCGGAGACCCTCAAATGCCAGGGCAGTACAAACACCCCACAAATGACCCCATTTTGGAAAGAAGACACCCTAAGGTATTTGCTGATGGCCATAGTGAGTTCATAGAAGTTTTTATTTTTTGTCACAAGTTAGCGGAAAATGATGTTTGTTTGTTTTTTTCGTACGGCGATACCACATGTGTGACACTTTTTTGCAGCCTAGGTAGGCAAAGGGGCTCAAATTCTAAAGAGCACCTTTAGGATTTCACAGGGCATTTTATACACATTTGGATTTCAAACTACTTCTCAGGCATTAGGGCCCCTAAAATGCCAAGGCAGTATAACTACCCCAAAAGTGACCCCATTTTGGAAAGAAGACACCCCAAGGTATTTTGTGATGGGCATAGTGAGTTCATGGAAGTTTTTATTTTTTGTCACAATTTAGTGGAATCTGAGACTTTGTAAGAAAAAAAAATCATAATTTTCTGCTAACTTATGACAAAAAATAAAACTTCTATAAACTCACTATGCCCATCAGCGAATACCTTAGGGTGTCTTCCTTCCAAAATAGGGTCACTTGTGGGGTATTTATACTGCCCTGGCATTTTAGGGGCCCTAATGTGTGAGAAGTAGTTTGAAATCAAAATGTGTAAAAAATGCCCTGTGAAATCCTAAAGTTGCTCTTTAGAATTTGTGCCGCTTTGCCCACTTAGGCTGCAAAAAAGTGTCACACATGTGGTATCGCCATACTCAGGAGAAGTTGGGCAATGTGTTTTGGGGTGTCTTTTTACATATACCCATGCTGAGTGAGAGAAATATCTCTCTAAAATGACAACTTTGTATAAAAAAATGGAAAAAGTTGATTTTTAGAGAGATATTTCTCTCACCCAGCATGGGTATATGTAAAAATACACCCCAAAACACACTGCCCTACTTCTTCTGAGTACGGCGATACCACATGTGTGACACTTTTTTGCAGCCTAGGTGGGCAAAGGGGCTTAAATTCTAAAGAGCACCTTTAGGATTTCACAGGGCATTTTTTACACATTTGGATTTCAAACTACTTCTCAGGCATTAGGGCCCCTAAAATGCCAAGGTAGTATAACTACCCGACAAGTGACCCCATTTTGGAAAGAAGACACCCCAAGGTATTTTGTGATGGGTGTGGCAAAACAAACCTCGCCACTGGGTTTTGGAGGGGCCTGTTTACCAGCCTTTTGCCTCAGGATTATGGCCCATACTAACTTTAAAGGGACACTGACAGGCCCAAAAAGCATATTTAGGGGTATATATGACAGTATAGGTCTTATAAAGGGTATTAGAAACATCTAAGTATCCCCCCTGTCCCCCTTATAAATACCAAAATATAAAGTATTATAACCTGCTTTCCTGGTGTTCAATCTGCCCAAGGGGCGGTGCTTCATATCAACTTGCGCCCAGCCAGCCTCGCCACAACTGCCGTTTGAAGCGCCGCCCAGCTCATCAATATTCACTGAGCTGGGTGGCTACTCTGAAGCGCTGTACTAGTGTCCCCGGCCATCTTCAGCGCATGCGCCGACACCCTCACTGGCCGGGATCGCATTGCGCGTCTGCTTTATGCGCATGCGCCCGGCACCCTCACTGGCCTGGATCGCATCGCGCGTCTGCTTTATGCGCATGCGCCGGGCACAGCAGCGCCCCGCATGCGCATAAAGCAGACGCGCGATGCGATCCCGGCCAGTGAGGGTGCCGGGCGCATGCACTGAAGATGGCCGGGGACACTAGTACAACGCTTTAGAGTAGCCGCTTTAGAGAAGTCTGTCACTTCTGGGGCAGGGCTAGGTCAATTGGCAATGAAAACCCTGCCAGCAGAGTCATCAAAAAGCTTAAGTGACTGCTGTATGACTTGGGCTCAGACTGCTTGTCTGATGTGCAAGGGGTTGAGGTGGAAGACGGATGCCTGTGGGCAGCCGGTGCCAACTATGTGCTTTCTGCAGTGGACCAGGTCAAAGACAATGTGATGGAACAGGAGGCACTCCCAGCCATCCAATCTACTACCGCCTCTACTTTTTCTGGCATCACCATTCTTAGATAGGTATTCGGGCCTACAAAATGACGCTGACTTTACTGTCGCCTGTGTGCACCAGAGGAAGGTGATTCATTTGGGCACTTAGCTGGCACAGATCGTCAATGTCCTCTTCCTGTAGCAGAAGCTCTACCAACACCAGCAGCATCATGGCCACGTCCCCTAGTTAATAGAGATGTCGCTAACATAAAATTTTCCATTCGCGAACGGCGAACGCAAATTTCTGCAAATGTTCACGAACGGGCGAATCGGGCGAACCGCCATTGACTTCAATAGGCAGGCGAATTTTAAAACCCAGAGGGACTCTTTCTAGCCACAGTAGTGATGGAAAAGTTGTTTCAAGGGGACTAACACCTGGACTGTGGCATGCCGGAGGGGGATCCATGGCAAAACTCCCATGGAAAATTACATAGTTGACGCAGAGTTGGATTTTAATCCATAAAGGGCATAAATCACCTAAGAATCAGGTATGATGTTGCATCGATCAGGTAGTGTAAGGGTTACGCCCGCTTCACAGACATTGACAGACCAAACTCCCCTTTTAATGCACCGCAAACAACCGCAAATAGTCCATTTACCCAACCGCAAACTTCCCATTTGCACAAGGTTGTATACCAAGCTAGCCATGTCCCGTTGATGTCATTGAAGGTTTCTTCCTCCACCCAGCCACGTACAACACCAAGGATCCCCGAAAGGTGAATTGAATTGATTTTTCGAACGGGGAGATGGTTAAAAAAAAACGCTGGCTCCCTCCCCTTTGTTTGAATTCACGCCACGGTCACTGCATCTGCGCCGTGCAATTTACTGTCACACCCGATATGAGTGGTATTTTCTGTAGTACTATTCTCAGCAGTTTAATCCCTGTTACGTCTGTCACGAGGGTGTCAAGAGCCACGTCTGACTCCGTTATACCCGGGGTCAGGAAGTCGCAGCGGGTGGCTGCGCGCTCTATGTCTAAAGATCACGGTGTTTCTTAGTGTTTGTTTTCTGTGTTTGCCTTGCTATCCTTTTTGTCTCACTCAGGGATCCGTAGCTTCTCCTCCTCAGCTGTTTCTTGTCCCAAACTCCTTATATTTTCCTCTCACACTTCTCTTGTTGCCAGTTATAGAGCTTCCTGCCTGGACATCTATGCTGACCCACTGGAGCTGAGAATCTGGTTGTTGTTCCAGAGTGCTACCCTCCGGATCCCTGTTGGGCTTTTGTTGTCTCCTGTTGTTGCCCACCTGGGATTATATGTTTAGTTTGTATTGTCTGTCCTCCCCTTGGTGTTTTCCTTTAGTGCTAGTGGTGCGGACTAGTGTTCCCACCGCCCTGTTCACTATTTAGGGCTCATCCTAGGGAAAGCCAGGGTTTTAGGCACGTGATCGGCGTACGGGTGAGGAACCCGTCTAGGGACGACAGGGCAGCCAGGCGCCAGCCGCAAGGTGAGTCAGGGGTCACCACCTTCCCTCTCACTAGGGCAGGGCCTCCCTCTTTTCCTCCCTCCGTGTCACGTATGTGACAGTTACGCCGATCGTGATATTATAACTGGCCCTTATTTTTTTTTGAGAAAAAAAAAAATATATATATATATATATAATTTTTTTTTTTCTTCTCTACTTAGAATCCAATATGGATCCTATTGCTGCTTTGGCAAAACAGCTTCAAGGCCTGTCTTTGGAGGTGGCAGGATTGAAGGCGTCTGTCCTCCAACAGCAGCAGCAAATGCAGCAGACCGTAAGCCCAGCGGTTGCTATGGGTAACCAGGTTGTTACAGAACCCAAGGTTGTTCTTCCTGACAGATTCTCTGGGGGAAGGGACACATTTGTGTTGTTCCGTGAGGCCTGCAATTATATTTTAAGCTGCGCCCTTACTCCTCAGGTAATGAAGAACAGCGGGTGGGGATTGTTATTTCCCTGCTTCAGGGGGACCCGCAATCCTGGGCGTTCTCGTTACCCCCTGGTTCCCAGGCTCTCCGGTCAGTGGAGGGATTTTTGGGGCTTTGGGTCTCATATATGATGACCCTGACCGTGTCGCCCTGGCTGAGTCGAAGTTACGGAGACTCCTACAGGGAGATCGGCCAGCAGAGGAATATTGCTCAGAGTTCCGCAGGTGGGCTACGGATACTCAGTGGAACGACCCGGCTCTCAGGAGTCAGTTCTGCTCTGGGTTATCTGAAAGGGTTAAGGATGTGCTGGCGCTGTATGAGACCCCCCTTTCCCTTGATGCTGTTATGTCCCTCTCTATCAGGATAGATAGACGTCTTAGGGAGAGATCGAAAATTCCTGAGCAATCGGTAACCTCTCCCAAGCAGCAGTTAGTCTGTACTGACTTGGATGAGCCTATGCAGCTAGGAGGAACTTCTCGTCAGGTCCGTCCTCCTGAGGTTCGCCGTAGGTGGGGGGCTTGTTTTTTCTGTGGGGGGAAGGGTCATTTCATTAATGTCTGTCCCTCCTTTCCCAAAAACAAAAGACCGTCGGAAAACTACTAACCCCAGGCTGTGCGGAGGATGTCAGCCGGGGGGTATACGTTTCCTCCATACGAACATCTCAATTTGTGTTGCCAGCGGTTATTGTTTTTGGTGTTAAGACGGAGTCTATTTCTTTTTTTCTAGACAGTGGTGCAGGGGTAAATTTGATAGATGCCCATTTTGCCCGCACTATGGGTTTGTCTCTCTGTACGCTGCAGAGACCCATTCCCATATTCGCTATTGACTCTGCTCCTCTGTCTCAGAGAAACCTCACTCACGTTGTCCATAACTTACATCTTCGGGTAGGGGACCACCATAAGGAGCGTCTTTCATGTTACGTTCTGGAGGGCCTTCCCTCTCCTGTGGTATTGGGTCTTCCCTGGTTGGTAGCGCACAATCCAGTGGTGGATTGGCAGGCCAGGGAGATATTGGAGTGGAGTGAGCATTGCAGAGAGAATTGCTTAAATAACAATTGCTTAATCGCCTCCATAGCTTCCCTACCTACATTTATTTCGGACTTTGAGGACGTTTTTTCTGAAAAGGGTTGTCAGAAGCTACCACCTCATCGTCCTTATGATTGCCCGGTTAACCTGATTCCCGGTGCAAAATTACCCAAGTCCAGGTTGTATAATCTTTCGGGTCCCGAGAGACAAGCCATGAAAGATTATATCTCCGAGAGTCTGGCCAAGGGACACATCAGACCCTCTTCTTCACCCGTGGCTGCAGGGTTTTTCTTTGTTAAAAAGAAAGATGGGGGCCTGCGTCCTTGCCTAGATTTCCGTGAGCTAAACCGGATAACCATCCGAGACCCATACCCTCTTCCTCTCATTCCTGACCTTTTTAATCAGATTGCGGGTGCTAGGTGGTTCTCCAAACTTGATCTTAGGGGGGCCTACAATCTGATTCGTATCAAGGAAGGGGATGAGTGGAAGACAGCTTTTAACATCCCTGAGGGGCATTACGAAAATTTAGTCATGCCTTTCGGTCTGACCAATGCCCCTGCTGTCTTCCAACATTTCGTTAATGATATTTTAAGTCATCTCATCGGCAGGTTTGTAGTCATATACCTAGATGATATCTTAATTTATTCGGCTGATCTGAAAACACATGAAGTACATGTCAGGCAAGTACTGCAGGTCCTACGGACGAATAAATTATATGCGAAAATTGAAAAATGTGTCTTCGCCGTTCAGGAAATACAATTCCTGGGATATCTATTATCTGCTTCAGGTTTCCGTATGGATCCTGGGAAGGTCCAGGCAATTTTAGATTGGGATCTTCCTGAGAACCTTAAAGCTCTTCAACGGTTTTTGGGGTTCGCAAATGTCTACAGAAAGTTTATTAAAAATTATTCAGTGATCGTTAAACCCCTTACTGACATGACTAGGAAGGGGACGGATTTTTCTAAATGGTCTGACGCCGCTAAAATTGCATTTTCCTCTCTAAAAGAGAGATTTACCTCGGCACCTGTCCTAATTCAACCTGATGTCTCCCAGCCTTTTATTGTTGAAGTTGATGCGTCGGAGGTGGGAGTGGGGGCTGTATTGTCTCAGGGTCCGTCTCCTGGCAAATGGCGTCCTTGCACTTTCTTTTCCAAAAAATTATCTGCAGCAGAAAAGAACTATGATATTGGAAATAGGGAACTGTTGGCGATTAAACTGGCGTTTGAAGAGTGGCGTCACTTCTTAGAGGGAGCAATCCACCCCGTCACGGTAATTACGGATCACAAAAACCTTCTGTACCTAGAATCGGCTAAGCGTCTCACCCCTAGACAAGCTAGGTGGTCGCTATTCTTTACCAGATTTAACTTTGTAATCACCTATCGTCCTGGGGCAAAAAATACCAAGGCAGACGCATTGTCTCGTAGTTTCCCTGGAGGGGGTAATGTTAGTGATCCGGTACCTATTTTACAAAGAGGAGTGGTTGTCTCTGCTGTACACTCTGTTCTAGAGGGAAAGGTGTTAGAGGCCCAGGGGGACGCCCCGGCCTCTTGCCCCTCAGAGAAATTGTTTGTACCGTTAAACCTGCATCTTGAACTTATTAAGGAACATCATAATTCGGCACTTGCTGGGCACCCGGGTAGTAAAGCAACCTTGGAGCTATTGTCTCGTCGTTTTTGGTGGCCAAGGTTGCGTCAGGATGTAATAGATTTCGTGTCTACTTGTTCTACTTGTGCACGCGCGAAAGTCTCTCATACACGTCCAGCAGGGTCTTTATTGCCACTTTTCATCCCCAATAGACCATGGACACATCTATCAATGGATTTCATCACTGACTTACCTTTGTCTGCGGGTAAACAGTTATCTTGGTAGTAGTAGACAGGTTTAGCAAAATGGTACACTTTATTGCGCTACCCGCACTTCCTAATGCTAAGACTCTTGCTCAGGTGTTTATCAGTGAAATCGTGAAGCTTCACGGGGTCCCTTCCGATGTGGTTTCGGATCGGGGAACCCAGTTTATTTCTAAGTTTTGGAAAGCTTTTTGTACCCGTTTAGGGGTACACTTATCCTTTTCCTCAGCTTTCCATCCTCAGTCGAATGGACAGACTGAGCGTACCAACCAAAACCTAGAAACATATTTAAGGTGTTTTGCGTCTGAAAACCAAGAGATGTGGTCATCATATTTACCGTTAGCCGAGTTTGCCATAAATAATCGCCGTCAGGAATCCACTGGCAAGTCACCATTTCTTGGTGCATACGGTTTTCATCCCCAATTTTGTACTTTCAAAGAGGGGGGGTCTTCTGGGGTTCCCGAAGAGGAACGGTTTTCTTCATCTCTTTCATCGGTATGGCAGAAGGTGCAAGCTAACTTGAAAAATATGAGTGGTAAATACAAATGCATGGCCGATAAGAAACGGTCGCCAGGTCCGGACCTAGGAGTGAATGACTATGTGTGGTTGTCTACTAGGAATATTAAGTTGAAGGTTCCCTCTTGGAAACTGGGTCCTAGGTTCATTGGTCCTTATAAAATTGTAGCCGTCATTAACCCTGTGGCTTTTCGCCTGGAGCTACCTCAGACTTTTAAGATCCATAACGTCTTCCATAAGTCGTTGCTCAAGAAGTATGTTCCACCTCTAGAACCATCACCGCTGCCACCTCCTCCTGTTGTTGTGGATGGTAATCTGGAGTTTCAAATATCCAGAATTGTTGATTCTCGTCGGGTCCGCCGCTCTCTTCAGTATCTGGTGCATTGGAGGGGTTACGGTCCCGAGGAAAGAATGTGGGTTCCAGCGTCAGAGGTAAACGCCAACAGGTTGATTCAGGCTTTCCATGTCTCTCATCCGGAGAGACCTGGTCCTGAGTGTCCGGAGGCCCCTCGTGAAAGGGGGGGTACTGTCACGAGGGTGTCAAGAGCCACGTCTGACTCCGTTATACCCGGGGTCAGGAAGTCGCAGCGGGTGGCTGCGCGCTCTATGTCTAAAGATCACGGTGTTTCTTAGTGTTTGTTTTCTGTGTTTGCCTTGCTATCCTTTTTGTCTCACTCAGGGATCCGTAGCTTCTCCTCCTCAGCTGTTTCTTGTCTGCCACTCCCAAACTCCTTATATTCTCCTCTCACACTTCTCTTGTTGCCAGTTATAGAGCTTCCTGCCTGGACATCTATGCTGACCCACTGGAGCTGAGAATCTGGTTGTTGTTCCAGAGTGCTACCCTCCGGATCCCTGTTGGGCTTTTGTTGTCTCCTGTTGTTGCCCACCTGGGATTATATGTTTAGTTTGTATTGTCTGTCCTCCCCTTGGTGTTTTCCTTTAGTGCTAGTGGTGCGGACTAGTGTTCCCACCGCCCTGTTCACTATTTAGGGCTCATCCTAGGGAAAGCCAGGGTTTTAGGCACGTGATCGGCGTACGGGTGAGGAACCCGTCTAGGGACGACAGGGCAGCCAGGCGCCAGCCGCAAGGTGAGTCAGGGGTCACCACCTTCCCTCTCACTAGGGCAGGGCCTCCCTCTTTTCCTCCCTCCGTGTCACGTATGTGACAGTTACGCCGATCGTGATAACGTCCCCTACACGGGGACGTGTGTCGATTCTCAAATTAATTAATCATTGGCGAATTAACGACATCCTGAAATAATTTTGTTCTGAGCTCTATACTAGCTTTGTATTGAAATTGATGGGGATTTTTTAAATTGTCTGCATTATTTCTAATAAAAAAATCATAATAAAGCCTCTTACTAGTTTATTTTATGTATTAAAAACCCATACAACTTAGAAAAAACATTTATTTTTATTTTTTAATGAAAAATTATCCAGCCGATCGCTTTTAGTCTGATCATAATGAAGCAACGGCCTTATCTGGGGTGTGCACACACTCATAGAGGTGATGAGCTCTTCATTGTGATACGCAAGACCCTTCACCACAACAAGGTACCGATCACAAAGGGGAATTGACACATGCATGTGCCTTTTTTTTGTTTTTGCAGCCACAGTGCAGCACTAGAGGCCAGAAAAATTAGGCATGTACACATGCCAGAAAAATTAGGCATGTACACATGCCAGAAAAATTAGGCATTGTTGCAGCCGCTGATGTTTTCCAGGCAGAAAGGTGACTAAAACATTGCGGCTTGAACCCTAGTTGGTGGCGGAGAATTCACGAAAGTCATCCGGTATGCAGACATTAAATACAGCAGCGTGGGGACCATTTTGAGGCCAAAACATGTCATCGGGCCTTTTGTTAGTCAAATGTATCCCCCACTGTCAGTCCCTTCGGGATCCATGCCTCATTCATCTTAATGAAGGTGAGGTAATCAACACTTTTTTGACCGAGGCGACTTCTTTTGTCAGTGACAATGCCTCCTGCTGCACTGAAGGTCCTTTCTGACAGGACACTTGAAGCGGAGCAGGCCAGAAGTTCTATTGCAAACTGGGATAGTTCAGGCCACAGGTCAAGCCTGCACACCCAGAAGTCAAGGGGTTCATCGCTCCTCAGAGTGTCGATATCTGCAGTTAAGGCGAGGTAGTCTGCTACCTGTCGGTCGAGTCGTTCTCTAAGGTTGGATCCAGAAGGGCTGTGGCGATGTGTAGGACTGAAAAAGCTCTGCATGTCCTCCATCAACAACACATCTGTAAAGCGTCCTGTCCTTGCCGCCGTGGTCGTGGTAGGAGGAGGATTACTTTCACCTCTTCCCCTGTTAGATTCCCATTGTGCTGTGACATCCCCCTTATAAGCTGTGTAAAGCATATTTTTTAGTTTTGGTTTTGAACTGCTGCATCCTAGTGTCTAGTGGGGGTCTAGTAGCGTGGCCACCCAGTACAGGTCGTTCTCCTTAGTCCTTTTTATACGAGGGTCCCTCAACAGACATGACAGCATGAAAGACCCCATTTGCACAAGGTTGGATGCCGAGCTACTCCTTTCCCATTCCTCCTCCTCACTGATGTCATTGACGGTCTGTTCTTCCCCCCAGCCACGTACAACACCACGGGTCCCAGATAGGTGACGACAACAACGAGCACCCTGAGATGCCTGCTGTGGTTGGTCTTCCTCCTCCTCAAAGCCACATTCCTCCTCTTCCTCGTACTCCTCTTGCAGCGTTGCCGCAGGTCCGGCAAGCAATGATGACAAGGCTGTTTCTGGTGGTGATGGTGACCACAACTCTTCCTCTTCCTCTTCACGCTCATCTACAGCCTGATCCACCACTCTTCGCAGGGCATGCTCCAGGAAGAAAACAAATGGGATTAGGTTGCTGATGGTGCCTTCGGTGCGACTGACTAGGTTTGTCACCTCCTCAAAAGGACGCATGAGCCTACAGGCATAGCGCATGAGCGTCCAGTAATGTGGCTCAAAAATTCCCAGCTCCACAGAGGCTGTCCTAGCACCCCAGTCATACAAATACTCGTTGACGGCTTTTTCTTGTTGTAGCAGGCGGTCGAACATTAGGAGTGTTGAATTCCAACGTGTCGGACTGTCGCAAATCAAGCGCCTCACTGGCATGTTGTTTCGGCGCTGAATGTCTGAAAAGTGCGCCATGGCCGTGTAGGAACGCCTGAAATAGTTTGCGAAGGCACATGCCTGCTTGAGGACGCCCTGTAAGCCTGGGTACTTAGACACCATGCGTTGTACGATGAGATTCAACACATGTGCCATGCACGGCACATGTGACAACTTGCCCAAATTCAATGCCGCCAACAAATTGCTTCCATTGTCACACACCACTTTGCCGCTCTCCAGTTGGTGCAGGGTCAGCCACTGATCCACCTGTGCATTCAGGGCGGATAGGAGTGCTGGTCCGGTGTGGCTCTCTGCTTTCAGGCAAGTCAACCCCAAGACAGTGTGACATTGTCGTATCCGGGATGTGGAATAGCCCCTGGGGAGCTGGGGGGATTCAGTTGATGTGCAGCCAGACGCCGCAGCAGAAGAGGACTCAGCCGAGGAGGTTATGAAAGAGGATGGAGTAGGAGGAGTAGAGAAGGTGGCAGTAGGCCTGCCTGCAAGTCGTGGCGGTGTCACCAACTCCGCTGCAGAGCCACGCATTCCATGCTTGGCAGCAGTCAGCAGGTTGACCCAATGCGCAGTGTAGGTGATATACCTGCCCTGACCGTGCTTTGCAGACCAGGTATCAGTGGTCAGATGGACCCTTGCCCCAACACTCTATGCCAGAGATGCCATGACTTCCTTTTCAATCACTGAGTAGAGGTTTGGGATTGCCTTATTTTAAAGAAAAATTAGTCCGGGTACCTTCCACTGTGGTGTCCCAATAGCGACAAATTTTTTGAAGGCCTCAGACTCCACCAGCTGGTATGGTAAAAGCTGTCGGGCTAAGAGTTCCGTCAAGCCAGCTGTCAGACGCCGGGCAAGGGGGTGACTCTGTGACATTGGCTTCTTACGCTCAAACATTTCCTTTACAGACACCTGACTGTGGGCAGATGAGATGGAACTGCTGAAGGTTAGAGGCAGAGTGGCGGGTGGTTGAGAGGGGGCAAGGAAGACAGCAGTGGTTGAAGTGGTTGAAGATGCTGGACCAGGAGGAGGATGGTGGCTTTGAGCTTGTGTGCTGCTTCTACTCGTCATCATGTGTTGATCCCATAGGCGTTTGTGATGTGCGATCATGTGCCTTCGCAAAGCAGTTGTACCGAGGTGGGTGTTGGATTTCCCACGACTCAGTTTCTTTTGGCACAGGTTGCAAATGGCATCGCTGTTGTCAGAGGCAGACACACATAAAAAATGCCACACTGCAGAGCTTTGCAATGACGGCATTCTGGTGGTGGCAACAGCATGCGTTGATTGACGTGCTGTCTGGCTGACCCCGGGTGCCGATACATGCTGTCTGACTGTGCCACTAGCTCCTTGCGACGACCTCCCCCTGCTTCCAACTCGTCTCCTCCTTCTCTCTGTCTCCCCTTCTGAACTTTCCCCCTCTTCTTCTTCTCTTCGAGCAGGCACCCACGTGGCATCCATGGACACATCGTCATCATCAACCACTTCACTTGTATCTGACACCTCAGCAAAGGAAGCAGCAGCGGGTACAATATCATCATCATCATTACACTGTACGTCCATGTGTGTAATGCTGCCTGACTGAGACATATCCCTGTTATCTACATCCCCTGGCAATAATGGTTGCACATCACTAATTTATCCAATTTATGTGTAAATTACTCCTCTGAGGGATCAAGTGAAGCAGCTGTGGTGGCTGTGGTGGTAGTGGTGGTGGTGGCGGCGGGCGGGAGAGTGGTAACTTGAGAGCAGGTGACCAAAGCTGAGCTGGAGGAGGATGGTGCGTCAAGGTTCTTAGCGGAAGCTGTTGAAGATTGTGTGTCCTGTGTAAGCCAGTCAACTATTTTCTCAGAATTTTTTGGGTTCAGGGTACGTGGCCTCTGAACACTGGGCATTATTCCAGGGCCAGTGGAAATCACAGCAACATGACCACGACGGCCCCTGCAGGGTGGCCTGCCTCTGCCTGACATTTTCTTTTAGATAAGTGGTACTATGCGTGCAAGGTACTGTGCCACCCTATAGAAGTTGTTGGCAGTGGGCACTGTACAGTCTGTGTGGGCCTGACACACACGGGCTTGCAATTTGCAAATGTGATTATATCCCAGAATATTTTTTTATTAGAATTTTTATTATCTGCAAGCTATTTGAGTGAGTGACACCCTGTAACGGTATGAGTGGAGGACTAGCCACTAGCCAGTGGCCACAATACAGTCTGTGTGGGCCTGACACACACGGCCTTGCAATTTGCAAATGTGATTATATCACAGAAAAAATTTAAATATAATTTTTTTTTATCTGCGAGGTATTTTCTGTCACATCTAGTATGACTGGTGTGCACGTGCTGTCTGTGACTGAGCCTGCAGCCTCTCACACACGGGCAGCCAGTCAACTGCAATATATATATATATATATATATAAAAAAGCAGACTGATGTACCAGCCCTGAAAAGGGCTTTTTGGGGTGCTGTCAGGTCGCTGTCCTTACAGCAGATGAGTCTGTGGACATGGAACACTGCCCTAGCTAACGCTTTCCCTATTTGATCAGCAGCAGCTGCACTCTCCCTCCTCTCACTGTGAATGCAGCTTTCGAATGAATCTAAAATGGATGCTGTCCAGGAGGTGGGAGGGTCTGGGAGGGAGGGTCTGCTGCTGATTGGCTGGAATGTGTCTGCTGACTGTGAGGTACAGGGTCAAAGTTTACTCAATTATGATGTATAGGGGGCGGACCGAACATCGCATATGTTCGCCCGCCGCGGCGAACGCGAACAAGCCATGTTCGCCGGGAACTATTCGACGGCGAATAGTTTGGGACATCACTAATTATAAAACAGGCAGCACAAGGCGGGACACACAAATGAGGAGCAGGACCCAAGGAGAGGCCGGGAGATCAGTGCACGGAAATGCAGAGAAAAATAATACTAGCTGAAAGAGCATAGCTCAGAGCCTCATGGCAGCAACGCGGAAGAAGCCAGATTTACTGGCGAAACGGCGTTGGGTCAGAAGTTGGCCGAGAGATCTTTGCACCATTCAGGGTATGTTTAATTGTGTTCCTTTGTGTTCCTTCCATCTTAACCTCAGTCTCTACAATTGCTTCTTTTGCATTGTGTTTGGGGCGTTGCTGCCATGAGGCTCTGAGGTATGCTCTTTCAGCTAGTATTCTTTTTCCCTGTATTTTCGTGCACTGATCTCCCGGCCTCTCCTTGGGTCCTGCTCCTCATATGTGTGTCCCACCTTGTGCTGCCTGTTTTATAATACATGTATGTACTGTTCATTTATATTTACAATTAGGCTTTTTGAATTTTCATATACACGAAAGTCAGCTTCATTTTTTGGTGATCTGGTGGAATTAGAGGCAAAGCTTGTTAAGAGCTCATTTGCATTTCTTCCCTCCCAGAATTCCAGAGGAGCATGTATGGCCCATAAGTCTCCTCACACTCATAAAGGTGCTCTCTCCCTTTCATTTTTACAGCCAAATTCCGTAAAATGCTTAGGGGGTCAAAGTGGTCATTATACACTTTAATATATTCTTTGAAGAGTGTTGTTTCCAAAATGGGGGTCACTCTTTGAGGGTTTCCACTGTAGGGGTACGTCAGGGTCTCTTCAAAGACAGAATGGTCCCTAAAAACCATTTTAGCAAAGACTGCCTCCAAAATCCATATGGAGCTCCTTTCCTTCTGACCACTGCCACGTGCTCATAGAGCCCTTTACCGCCACATATGGGGTATTTCTGTAAACTGCAGAATCAGAGTAATGTATATTGACGTTTATTTTGCTGTTAAAACTTGCTGTGTTGAAAGAAAAAAATTGATTAAAATGAATAAAAAATGAAATTTTGAAATTTCATCTCCATTTTCCTTTAATTCTTGTGGAACACCTCAAGGGTTAACAAAGTTTGTAACATCGGTTTTTAATAATTTGAGGTTTGTAGTTTCCAAAATGGGGTCATTTATGGGTGGTTTCCATTACGTATGCCCCTTAAAATCACTTTATAACTCAATTGGTGCTTAAAAAAATGGTTTGGGAAATTTTGTTGAAAATTTGAAAAATTGCTTCTAAACTTCTAAGCCTTCTAACATCCTAAAAAAATAAACTGACATTTACAAAATTATGACAACATAAAGCAGACATATGGGGAAGGTTGATTGGTAAGCATTTTATGAGGTATTACTATCTTTCAAATTTACAAAATTTTTGGTAAATTTGGGATTATTTTATAAATAAAGTTGAAATATATAAACTAAAATTTCCCACTGTCAAGAAGTACAATGTGTCACGAGAAAACAATCTCAGAATGGCTTGAATAAGTAAAAACGTTCCAAAGTTATTACCACATAAAGTGACACATGTCAGATTTGCAAAAATCAGCCTGGGATTTAAGGTGAAAAGTGGACCGGTAGTAAAAGGGTTAATGACATTGGATGTATGTTTTGGGTCATTGTTCTGCTGGAGAATAAATCTGGAGCCAGTAAGACACCTCCTTGATAGTATTGAATTATGGATAAGTATCTGCCTGTATTTCTCAGCATTGGGGATACTGGTAATGCTAACCAAATCGCCAACTCAATTTCCTGAACTGCAGCCCCAAACTTACAAGGAACCTCCACCATGCTTCACTGTTGCCAATAGACACTCATTATTGTACTGCTTATTGTACTGCTCTAAAGCGCTTCAGTGAACAACTGCCTTCTATTACAGCCAAATATTGTATTTCAAATATTGTCTCATAATTCCAGAGTCATTTCCCCTGGAAAACAGTTGAGCAAATCAGTTTTTCTTCCAAATGGAAACTGAATGTCTCACTCCACTAGGTATAATATAAAAAGTCAATGCTCAGTCTTTTAATCAGGCCTTTAAGCACAACTTCTATAACAGTCAAACCAGCATCTCCTCTGCACACAGCTCTTTCCAGGTGATTACCCATGTTCAGAGCAGAGAAAATTGCTTTAGCTTGCTGAGAGGCCTTGGATAGGTCTCTGGGGGTTCTCGTTCTCAGTATGTGGAGTGCCCAGTATGCGTGAGAATATTTGTAGGCATGGAAACACTTCTCTGGGCTTACGGGAAAAATATATGCACATTATCATATCTTATATCTAGTGGCCTCAGAGAGGTTTTGCTTTCTTTTCCTTTTGGAAGGAAAGCTAATTTGTATATCTTTAGGTTTCTGGGAATGATATTCAAAATGAAAGAAAGCTAAACCTCTCTGATGCCAGCAGAAGTAAGATATGCTTATTTTCTAATAGTTAGACCTATTTGTCTAACTCAATACCAACTATTGGTTGACTTTGACAGAATTTTACATCAGAATTATGGTGCAATTTTGGCATTAAATGTCACATCTTTGGCCACTCACACTTTTCTATAAAGATCCATCCTGTTTTTGAATGTCAGAAAAAAGTACAGAAACTCTACTGGCACCAAATTGTGACAAAATTGCTTCAAGCTGCTCCATGTTTTAGGCCTAGTTCACACTTCAGTGATTTGATCAGTGACTTCCATCGGTGATTATGAGCCAAAACCAGGTGCAGGTCAAAAACACAGAGCAGGTGCAGATCTTTATATTACACCTTATCTCTGTGGAGGCTCCAATCCTGGTTTTTGGCTCAAAATTACTGATGGAAATCACTGACCAAACACTGACGTGTGAACTAGGCCTTATACAGATACTTAGACGCAGAAACCTTACCAAATCTGTACCATTGGCATTTATAATGTATCTGACTTTTCATATAAAGTTCATATCTGTATATCCTTTTTAGTAAATCCATTCTTTTATTGAGACATCTCCTGGTCTTCATGTTCGCCATAGAAGAAGTAAACAGAAGATCTGACCTCTTACCTAATATCACTCTGGGATACAAGATCTATGACTCCGGTGTGTTAGAACATAAAGCTGTACAGAGTGCACTGAGTATACTGTCAGGACGAGAAGAAGCCGTCCCTAACTACAGCTGTGATGAGAAGAACAAAGTGGTGGCTTTTATTGGACACTTGAAGTCTTCATCCAGTCTGTCCATAGCAGAAATAACTGGGATCTATGGGTATCCTCAGGTAATAAATTACACTGCTTTTGTAACTTTGATTATTATTCACTAAGCATAGAGAATCCTACAAAAATGTTGTAAACTATAGAATGACGTATTAGAATTACATCACATCCTTTGTTTTAAAAAGTATAAGAAATGTGATGGTTAAGTGTGTTTGCTGTTTGTTAACACCGTCAACCATGTGCATAACCTAAGCTATACCAGTGTTTCTCTGACATCATTTTTGAATGCTCTCATTGCATTAAAGAGCCTGAAAGAGAAGGGATATACAGTGGCATGCAAAGGTTTGGGCACCCCTGGTCAAAATTACTGTAAATGTGAACAATTAACCACCTCCCGACCGCTGTACGCACATATGCGTCCGGGAGGTGGTTGCTTTACTCCTACTGGACGCATATACGCGTCATCTCACGAGACGCGAGATTTCCTGTGAACACGCGCACACAGGCGCGCGCGCTCACAGGAACGGAAGGTAAGCGAGTGGATCTCCAGCCTGCCAGCGGCGATCGTTTGCTGGCAGGCTGGAGATGTAATTTTTTAACCCCTAACAGGTATATTAGACGCTGTTTTGATAACAGCGTCTAATATACCTGCTACCTGGTCCTCTGGTGGTCCCTTTTGCTTGGATCGACCACCAGAGGACACAGGCAGCTCTGTAAAGTACCACAAAACACCACACAACACTACACTACACCCCCCCGTCACTTATTAACCCTTTATGAACCACAGATCACCCCTGATCACCCCATATAGACTCCCTGATCACCCCCCTGTCATTGATCACCCCCCTGTCACTGATCACCCCCCCCTGTAAGGCTCCATTCAGACGTCCGTATGATTTTTACGGATCCACTGATACATGGATCGGATCCGCAAAACACATGCGGACGTCTGAATGGAGCCTTACAGGGGGATGATCAATGACAAGGGGGTGATCACGCATATAGACTTCCTGATCACTTCCCTGTCATTGATCACCCCCCTGTCATTGATCACCCCCCTGTAAGGCTCCATTCAGATGTTCGTATTATTTTTACGGATCCACTGATACATGGATCGGATCCGCAAAACACATGCGGACCTCTGAATGCAGCCTTACAGGGGGGTGATCAATGACAGAGGGGTGATCACCCATATAGACTCCCTGATAACCTCCGTCATTGATCACCCCCCTGTAAGGCTCCATTCAGACGTCCGTATGATTTTTACGGATCCACTGATGCATGAATCGGATCCGCAAAACACATGCGGACGTCTAAATAGAGCCTTACAGGGGGGTGATCAATGACAAGGGGGTGATCACGCATATAGACTTCCTGATCACTTCCCTGTCATTGATCACCCCCTTGTCATTGATCACCCCCCTGTAAGACTCCATTCACAGGTCCGCATGTGTTTTGCGGATCCGATCCATGTATCAGTGGATCCGTAAAAATCATACGGACGTCTGAATGGAGCCTTACAGGGGGGTGATCAGGGAGTGTATATGGGTGATCACCCCTCTGTCATTGATCACCCCCCCGTAAGGCTCCATTCAGAGTTCCGCATGTGTTTTGCGGATCCGATCCATGTATCAGTGGATCCATAAAAATCATACGGACGTCTGAATGGAGCCTTACAGGGGGGTGATCAGGGAGTCTATATGGGTGATCACCCCCCCTGTCATTGATCACCCCCCCCCCCCCCTGTAAGGCTCCATTCAGACATTTTTTTGGCCCAAGTTAGCGGAAATTTTTTGTTTGTTTTTGTTTTTGTTTTTTCTTACAAAGTCTCATATTCCACTAACTTGTGTCAAAAAATAAAATCTCACATGAACTCACCATACCCCTCACGGAATCCAAATGTGTAAAAAAATTTTTGACATTTATATTCCAGACTTCTTCTCACGCTTTAGGGCCCTAAAATGCCAGGGCAGTATAACTACCCCACAACTGACCCCATTTCGGAAAGAAGACACCCCAAGGTATTTGCTGAGGGGCATATTGAGTCCATGAAAGATTGAAATTTTTGTCCCAAGTTAGCGGAAAGTGAGACTTTGTGAGAAAATACAAAAAAAAACAATTTCCGCTAACTTGTGGCAAAAAAAAATAATTCTAGGAACTCGCCATGCCCCTCACGGAATACCTTGGGGTGTCTTCTTTCCAAAGTGGGGTCACATGTGGGGTATTTATACTGCCCTGGCTTTTTAGGGGCCCGAAAGCGTGAGAAGAAGTCTGGGATCCAAATGTCTAAAAATGCCCTCCTAAAAGAAATTTGGGCACCTTTGCGCATCTAGGCTGCAAAAAAGTGTCACACATGTGGTATCGCCGTACTCAGGAGAAGTTGGGGAATGTGTTTTGGGGTGTCATTTTACATATACCCATGCTGGGTGAGAAAAATATCTTGGTCAAATGCCAACTTTGTATAAAAAAAATGGGAAAAGTTGTCTTTTGCAGAGATATTTCTCTCACCCAGCATGGGTATATGTAAAATGACACCCCAAAATACATTCCCCAACTTCTCCTGAGTACGGCAATACCAGATGTGTGACACTTTTTTGCAGCCTAGGTGGGCAAAGGGACACACATTCCAAAGTGCACCTTTCGGATTTCGCAGGCCATTTTTTACACATTTTGATTGCAAGGTACTTCTCACACATTTGGGCCCCTAAATTGCCAGGGCAGTATAACTACGCCACAAGTGACCCCATTTTGGAAAGAAGACACCCCAAGGTATTCCGTGAGGGTCATGGCGAGTTCCTAGAATTTTTTATTTTTTGTCGCAAGTTAGTGGAATATGAGACTTTGTAAGGAAAAAAAATATATAAAAAATCATCATTTTCCGCTAACTTGTGACAAAAAATAAAAAGTTCTATGAACTCACTATACCCATCAGCGAATACCTTAGGGTGTCTACTTTCCGAAATGGGGTCATTTGTGGGGTGTTTGTACTGTCTGGGCATTGTAGAACCTCAGGAAACATGACAGGTGCTCAGAAAGTCAGAGCTGTTTCAAAAAGCGGAAATTCACATTTTTGTACCATAGTGTGTAAACGCTATAACTTTTACCCAAACCATTTTTTTTTTTTGCCCAAACATTTTTTTTTTATCAAAGACATGTAGAACAATAAATTTGGTGAAAAATTTATATATGGATGTCGTTTTTTTTGCAAAATTTTACAGCTGAAAGTGAAAAATGTCATTTTTTGGCAAAAAAATCGTTACATTTTGATTAATAACAAAAAAAGTAAAAATGTCAGCAGCAATAAAATACCACCAAATGAAAGCTCTATTAGTGAGAAGAAAAGGAGGTAAAATTCATTTGGGTGGTAAGTTGCATGACCGAGCGATAAACGGTGAAAGTAGTGTAGTGCCGAAGTGTAAAAAGTGCTCTGGTCATGAAGGGGGTTTTAGCTAGCGGGGCTGAAGTGGTTAAGCAAGTTAAAGATGAAATGATCTCCAAAAGGCATAAAGTTAAAGGGGTTATCCAAGACTATAAAATACGCCCGGGCCCCTCACACTGAATATACTTGCCTCACTCCCAACTCCCTGCACCGCTCCTGGTCCCCGCACTGCCGCTGCTGCTTCTCCCCGTGCACAGATAAAAACATCCGGTGTCGGGGGGAGCAGCCAATGGCAGGCGGGATGGGGATGAGACTCCCTAGTATCGCGGGTTATGCTAGGGAGGTTCGTCCTGTCACCGCCTGCCATTGGCTGCTCCCCCCGACACCGGATGTTTTAATCTGTGCACGGGGAGAAGCAGCAGCAGTGTGTAGACCAGGAGCGGGGAGCCAGGTAAGTAAAATCTTTGTGAGGGGCCCAGGCGTATGGGGGGCATTTAATAGTCTTGGATAACCCCTTTAAAGATGAAACACACTTTTCAACACTTAACATTTTAAGCAATATCACTGTATTATTTTGGTTATGTACAATTTTAGAGTGAAAAAAGGAAAGGAGTACCTTGCTAAAATAGGAAACCAATGAGATTTTAAGGCTCAGATAACTTTGACTGAGGTCTCAGACCTTAAAGCATGTCAATGCTCTCGTTAGGAATGGCCAGATGATGTAAATTTCAAAGCTTTATAAATACCCAGACTCCTCTAACCTTGTCCCAATAAACAGCAGCCTTGGGTTCTTCAAAGTAGCTAACACTCTGAAAATGAAAATGGTGGAGGCCTACGAAGAAGAAAAAAACTATAAGAATATAGTAAAGTGTTTTCAGGTTGTCTAACCAATAAGCATGGAGGTGGATCAATCATGGTTTGGTTGTGTTTCAGCCAATGGCACATAAAACTTTTCACTGGTAGAGAGAAGAATGGATTCAATGAAATTCCAGCACATTCTGGAAGCAAACATTAACACCAACTGTGAAAAAGCTGAAGTTGAAAAGAGGATGGCTTCTACAAATGGATAATGATCCTAAACACACCTCAAAATCCACAATAGACTACCTCAAAAGGTGTAAGCTGAAGGTTGACCTCACAGTACCCTGATCTGATCATCATTGAGCAGTGCATGCAAGATGGCCAAAGGATCTCACAAAACTGGAAAACTTTTGCAAGGAAGAATGGATGAATATCCCTCAAACAAGAATTGAAAGACACTTGGCTGAATACAAAAACAGTTTACACGCTGTGATACTTGCAAAAGGGGAGGATGCTAATCATGCAGGGTTAGTTTTGTTATTTTGAAAATGTAAAAGATTGAAATAAAAAAAAATAATAATCTGAAAATACAAAGGGAATGTTTCATCTTTAACTTTATACGTTTTGGAAATCATTTAATCTTTGACTTGCCTAGGCTTCACACTTGTGTTGTTTTCTGGTATTGACATTGTTTAGTTTAGAGACATAAAATTTTCCGAACGGCGAACGCAAATTTTCACAAATGTTCGCCAACGGGCGAACCGGGCGAACTGCCATAGACTTCAATAGGCATGCAAATTTTAAAACCCACAAGGACTCTTTCTGGCCAGAATAGTGATGGATAAGTTGTTTCAAGGGGACTAACACCTGGACTGTGGCATGCCGGAGGGGGATCCATGGCAAAACTCCCATGGAAAATTACGTATAGTCGGGTATTAATATATAAAGGGCATAAATCACTTAACATTCCTAAATTGTTTGGAATAACGTGCTTTAAAACATCAGGTATGATGTTGTATCGATCAGGTAGTGTAAGGGTTACGCCCGCTTCTCAATGACAGACCAAACTCTGACAGACCAAACTCCCCATTTAACGCACCGCAAACAACCGCAAACAGTCCATTTGCACAACCGCAAACTCCCCATTTGCACAAGGTTGGATACCAAGCTAGCCATGTCCCGTTCCTTGTCCTCACTGATGTCATTGAAGGTCTCTTCCTCCACCCAGCCACGTACAACACCAAGGGTCCCCGAAAGGTGACAACAAGCCCCCTGGGACCCCTGCTGTGGTTGGTCTTCCACCTCCTCAAAGCCACCTTCCTCCTCTGACTCCTCTTCTTCAGACTCCTCTCTCTGCGTTGCCACAGGTCCAGCAATCAACGGCGACAAGGCTGCTTCTGGTGGTGATGGTGATCACAACTCTTCGTCTTCATGCTCCTCTACGGTCTGATCCAGCACTCTTCGCAGGGCACGCTCCAGAAAAAACGCATATGGGATGAGGTCGATGATGTTGCCTTGGGTTTGACTGACCAGGTTTGTCACCTCCGCAAAAGAATGCATGAGCCTACAGCCATTGTGCATGAGCGTTCAGTAACGCGGACAAAAAATACCCAGCTCCGCAGAGGCTGTCCTCTTTTTTTAAAATTTAAAAAAATCTGTTTTTAACAGGGGCCAGTATATGGAATAGATTTTAGGAATCGGGAGATGGAAAAAGATGCTTGGTCGGTCCTCTTACTTCCAATTTGGGGCACTGCGCGTGCGCCGTGCAATGTACTTTGCCGCCAGATATGAGTGGTGTGTTAAGTAGTATTATTCCTATCAGTTAATCCCTGTTACGTTCCCTATCAAGGGACGTGTATGGAATAGATTTTAGGAACCGGGAGATTGAAAAAGATGCTTGGTTGGTCCTGCTACTTCCAATTTGGGGCACTGCGCGTGCGCCTTGCAATGTACTGTGCCACCAGATATGAGTGGTGTGTTAAGTAGTACAAACCGGATTCCAAAAAAGTTTGGACACTATACAAATCGTGAATAAAAACTGAATGCAATGATGTGGAGATAGCAAATGTCAATATTTTATTTGTAATAGAACGTAGATGACAGATCAAACGTTTAATCCGAGTAAATGTATCATTTTAAAGGAAAAATACGTTGATTCAAAATTTCACGTTGTCGACAAATCCCCAAAAAGTTGGGACAAGTAGCACTAAGAGGCTGGAAAAAGTAAATTTGAGCATAACGAAGAGCTGGAAGACCAATTAACACTAATTAGGTCAATTGGCAACATGATTGGGTATAAAAAGAGCTTCTCAGAGTGGCAGTGTCTCTCAGAAGCCAAGATGGGTAGAGGATCACCAATTCCCACAATGTTGCGCAGAAAGATAGTGGAGCAATATCAGAAAGGTGTTACCCAGCGAAAAATTGCAAAGACTTTGCATCTATCATCATCAACTGTGCATAACATCATCCGAAGATTCAGAGAATCTGGAACAATCTCTGTGCGTAAGGGTCAAGGCCGTAAAACCATACTGGATGCCCGTGATCTCCGGGCCCTTAAACAACACTGCACCACAAACAGGAATGCTACTGTAAAGGAAATCACAGAATGGGCTCAGGAATACTTCCAGAAACCATTGTCAGTGAACACAATCCACCGTGCCATCCGCCGCTGCCAGCTGAAACTCTACAGTGCAAAGAAGAAGCCATTTCTAAGCAAGATCCACAAGCTCAGGCATTTTCACTGGGCCAGGGATCATTTAAAATGGAGTGTGGCAAAATGGAAGACTGTTCTGTGGTCAGACGAGTCACGATTCAAAGTTCTTTTTGGAAATCTGGGACGCCATGTCATCCGGACCAAAGAGGACAAGGACAACCCAAGTTGTTATCAATGCTCAGTTCAGAAGCCTGCATCTCTGATGGTATGGGGTTGCATGAGTGCGTGTGGCATGGGCAGCTTGCATGTCTGGAAAGGCTCTATCAATGCAGAAAAATATATTCAGGTTCTAGAACAACATATGCTCCCATCCAGACGTCATCTCTTTCAGGGAAGACCCTGCATTTTTCAACAAGATAATGCCAGACCACATTCTGCATCAATCACAACATCATGGCTGCGTAGGAGAAGGATCCGGGTACTGAAATGGCCAGTCTGCAGTCCAGATCTTTCACCTATAGAGAACATTTGGCGCATCATAAAGAGGAAGGTGCAACAAAGAAGGCCCAAGACGATTGAACAGTTAGAGGCCTGTATTAGACAAGAATGGGAGAGCATTCCTATTTCTAAACTTGAGAAACTGGTCTCCTCAGTCCCCAGACGTCTGTTGAGTGTTGTAAGAAGAAGGGGAGATGCCACACAGTGGTGAAAATGGCCTTGTCCCAACTTTTTGGGGATTTGTTGACACCATGAAATTCTGATTCATATTTTTCCCTTAAAATGGTAAATTTTCTCAGTTTAAACTTTTGTTCCGTGTTTTATGTTCTATTCTGAATAAAATATTAGAAGTTGGCACCTCCACATCATTGCATTCAGTTTTTATTCACGATTTGTATAGTGTCCCAACTTTTGGGGAATCCGGTTTGTACTATTCCTATCAGTTTAATCCCTGTTACATCCCCTAATATTATTGGTGTGTTAAGTAGTACTATTCCTTTATTGGTATGTTAAGTAGTACTATTCCTATCAGTTTAATCCCTGTTACGTCCCCTATCAGGGGCCGGTCTATGGAATAGATTTCAGACAACCGCAAAGAGTTGTCAATAGTTGACACACTCATGACATAAATTGTATTCCTCTATGCGTCAATCTTGGTGTAGTGATGACTGTGCTCGTGCGCACGTTTGGGAGATTGCAGGCGATGGGGTTTTTTCAAAGCCTATGGTCGTGCTGAGATAGTTCAGTGACAGTTAAGTGACCCAGAAAACAATGATTCTGCAGTGTGGGCCCATTGTTGGCCTAGTAGGCTTTAATGATCAACTTAGATGATCACAACGAAAATTAATGTTTTTTCTATGCAAAATTATCCAGCCGATCGCTTTTGGTCTTTTCACAATGAAGCAACGACCTTATCATCTGGGGTGTGCCAACATTGCCATTGCCAACACACTCATAAAGGTGGTTGCTTCATTGTGATACGTAAGCCCCTTCACCACAACAAGGTAACGATCACAAAGGGGAATTGACACATGTATGTGCCTTTTTTTTGTTTTGTTTTTGCAGCCACAGTGCAGCAACAGAGGCCAGAAAATTAGGCATGAACACATGCCTTAAAAATTAGGTATTGTTGCAGCCTCTGCTGTAGCAGAGGCCAGAAACATTGATGTTTTCCAGGCAGAAAGTGCACTAAAACATTGCGGCTTAAACCTTAGTTGGTGGCGGATAAGTCACGCAAGTCATCCGGCATTCAGAGATAAAATACAGCAGCATGTGGACCATTTTTAGCCCAAGGCAGCTCATCTCATCAGGCCTTTTTTAGTCAAATGTATCCCCCACTGTCAGTCCCTTCGGGATCCATGCCTCATTCATCTTAATAAAGGTGAGGTAATCTAGACTTTTTTGACCTAGGCGACTTCTCTTCTCAGTGACAATACCTCCTACTGCGCTGAAGGTCCTTTCTGACAGGACACTTGAAGCGGGGCAGGTCAGAAGTTATATCGCAAATTGGGATAGCTCAGGCCACAGGTCAAGCCTGCACACCCAGTAGTCAAGGGGTTAATCGCTCCTCAGAGTGTCGATATCTGCAGTTAAGGCGAGGTAGTCTGCTACCTGTCGGTCGAGTCATTCTCTGAGGGTGGACCCCGAAGCGCTGCGGTGATGCGTAGGACTTAAAAAGCTCTGCATGTCCTCCATCAACAACACGTCTGTAAAGCGTCCTGTCCTTGTCGGCGTGGTCGTGGTAGGAGGAGGATTACTTTCACCTCTTCCCCTGTTAGATTCCCGTTGTGCTGTGACATCCCCCTTATAAGATGTGTAAAGCATACTTTTTAATTTATTTTGGACCTGCTGCATCCTTTCCGACTTCAGGTAATTCAGTAACAATTCAGCCACTTTCTGCTTATACCGGGGGTCTAGTAGCATGGCCACCCAGCGCAGGTCGTTCTCCTTCAGCCTTCTTATACGAGGGTCCCTCAACAGGCACGACAGCATGAAAGACCCCATTTGCACAAGGGTCTTTCGTCGACGGCGTGACACTGTCGTATCTGGGATGTGGAATAGCCCCTGGGGGGGTGCAGTTGATGTGGAGCAAGACGCAGCAGCAGAATAGGACTCAGCCGAGGAGGTTATCGAAGATGATGGAGTAGGAGGAGTAGAGGAGGTGGCAGCAGGCCTGCCTGCAAGTCGTGGCGGTGTTACGAACTCCTCTGCAGAGCACATTCCATGCTTGGCAGCCGTCAGCAGGTTTACCCAATGCGCAGTGTAGGTGATATACCTGCCCTGACCATGCTTTGCAGACCAGGTATCAGTGGTCAGATGGACCCTTGCCCCAACACTGTGTGCCAGACATGCCATGACTTCCTTTTGCACAATAGAGTACAGGTTGGGGATTGCCTTTTGTGAAAATAAATTTAGTCCGGGTACCTTCCACTGCGGTGTCCCAATAGCTACAAATTTTTTGAAGGCCTCAGACTCCACCAGCTTGTATGGTAAAAGTTGGCGGGCTAAGAGTTCCGACAAGCCAGCTGTCAGACGCCGGGTAAGGGGGTGACTCTGTGACATTGGCTTCTTACGTTCAAACATATCCTTGACAGACACCTGACTGTGGGCAGATGAGCAGGAACTGCTCAAGGCGAGAGACGGAGTGGCGGATGGTTGAGAGGGGGCAAGGGGGACAGCAGTGGTTGACGTGGCTGAAGATGCTGGACCAGGAGGAGGATCGTGGCTTTGAGCTTGTGTTGTGCTTCTACTCGTCATCATGTGTTGATCCCATAGTCGTTTGTGATCTGAGATCATGTGCCTTCGAAAAGCGTTTGTACCTAGGTGGGTGTTGGATTTCCTACGACTCAGTTTCTTTTGGCACAGGTTGCAAATGGCATCGCTGTTGTCAGAGGCAGACACACCAAAAAAATGCCACACTGCTGAGCTTTGCAATGACGGCATTCTGGTGGTGGCAACAGTATGCATTGATTGGCGTGCTGTCTGGCTGACCCCGAGTGCCGATACATGCTGTCTGACTGTGCCACTAGCTCCTTGCGACGACCTGCCACTGCTTCCAACTTGTCTCCTCCTCCTCCTCTCTGTCTCCCCATCTGAGCTTTCCCCCTGTACTTATTCTCTTCGAGCGGGCACCCACGTGACATCCATGGACACATCATCATCAACCTCTTCACTTGTATCTGACAACTCAGCAAAGGAAGCAGCAGCGGGTACAACATCATCATCATCACTGCCTGACTGAGACATATCCCTGTTATCTACATCCTCTTGCAATAATGGTTATGCATCACTCATTTCTTCCAACTAATGTGTAAATAACTCCTCTGACAGATCAAGTGAAGCAGCTGTGGTCCAAGTGTTGGTGGTGGCGGCAGGCGGGTGAGTGGTAACTTGAGAGGTGCATGATGCTGAGCTGGAGGAGGATGGTGCATCAAGGTTCCAAGCGGAAGCTGTAGAAGATTGGGTGTCCTGTGTTAGCCAGTCAACTATGTCCTCAGAACTTTTCAAGTTCAGGGTACGTGGCCTCTGAACACTGGGCATTATTCTAGGGCCAAAGGCAATCACAGCAGCACAACCACGACGGCCCCTGTGTGGTGGCCTGCCTCTGCCTGAAGCTTTTCCACATTTCAAACATGCTAACCCTGCCTTCTGAGGTGCTGGCGGTGTCGCAGCTGCATTGGCAACCTCTTTCTCTACCTTCGCCTTGTGCTTCCACTGTGCTCCAGATTTCAGGTGAGACAACCACCAGCAGCGCGTCTACTAGCGTGCGCTTGTACTCGCGCATCTTACGATCACGCTCCGGTGAGGGAATTTCGGAGCGTAGCCACCCAGTAATCAGCACAAGTTAGAATGTGAGCAACTCGGCGGTCGTTGCAGAGACACTGCAGCATGTAATTGCTCATGTGTGCCAGGCTGCTCAGAGGCAACGAAAAGCTGTCCTCTGTGGGAGATGTATCGTCTGTGTCCTCTGTATCCCCCCATCCACGCACCAGTGATGGCTATGAGTTGGTCTGGGTGCCACCCTGCTGTGAACATGGTTACTCCTCCTGATCTCCTCATCATCATCCTCCACCTCTTCATCCTACAGAACTGTGTCCTGGCTGGACTATAGTGTACCTGGCGTTTGTGGGTGCAGGAACCCACCCTCGGAGCCACATGTGAATGACTGGTGGAAACCCTACGAAATGATCCCTCTTCTTCCTCCTCCTCCTGTGCCACATCCTCTTTCATCATCGCCAGCAGAGTTTTTTCAAGGAGGCATAGAAGTGGGATAGTAACAATGAGAACGGCGTTATCGGCACTGGCCATGTTGGTGGAGAACTCGAAACAGAGCAACAAGGAACACAGGTCTCGCATGGAGTCTCAGTCATTGATGGCAAATTGGTGCTGTTCCGCAGAGCGACTCACCCTTGCGTGCCGCAGCTGAAACTCCAACTTGCCAGCATGGGCAAGGTGGAGTTCCACCTTGTGAGCGCGTAAGCGGGAAGGCCGAAGTTACGCTGCAGCGCTGACAGGCGAGCAGCAGCAGGGTGAGGATGCCGAAAGCGAGCACAGACGGCCCGCAATGTATGCAGCAGCTCTGACATATCGTGGTAAATTTAAAGAAGTCTCTGCACCACCAAATTCAGCACATGCGACAGGCAAGGGATGTGCGTCAAATCGGCTATTCCCAGAGCTGCTATGAGATTTCACCGATTATCGCACACCACCAGGCCGTTCTTGAGGCTCACTGGCACCAACCACTCATCGGTCTGTTGTTCAAAGCCCATCCAAAGCTCCTGCACGGTGTGGGGTTTGTCCCCCAAACAGATACGTTTTAAAACTGCCTGCTGTCATTTACCCCTGGCTGTTCTGAAGTTGGTGGTGAAGGTGTTACGCTAACCGAATGAAGAGCCAGTAGGATGAGGAAGCGGAGTAGGAGGAGGAAGCAACAGGAGGCAAACTGAAGCGCCCTGCAATCCTCGGTGGTGGAAGGACATGCACCAAACAGCTATTCGCCTCAGGCCCAGCTGCCACGGCATTTACCCAGTTGGGTGTTTTATTAATAGCAGAATAGAACCACAGTATGTAAAGGGTGTATCTCACACACCCTGATCCAGACTAGGCCGCATTTAAAGATTTGTGCCCAAAATGGCTGCATTTCAAATAACTGAATTAGAACCACAGTATGTAAAGGATGGATCTTACACGCCCTGATCCAGACTAGGCCGCATTTAAAGATTTGTGCCCAAAATGGCTGTATTTCAAATAACTGAATAGAACCACGGTATGTAAAGGCTCTATCTCACAATGACATATGCAGAAAAGGCTGCAAAATAAACTTTTTTGCCCAAAACGGTTGTTTGTTTAATAACTGAATATGACAGCAGTATATAACCCTTGAATTTCACACGTGCTGATGGTGCAAGGTCATAAAATAGTGTATTTTGCCCCAAAAAGGGTGTTTTATTAATAGAAGAATATAACCACAGTATATAAAGGGTGTATCTCACACCCCCTGACCCACACTAGGCCGCAATTAAAGATTTGTGCTCAAAATGGCTGTATTTCAAATAACTGAATAGAACCACAGTATGTAAAGGCTGTATCTCACATGTACTGATCCAGACTAGGCCGCAATTTAAGTTTTTTTTCCCAAACTGGGTGTTTGTTTATTAACTGAATATGACAGCAGTATATAACCCTTGAATTTTACACATGCTGATGCTGCAAGGGCTGTAAAATTTAGTATTTTACCAAAAAAGTGTGTTTTTAAAAACCCAGAAAATTATAGCTGTATTTCTAGCTTAAATTGCACACTGACTAATCCAGATGTTGGATATTGCCCACATTTTTTTTTTGTTTTTTTACTAAATGAATATGAAAGCTCTATATAACCCTTAAATTTCACACGTGCTGATGCTGCAAGGGCTGTAAAATAGTGGATTGTTGCCAAAAAAGGGAAAATTATGGCTGTATTTCTAGCTTAAATTGCACACTGACTAATTGTCACGGAAGGTGTACAGGAAACAAGACAATACAAAATGAATATATGACTCACTGGATCCAAAACTAAGGAACAAAAAGGGAGACCCCTGCATCAGACCTGGCACTCTCCCTGACTGCTCAGCCTATGCGAACATCCCAATGGTAGATGATCGCATATCCTCGTACCTCGACTGTATAACACCTGAACACCCTATAATAGTGAGGGGACACGACCACCGGCTCCCTACACTAGACACGGAGGGAGTCAGGGTCACCTGGGATCCAGCAAACAGAAAATCACAAATGAATGTACAACACTTATCTTGTAGAAGACTGGGAAATAGGATCAGCATGCACACACACTCCAGGAAGTTGTATAAACCGCACACTAATGCATTATGGGGAGGAATTTAAAGGGATGCAATCAGTCCAACTACATGACAGCTGAGAGAGGCTAACGAGATGAGGAACTGAAAACCAAAACAAAGGAAGCTCAAGGAGGAGGTTCTGAAAGGCATCTGTCAGAGCTTCTCAGATGTCTGGTGGTGACACTATTCCTGCAAATGCACCAGATGTTGGATATTGCCAAAAAAGGTTGATTTTTGAAAACCATATTATTAGTGCAGTATTTCAAGCTTGGATTTCAATGTCACAAATACACATATGCTGTGCTGGTGCCGCCGCCCACCTAACTAACAGATGGATAAAAGTTATTTTTCGCTGTCACTGGGCTCAGGGCAGGGTAAAAAGATTGTGCACTGCACTCACACAACTATATCTATGTAGATCGCTGAGTTATATTCCAGTTCTGAACAAAGATTCTCTCCTATTCTCTCCCTGAAATCACCAGCAGCATCCTCTCCCTACACTAGTAACAGCAGAGTGACGTGCAGCTCTATGTGATTCAAGCTTAGGCCTCATGCACACGACCGTTGTTGTGTCCCGTGACCGTTGTTCCGTTTTCTGTGATTTTCTGCAGACCCATTGACTTTCAATGGGTCTGTAGAAAACTCGTCATCTGCATCCGTGATCCATGTTTCCAGTCTGTGAAAAAAATATGACCTGTCCTATTTTTTTCACCGACAACAGTTCGCGGACCCATTCAAGTCAATGGGTCTGTGAAAAAACACGGAGGCACACAAGATTGTCATCGGCGTCCGCGTGTCCGTTTTTTTTCCTATCATTTGCATGGCAAACTTTACTTTCCTTCAGGTCTGGTGAGCCTCCAAAAATAAAGGAAGACACACAGAAACAAAAAAGGGAAACGGATCACGGAACAACAGAACCCCATTTTGCAGAACGGAACACAACAACGGTCGTGTGCATGAGGCCTAAGGCTGAGTTCACACTTCAGTTGTTTGGTCAGTTTTTGACCCGTAACTGACCAAATAAGTGAAGTGTGAATAAATTGTAAGAGTGACGCCTGTCAACTGCCAGTCATACTGACACACAGCAACTGTTTCACTACCACAACGGACTAGCTATGCATGTTCCTGCAATGCACAGTGATGTGCACCAAGATACACTCTCCCTGCAGGCTGGGAAATAGCTGATTTATAAAGCGCTTCATGACAAATCAATGTGGATTGAATCAAATCAAATTTTTTAAAACATTCAATGAAGCGTCCGACTCAAATTTTAGAAAACTTTTTTTACTCTCTATTCTCTTCCTATAGATCAGCTATGGAGCGATGGATCCCATCTTCAGTAACAAGCTCCTGTTCCCTTATTTCTATCGCACAGTCCCTGATGGGTCCACTCAGTATGAAGCCATTGTCCTCCTACTGGAACATTTTGGCTGGAGCTGGGTGGGGATGGTGACAGCAGATGATGAGAGCAGCCAACGAGCCAGCATGGAGCTCTACAATGTAATAACACGGAGCGGAGTCTGCATAGCTTATAGAGAATCTGTTGGAGATTTTGCTTTTTTCAAACATTCTCTGGCCTCCAGGAAGGTGCTCTATAAAATAAAAAAGACTCACTGCAATGTGATTATATTTATTGGTTACATATATGGCTTACAGTCATTGAACTTAATATTGTCTAATGACCTCCGTCCTAGGAAAGTTGTCATCATACTGTCACTTGTTTTTCCTGGAGAAATAATCACATTCACAACATTACAAGGATCTTTCTGGCTCATGCTTCAAAAAGGAAGAATTCCAGGATTAAAAGAATATTTACTCACAGCCGGTCCTCTAAAATATCCTGACATTGACCTGATGTTTGATGTATGGGAAGAATATCTTTCTTGCAGCTCTGGACAGTATTCATCTGATAGACCATGTAATGAAAGAGATGTTCTAGGTAATGTGGATCACTCCCTGTATGATGTGGACAATTTCCGTTACACATTCAGTGTGTACTCTGCAGTGTATATTGTGGCTTATGCCTCACATCATCTGATCTACTCACATAAAAGACAAGAACATCCCAAATTATTTACCATTCAGAGTTCAAAAGTTGCTTGGAAGGTGAGATCTTCAGACATCCAGACTATTTAATATTTGTAATATTTCTATTATTTTTATATGCAAAATATGAAGATATATATATATATATATATATATATATATATATACACTACGTGCAGAATTATTAGGCAAATGAGTATTTTGACCACATCATCCTCTTTATGCATGTTGTCTTACTCCAAGCTGTATAGGCTCGAAAGCCTACTACCAATTAAGCATATTAGGTGATGTGCATCTCTGTAATGAGAAGGGGTGTGGTCTAATGACATCAACACCCTATATCAGGTGTGCATAATTATTAGGCAACTTCCTTTCCTTTGGCAAAATGGGTCAAAAGAAGGACTTGACAGGCTCAGAAAAGTCAAAAATAGTGAGATATCTTGCAGAGGGATGCAGCACTCTTAAAATTGCAAAGCTTCTGAAGCGTGATCATCGAACAATCAAGCGTTTCATTCAAAATAGTCAACAGGGTCGCAAGAAGCGTGTGGAAAACCCAAGGCGCAAAATAACTGCCCATGAACTGAGAAAAGTCAAGTGTGCAGCAGCCAAGATTCCACTCGCCACCAGTTTGGCCATATTTCAGAGCTGCAACATCACTGGAGTGCCCAAAAGCACAAGGTGTGCAATACTCAGAGACATGGCCAAGGTAAGAAAGGCTGAAAGACGACCACCACTGAACAAGACACACAAGCTGAACGTCAAGACTGGGCCAAGAAATATCTCAAGACTGATTTTTCTAAGGTTTTATGGACTGATGAAATGAGAGTGAGTCTTGATGGGCCAGATGGCTGGATTGGTAAAGGGCAGAGAGCTCCAGTCCGACTCAGACGCCAGCAAGGTGGAGGTGGAGTACTGGTTTGGGCTGGTATCATCAACGATGAGCTTGTGGGGCCTTTTTGGATTGAGGATGGAGTCAAGCTCAACTCCCAGTCCTACTGACAGTTTCTGGAAGACACCTTCTTCAAGCAGTGGTACAGGAAGAAGTCTGCAAGGTAATAAAAACATGATTTTCATGCAGGACAATGCTCCATCACACGCGTCCAAGTACTCCACAGCGTGGCTGGCAAGAAAGGGTATAAAAGAAGAAAATCTAATGACATGGCCTCCTTGTTCACCTGATCTGAACCCCATTGAGAACCTGTGGTCCATCATCAAATGTGAGATTTACAAGGAGGGAAAACAGTACAGCTCTCTGAACAGTGTCTGGGAGGCTGTGGTTGCTGCTGCACGCAATGTTGATGGTGAACAGATCAAAACACTGACAGAATCCATGGATGGCAGGCTTTTGAGTGTCCTTGCAAAGAAAGGTGGCTATATTGGTCACTGATTTGTTTTTGTTTTGTTTTTGAATGTCAGAAATGTATATTTGTGAATGTTGAGATGTTATATTGGTTTCACTGGTAAAAATAGATAATTGAAATGGGTATATATTTGTTTTTTGTTAAGTTGCCTAATAATTATGTACAGTAATAGTCACCTGCACACACAGATATCCCCCTAAAATAGCTAAAACTAAAAACAAACTAAAAACTACTTCCAAAAATATTCAGCTTTGATATTAATGAGTTTTTTGGGGTTCATTGAGAACATGGTTGTTGTTCAATAATAAAATTAATCCTCAAAAATACAACTTGCCTAATAATTCTGCACTCCCTGTATAAAGTTGGACTGTTTTCACCAAGTAAAGCAACGTTTGGTTCACTATACCATCTGTGTACCTCACTTATTGCTACTGAAAACCGGTGTGCCACCGTCACAGGCACTGGCGTCACAAACCTTAAAGGGACCTTGCCTCAGGCACTCTAAACACCTGCAACAACCAGGGCACCTCACCCAACATCAGGCCAGGTCTCTACACCCAGAGTGTTCCCCAGAGGAATTAGTGTCTGCCTCTCATTCACTGCTACATGCCTGCCCAGGGTCCTCCAGAAAGTGAGTAACCCTCGATTGCCCATACCGTGACCTCACTGTCGCTATACCCTGCAGGTCTGGCGTGTTGCAACTGCATGGAAATACAGCGTTCTCCTCTGTCAAAGAGCAGGCAATTGTCCGGAAGGAACGCTTCCTCCCCAACAATCTCCTGCTCTGTCGCCTTGTGTAAAAGGACCTTAAGGCCTCTTTCACACGAGCGTGTCCGGATAAGGTCCAGATGCGTTGCTGCAAATCCACGCAAGTAGGTACGCAATTGCATTCAGTTTTAACTGTGATTGCGTTCCGTTGTTCAGTTTTGATCGCGCGGGTGCAATGCGTTTCGCACCCGCGTGATAATAAAACTGAATGTGGTACCCAGACCCAAACTTCTTCACAGAAGTTCGGGTTTGGGATAGTTGTAGTGTAGATTGTATTATCACATTTTAAATATCACTTGTGCGTTTGCGTGAAAATCGCAGCATGCTCCTCTTTGTGCGTTTTTCATGTAACGCAGGCCCCATAGAAGTGAATGGGGCTGCGTGAAAATCAAGCAAGTGCGATTTTCACACACAGTTGCTAGGAGACAATCGGGATGGGGACCTGATCATTATTTTCCCTTATAACATGGTTATAAGGGAAAACAATAGAATTCTGAATACAGAATGCATAGTACAATAGGGCTGGAGGGGTTAAAAAAAAAATATATATATTTAACTCACCTTAATCCACTTGTTCGCGCAGCCGGCATCTCTTCTGTCTTCATCTGTGAGGAATAGGACTTTTGATGATGTCATTGCGTTCATCACACGGTCCATCACATGATCAATCACCATGGTGATGGATCATGTGATGGACCATGTGATGAGCGTAGTGACGTCATCAAGTGGATTAAAGTGAGTAAAATTTTTATTTTTATTTTTTAACCCCTCCAGCCCTATTTTATTATGCATTCTGTATTCAGAATGCTATTAACCATGTTATAAGGGAAAATAATAATGATCGGGTCCCCATCCCGATCATCTCCTAGCAACCGTGCGTGAAAATCGCACTTGCTTGATTTTCATGCAGCCCCATTCACTTCTATGGGGCCTGCGTTACATGAAAAACGCACAAAGAGGAACATGCTGCGATTTTCACGCAAACGCACAAGTGATGCGTGAAAATCACCGCTCATGTGCACAGCCCCATAGAAATGAATGGGTCCGGATTTAGTGTGGGTGCAATGCGTTCAACTCACGCATCGCATCGGCGCGGAATACTCGCCCGTGTGAAAGGGGCCTAAGAGACAGGCATTTTAAAAAAGATTTTCTCCTGCTAAAGAGTGAGTGTTGTAGTCTAGAAAATACTGTACTTACTGGGCTTGGTTCTAGTGCTGTATATACAGTATGTACCCTGCTTGGCTGTGGTGCTGCATTTATGATCTGAGCTTAGTTCTGGTGCTGTATACATGTACTGAGGATGGTTCTGATATAGTATTTTGTATGTCCTAAGCAGTGATGGTCAGTTCGTAGTGTTCGCCAGCGAACACATGCGGGCTGCCATCTTGACTCACCCGTCTGGCGATGCACAGATAAGCCCTTACCTGTGCCTGTGCCGGGAGCTGGTCTGAAATCAAATGCAGTCACCGGGAGCAGGCAGTTCCGAGAACAGCCCAATGAAGGCCCCCGGCGGCTGTTCTCGGAACTGCATTTGATTTAAGACCGGCTGCCGGCACAGGTAAGGGCTTACCTGTGCATCGCCGGATGGGTGAGTCTACCTTACTAAAGATGGCAGCCCGCATGTGTTCACTAGCAAACACTGCGAACTGACCATCACTGGTCCTGAGCTTGGGTCTGGTGCTGTGTTTATGTATTGAACTTGATATGACAATATGTCATAGTACTACTATATCTTAAATAGATCAGCCATATCATATTTAGTAAGCCACAGCCTATGGAAAGGACAGTCCCATTGTTGTCACCACCTGATGCTTATTATCCTAAAAGGATCTCTACTACTTTGACTTCTCTGCAACTAACTAATAACTTACTCAGTAACTTTGGCTCAGATAAACAGAAACTGATTTTCAGTCACCTGAATAGTGAAAATATGAACCAGATTCTACATACAATATATATATACAGGGAGTGCAGAATTATTAGGCAAGTTGTATTTTTGAGGATTAATTTTCTTATTGAACAACAACCATGTTCTCAATGAACCCAAAAAACTCATTAATATCAAAGACCTTAGAAAAATCAGTCTTGAGATATTTCTTGGCCCAGTCTTGACGTTTCAGCTTGTGTGTGTTGTTCAGTGGTGGTCATCTTTCAGCCTTTCCTACCTTGGCCATGTTTCTGAGTATTGCACACCTTGTGCTTTTGGGCACTCCAGTGATGTTGCAGCTCTGAAATATGGCCAAACTGGTGGCAAGTGGCATCTTGGCAGCTGCAGGTTTGACTTTTCTCAGTTCATGGGCAGTTATTTTGCGCCTTGGGTTTTCCACACGCTTCTTGCGACCCTGTTGACTATTTTGAATGAAACGCTTGATTGTTCGATGATCACGCTTCAGAAGCTTTGCAATTTCAACCACCTCCGGACCGCTTAACGCACATGTGCGGTCCGGAGGTGGCAGGCTGGCGCACAGTCACGCATATATGCGTCATCTCGCGAGACGCGAGATTTCCTGTGAACGCGCGCACACAGGCGCGTGCGCTCACAGTAACGGAAGGTAAGCGAGTGGATCTCCAGCATGCCAGCGGCGATCGTTCGCTGGCAGGCTGGAGATCCGAATTTTTTAACCCCTAACAGGCATATTAGACGCTGTTTTCATAACAGCGTCTAATATACCTCCTACCTGGTCCTCTGGTGGTCCCTTTTGTTAGGATCGACCACCAGAGGACTCAGGTAGGTCAGTACAGTCGCACCAAACACCACACTACACTACACTACACTACACCCCCCCCGTCACTTATTAACCCCTTATAAACCCATGATCACCCCATATAAACTCCCTGATCACCCCCCTGTCATTGATCACCGCCCTGTCATTGATCACCCCCCTGTCAGGCTCCGTTCAGACGTCCGTATGATTTTTACGGATCCACGGATACATGGATCGGATCCGCAAAACGCATACGGACGTCTAAATGGAGCCTTACAGGGGGGTGATCAATGACAGGCGGGTGATCACCCATATACACTCCCTGATCACCCCCTGTCATTGATCACCCCCCTGTAAGGCTCCATTCAGACGTCCGCATGATTTTTACGGATCCATGGATACATGGATCGGATCCGCAAAACGCATACGGACGTCTAAATGGAGCCTTACAGGGGGGTGATCAATGACAGGCGGGTGATCACCCATATACACTCCCTGATCACCCCCTGTCATTGATCACCCCCCTGTCATTGATCACCCCCCTGTAAGGCTCCATTCAGACGTCCGCATGATTTTTACGGATCCATGGATACATGGATCGGATCCGCAAAACACATGCGGACGTCTGAATGGAGCCTTACAGGGGGTGATCAATGACAGGCGGGTGATCACCCATATACACTCCCTGATCACCCCCCTGTAAGGCTCCATTCAGACGTCCGCATGTGTTTTGTGGATCCGATCCATGTATCCGTAAAAAATCATGCGGATGTCTGAATGGAGCCTTACAGGGGGGGTGATCAGTGACAGGGGGGTGATCACCCTGATCACCCTGATCACCCCCTGTCATTGATAACCCCCCTGTAAGGCTCCATTCAGACGTCCGCATGTGTTTTGTGGATCCGATCCATGTATCCATGGATCCGTAAAAAATCAAGCGGATGTTTGAATGGAGCCTTACAGGGGGGGTGATCAGTGACAGGGGGGTGATCACCCTGATCACCCTGATCACCCCCTGTCATTGATAACCCCCCTGTAAGGCTCCATTCAGACGTCCGCATGTGTTTTGTGGATCCGATCCATGTATCCATGGATCCGTAAAAAATCATGCGGATGTCTGAATGGAGCCTTACAGGGGGGGGTGATCAGTGACAGGGGGGTGATCACCCTGATCACCCCCTGTCATTGATAACCCCCCTGTAAGGCTCCATTCAGACGTCCGCATGTGTTTTGTGGATCCGATCCATGTATCCATGGATCCGTAAAAAATCATGCGGATGTCTGAATGGAGCCTTACAGGGGGGGTGATCAGTGACAGGGGGGTGATCACCCTGATCACCATGATCACCCCCTGTCATTGATAACCCCCCTGTAAGGCTCCATTCAGACGTCCGCATGTGTTTTGTGGATCCGATCCATGTATCCATGGATCCGTAAAAAATCATGCGGATGTCTGAATGGAGCCTTACAGGGGGGGTGATCAGTGACAGGGGGGTGATCACCCTGATCACCCCCTGTCATTGATAACCCCCCTGTAAGGCTCCATTCAGACGTCCGCATGTGTTTTGTGGATCCGATCCATGTATCCATGGATCCGTAAAAAATCATGCGGATGTCTGAATGGAGCCTTACAGGGGGGGGTGATCAGTGACAGGGGGGGTGATCACCCTGATCACCCTGATCACCCCCTGTCATTGATAACCCCCCTGTAAGGCTCCATTCAGACGTCCGCATGTGTTTTGTGGATCCGATCCATGTATCCATGGATCCGTAAAAAATCATGCGGATGTCTGAATGGAGCCTTACAGGGGGGGTGATCAGTGACAGGGGGGGTGATCACCCTGATCACCCTGATCACCCCCTGTCATTGATAACCCCCCTGTAAGGCTCCATTCAGACGTCCGCATGTGTTTTGTGGATCCGATCCATGTATCCATGGATCCGTAAAAAATCATGCGGATGTCTGAATGGAGCCTTACAGGGGGGGTGATCAGTGACAGGGGGGTGATCACCCTGATCACCCTGATCACCCCCTGTCATTGATAACCCCCCTGTAAGGCTCCATTCAGACTTCCGCATGTGTTTTGTGGATCCGATTCATGGATCCGTAAAAATTATACGGACGTCTGAATGGAGCCTTACCATGGGCGTGATCAATGACAGGGGGGTGATCCGGGAGTCTATATGGGTGATTACCCCCCTGTCATTGATCACCCCCCTGTCATTGATCACCCCCCCTGTCATTGATCACCCCCCCCTGTAAGGCTCCATTCAGACATTTTTTTTGACACAAGTTAGCGGAAATTTTTTGTTTGTTTTTGTTTTTTCTTACTAAGTCTCATATTCTACTAACTTGTGTCAAAAAATAAAATCTCCCATGAACTCACCATACCCCTCACGGAATCCAAATGCGTAAACATTTTTAGACATTTATATTCCAGACTTCTTCTCACGCTTTAGGGCCCCTAAAAAGCCAGGGCATACCCCACATGTGACCCCATTTCGGAAAGAAGACACCCCAAGGTATTCCGTGAGGGGCATATTGAGTCCATGAAAGATTGAAATTTTTGTCCTAAGTTAGCGGAAAGTGAGACTTTGTGAGAAAAAAAACAAAAAAATCAATTTCCGCTAACTTATGCAAAAAATAAAAAATTTCTAGGAACTCGCCAGGCCCCTCATTGAATACCTTGGGGTGTCTTCTTTCCAAAGTGGGGTCACATGTGGGGTATTTATACTGCCCTGGCTTTTTAGGGGCCCGAAAGTGTGAGAAGAAGTCTGGGATCCAAATGTCTAAAAATGCCCTCCTAAAAGGAATTTGGGCCCCTTTGCGCATCTAGGCTGCAAAAAAGTGTCACACATCTGGTATCGCCGTACTCAGGAGAAGTTGGGGAATGTGTTTTGGGGTGTCATTTTACATATACCCATGCTGGGTGAGAAAAATATCTTGGTCAAATGCAAACTTTGTATAAAAAAATAGGAAAAGTTGTCTTTTGCCAAGATATTTCTCTCACCCAGCATTGTTATATGTAAAATGGCACCCCAAAACACATTCCCCAACTTCTCCTGAGTACGGCGATACCAGATGTGTGACACTTTTTTGCAGCCAAGGTGGGCAAAGGGGCACATATTCCAAAGTGCACCTTTCGGATTTCACCGGCCATTTTTTACAGATTTTGATTGCAAGGTACTTCTTACACATTTGGGCCCCTAAATTGCCAGGGCAGTATAACTACGCCACAAGTGACCCCATTTTGGAAAGAAGACACCCAAGGTATTCCGTGAGGGGCACGGCGAGTTCCTCGAATTTTTTATTTTTTGTCACAAGTTAGCGGAAAATGATGATTTTTCTTTTTTTTTCTTTTTTCCTTACAAAGTCTCATATTCCACTAACTTGCGACAAAAAAAAAAAAATTCTAGGAACTCGCCATGCCCCTCACAGAATACCTTGGGGTGTCTTCTTTCCAAAATGGGGTCACTTGTGGCGTAGTTATACTGCCCTGGCAATTTAGGGGCCCAAATGTGTGAGAAGAACTTTGCAATCAAAATGTGTAAAAAATGACCGGTGAAATCCAAAAGGTGCACTTTGGAATATGTGCCCCTTTGCCCACCTTGGCAGCAAAAAAGTGTCACACATCTGGTATCGCCGTACTTAGGAGAAGTTGGGGAATGTGTTTTGGGGTGTCATTTTACATATACCCATGCTGGGTGAGAAAAATATCTTGGTCAAATGCCAACTTTGTATAAAAAAATGGGAAAAGTTGTCTTTTGCCAAGATATTTCTCTCACCCAGCATGGGTATATGTAAAATGACACCCCAAAACACATTCCCCAACTTCTCCTGAGTACGGCGATACCAGATGTGTCACACTTTTTTGCAGCCTAGGTGTGCAAAGGGGCACATATTCCAAAGTGCACCTTTTGGATTTCACCGGTCATTTTTTACAGATTTTGATTGCAAAGTTCTTCTCACACATTTGGGCCCCTAAATTGCCAGGGCAGTATAACTACGCCACAAGTGACCCCATTTTGGAAAGAAGACACCCCAAGGTATTCCGTGAGGGGCATGGCGAGTTCCTAGAATTTTTTATTTTTTGTCGCAAGTTAGTGGAATATGAGACTTTGTAAGAAAAAAATAAAAATAAAAAATCATCATCATTTTCCGCTAACTTGTGACAAAAAATAAAAAGTTCTATGAACTCACTATGCCCATCAGTGAATACCTTAGGGTGTCTACTTTCCGAAATGGGGTCATTTGTGGGGGTTTTCTACTGTTTGGGCATTGTAGAACCTCAGGAATCATGACAGGTGCTCAGAAAGTCAGAGCTGTTTCAAAAAGCGGAAATTCACATTTTTGTACCATAGTTTGTAAATGCTATAACTTTTACCCAAACCATTTTTTTTTTTGCCCAAACATTTTTTTTTTATCAAAGACATGTAGAACAATAAATTTAGTGAAACATTTATATATGGATGTCGTTTTATTTGCAAAATTTTACAGCTGAAAGTGAAAAATTTCATTTTTTTGCAAAAAAATCGTTACATTTTGATTAATAACAAAAAAAGTATAAATGTCAGCAGCAATAAAATACCACCAAATGAAAGCTCCATTAGTGAGAAGAAAAGGAGGTAAAATTCATTTGGGTGGTAAGTTGCATGACCGAGCGATAAACGGTGAAAGGAGTGTAGTGCCGAAGTGTAAAAAGTGCTCTGGTCATGAAGGGGGTTTCACCTAGCGGGGCTGAAGTGGTTAAGAGTGCTGCATCCCTCTGCAAGATATCTCACTATTTTTGCCTTTTCTGAGCCTGTCAAGTCCTTCTTTTGACCCATTTTGCCAAAGGAAAGGAAGTTGCCAAATAATTATGCACACCTGATATAGGGTGTTGATGTCATTAGACCACACCCCTTCTCATTACAGAGATGCACATCACCTAATATGCTTAATTGGTAGTAGGCTTTCGAGCCTATACAGCTTGGAGTAAGACAACATGCATAAAGAGGATGATGTGGTCAAAATACTCATTTGCCTAATAATTCTGCACTCCCTGTAAATCAAGATGGTAATACAGTTCCTTATATCAAGTACTTCACAAGACGGCCTCAATACAAATACTGGCAGGTATAATTCGGTGCAAGATACTCAGAGGGTAAATCCACAATACACTCAGAATCAGGTTGTACCTTTCCTCAGAAATAGTGTACACTGTTCTTTTAGAACTCCTGTCTGGTTTCTACCCCAAGGCCCGGATGCCTGAATGCTGGCTTAAATCCTTGGTAAATATATCTTCCTCTCGTATGGATTCTTGCTTTACTTTTATAGTTCCTCTGCCCATTAGCTTAATTATCTGAGTTGATGACACTGTCTCTGCTTGACTTGAGGGTAACTGCAGGTTTTCTCCCAGGAGGTGCTGTCCTACTACTGGGGTATCTCAACTGAGCTATCCTTAGCCTCAGGAGCTTCAGGCTGACGAGGTAACTCCTCTAGTCCCCTGGAATACACTCGGTCTCCAAGCAGGCTGTAATCCTTCTAGCCTCTTGGTACAGCTAGGAACCAGGACTGTCCAGCTGCATGTCAGGAGGAGGCCCTCAGCATATCTCGGGCTGGTGCCTTCTCACTTCTGTCTCCACAGACTCCTGACTATGACCTAACCACTCCCTGTCTGGGCCTGGACATTTATACTAGGGGCTCCCTATCTCCCTCTAGTGTCTGGGAGGCTAAATTACACCCCACTAGGCCTGCAAAGCATATGACAGGAGAAACATTGCATGTAAAACATACAGTAAATTACATTAAATGCACAGATCAATACAATAGCACTGTCCCTTGTGAGTAGAAGTACACGCTACCCAATTGACCCTTGTGTAGTGCCCACTCCTACCTAGTGGGACACTACATACACCCACGCTATGACGTTGCCCGTCCTCGGCGCAACATAAAAGGGGCCCTGCCCAGCTGGATACTGCACCTGTAATAGAAAAAAATGCAAAGCAGGAAAATACATCTACATTTGCGAAAATACATTATATGTATATATCAGGCAGTTCCACTGGCTAAGGAACAAGTTCGGTGAAAAGGGGCGTCGTTCTCTTCTCTCAGGATAACATAAGGGAACAGGGGTGCTGACCTGGCACAGCGTATCAATAAATACCAGGATAGTCCATAATAATACTTTAGGTGCAAATTGTCCATAATAGAACAGTAGAAGAACAAGGTAAAACAATTTAAAAGTTCTTGGAGGCTCAAAGAACAAACATGAGTCCGTACCCAGGTTCCTTTCTTATCTGCAGCAAGTATCAAAGACAGCAAGGTTGGAGGTATAGGATCACAGAGGCTCGCATATAGTGGAGTCCAACTCTGGGCACATTTCTTTAAAGTAGTAGCAAAATCTCAGAGGCTCTTGTGCATTAGAGTCTATCCCTGGGCGCATTCTTTTCAATTTGAGTTGCATAATAAAAGTGACAGCACATAAAATAGTCCACATTATTTAAATGGCATACATATAAAAATAAGTGCTGTAATACCCGTAATCAACCTGAAAAGGGGGTTAAAGGGTTAAAGGTGCAACATATAAAATAGGCACAACTGGGACTCTTCTTCACTCTGAGAAAGCAGGCAGGAGGTCCTGTAAACAATATGGCCTTGCTGCAATTGGTATTTCAGTGGCCGACCATTACCCTGAGCCGTGGGTAACTGGCAGCAGCAAACAACGAAGGACTCCTGTCCTGAAAGGGTTAATCCACTTTACTTAGGGTCCCTTGGCAAAAGTAAATTAAATCAATGGCCTAGCAGGCCAATTCACAGGGGCAAGTCAAATCCACTTGGCATCTCAGTGGTGCTCCCTGGCTCCATTTGTAGACTGGGCCTGTACTGAGGATCAACAGGCGGATGTGCCCACAACACAGTATTGGGGGGCAACTGCAGCATGAATGGACCCCTAATAGGTATTGGCCCCATAGGCCTAGGGGTAATCAGGGTTGCTGACCGCACCGGTGCAGGCATGGCAATTGGAGGTTGCTGCACTGGCCTGGGTACCGCTGCTGCAAGCGGTCCGGTGGGTTCCTGGACGACTGGCTCTGTGCGCCGGTGCACAGCGTAGGAAGACCTCACCGCAGGTGCTGACGCTAAAGAGGGCCGGCTGGAAGGGACAGGTACTCTCACCTCAGACCCGGAGACGTCCGAGTCCTTAAGTCCTTTCTCTTTCAGGTCAGGTGGAGTCTGGATCCTGGCGGAGGCAATCTGGCGCAGCTCCCGTAGTTTCTTCTCCAGCCGCACGATCTGGTCGTCCAGGCTTTCGGAGTCGGGATCGCTGTCCTCCGCTGTCGCCGCCGGCACTTGTACAGGAGTTGGCGCATCCTGTGCAGCCGCTGCAGGTTCAGGTGAGGCGTCCGCTTTTCTTCCTCTTCTGATGTTGTCCAGGGCAGCACGGAATCTTTCGGCATCTTCCAGTTCACGGACAGTCTTCTCCCTGTGAGGCAGCTCAGGTGAGGGCCATGGGCTTACCCTCTTCTCCACCACTGTAGGTTGCCAAAAAACGTTCGGGCCAATAAAGGAGTCCCGTTCTTGGAAGGCATGATGGGCCGGTTATGGAGAGCACACAGGTTCGCGCTCGCAGCCAAGGTGGTCCTCATCAAGGTCCCAGTCCTCCAATTTCTTTTTAGGACGGGACACGGCAGTGGCGTAGGGGCCTCGCAGGCCCTCAGCAGGGGTGAACTCTACTTCCTCTCCCTCGCGGAGGTTATGCAGATGCTCTGGGAGGTAACTCCGCTTGACGGACCTCCGATTCACGTATAAGTCTCTGCCGGTGATATAGTCTTTAATGAAACCGAAGCCTCAGTCCTTATCAAAGGCCACAACCAACCCCATTCTTCTTTCCAGGCGGGGTGGAGTGTCAGTGTGGCACTCATGAACGGTCTTTTCCAGTTCTTCACAGTATATTTTAGTTTTAGTAGTCTTCTTTATTGCGGCCTCCCGGATCTCTGCCATCAACGCTGACCACTTGAATGAGGGCTGGAAAAAGTCTCTCCAGGAGCCATAGTAGGTCTCCGGTTGCGTCCTCGGTGGCGGGCAGGCGGGTCTCTCCGGTCCCGGAGAGTAGGCCGGTGGAGTGTCCTCTTGCTCTACACCAGTACAGTTCATTTTTAGCAGATCGGGCGCAGACATCCCAGCAGAGCAGTCTTCACTCTTCAACATGCTCGATCCTTCTCTGGAGAGCGACAGGGTGGCGCCAACAATTTCAGACAGATCCTCCCATTGCACTGGGAGGCCGCCCCCCAGGTACTCCAGTATGGGGGAGGCAGAGTCCATTTCTGCAGACATGTAAATTTCCAGACAGGGCGGTGGCGCGCACATATAGCCTTTCCCGCACTTTTCAGCAGAAGGCGCCAATTGTTACCGCCAATTTAGTATGAAGATGACGCAGCAATTAAATCCAGTCAGGTTAAGCGGCCATCTTTGGACGAATCGCTGTCTATTCACTGACAGCAAGCAGTGGCTTAAGCAAACGGCAAACAGTCCAGACAATATAATCTTCACACCGCAGATTATTACAGTTCTCTTTGGCCCAGCAATTTTTCAACAAAGCAATTAGGGCTTGGTCACTTTAAGGCAAATAACAGCACACAGTTTTTGTATCCGCAATGGCGCAGGAATGTTCGTATCCTGTTCGTGACGCCAATTTATGCAACACGCCAGACCTGCAGGGTATAGCGACAGTGAGGTCAGGCATGTAGCAGTGAATGAGAGGCAGACACTAATTCCTCTGGGGCACACTCTGGGTGTAGAGACCTGGCCTGATGTTGGGTGAGGTGCCCTGGTTGTTGCAGGTGTTTAGCGTGCCTGAGGCAAGGTCCCTTTAAGGTTTGTGACGCCAGTGCCTGTGACGGTGGCACACCGGTTTTCAGTAGCAATAAGTGAGGTACACAGATGGTATAGTGAACCAAACGTTGCTTTACTTGGTGAAAACAGTCCAACTTTATACATCAAGATGGTAATACAGTTCCTTATATCAAGTACTTCACAAGACGGCCTCAATACAAATACTGGCAGGTATAATTTGGTGCAAGATACTCAGAGGGTAAATCCACAATACACTCAGAATCAGGTTGTACCTTTCCTCAGAAATAGTGTACACTGTTCTTTTAGAACTCCTGTCTGGTTTCTACCCCAAGGCCCGGATGCCTGAATGCTGGCTTAAATCCTTGGTAAATATATCTTCCTCTCGTATGGATTCTTGCTTTACTTTTATAGTTCCTCTGCCCATTAGCTTAATTATCTGAGTTGATGACACTGTCTCTGCTTGACTTGAGGGTAACTGCAGGTTTTCTCCCAGGAGGTGCTGTCCTACTACTGGGGTATCTCAACTGAGCTATCCTTAGCCTCAGGAGCTTCAGGCTGACGAGGTAACTCCTCTAGTCCCCTGGAATACACTCGGTCTCCAAGCAGGCTGTAATCCTTCTAGCCTCTTGGTACAGCTAGGAACCAGGACTGTCCAGCTGCATGTCAGGAGGAGGCCCTCAGCATATCTCGGGCTGGTGCCTTCTCACTTCTGTCTCCACAGACTCCTGACTATGACCTAACCACTCCCTGTCTGGGCCTGGACATTTATACTAGGGGCTCCCTATCTCCCTCTAGTGTCTGGGAGGCTAAATTACACCCCACTAGGCCTGCAAAGCATATGACAGGAGAAACATTGCATGTAAAACACACAGTAAATTACATTAAATGCATAGATCAATACAATAGCACTGTCCCTTGTGAGTAGAAGTACACGCTACCCAATTGACCCTTGTGTAGTGCCCACTCCTACCTAGTGGGACACTACACAGTTATCTCCATTGTATGGGGAGCAGTGATCACTACTGTCAGTGGTCTTCCCCATACTGACAGCAGATCGTGATCACACAGCACAATCTACTTCCAGTAAATGATCATTTTTATGTGCGCACAAACGATTGAATGACGTTACCCGATGAATCAGCCTAGACAGCATCCACCGCAGCCATGACGCCCAAGAGCTACTAAAGCGAGCAAGACGGTGACCTACACTGTGACAATATGTCTATCTTTATTTATTTTTTACATAATAAAGCATTTTTTTCTAAATCATGTTTCCGTTTCTGAAAGCCATATAGATATATGTTTTATTTTTCTGCCAATAATCTTGTGTAGGGGCTCCTTTTTTGCAGAAAGAGTTGACATATTTATTGTTGCATTTTTGGGGTGATTTTTTGATCGTTCAATATTATACTTTTTTGGGGCAAGAGGACCGAAAAATTGCTTTTTTTATGGCATTCACCTGAGGGGATAGATAATTTTTATAGAGCAGGTTGTTACCTAATATGTCTATTTATTTTTTATTTCTATTAAAGGGATTGTCTCATCTCAGACTTTGGGGGCATATTGCTAGGATATGCCCCCATTGTCTTATAGGTCACACCACTGGGACACGCACCTATATTGAGAACGGAGCCCTGAAAGTGGTGGAGGGCGCGCTGCGCATAAGCAGCCGCCCTCCCTTTATTTTCTATGGGGCCCCCACAAATAGTCGTGCGCTGGCTTAGCTATTTCCGTCAGCCTATAGAAATGAATGGGAGCGGTTGCCCGTTATGCTCAGTGCGCTCCCATTCACTTCTATGTGGAGAGAGCGCTTGGTGGTGTCCAGACCGGAGTCCTCCAGCCACCACCTTGCGGGGCCCCGTTACTGATATACGTGGGACCCACATCTATAATACAAGCCATATGTCCCCATTGTCTGAGATAAGACAATCCCTTTTAGGCTACTTTCACACTGGCATTTTGGTTTCCGTTTGTCAGATCCGTTCAGGGCTCTCACACGCAGTCCAAAACGGATCAGTTTTGCCCTTAATGCATTCTGAATGATAAAGGATCCGCTCAGACTGCATCAGTTTGCCTCCGTTCCGCCTCCATTCTGCTCTGGAGGCTGCTTGCAGCGTTTTGGTGTGCATCTGATGAAACTGAGCCAAACGGATCCCTTCTGGCACACAATGTAAGTCAATGGGGACAGATCCGTTTTAATTGACAGATTCTGGCACAATAGAAAACGGATCCGTCCTCTATTGACTTTCAATGGTGTTCAAGATGGATCCGTCTTGGCAATGTTACAGATAATACAGACGGATCCATTCTAACGGATGCAGACGGTTGTATTATCTAAACTGATCTGTCTGTGCAGATCCATGACTGATCCGAACCAAACGCGAGTGTGAAAGTAGCCTTAGGGTCCATTCACACGTCCGTTTTTTCTTTCCTGATCGGTTCCGTTTTTTGCGGAACAGATCTGGACCAGATCTGGACCCATTCATTTTCAATGGGTCCTGAAAAAAAATCGGACAGCACAATGTCAGATTTTTTTTCAGGACCCATTGAAAATGAATGGGTCCAGATCTGGTCCAGATCTGTTTCGCAAAAAACGGAACCGATCAGGAAAGAAAAAACGGACGTGTGAATGGACCCTAACTTTTACACAGTGAATTATTTAGTTTATTTTATGCCATTCACCTGAGGGGATAGCTCGTCATAATTTTATAGAGCAGGTCGTTGCAGACGCAGTGATACCCAATATATGTCTGTTTTTCTTTTTTTTTTTGTTTCCGTTGTGTTTCCATTTCGTTTCTCCGTTCCGATTTTCTGTATGGCATATACAGTATACAGTAATTACATAGAAGAAAATGGTCTGGGCATAAAATTTTCACTAGATGGTTCCACAAATGGAACAGATACGGAAGACATACGGAGTAAATTCTGTTTTCCATTTTTTTAAGGCCCATTGACTTAAATGGAGCCACGGAACGTGATTTGCAGGCAATAATAGGACATGTTCTATCTTTCAACGGAACAGAAAAATGGAAATACGGAAACGCAAAGCATACGGAGTATGACTTTTTTTAGCAATGTTTACTCACATTTTTGTAGCATGCAATCATAATTGTGATATTAAATTACAGCATGTTGCAGGAAAACGACAACTCCCAACAGGTCCTGAAGGTTTGCCTCTCACACGGCATGCTAGGAGTTGTAATTTCCAGAGGGGAATGCAGTAAAATGTGAAATTATATTTTTATTAAACTATAGATTTACCTACAGTCAGGTCCATAAATATTGGGACATGGACACAATTCAATTTTTTTTGGCTCTATACACCACCCCAATGGATTTGGAATGAAACTAACAAGATGTGCTTTACCTGCAGACTGTCAGCTTTAATTTGAGGGGATTTACATCCAAATCAGGTGAACGGTGCAGGAATTACAACAGTTTGTATATGTGCATCTCACTTGTTAAAGGACCAAAAGTAATGGGACAATTGGCTCCTCAGCGGTCCCATGGCCAGGTGTGTGTTATCCCCTCATTATCCCAATTACATTGAGCAGATAAAAGGTCCAGAGTTCATTTCAAGTCTGCTATTTGCATTTGGAATCTGTTGCTGTCAACTCTCAAGATGAGATCCAAAGAGCTGTCACTATCAGTGAAGCAAGCCATCATTAGGCTGAAAAAACCCATCAAACCCATCAGAGAGATAGCAAAAACATTAGGCGGGGCCAAAACAACTGTTTGGAACATTCTTAAAAAGAAGGAACGCACCGGTGAGCTCAGCAACACCAAAAGACACGGAAGACCACGGAAAACAACTTTGGTATATGACGAAGAATTCTTTCCCTGGTCAAGAAAACACCCTTCAAAACAGTTGGCCAGATCATGAACACTCTCCAGGAGGTAGGTGTATGTGTGTCAAAGTCAACAATAAAGAGAATACTTCACCAGAGGGAATACAGAGGGTTCACCACAAGATGTAAACCATTGGTGAGCCTCAAAAACAGGAAGTCAACAATAGAGTTTGCCAAACGACATCTAAAAAAGCCTTTATAGTTCTGGAACAACATCCTATGGACAGATGAGACCAAGATAAACTTGTACCAGAGTGATGGGAAGAGAAGAGTATGGAGAAGGAAAGGAATTGCTCATGATCCTAAGCATACCACCTCATCAGTGAAGCATGGTGGTGGTAGTGTCATGGTGTGGACATGTATGGATGCCAATGGCACTGGTTCTATTGTATTTATTGATGATGTGACTGTTGACAAAAGCAGCAGGATGAATTCTGAAGTGTTTAGGGCAATATTATCTTCTCATATTCAGCCAAATGGTTTAGAACTCATTGGACGGCGTTTCACAGTGCAGATGGACAATGACCCAAAGCATACTGCAAAAGCAACCAAAGAGTTATTTAAGGGAAAGAAGTGGAATGTTATGCAATGGCCAAGTCAATCCCCGGACCTGAATCCGATTGTGCATGCATTTCACTTGCTGAAGACAAAACTGAACGGAAAATGCCCCAAGAACAAGCAGGAACTGAAGACAGTTGCAGTAGAGGCCTGGCAGAGCATCACCAGGGATGAAACCCAGCGTCTGGTGATGTCTATGCGTTCCAGACTTCAGGCTGTAATTGACTGCAAAGGATTTGCTACCAAGTAATTAAAAGTGAAAGTTTGATTTATGATTATTATTATGTCCCATTTCTTTTGGTTCCTTAACAAGTGGGAGGCACATATGCAAACTGTTGTAATTCCTGCACCGTTCACCTGATTTGGATGTAAATACCCTCAAATTTAAGCTGACAGTCTGCAGGTAAAGCACATCTTGTTCGTTTCATTTCAAATCCATTGTGGTGGTGCATAGAGCCAAAAATGTTAGAATTGTGTCAAAGTCCAAATATTTATGGACCTGACTGTATATCATATAATACTGTCTTGGGGACTAGCGGCAGCCTGTGATGTCCACCACTGAGTCACAGACAGCTTCTGTTTTATGGGGGACACAGAAGCACCAGCATGTCTGCACACTCAGGAGCACAGTAAAAGCCCGCCGCCGTGCTCTGCAGACTCTAGAATATGGGCGGGCGGCAGGGCTCGATGAAGACGGAGCGTGCGTGCAGCGCAGGGAGTGAGAAGGAAGCGCAGGCACCGCACCACCTGTATCAAGAGGCGGGTCCTGCTGCCCACTAAAAGATGGCAGCATCAGCCGCCAGCATCACTGCAGGGTAAGTTAAGTGGCGAGATGATCAAGATCATCTGGCCACCTTCTGTATGTCTGTGTAGCTCTGCTCTTCCTATTAAAGCGGCCACTTCTCATTAATATATAGACCACAGCTCCGCCATTAGAGTCCCTCGCGCATGGCTCTGCCATTAGAGTACCTCGCGCATGGTTCCGCCATTAGAGTCCCTTGCCCATGGCTCTGCCATTAGAGTCCCTCGCGCATGGCTCTGTCATTAGAGTCCCTCGCGCATGGCTCTGCCATTAGAGTCCCTCGCGCATGGCTCCGCCATTAGAGTCCCTTGCGCATGGCTCCGCCATTAAAGTCCCTCACTCACATTATTGTTTTTCTCTGACTTTTATTTTCTAGATTCTTGGGTCTTTATTGTTTTCTTAATAAGCAGTCATCCCAAGCCTGCCTTTGCGGACATTACCTTCTCCCAGGCATGCTTACTTCATCTACAAACTTGGGCTGAGGGTGTTGGTGTCCGGTCTAAGTCCTGGGTATCGGTCTGTCTTCCAGTAGTAGGTACAGTAATGAGGAGCAATTTACAAAGTCTGTCACGTCTACAGACACGACAAATCCTATCACGACTACAGGTGCAGCATATATAGTTTATCAGGACCTTAAGCTTATTTCCTGTCACAACTTCAGGTATGGTGTGTACGTTCTGTCCTTATTACAGGAAACATTAGCTTGTTAATCTAAATAGTCATGTATTCCTGTACATAGGTTTACACATTTTGCTTAATCTTCTACTAGAGTAAGAGGGTGTAACGGACCGTTTCAGCAGACAAGGGGTTAAGATCCATTAAGGCGATATGCCCCTTTCCGAGAGACAGGCACAGCTACTGCAAAACACCAACCTCCCGAACTGGATACAAACTAGCACTCCAAACTGGAACCTCACAAATAGCTGCCGGCAGACGAGCAGGAAAAGCATACAATCCGCTTACACTCCTGGCAATCAGTCTCTAACAGCATACAGGGAATCCCCCCAATAACGATACAAGGCTCCGTCTTGAGGGTCAACAGTGGTCTCATGTGCTGGCACACCCAGCCTGGTTTTTTATTACAGTTCTGCAAATACAGAACAGATACAACACATCCCCACAATGCATCATGGTTTCCTCCTCTCTGTCCCAGAGACAACCGAAGGCAATCCAATTATCTCTCAGGACAAAGGGAGATCACCAATACACATGTGGAGACAACAGGACAGACATCACCATTTAAACACACAATGGCACACCCC